>NC_052018.1:95664899-96264899 GCF_015832195.1 Motacilla alba alba
GTGTTTCTGCCTATAGAAATTACTTCTCTCAATGACCATGGGTGAATCACAGAATCACAGAATTTCTAGGTTGGAAGAGACCTTTAAGATCGAGTCCAACCCATGTTCCAAGACCTCAACTAGATCATGGCACCAAGTGCAACATCCAGTCTTTTTTTAAACACATCCAGGGATGGTGACTCCACCACCTCCCTGGGCAGATGATTCCAGTATTTGACCACTCTTTCTGTGAAAAACTTCCTCCTTAATTCTAGCCTGTATCTACCTTGGCACAGCTTGAGCCTGTGTCCTCTTGTTCTGTCTGTTGTTGCCTGGAGAAAGAGACCGACCCCCAGCTCACCACAGCCACCCTTCAGGAAGTTGAAGAGAGTGATAAGGTCACCTCTGAGTCTCCTTTTCTCCAGGCTAAATAACCCCAGCTCCCTCAGTCATTCTTCATATGGCTTGTGTTCCAAGCCCCTCACCAGCCTCATTGCTCTCCTTTGGACACGCTCAAGCATCTCAACGTCTCTCCTAAACTGAGGGGCCCAGAACTGGACACAATACTCAAGGTGTGGCCTCACCAGTGCCGAGTACAGGGGAAGAATGACCTCCCTGCTCCTGCTGGCCACACTATTCCTGATACTGGCCAGGATGCCATTCGCCTTCTTGGCCACCTGGGCACACTGCTGGCTCATGTTCAGCCGACTGTCAACCAGCACCCCCAGGTCCCTTTCCACCTGAGCACTGTCCAGCCACACTGTCCCCAGCCTATAACGTTGCAGGGGGTTATTGTGGCCAAAGTGCAGGACTCGGCACTTGGACTTATTGAACTTCATCCCATTAGATTCTGCCCATCCATCCAACCGTTCCAAGTCCCTCTGCAAAGCCCTCCATCCCTCTAACAGATTGACACATGCTCCCAGCTTAGTGTCATCTGCAAATTTACTAATGAAAGACTCTAAACATGAACATGTTATTCAGAGTCCTGAAATGGAAAGGATGAAGAAATGTTCACCAGAACTATCATTTTCCACAGATAAGGTAAAAATGCTTCCAACAGGTGAACTTTATGATACCTTTAAGGAATGATGGTGTTCCCACAAAACACATTTGCAAGATTAGGCATTTCAGGCAGAGGCAACTCTTTTGTTTTCCTTTCAGAAATGTTCATCCTTTTTGTTGTTGTTGTTGTTGTTGCATATTTTGGAGTGACTGTTTTTGCAGGTGCTCAAAAAGCAAATATCTCCCTTGACTCTCTCAGCTTTTGAAAATCTTGGTACCAATTATAAAGGATTGAATGGAAAAAGAAAGCTATTTTCTTTCTAGCAAGTAAGAATCTCAACAGGTATCCTTGGCATATGGTCCCTGCAGGAAATGGGCAGTTGGACCTCTAAGGACTCCAACTTGCCAACCTCCTTTTGTATCTGCAACTTCTTCCCATCACATCACCAGAAGACAAATACCCACCTTGATCCCTCTGAAATTAGCAAGTGTGGAAGGAAGTAAATTAACTCATGAAAATTTGGGCATATTATTGACAGCAATCAATTAATTGTCCTTCAGTAATTGCTCTTAGAAAGTACAGTGGTGTCAAAGAAATAACTGCTTTTAGAGGTTGCCTGTTCATACCAGGTGTCATGGGCCATACTGAGGTAAACATCAACATTTCTGATGGCATGGCACCATCAGACCTGGTACAACTCACTCCTGTGGAGAGTCTCGTCTATCACAGAATGGTGGAGGCTAGAAAATTATTTCTCTTTCCCTGGAGCTTCTCTACATTGCAATTTTGATAGGACCAGTCAGTCAGTGCATTCTTTCCATTATTACCTTAATAAAAGAACAGGAGATCATTATCTCCTAGCTAACTGTACTGACTCTGTAACAGTGGCTTGGGATGGCTCTGTGTGATGGGAAGTTGACCTGGAAATCTTGCATGACCTTTCACTCTCCTGGTATAAAGAATACCCTCCCTGTTCACCTCTGCTTATGCCAATCACATTAGACAGCAGCGTTTCCACCAGAGAGGACAGCTAGGAAAAAAAAGAAAGGCACACAGAAGAAGAGGAAGGAAAAGTGTGTTTCCATACATATGATTTCTGTTCTTCCAAGGACAACAATCTTGAGATTCAGAAACAGAGTGAAAAAGTACATTTCTACTAAAATTTACAATATCTATTCACCACAGCCAATCTGCAATAATTTCAGCTACATTTTTAACTGTAGGAGTCAGGTTAAAATACTTTAGCTGGACTGGCTTTATTAGGAGCTTATGAATTAAATTGAGAAAGAATGCTTTAGTAAAGGTTTTCTGGCATCAAAGAACTAGCTTCAATAAGCTTTCTTGGACCAAGCTGAATTATTAATGTTGATTATATAAGAGAATCATTCACCTTTTGCCTTTCAAATGCTGAGGGTAATTAAGAATCGCTGAACAGAATAGCTGGGCAGAAATCACTCAAACAACTTTCTTATGCAGCTCCCTTGAAAGAAAAAGAATTAAAACCCTGAAAGAAAGGCTGCTCTGCTAATATGCATGTTTTCAGCAGATTTCAAGGACAAAAAAAGAAAAAAAGAAGAAAAAAGAATTCTTTTCTTACAAATTACATTTGTAGTTAAACATTTGCTTTTGAGATGGGATGTGTTTTCAGCACCACAGCATTAGAAAGGAAATGGAGACATTGCTTTGAATGTTTAATGATACACTGAGCTGCTCTCTTTTAGCAAAATCTCATTTCACTACCATCATTCTGCTGAAAAAGATGTGTTGAATAATGCCAGAGAGCATCGAGCCAGCACCACGGTATTACATCATCGCTATTAAATATTCCTCTTTGTGCATTCAAGGCATACTTCCACCCATTTGATGCATGAGAAGTGAAAATGGCAGTAAGCTAAAGCACCTCAGTGTTACCTTCAGTATTAATCAAGCTTCCAGGATGTTAAATGCCTGCAGGGTTGCATCCCTGACCCCGCCACAGCACTGCCACAAAACTTTATCTCATGCAGGCAGGAGGTATCATTGAGTGAGTACCTGATGCAGGCAGCTTGTGCAGCACAGTCACGCACAGGGCTGACTTTAGGTGTGCTCTCTGCCCAGACTACGTTTCTCCTAATCTCTGAAGGATGAAAAAGGACAGCAATAGAATGTTTGGATTAAAGAACTGCTTTCCTCTAAAACTCTCAAACGAGCAGTGCCCCAGATAGAATAGAAACCAGGGCCTGACTCCACACCTGCTGCTGATGCTGAGCCTGCCTCACCTCACCAGTGGAGCTGGCAGAGCCAGTTGTGCTTGTTCCTGGGATGGGACGAGCCCCCAGATGCCAGCCCCACACCTTCTACTCACAGTCTTCCATCTTCCTGTTCTTTCCAGCCCCTGTGCCTTTCTCCGCTCAATATCCAACTATCCTTTCCCTTCAGATTAATCTCAGCTCAGCTGAGCCCCAACATCCTCCCTCTGATTCCCAACATCTCACTCCCTTCTCACTCCAGTCCCTTAACATCAGGAGAACACATTAACCAGCTGCATGCAAACTCTCAAGTACAAAGAGAAACTGAAAGGAATAAAACCTTTGAAGAACTTGGAGACAATATGCCCTGCTTCCCCATGCACCAGAAGGAATCTGCTGCCAAAACCCACAGAGGTGAGTTTCTTTGTTTCTCGGTGTCAGTGTTTCATAGCTATTTCTGCTACTTTTTCTGATGTTTCTGTTCTTACTCTTTTCTCTCTCCTCCAAACCCACCCCAGACCAAAACCTAGCAAAACCTTCTTCCTGGAAGGCAAGGTCTTTGGGTTTGTTTCTGGTATCTTTCTGTGAATCTTTCTGCTTAGGGGCCTCTGCATCTGCCTCCTGCTACAGAAAGTTTGAAGCTACTGTCACCACAGGGCAAAGGCTGCCCCACCATAGAATCATTTAGATTGGACAGCATCTTTAAGATCCTTGAATCACTGTTAACCCAGCATTGCCAAGTCCGCCACTAAACCCAGGCCCCAGGTGCCACACAGTAGGGAATACGTCTCCCAGATACCTCCAGATTAAGGGTACAGCAGTAATAGACAGCCAGGAGGAGGCAAAGGAAGGAGAAAGAGGGGGGCCTTGTTCCAGATATTAAAGGATTTTAGGAAAATCTTTCTTTAGATTTTTAAGGAAACTTTGTTTCAAGTTTTTTATTTAGGCATTCTTTAGGTAAAAGGAACAAGGTATTATTTATTTGGACACTCTCCTGTTTCCCCTGCCTTCACAAAATTCTGCTTCTTCAGGCAATTCTTTCTGCCAGGAAAAACAGATCACTGAGCTCAGGGCCTTCAAACAGGGTGAAACTTGACTGTGGCTGCTGTTGCTGCCAGTCATGCCTTGGCAGAAGGGTTACACACACAGTAACTGATCCCGCAGGACTTCATCTGCTGGCTCCCTCACCAGCACAACAGCCAGACACATAATACACACTTGCCATATGATTCTTTAACAAATCTTTTACTGTCTACATCTTCACAGGCTTCATCTCAAGCCATCTGGGTTCATGTGTGTGAGAGGGACAAGTTACAGAGGCTTCCCTGCATCAAATGTATGATTTCTCTTCAAATCAGTGGGATCTGAGCAACATAACACTGTCCTTTTCCCTATACTACAAAGCAGCTATTCCTGTTTCCTTCACAGGACAAAAAGGTACACCTGCACTTACCAGGCTGATGTGCCCCTAGAGGGACAGACCAGATCTTGGGGCAAAATTCTGGACCTAATCTTCAGTCACACTGGAGAAACAGCCCTCATTCCAGTCCTGATTCAGAGATTCTTCCATGTCTTTAAAGAGGCAAAATGGAATCCCCATTCAAACTATTTCTAAATGCTGAGGCAGTTCTTTCTCCCTCTGGTTTGAAAGGAGGGAGTTCAGGAGTGGTTTTTGGGGGGTAGGAGAAGCAGCTTGTTTCTTCAATTTGAGGAAGGAGAACAGTGTTGCTCATCCACTGAAAGAGCAAGCAAGCAAACAAATGACCCAGTCTTTACTTCAAAAGATCATGTAGACTGCGAGGTTAATAAAAAGAAACCACAAAAACAGGACTCCATAGGGACGCCTAGGCTGGCACTCAGTGATGTAACAGGTCTGGAAAGTCTGTCTGTCCTCTCTGCAGCCCCAACAGCCTTGAGGAGATGGGCAGCACACAGAAAGCAGCAGCTTCATTATCAGGCAGTCAAGCCAGTCACACAAAGGAAACAGAATAAACAGCTCAGCCCAAGCTCCTTGTTAACTTGAACTTGGTTGCAGGACCAAGGGCACATGACCTACTTCATGATGGCTGCTGCTCCCATAGTGGTGTCCTTGTGATTTGATTAGCTTACCCTAGCAGGTAATAAATAAGGGGACATGCTAAGCAGATACATACATACAGGGAATAACTTCATGGTTGGTAACATCAGGGATGGCTCTGCCAGGTAATCAAGGTCTTCATTGCGTAAACTGTGAACCGTTTACTACAGGGCAGGAAAAACATTTAAGAGAAGTTCTATCAGGCTGTACAGCACAGGATTGCCTGCAGGGAGCAAGTTTCACTTTCCTTAGTGTGCCAAACAAATTTATTGCCTTCCTCAGAAAGAACATTCAGGCTGATGGCACCAAGCAGAAAAAAAGTGATCAGGAAGGGCACAGCTCCAGGTCTGAGCTCAACCAGGGCAAGTTGGAAATGCCCTGCCCCTCTTATAAAAGCAGCCTTCAAGTCCTTCACATCCTCCCCTCCATACACTGGGAACTGCAGCTGTGCAGGGGAAGAGTAATTTGAGCCCTTAATTCATCAGTTTATCTTGTAAGCATTTTCCACCAATTCATTTTAAAATGTTGCCCTATACAGAATCATAGGATTGTATTCTAGAATCATAGAGTGGCTTGACTTGGAAGGGACCTTAATGTTCATCCAGTTCCAGCCCCTGCTATGGGCAAGGACACCTAACTCAGGTGCCTCAGAGCCCCGTCCAACCTGGCCTTGAACACTTCCAGGGATGGGGCATCCACAGCTTCTCTGGACATTCCATGGCAGTGCCTCACCACGTCACAGTACACAACTAATACAGATGGGAACATACACCTCTGGTCCTATCCACTCTCAAAATACTGTTGAAACCCCTTTTTGGTCCCACACATTAGAGCGTGGTGAAGAGGAGTGCAGGGAGCAGCTCTGGGTACCACCCAGGCTCTGGGGGCTGAGGAAGGGCTGGAAGCCCTGGTGCCAGTTCCAGATGACAGAAGCAGGACTGCTGAGGCTGGGCTCCAAACAGCACATGCCTCTGATTTCTCTGTGGGTCAGCTTTTTTCCAAAGAGGATGAGGTAATCAAGTTTCACCTATTCACCTTGCCTAAGCACTCAGATAAGCCAGTCTGGAGTATGGGATATCCAATTTCTTGTTTCCCTGCAAAGGACACATGCATATATCTGATCATGACCAGTATGTACATATAACTAGAACTGATCCAAACCTGTCTGAGCCAGCAAGAATTTACAGTACATTTGTACCAAGACTGTAGAAAAATATGATTGCACTTTGCAAAATATATGTTAATCTGTTCCATTTTACCTTGGGCAAGCCAATGGTATGTGTTTCATCTTGATAAGGAAACCTTGATCTCATCTGGGACATTGCTTTTCTAATGTATCCCTAGTAATGATGATGACAAATCTAGTCAACAAATAATCAGCATTATTTGGTGAATGTAGTGCTTGATGTCCTTAGATCTTTCCATAGATAGACATAAATGCTGTAGATGAATCAGACTGCACTGATCATTCACAGTTCATGGTTATCCTTTTCAGGGTCAGTACTTCTGTCTTCAGCTCCTCATTGAGTACAACTACGACATGTTCTAAAAACCAAGTGCTGGCTGTGAAACTTTCAAGTTGAAACTGTTTTCTCTGGCTACCTTGCTTAAAAAAATAGTCCCAGTGTTTTCATGGTTTGTTGAAAACTCTTCAGGAATCCTAAGAGATTAACAGTATCCAAATTTGTATATTGTTCATTTTCTTGTTCCAAGTCAAGACATAGATTTGCCAAAGCGCTCCTTCCCGCACAAGGTAAATCTGAAGTGTGAGTTGTATGCTCCCAAGCAGTTATTAATAAATTTAATCAGCAATAATTGTCCAAAATAGATGCTTGCAAAGATCAGATTACTTTTGGCTTCACCTCCCTGCCTAAGAATACTCTTTTATAACAGGAGGTTGCAGTGCAAATGACAGTGGTTTTCTATAGTTGCTGTCCAAGACTTACCTGCTAAGTCAATGCCAGTGGTTAGGTGAGGGAATGCTCACATGCTTCGCACTGCTGGGCAATTGAATCAATACATAATTGCCTCACTGCACAATTGCCTCCCTGCACAAATCTGCATCTCAGTAAGTAAGTAAGAGTATGAATGCCAACACACCCCATTCTCTCATGCACTCACTCAGAATGGCTTTCGAGAAAGAGATATTGATACCTGTGCAGGCAAGAGTGGATTTAGGCTTATTCCTGAAATAACTAAGAAGGTAAATACACTCCAACATTCTCTCGCTTATTTTTGCTGTGTTTGGGGAGCAAAAGATTTAAAGGCTTCCTTCTGGAGTATGGTGTCCTTGCCTCCACTCCCCCCCCACTCTTTGGCTGAGTGCACCCTTATGTGTTGCAGTTTGTTCCGGGCATTTGTCTGCAATCTCTGCCTTTCTGCCTGTACCCATTCCCACTCACTGTCTTTCTTCTCCCTTGTCTCCCAGTGAGAATTTCCCCCCTTTAAGGAGAACAGCATTAGAGAGAGAAAGCAAAGTGCCTGCTTCACAGCCCCATCACCCAGGAGTCAGTGGCAGGTTGACCACAATTGCTGCACCAATTCATGTTCCAGAAGGTTTTGGGCTCTCATCTCCTCCCAGGAACAAATTGTATTGACAGATTCTGATAGCCAAGCAGCTTTCCCATTTTCAATCACAGTCCCTGATGGCAAAGAAACCTCAGTGAACATGAGGTAGGTAAGCAGCCAGGAAAAGGAGTGAAACCATTAAAGAAGATTATGGATAAGGGAACCTGGATAAACTTGGCATGGTAGAAAACTCACAAAGCTCTTGTTTAAGGAGAACCAGAGATATTACTCCCTCTTCTTTCTTCATGGCATTTTATCTCCTGAAAATCAATGGGAAAGTTGATCCTGGAAATATGGAACAGGTTCACTACAAAATGAAGAAGTTGCACTTGTCAGTGAAGCTTTGCAAACAAGAAGAAACAAATGCTTATAATTCCTGAAAACCAAGATGAAACATGGATCATTGGCCTGCACAAAGTAAAAAGGAACAGAGTAACACACATTGTTCAAAGTGCAACCATATTTTTCCACAATGCTTCTGAGTGAAGGATGCATTGTTTGATTTCTGATTTCAGTATCTAAGGACCCCTGCAACCAAGAGCTTGACCAGTCTGGAAGGAGAACACTGAATATCTGCCTTCAGCAAGATAGTTACAAGATAGATGCCAATTCATCTGTTTTATGCAGATAAAATAAAATATTTTCCACTATTGACTCCCTCCTAGCTCTCAGAGCCTAAAATTAATAGGAAAATTTCCTGGAGTTTCAAAACTCTTCTCATGGAAATTTAGGGCAGCTCAGATATCTTCTTTATTGTTATCAGATATCAGATATCTTCTTTAATGAACATATTGGTCCAAATTCATGTCTCTGCATTAATTTACCCAGAAGATGGTAGTGCCTTTCCCAGCACCTTTTCCCATCCTCAATCTTCCAATGCATCCCTCAAACTGTTTTTATCAAAACTTCTCCCTTTTTTATCCTGCTTCTCTGAGTAGCAGAAACCACTAAAAGCAAAGCCTCGCTGACTTCCCTACATCACCTTGCTGACACGGTAGCATTCTCAACACCTCTAATGAAACATTTCCCAGGGTGCATTCTTGCAAGGATCCAACAACTACGTGATTCTGCTTACCAGCTCACTGAGATGAGCTAATCCCACAGGTCCACACAAAAACCTGGTGGTCAATACCTTTGGATTGTGTCTCTATCTGATTTCAAGATGGGATTGTTGCCCCTCTGCCCCGGTGAGTGAGACACCATTTGAAATCATAAGCAGTCTGAGTAAGGCGACCTACCAAGAGCAGTTGGCATGGATGAGCCTCCAAACACAGAATATTAAACCCCCATTGGATTATGTGGGTGGTAAAAAGCTTCCACAGGTTAAAGGAAAGCCTTGTTATCCTTTAAAACCCATCACTTGAGTAGGATCTGGAGCCCACAAGACAATCTCTGTGGAAGAACACCCATCAGTTGTCATTAGTGTTTCTGACAGTTTAACGGACACAGACGTGACAGGCACTGAATAAAAGCATTTCTAAATACACATCTTCTGCTTTAGTCAAGATTTATTGCGGAGATTATACATGATTGCTCCAGTTTTCCTTTAGAGAACCATCACTATGAATCAGCATACAAGAGCCCCCTTCATATCCAGAGTTTAGATTGCAAGAGTTAATATTTGAATGAAATCATTTCTATATTTAAGAAGGGAGAATATAAATCTTCAGACAGAGAGTGGACAGGGTGACTCACTGTGCTATTTCTCCTCCTTCCCTAACCCCTCTCCCTTCCTTTTCTTTCTTCATGTACTGTGTTACTCACAGCCTGTAGCTGGTGAAAGGAAAAAAGCCATGAAAAATAAGGGGATTTGCTCCTGTTTATCTTCCTTCATTGGAGTAACGACTGCCTAAGTGAAAAACAAACCTGAGGACTGAAAGGAGCCTGAATCCCAGTCTGTTTGGAGGGCATCACCCAGCTGAATCTTCAAATCTCTGTGCTGGAAGATGACTGCCAATGTACACAAGAAACAGGAGGAGGATGACCTTGTACCTTCACATTCTGCTTTCTCCCATGCCATGGGGAAAAGTGCCTATAAATATAGTTTCAAAGAGTGCAACCTATTGGTTGTACAAGTTGTTTTCTGAGTACAGAGCCATTCAGAGATCAGATCTCCTTTTCTGTCTAAATGACATCTGCAATTTTATTTGCACTGTAGTATGCTAGAGAAACCTGAAAACAGAGACACTCTTTAACAGATCTAACACCTAAATATTTCTCTTTTTTGTTCTTCTCGCCATATAAACTTCAAATAATTCTACACAAAACATTTAAGATGGCCCATTAAGAAAAAGAATGCAGTTTACTTTAGTGAATTTTCAATAAGGCCTGGTCAATGGAACACAATATTACTGTTAACTTACATAAAATACATTTTTCAATATTATTATAGAAGACTGATTCTGTAATTCCAAATATATGTCACCCCAAACTTATACTTTGTATCTTTCATTGGCCTGTTTTCCTGGAATTCCAAGCCTGGGGCATGCTGAAGAAAATTTCATGTTTCAAGGATAAAATTCTGCTAATTTATATTCTCACTCAGGTCTGTTCAAAGCAGTGGAACAATTAGCTTCGTATACCAGTTGTGCTCATTGGCCATACCTCACCTTTACACTTTAGCTCAACACATTTCCCTTTCATTTCAGCTGTCATTCTAAAAGTGATAAATTCACTTTTTATATGGTGCTTATTAATTCAGATATGCTGTCAGAAATTGGTGTGATAATTTTTATTCTCTCTAAAATCTTCATTACAGAAAAAGCCAGAGCAGTTCTGATTTTGGACTGTCATTGCCTGAATGTATATTGGTAGGAAGAATAAATGGATCAGGAAGAACCATGTGTTAATTGCTTCAGAAATCAATATGCTCAACTGGAATACCCCAAAGCAAAGACTGTCCTTTGGTGTGTCAAATCACAAATATTTTGTGCTCGCTTGCTTTTTCCCCAGCTCTGAGTATAACACCGACTTATTGCCCTTCTATTCCTTTTGTGGTTGTGATCAGAGTGTCCTGAAAGTTTAGATGCAATAAATATTGGGGTAAATGGGCCCACTGGCACTAGAAGAGTTTGTGTTTTAGTCTGAAAAATCAGCTACTTTAGCTCCAGACATGGGAATTAATTATTTTTAAACAGTGCTTTTTTAACTGCAGGAGACTGAAATCATTACTTCTTCAGCCAACTGTTACAGCACTCCCCAGGCAGTGCTGCACACAATACCTGCTGTGGGGGTTTTATTCCTGTTGTACTGTTCTTCTCCCCTGCATAGGCACTTGCCACTTTAAGCTCAAGCAGAACAAATGCAAATGCCAACATTTTGGGACACTGAAACAGCATGTCCCCTTCTACCTTCTCCAGAAGAGGTAATTTTCACCAAGGTCAGTATGTAATGTATGCATAGTTTAAGATTCAGCCAGACTGAATTAAACTGACTTATTTTAAGTCACAATGGTATAATTACCATCCCTAGGTTATTCCTTGCTCCTCCATGAAGGCCAAGTGCCTTTTCCTTCCAAAGTCTGTGTCAACTTTGAAACCATTTACTTTTCCAAGCGTTTCTCCACAGAACAATTCACTAGACACAAGCCCTTCATCAAAATAATCTCAGGAAAGTTTTAAGTCCCTTTGGTCACAGATGGCATATACTGCCAGCTCCAAGCATTTGCTTTGGAGGTCACATTACAGGACAGCTACTCAGGTATTGCTCCCCTCTTCTGGACACCAGGCTTTTGGATAACATTCATTTTTCTGTTCTTCCAATGAAATAATCAAGGCCATCTCCTGGAAGAAATGCACCTGCCCATGGCCATTGCAGGACATGAATATCATCTGGTTTCCAACATTTGCCAGCTGGCCAGGAGGAGATCGTCTCACTGCTGAAAGAAACCACAAAGTTCCATGCTCCCTGTGGCGCACACAGCTCCTGTTCTGCCATGCTGTGTCCATAGCTACACCAAATCACTTCATCACAGTGGGCAGCTGAGCAAATGACAGTCACCCCAGGGGCTTTGTCTGACAGCTGCTTCACTTGTGCACTTGACCAAATTACAAAGACTTCCTGGCCATTACCGGGATGAGGCAAAGCGAGGGCTCCTATCAAATTATTTTAATCTACATGTACAGGAATAAAAACTATGTGATCGGCTGTTAAGCACAGGGGAACATTTATCATGCCATGACTGTAAATGCCACGTTGGTTTTGTATCACTGTGTCTCTCGTTATTGGAGCAAATGAGGCTTGGGTGATATTGTCTGCCACATTCCAGCTGCTTTCTGAAGCTCTTCCACCTGTTGTTTTGCCCTTTTTGGACCACAAGCAGTTACATTTAATGAATCCTTGTCATACCAGAGGAAGATCATTGTTGAACAGCTTCTGTCACACAGACAATGCTCTCAGGATTTACATAATTTTCACTCAACAGCTACCATGGTTGGGCTGAAAGAAGCCTGCCCTCCCCAGTTCTCCTGTGTGGCAGAAGAGAAGAGAAGAGAAGAGAAGAGAAGAGAAGAGAAGAGAAGAGAAGAGAAGAGAAGAGAAGAGAAGAGAAGAGAAGAGAAGAGAAGAGAAGAGAAGAGAAGAGAAGAGAAGAGAAGAGAAGAGAAGAGAAGAGAAGAGACTTGGCTTTCTTAGAGTCCAAAATAACATCAAGAATGCATCTGAATTACTCCTTCCTCTACCCTCAAGTGGAACTGGAAGAGCCATACTCCCTCCCTCCCCTACCCAAAGCTGTTGTTCCCTCCCCTACTCGAAACATTTGCTCTACACTTCCTGGCTATAGCACTCAGGAAAAGTGCTTTCTGCCCTTGGAAGACAACCAGTGACCATAGGCATTGCCCCACAGGGTGTTAGATGCTGGCAGCAAGCCAGCCTGCCCTTCCGGTCACCACTCTGATGCAGAGCAGGATGGCACCTCCCTGGAGCTGATCTCCGGAGTATGTGCAGGGGCCCTCTATGTCACTTGTATGGAAATGTGTCAAGGACTCCTTGGCCAAAAGGATTTGTCTTCAAAGATATGGGTCTTTGAAGGTGAGAGATCACCTTTGGACAACAGCTAGAAAAAAACAAGCTTTGCAAACTTTCATCACGTTTTACCCATTTCATCCTCCATCTGCCCCAGCTGTAAAACAGTTCTGTTTCTCCTTCACCTCTCTGCTACTGTTTTGTTACCACATCTGTCACTGCAGCTTTCAACAGATGCTGCCGCAATCTTCTTGCTGTAGAGTCCCTAACTTATTTCCTGTAAGATGCTCAAAGGCCTGTCTTTGGTAATTTTCTTTTTGCTTAAATTTGTCATTAGAATTTACTGCAAAACATCTGGACATTCCCCCATCTCATTTTTTTTCCTGCGTGATTCTGTTTTACTTTACACTGTACCTCTTCTGTACTTTTTATTTATTTATTTGCAACTTTGGTTAACTGTCTGTTTGGTTTTCCAACAAATTATGTCATAAATTCATAGAAATGTCAGTTGGAAGGGAATTTTTGTGGTCTCCAGCCCAGCCCAACAACTGAAGGCGACACTACCACCACCGCTAGAGCAGGCCACCCACAACTTTGTCCAGTCATGCCATGTAAACGTCTCCAGAGGCTTTACATGTGATCTTGGCTAATGGGGTGCAGGGCTGCCCATCCCTCCTGGCCTCCTCATCCCTCTGTGGAGGGAAAAGATGCTCCTCAGCAGGAATGGGGCTGGTACAAGAGAGTAATCACTGGCAATCAGGGAATTTCGCAGTCATCCAGATGGTTGTTTTTACTTCAGCTGATCACAGATCCACCAGAAGTCAAGGGAAAGAAAAAGGGAAGATTGGGAAAGGTACACACCCCAGTGCCCTCAGGACCCAAGCACGCATGCCCCAAATACTGCACTCCATAGAAGCTATGAGGAGAAAAATGGACAAAGCATAGGTAGGCAAGCTGAAGTCTGGGACAGGACTTGGGAACAGTGCTGCAAACCATGAGTTCTGTCTACCTTTTTCATATGGCCAGAACAAGGAAAACAATTTTCCATATATATTAACAGAAGGTATGGAAATGTATTTACACATAAGTGCTCAGACAGGTGATCCACAGAATATGTGCACTATTCCAAGGGAGCTAGTTAGAAAAAAAAGCACTGAGGAAAGAGTTAACCTTGTTGAAGTGTTTACATGAATAGTTCAAATGTTTTGATTAATAGCTAAGAGAATCCCATTGAAAAGGGAGACATAAATTAACTCCAAAAGGTGGAATATCTCTTTTACAAAAGGAGATGCATATAGCTAACCTTAAGAAATCAAACTTAAGGTGATTTCAAAACATTATGTGAATCCCAATGTACCTCAGTCTCCCTGCTTTGAACCACCATCATGTAATTGAAACTACATTAGCTTAATGTGAATCATTCTTGATTTATGCTAATGCAAATAAGAGCTGTTCAGATATAACAGGTAAAGAATTAAGCTGTACAGTGAAGAAGGAGGGGATAAGTTGGTTTCTAATCTCAAAAATGGAGATAGGTTGATTAATATCCTTCTATGAAACATTTTAGCCTGCTGGAGCTGCCCAGGTCAGGTTAACCTTACAGACGCAAACTGCCTGCTGAGATGCAATCCGAATGGAAGTTGTTC
The DNA here is from genome assembly GCF_015832195.1 of Motacilla alba alba. NCBI lineage: Eukaryota > Metazoa > Chordata > Aves > Passeriformes > Motacillidae > Motacilla > Motacilla alba. Next base: position 95,679,366 of record NC_052018.1, read on the forward strand.
TTTATGTAGTCCTTTTTAATTCTGGCCTAAAATTCAGAGGCTCTAAAGCAGGTTTCACAAAAGTGAGTTGTGCTGGGAAAATAAGAAGGAAAAGGCTGCTTGGAAGCTTCAAAATATAGACAAAGTGATTAAGTGTTTTTCCCTGGTAGTGATCCACACTAATTATTTCAGTGGTGCTTTATGGAGTTTATAAAGCTGTTATACAACTACAAGCACAGTTACTATTGTGGATCAAGGGATTTACAAACAAATCTAAAGGAAGGGGATTACTTGAATCCTGTGACATTAATCTGGGCTGGGGCAGGAATGCCTTTTGCTTTTTGGGATTCCCCAACCATTTCTATGAGACAAAACAGGAAATAATTTCTACAGCTAATCTCTCATGATTGCCATCATCCCTTCCCTGTGTTCATTCTTAAAGCATCACTGGAAGAGCTTTCGGTGTGAGTAACAAAGCACAGTGGATTCTAAACTCAAAATAATAGGATGTGATTTACCATGAAACACAGACAACTTCAGCTAGCACAACTTGCTTTCAAAGGCTTGGATTTTGGAGGCTGGGGAAATTCATGCCCAAAAGTGCAGAGCAGAGCTTCCACTGGGGTATCTTCCTGTAAGACTCTTGTTTGCACATGGAGAACTGCTCTGTTAACCAAACAAACATGGCAGAGAGTGGGGGATTTGCTTTCCCACTGCACCTGTGCTCCCAAGAGACTCCGTACTGCCAGCTCAGCTGAGAAACAGCTCTGGCTCAGGGCTGTGGTGAAACACTGCCTGGGGCTGAGTACTGTTGGTAAGGAGGGTATTGCAGTACTGCTGAATCAGAGCTGGAGAAGCAGACCCTCCTCTTCCACATCATTCAACCAACAGCTGGCTTTGGAGGGATTGCTCAAAGACAATTCCTGGGCATTTTCCAGGAGATTATTCACTCCAAAGGCTGCTTCCCCAACACCAAGATGGATGATGTGACATCAGCAGTCATCTTTTTCATTACAGTGAACCCCAAAACACCCCCAGAAAGCCTGGAGTCCTCAGGCATTCCCTGTATTCCTCATGTCACATCCACCTCATCCACCTCCCATTTGCTGCTGAAAGCACACCACTTGGAGTGGGGGGACAGGACATGCAGTATTTCAGACTATTTGACCTGAACACAAACACACATACACACATACAGACACAGACACAGACACAGACACAGACACACACACACACACACACACACACACAGAATGATAATTATGACCCAGAGTCACACAGGCAGAAACTAACCCTGGAGATAGCATGATCTCTACCCTGCATTTTGCAGAGTTTTGTGGTAATTTTATGTGTTTCATGTGTTCTTGAAATATGCTTTCAAGACTTTGGTTTAAAATAGCCACTAAACAGAAAAGCCCAGCATTTTGAAATTTCTAGCAAAGGATAAATCCTAGTCCTGGAGTCATCTGTGACCTGCTGCTCCACAGCCAAGGGATCTGGGTGCCTCTGCCTTGGAAGCTGGTGGACTGTGAGCCTGCAGCCCTGATGGGAGATGGTAGACACCCACTTTAGTTTTTCCAGAACCATTTTCTGTGACGGAGTGTTTTGTAGAAAGTTTTTATTTTAGTTAATTGCCCTTCCTAATGTGGAAGAAAAGCAAAAGTGGTGCCAAGCTTCTGGATCAATCCCAGTGCTGAAAGAAACTGCAAGCCTCAAACTATCAGCTCCTCTTTGAACAGTATCACCACTGAAAAACAAAAAAGGAAAAAACCTCAGCCCGCTGATAAGATTACCTTGTGTCCTAGGTTGACTATATGATGCTTTTATCCCAAATTGTCCTGTTCTGTTTATGGTGAATAATAAGTTTTGCACCTTTAAGACTTGTTCCAAAGAGTGAAGAGGGGAGAGAAGAAGCGCAGTTTGTTTTCAGTCACTGCTCTCACTCCTCCACATCCTGCTCCTGGACTGTGTTGTCTGCGGATGGACAGACAGCGGGACAGAGCTCTCCTTTGTTTTAGTTAGTTTCAGCTAGCTGAGGCAAAGAAGTTCCCTGGACTGTATTTTTTTCCCTTTTCTTTGGACCTGTTCAAACCTGCTCTGGACTGAACACCCAGAAGAGCACCGGCAGCTCGCACCTGTGGCCACCAGGCTGGGCCTGGGCCGCGGCATTTCCGGCACCAGAGGGACTGATAAGAGACTGAGTGAGCCAAGCTGCAACCCGGGAAGGGGACTTTTCTGAGTTTGTTATCTCTTTTGGAGCAGCAAGAGGTTTTATTGTTTAATATTGTTTAGGTTTTATTGTTTAATAAACAGTTTTTTCCACTTTTCTCTAAGGAGGTATTTTCTCCCAAAACAGTTGGGGGGGGAGGGGCCAATTGAATCTGCTTTTCGAGAGGAGCCTCTTTGGGGGGGGTTCTTTCCCAAATTTACCTGGAACCAGGACACCTTGTTACAGAGTGAGGGATAGCCCCCCATGGTATGTGTGAAGTTAATAATGCAGAACAGTTAGAGCCACTCTGCCACTCTATGGTGAGAAATACTTGTTATTTGTGTCATTACCAAGTGCTCAGAATAGTGAGAAAGAGATTTTTTTTAAATCTGCTTCAGGACTTATTACTAATCTTTTGAATTCCCTCCACTATGTTACTGCTAATTCCATTATTTTTTATGAACTACATTATTTTCAAAATATCCATTCCTCAAAACTACAGAAAGACTCTTCCCTTTCATGCATCACAAATTCACTTATTCCCACAACTCCCTCCCCTGAGACAAGCAGCTGAATGTCCCAGTTCTGCCAAAAGCAAGGATGGACCAAGCAAAATATGGCAGAGGTGCCAAGGAGAAGAAATGTGCCAAGTGCCCTCAGGAAACCCAGAACAGGTGGATGCAGCATGCCCAGATGAGACCATGCTGAAAGGGCAGCATGGAGACATGGCAGCAGAACAGGTGGTGCTGGAAGCCGGGTCAAAGCACAGTCACATTTTATTTTAAAGAGGAACAAAAGTATCTCTCTCTGAGCAGGATTTTAGGACTTTTGTCTCCCTTGCAAGTGATAAAGGAGAACTGTAAACCTGCAGAAGTTAGACACAGTTTAAAAGAGACCAAAGTGACAGAGGATGTATCAGTAGAAAGGTCAGTTTAGACAGAAAAATATTATTCTCATTTAGCTGCAAAGTTTTCCACTCAGAAAGCACAGCTTAAAGCCTCCCACCAAACTTTTCTCTATTAAAAATGGGGTTGGAGTCCTTTGTCTGCAAGCCAAGCAAAACAAACTCCAAGAGCTGATTTTTTATTTTTTTTTAATATATAAATCATGACAGCATCCCTCTGCAGAAAATAGAAGCAGCTTGGGAATTTCAGGGCTCACCAAAACAACTGTGTCAAGGGCTCAGTCCTGGAGAGAGAGACAAAAGCCCAACCCAGCTCTGCAAACAGAGGTGTTGGGAGATGTCCAGCCATTAATTTTTGACCACAAAGCATCATCTTTGAAATGAGAAGTAATTGCAGCCACTATCTCTGGTTCACCTCACTTCTTAAAATGTGAATTGCACAGATCAATCTTATGAGGAATCCAGAGGACAGGGTGTCTGATTTCAGTTTTATACATGCTGTATACAGGCAAATTAAATGGCCAATTTCTACAGCAAACTACTGTTTCTGTACACCAAGCGTATATTTCTAGTGAGTTTATGGACACAACCACAGCAATAACAGATTTCTTAGTTTATGAAAGATTTGACAAAATGGGATTTCACCTCCAAGTAGAAGAAGTCTGGCTGTGTTTTAAAAGAAGTTTAAAAGAATCATATTTAAGATAAAACAAATTTTCATTCCAGCCAGTGAAAAGAATTTTTAATATCTGAATTACACTAAAGAATATTGCAAACCAAGACACTTCCAACAAAATTCCAAATGTTTCATTTTGAAACTCCAGAGGAATTTTCTTTCCTTGAATACTTACAAAAGTTTTTTTCTAAACAAAATACCCAAAACACTTGGAAAATGCACATATCTGAGCATTACTGAATCTGCTCTTCACCCTTTCTTCTCCAGAAACTTCCTTAAGGCTTTGAATCCTATGATGTCTAAATGCCTCAATAAAAAAACACCCAGCATTCCTCTCTTACAGGAGGGGGAAATGAAAGAGGAGGCCCAGTTACACAGAAGTAATTTGCTCAAGATCAACCAGCAAGAGCAAAACAGACAGTAGCACCTAGTCTGCCCCATGTTAAGAAGCATTAGATTCCACTGATTAAAACATTTTGCCTGCAATACGCAAAGCTTCGTGGAAGTCTCTGCATTTTCTTTTTTTATTTGATGAACTTCATGTCATATGTGCCAGTAGAGATTAGGCAGATAGGCTGGGAATCTGTATACTGGACATCTTTGTGGCTAAGGATTTCCAGAGGATTCTGCAAACCAAGCAAGTCCAGGAAATAAAGAGCAGTTGAGACCTAGGCACAGAAATTTATTTTCTAGAGCTTTCTAAAAAGCATGCAGAGCAGGCTCCAAATCCTATGGACACAAGGGCTGAAATCAGTGCCAATAACTTTTATGAGTGGCTTCCTCTCACCAATATTTTTGTAAATTTTTTTTCAATGTAGCTATTAAAAAAAAAAAAGCAGTAAAATAAGTGAACTGAAACCATAAGTCTGGGGAGTTTAAGCACTTCTGAAGGTTTGTGGCAGAGTTCATACAAGATTGGTTCAGTTCCTCTATTGTTTGACTGCAATTTTTAGAAGTTTCATGGGATGAGCACAGACTTAAGGGCAGGGCTTGATCACAAGGCTCCAGAAGGAGCAGAGCTGATGTAAAGCACTGGTCAGAGAGCATGGCTGGGTCCTGCCAGCTGAATTTACTGGAACAGCCATGGAACAGAAACAAGCCATGATGCAAACAGTTGAACTTTTTTGTTAATTTTTTTATTTGAGCTCATTTTTAGGCTGCTTCAAAAAATTATTGTCTGCTCATTCCATTACAAAACATGAAGTTTACTCCAGAATGACTCACTCTGTCACCAAGGGAGAAGGTATGATCTGCCACATGTGTCAGAAAAGCATATGAAGTAATTTTCATTCTCTCAACACATGAAAACTATTATTCCCTCACATAATGAAAATGCAAGGATGTCGGTAGCAATCCCCGGATGGACACAAAAATGAAATAAAAAACACTGATGGGTTGCTAATCATATTTTGGAAAAAACAACTGCATTTCAATCATAACGCGTATTTCCGTGTATGGGAAGGTTTTTCTCATCTGCAGCATCCATATAACATTTGGCAATAACAGTGTAATCCAGAATTCATCTGCAAGTGTATCTCATTTCTGATGCTCACATTTCATGATGAGTTGAGCTACCTGGAAATTCAGGTGCCATAAAGGGTAAGTATCCACATAGAGCATATCTTTTGCTTCCTCTGTAGTTTCATTACTCTTTGGTACACTTCCAGATCATATGAAATACAATCTCACTCACTAAGTTTTCTGGACCCTTAGCATTTGAATTAAGCACTCACAGATGTTCCCTTTGCTCTCCTTTAAGCAAGATGGATCCCCTCACTACAGGCTTTTCACTAAGAGTTGTTGTCTCACTTTGAAAGGAATTTCAGAAAACATTTCAGTTCATCTGTGGAATTTTCCATCCGAGTGTTGTTGTTTATTTGCATTGTCACCATGCACCAAAGGCCAGCCACTTGCAAGGACCCTTCTCTAAAGGTACTGATGAAACTTCTAGATTCCCACTACAAGTTTCCCAGAGGACCATGACAAAGCAGAATCTAGCAGTTTTTAATTTTAATTATTTCAAGCTAAAAAGAGGGAGGGAAAAAGGAAGTGCTCAGGGAAAGGAACCAGAACTGAAAATTTGTCTGGTGAATCAGCAGGGTCAGTGCTGTAACTCTGCTGCCTGTGAAAGTGCCACTGAGACAGACACCTGAGGATCCATGCAACTGAGCTCTCAAACCGGTGAATTTTTCAAGCAGCATTTCACAACATCCAGATTGGGAGCATCTCTTTCCCAAGATGGGAAAAGATCTCCTGATTTTAATCTTCAGAAACACACACAGTTGAACAATGTGAATGTTTCACGTGTGCTGAGACTTGCTTTGAGTGGAAGGTCATATATCCAGAAAGGGCTTGGTGGGCAGGGGTAGACTAGACCTCACCTCCTTTTGCTACTGAGGTGGGACACCCACCCTGCAAACCAGCAGCTATTTGCACTGCAGCACTGAAGGGCTTCTTGTCCTTTGGAGGGCTGCTGGGGCTGTGATGGCCCCTGTCAAACCCTCAGGGCTCAGTTCAAAGTAGCCCTTGGCGAACAGGAGAAATTCCACTATTTCACCAGCTCACACCAGATAAGAGTTACACAGATCACAAGGCTTGGTGGCCACCATCAGACCCGTATGCTGAGAAATATCGAGTCATTCTGGCTGCTGCACAGAAACCCATGTAGAAATAAGCTCACGGCTTGTGTGTATACACTAGCCTGTCTTAGAGGGCAAGCAAGATTAGAGACACAGCTGGAAGAGGAGCCCCATCCTCAGCAGCAAGGCTCAATTTCACAGCAGTAGGCAATCAACTCATTTACTGTCCACATCAGCACTAACTGAGGTGGCACAGCTGGCAGAGCCCAGGTCTTGTGGCCATTTCACAGCACAGGTTTGCTGCTCTCCTGGGTTAAAGAATCCCACTGGGAGACACAAGCAGTTCCAAATGGAACAGACCCCCCCACACACAACAGGAACCCAGTACAATTGCTGGAGAGGCACAGCTGCCCAGACAGGCATCGTCATCATCATCCTAGCACCTTCCCAGGCCAGAGCTGCACAACAACTCTTTTACCACCCTGAAGGTAAATCCAATTCTGTGCTCAAAGGAGCAGCAGAGAGTACCACTCTCTGAGAAGCCAGTGCTACAGGCCAGAACTGTCTCTTGCCTCTCAGAGCAGCAGGACTCCCCTCCAGCTCCCAGCCTCAGTGCAAAGTGTCTGCAAAGCCTGCCAGGAGAGCAACCAGAGCATGTTCCACAAGCTGGGACCTCGCACAGCAGCTCAGTGCCGGGGACACAGAAAAGGCTGTCATCCAGCTTCCCTCAGCAACAACACCAGTGATGTCCACACAGCTATGGGAAACAGCAGAGGAATACAACTCCTGGTTTTCATACACATTTCCCTTCTGCCTGGCAAACGGGTTTAAACTTTGACTTCAAACCTACATCTTCAGGTATTCTGAAGGGTGACAGCACACCAGACACCATCAAGGAGCAGGAGCAGCCAGAGCACAGCTGGCATGGAACATGGGCTCAGTGACCATAGCAGCAGAGTCACGACAAGATGTGCTACTTGTGGGGATTTGGGGATGCAGGTGATCAGCCAGATTTAAGAAAGTTTTGCAGATGTCACCTCTGCAGGGTTTTAATAAAAAATTTTAGGCACCTGTTCCAAATGGGAAAGTGTTCCCAGAGGAAATATTTTTCAGAAGAGATTAAAAAGATTTTGACAACACAACCTATTTTCTTCCAGCTCTTGGATATTTACTAGTTTAGTAACATTTTCCCCACCCCTGAGAATTCACACGGCCAAGGCAGAAAGCCAATGCCAGTACTCAATCTGACTCTTCCAACTGAAAAATGTAATGAAAAGAGGAACTTTTGGGAGGTAAACTTAGCTCATCTGCAATGGTGATTTTTATTCAAAATGGGCCTGAGCCAATTTTCCTCGCTCTCTCCTCCCTCCTTTCAGGACTGTGCTGTCATGGGAGCCTGAGACTACACATGGAGTTTCTGCAGAAGGCCTGTTTTAGGAGGTGAAACACCTTGTAGGTGCAGCTTCCCCTTGCCTCAAGTGATGATCAAACAAGTACCTTAGGGGCCCAATTGCCCTTGTGCTCATGCCCATTCTCTGTGCACTGACGTCAAATGTGCTGTACATTTGTGCTGGCATAAATAGCAAGGGAGGAGAATCAATTCCTGTTCAGCCAAACACAGGTCACTTCCATCCTCTGGCCAAAAGTACTTTGAGGATAGCATACAATTTGGTCCATTGATTTTATTCTATTGCCATTTCCTCCCTTCTACTGTGTGAACACATTGTTTATAATCTCAGTAAGCCACTTTGAAAAACACTGTTATAAATCAGGATACATAAAAGCTTGTCCTTTTTGCCTCCAGTGTCAGACATTGCTAGCGTGGGGGTCCATTAGGAATATAAAAAACCCCACCTCAAGCCTTCTTCACTAATTCCTTAGTGTTTCAGGTGGGTTTCTGAAATTCCTTAGTGCTTCTGCAAATCTGTTGAGCATTACAACAATCACCCAAGAGGAGTCTTGTTCAGTGGAGATATTTTAATCTATTAATTAAGTATGCCTTTAAAATGGCCATCACTCACACACTGAATCTCTTGGCAGGAAGGCCTTGCTCATTTGCTGTTTGTGTGTTACTTTAAACCAAAGAGTAAAAGGATAATCTGGATCCAATGTGTATTCCAGATTGGTTTGGCTCTCTTGCAGAGGGTAAGCACAGAGCTTCTCTTCAATTAACAGGAGTGGAGGCAAAGCTGGAATTGCTCTAGGAATTGCCCATAGTATTTGACAAGACAGCGGAGGATACAGCTGCGCTTTCCAGACCAAAATGAGTCACCTGTTGTCTGCAGGAGCTCATGCCAAGAACGGTCAGATTTGAGCTCAAGGGAGTGCTTTCCAGAGGACTTCCGCCAACAGTTGTTTCCCTTCAGCTGGATTGTGCTGAGAATCTAGCCTCAAGTTAAAGCATGAAAGAAAAAGTGGTACTAGATGCCAAAAAAAGTGTGAAGGCCAAATTTCCCAATAAAATGGAAACATGGGTTGTTGGAATTATCTACCCTACTTTTCTGCTCACACACTATTCCCAGCATAGAGTGGTGACCCTGTCAGGCAACCAATCAACCAATGGAGAGTGCTGGTAAGTTCCGGCTTCTTCAGGAACAGATCAGAAGATGAGTCACTAATAGATATGTTCAACCTGATTCAGTTGTTCAAGCAGTTTTATAGTTCAGGGATTGTTTGGGAGAGGCACTTTCCATAGTGGCCAGTGATAAGGCTAAAGTAAGGATAAGGGTATGTTAGATCAGTGTCCTGCTCCATCACAGACTACCTCAAGGCATATTGCTTATTTCTGACCTCTTCATAGTATTATAGATGCCTGACTAGCTCATCCAGTTTTGGTGAGAGCTTGGTACTCTGAATCTTCATGGATCTGGAGTTTAGTGAGTTTAGCCACCTTTTAGTGAAATTGTGAAAAATGCTTTCCTCCTCCATACAGGAATTACTGTGAGAAAAGCTGAGGAACACAGACCTCCTCCCCACTTAAGGCCATAGCAGTGAACTGTCTTCCTTTGCACAGCCTGCAGCAATTTTAGCGCCCGTGATAAAATCCCAACCTGAGCCCACACTGTGCTCTCTAAATGGCAAGTCACTGCAGAGAAACAACACTTGAAATCCTTTCCATCACCACGTCTCAAACATAAGCTAGTTTTGTGCAGGATCTTAAAGGAAAAACCTAATTGTTTTCACTGCAATTATTACCAGAAGCCTTCAGATGGTCAGTGTAGGATGCAAAAGCAAATCTCCTGCCTAGCAGGAGTAACACTTGGCCAGATTCTGCATAGATTACAGCAACTGAGTGCCCGGCAGGGCAGCTTGCTCTTACTCCCTGCCCCTGCCCTTTCCATGTGAGGTACACATGGCTACCACACCTATCATGCTTTTTAACATCTTCCCCTCTTTGCAAGGGAGCCAGAGTGACTTATATCTCATTTAAAGAAGCCTCCTCAACTTGCCTCCCAGAGACTAGTGATTCCCAACACGGACAGAGAGCAGAAAGCAACTATAAAATGTTAATTTCTGTGTAAAGACTGAAAACAACTTGCAAAGCCTTGAATTGTTTTTAAAAATTATCACTGATTCAAAAGAAAGACATCTTTTCACCATGTTTCATAGACTTTAAAACCAGGAAGGATCATGTCTGACTCCTAGTAAAACGCAGGTCAATGATTTCATCTAGTGAAGCCTGTGTCCTACCCATGACTGCAAAATGAACCTCCCAATTAGCACTGGTTAGAGTCTTCCAGTGCAGTACCAGGAAAAGCTATTTCATTGGAAGTGAAATGTGTCAGCTCCAATTACCATTTCATTTTGAAAAAAGTATCAGTCTACAGATTTTTAGGGCAGGCCAAAGTTAAATTTTCCTTTTCCTTTTTGTGATGGCTTTTTGTGTAATTTCTTGGAGAAATATAGGAGCATCAAAAATAAAATGTTTTGATGAATATTCAGCTTTCAGATGAAAATTAAATAAGTGTGTTTACTATTCAGAAAAACGGAAAACCTCATTCTCACAGTGGCATCAACAAACCAAATACAAGATCATATACAGACAATAATGAGATTAGCAGATACATGGCAACATTCACATTCTCATTTATGCAGTAACACCATGCTTACACCCACATTAGTGAAGGCAGTAAGGACAAAAACCAGCTATGAGTCCCTCAAAATCTCTTTGAAAGAAACCCTTTGAAAGAAACCCTAAAACACGTGTGTGATGTTCAGACAGAAAATATTTTCTTCCTTGTATTCATATTCCCTGTATTCATATTGATGGGAAAGAAATGTCATTCTTGAAACATAAAAAAGACTACCTAATCATTGAAATTTCTAATGAATTTTCACACCCTATGTCACAAAGCCTTGCTTACAGACATCAAATGATCTAATTATTGAAAACTTCTTTAATACAAGTTGCCTTGAGGCTTTCCTAGAGTTTCCTTCTAAAGAAATTCCAAATTATAACACAGCTGACTAAATGAACCAGCATGTGCTACCCCAGCTTTTGGATGTCTGGGACAATCATAAGGAAGCTGCACAGTGCAGTGCATTTTCAGGCATAATACCTAACAAAGATTTTCTCCTTTGTCCATTTTCCTATTTTCCAACTTGCAGCTTATATCACTACAGTTTTCCCCACAGAAATTTCAAACAATTTTAATTTAAAGAGGGAATTTCAGGGGGGAAATTACTATGCTTCTGTGGTCCTCCTTACCCCTCAAAAAAATATGTAAATAACCAAAAATCAAAACAAACCCAAATAAGCTTAGACATTAGGACCAGACAGGAAGGGTGGGGGGAAATGTACAATGTTGAACTGGGTTCCAATTTTGAAACCAGAACTGTGCATTAGGTGTCAATTTTAACACTTTTCTGCTGTGTGTCAATTCAAAGTTCTCATCTTGTCACTTTCAGCCCTAGTGAACCTGTTGCTGCAGGAACTCCACAAAGCTTTCTTTCCTGAATAGTAACTTTCTGGGAAGCTGAGCTCAAGCACAAGGAGGCTCTCCAACAGTGACACCACACTGGGGCAAGTGCTGCTGGTGGTCCCGAGGACAAAGCACATGGAGCACTGAAAGGACTTGAGCATTGTTGAGTACACTCAACTTTGAAACACGCTCTTTCTTTGTATGAGCCCAAATTTCCATCACTACAGTATCCTTCAATATTTATATATTTCAGGTGTTTGGTACCATATCAGGAGACAGGATAATCTGAACAATCAGCAATGCATCCCTCAGATGGGTGAAGCAACTTGTAGGGCATACAGGGTCCTGGTGGAACAGTCCACATCAAGATTGATCCCCAACCCTACATAAACCAAAGCTGAATCAGCTCTGTAGGCACCAATCTATGGTGCAGGCACTGCCTGGAAGCTATTGTCTACCACCCTATGGAGATATCAGTGGACTGGATGCCTTTTAGACACCCTGAAGTCTCAGCATGGAAGAGCTAAGTTTACAGACATAAATAAAACCCAAAGCTTCTTTGTCTGAAAGAGTAATTATCTGTCTGACTTCAGAACTTATGCAGTTACTCATTACTAGAGTATCTGAGAACATTCCAGTTAAAATCAGAGGGAGTAGAAAAATCCCTGGTGGTTGTACTTTTTGAACCTCCCTACTTAAAATCTGAACAAACACATACCTTGCATCCATAAAGATTTTTTATTTCATCTGACAGCAGGCAATTGTGCTTTGTTAATGTTTGCAAGGACATTAAGGTCACATAGGTCAAAACCCATGCTTGTATTAAGCTGAAGTAGCAATGATATAAATTAATTTGACAGTAGAGGGAACGAGCCACAGAGGACCTACAAATTCGACACAATGCACTGGTTTTAAATGTTTATTTCTATTGCCACATTTGCAGCTGCCAGACATGCACTAAGTTCACCTTGACGTTGCAGGAAGTAGGGCAGAAAGTCCTTACAAATGGTTATGAGAGCAATAGGAAAGGGCAAACAATGAACTATGTCAGAAAAGCAGCATTGCCACATCTGAACTCAGCAGTAACCATTAAAAACCACCCTGGGCTACCAGTGGCCATTAACCTAGAAAAGCAGGAAATTATAAAAAGGGGGTAGGCTGACACCTTCACCTGGAATGGAGGCCCCTGCATTTTGTTTTGGAATCTCTCTAGATTTAAGATACCTACATCCTAATTTCCAATCCAGCTACAAAGAGATCTCTAAGCATCCCTGATACAGAGAGCTTAGAAATTTAGGAGCTCATACCCTACTGTACCAAACACAGCTGTTATCAGCACCAAATACAGCTCTTATCAACACCAAGAGTCAAACCACTTGTTGTCCCATACTCCACCCTCATTAAGCTTGTCCACCTAGGGGGAGTGACAACAGAAGGACAACTGTGGCAGAGGTTATCATCAAACTGAAGACAGCAAGCACTTAGCATGAGGAGACATAAGCACAATTTTCAGTGATCCCTCAGGCATTTTGCAGGGGAATACTTTACTGTGGGGGTCCTTGGAATCTCAAGAGTGGAATGACACAATATTTTCTCCTGCTGGAGCTTCCCTGTGACTTGCTTAGATGCAGAAACACCTCCTATCCAGGAAAACCTGTTGCAGGTAGTGCAAAATGGGTCATTTTGTTAACCTAAATGTTTTCTACTTTCATGGCCACTTACCACCATGGCAAATGCAGTGAGAGATATGAAACTCCTCAGACTTGTGGGAATGACATCTCCAAAGTTAACTCAGGGACTTTTCTAAAAAATACAGAGCCTTGTCCTGCTCTCAGTTACATCTGTGTAACCCATTTGACATTTCTACATTCACCTCTAACACAGTGAGGCAACTAATGAGCTCATTAAGTGCTGGAATCTGACTGGGCATCGAAAAATAAGTAAACAACTTGAATATTAGACAGTCTACTACACCAGATGAGATCCTGAGACAAGATCTGTATTGAACACAGCCTTTGAGAAGAGAAGGGAAATTTCCTCAGGTTCTGGGGTAGAAAATCCTTTGCATACTCTCTTGTGCTGGGTTTCGTAGGCTGATTTTCTACCAGGCAGACACACTGCCAGAGATAGGGCATGTACTCCAGAGATGCTGCATTCATGTAAAGACAAATGGGGGAATTAGATAAAATAATTTTCAGCCTTTTCACATAAGAAATGTGAGTTTGTCTGCAAGTGTCAGGCTCATTAGTGTGCTCAGGAACCTGAGAGTAAAAAATACAGATTTTATATATATATATATATACACACAGACACACATACAAGTTTGTGAATTATTTAAGGCATGACACAAGGACTTGTTGAAATCAATGCAAAGATCCAAGCCAGTCCTCAATGAGGCCCAACAGAGACATTAAAGTGAAGATGTAATAAAGTGTACAGATTCTCCTTAAATCAGCCCCACCTGGCTGAGTTTGAGATGCTGTGGGTGATCAGGTGAGGAAGCTTACATCATCCCCACATCTGACTGACAGGTTAAACATTTCTGAGAATTGATTCAAGCCTTTTTACATGGAATCACTGAGCAACTTCCTTTTCACAGCTGTACTACTACACTTACACCCTGCTAACGTGGGTAGTGAAGCAATAATCTGACACGCCAACTCTCCTGGAGTCACTTAGAAACAGAATGAGAGTGTTGGCTCAGCCTTGTTGGAATAAATATGTATTAACATTTTTGGTGAGTATTACTGTCATCAGTGATTAATTGGAATAATGAGCCATGACATGCTAGTGAGCTAGCAGAGGGTCCTGAAGATGAAAGGCATATCATACCACACAGAGAAAGCCACTAGCCCTTACAAAAGACATTCACTGTGTCTAGTGAAAATAGAAGTAGTACAATTTGAGGCATACAGTAGATATTTTCCCCTCCCAGAACATAGTTTTGGAGTATGAAAAAGTGGAATTTCACCCAGAGATTATGAAACGTTCAGTTCTGACACAGTGGAGATAATTTTCAGCAGCCTTCATCTGGTATTGCATTTAATATGACATAGGGACTTAATGGCACTTAAACATTATCTGTGGGGTACATGAACAGAAATTTAGCCATATTCACATACTCACACAGATGAGAGCATGTAGAAAAATTACCCCTCTTTTTCAATCTCATGGCTCTGCTTCCTCCTGTCCAAAGGGAAAAAAACAGGAGCACATGCCTGCTGCACAAGTTTCTCTCTGGCCTCTGTTCTTCATTTGTGATGTTACATTCACACCCAATTGTTACAACCAAAAGAATAAATAAAACATCTAAAACATACATGAACCATCTTGTTTCCCTCCAGCATGTGATGTTCAAATACACTCAGAAACACAGACATCAAACTCATGGCTCTCCTTTCCAGCTGAGCTGCATAATTCCTCTAAGGCCCAACCACAAAATTCCCTCCCTTCCCTGAACCCTGCTGAATTCCTGCATTTCACAAGGGAATCATGTCTTTTATGGAAGAAAATATTTCCTTCTGCTGCTTCTACATTTGCAGCTTTCAAATATCTGAGTGTTTGAGGGGGAAAAGATAAATAAGAGCATACAATTTATTTTCCTTACCTAGACAGAAAGTGAGGTCTGAATGAAAGATTAGGGCTCCAGATGCTCTTCAAAATCATCAGTCACTGCTTTCAATTGACATGCAGCTCTTTTTAAAAAGGGACTGTTTCCACAGAGTCCTTTAGCTGAGGACCAAACTTTGAAAGCTTAACCTTAAATGTGAGCATCTTCTCAAAACTTCCCCTTAGCCTTTACAGTGGGTTTGACACTCTCCATCGTCTTCACTTTTTTCTGACTTCTGCTGCTGGGTGTAACTTAGATTTTCAGCAACACCTGGTGCTGGCCAGAGAGAACACACAGTCTGCTGGCACTCCTCAGGGAAGGCTTGCAAAGGCAGAAGTGTCCCAGTCACCCCCCATGAATGTTGATAGTAGCTATACATCAACCCACACCTTTCTGTTTTTGCAGTACTACCTGCATCCATCAATTAAAATTGCTGTGTTTTGTGCCAGCAGTCCAAGCCTGGGAGACAGACCCTGAGAGCTTCCAAAGATAAAGAAATCTTGAACACTGAATGCTACCTACCTTCTCTTTATCTAATTGTATCAAGAAATGTTTCATAAAGATATCCTGATTCACTTCTCACACTTGTTAATTAAACTTTTTTTCAGCAGTAATTCAGTGTTAATACTCCTCAATTACAATGTTATGTAAGGCCTTTTTAAGTGAAGGCTTTTCTAAGAAAACTTCCTGAGAATAGAGAATACCATCTGGGACTGGACTGAGTTACATTCTGACACACAAAGAATGGCCAAAACCAAAAATGGTTTCTTCCCAGATCAGCCCACAGCCTAGCAAATTAACACCTGGCCCTGAGAAATTCAGGTCAGATGTTCAGTTTGGACTCCTGAGGGCATAGACTGCAGCCTTTGTCTTCTCCACCTCCAGAAGCTGCCAGCTCCACTGTTTGGATGGGTTTGTTATGGATGGCGTCATGATTGCTGTATGGGGAATAGAACACAAAAAGTCTCAGGTTAAGCCCAGAGTGAAATGAGAATTATAATGCAAAATATTGGTATGAGATGGAGAACCATTTCCTGTAATGTCCTGGGTAAGACACAGGACTTTTTGAGCAGCCAAGTGTTTAGGAGGCAGAAAGGACACAATGACTGTACCATTGAAAGTTTGTTCATTTGATGCCCCGCAGCCAGGTGGCTTCAATGGCCTGTGCTCACACAAAAGATGCCTCTTCGTCCCACCTTTTCCTGCTCCCCTGTCAGGACATTCGCAAAAGAAAGGGATTTGTTCAGGTTTAGAGCCAGCCTGCCCTAGAAAAGCTCATGAGGTTGTGGGTTTGGTTATTGCAGAGATGCCTGCCTTTTGCTCTGCTGTGTGAGAAGCACAGATGAACATTCAGGCAATCCCAGTGAGCACTTTTATACCAGCATGGTCTGCCCCTGACTGTGGCTAAGCACAGCACCAGAGTAACAGATGTGATGTCAGGTACATTGCTGCCATATTTATTCAGCTGCAATTATTGTTCAGACACATTCATATCTCATTTGGCCAACAGCACCAAGAGCATGAAAGGGCTCCCTTAGCACACAGTCAGCATGATTTTATTGTATGGATGAGGTAAAGCATAATAAAGCAAGGGAGTATTTGCAAGGAAGAGCCGGAGACTTGGACAGAAGTAGAGTGCTGTTCCCAGCTTTACCAGACCTCATCTGTGACTTGGAGTGAATCACTTCATCTTTATCCTGTACAATAGGGATTCTCCCTCCTTTTTGTTACTCCTATCAGTTTAGGGAAGAGTCTCTGACAGTGTGCAGGCATCTAACAGCCAGCACACAGGCACTTTAAACCAGTTAAGGGCTTTGAGGTGTCTCTGTAATGGTAAGAAGAAAATCTGCTTTGATATATTAATTATATTGTTCTGTCACATAAAAAATTTGCTTGCATAACATTAACCAAGATGAGGTTTTTTCTTAGATATTTTATATAAGAATTATCATGTTAGTATCCTGGGAACTAGAAAGATCTACTGGGTAGGCACCCACATTTGTGAACCAAATACAGCAAGACTGAGCACATCCTTCTTAAGGACCTCTCTTTTAGTCACTCACCTCCTGTAGCAAGCCATGGAGATCAGATGTTGGGACAGTGTGGGAAAACCTGTGGCAACTGAGCCTCTCTTCAGAGAACAGTAGATATCACTCAAATGTTTTGCCAATGTTAACAAACCCAAGGAGGCCCTATAGTCTCAGCCAAATCAGAGGGGTGGTCCCCCGCAAAGGCTCTTTACCAGCATGTTCTACTAAAAGAGGTAGAGCTGCTGAGCTTCTGAGCTGCTGATTTTAACAACAGCAAAATCTTAAAGTCTGTCTGTAACTATCAAGACAACCTTATCTTCATGATGTTTGGGTCTTGGAAAGAGACAAATTGACTTGAATTTACTGTGTGCTGTTCCAGCACTGCTGAATGTGTGAGTTCTGACTCAGGAGAACATTTTCATTTGAGCCATGCACAGGGGTTCTCCATGAAATAAAACCCTGCAACTCCAAATAACTCTTTGTTAACTTCAAAGCCCTGGCAAGAACTTTGGAGCTCACAAGACACACTAAGAGCTGGCAGCTGAGACTATCAGGCTGACAAAGAAGCCTCCTGGCCACACTTACTATATAAACAAGAAAGGTCAGATAATTCTCCTATGGCATATGACACTGATACTGCTTCCCCACAGGGTGACTATTGGGTTACATGGACTGGCATGACCCAACCCCTGCATAGGAGAGTGAGGAGAGCTGTATACACCACACTCCTCTTTTGTAGACCCAGCAAAGCAAAGCCTGATTGATGGTGTGGCTTTCTAGTGACAGTGCACAGAAAATACGTCTGGCCATGCCCTTTTCTGAAAAGGTGAACACAGACATTTGCCTTCCTGAGAGAGAAATCAACACCTCGGGGCCCTGGCTCAGCTAAACCAGCAACTGGCAAAAGCTCCAGCAGAGGAGAAAAGTGACTGTGAACTCATACTCCAAGTCTGATGTCTCCCAGGGACATTTCATGGCAGAAATAGGACAACCAAAACGACTCTGCCTCATCCTTTGCCATTGCCTGCCTTCTCTACTGATGTTCCACCCCATCCTGTACTCCTCCTCTCTGCAAGGAGATGAGACCCCTCTCAATTACAGCTTCTGAAAGCAGGAATCATTTCTGATCTACATTTAAACAAAAGCAAGCACATTGCTCCCAGGCCCAGCAACATTAACCCTCTGCTAATGCAGCTCACTGGGAGAGTTCAAGTAGGAGTGAGATCCATAGGGAATGAGTCACATAGAGGTGAGGTGAGCAAGCAGACCTGTAACATCACCAGGCCTCCAGATCATCAGAGGGAAAAATGTGAAGTACATATTGCAACATGTGCCTCTTGCAGACATCAAGTCACTGATAAACAATCCTCAAACCTTGTTGTTCAAACAGCACTTGAATTATTCTCTGACTCAGTGATCAATGAGCAACAAAAAGAACAACAGTTAGCTAAGACAGCAGAAAATGTTAAAGCAGTGAGCCAACTGTGGCATTCCCTTTAATGAGCTACATCAGAAAATTACGGAAAAAGTCACTGTTTGGAATAAATCCCCTACAAAGCTATGATAGTGGAGCTTACATTCGAAAATTTTCATCAGCTACTTTGCAGTCAATGGCAATTCTTGAAATGGGATAGCAAGTTTCTCCTAATCTTCATGTGTTTCTCTGACGCTTTTCTATTTTCTTGCTCTTGATTAGAGAGCACTGAAAATCTCTCTCAAAATAGCTGCCAGGATCAGATTACATCTACTTCAAAAGTAGGAAAAATATTAAGAAAATTAGCAGAAAAACTTTAGTTAAATATTGCTTAAGTGCTTCATTTAGGGCTTTGCTTGACAAACTCTTTCTTCAATGAATTAAAAGTGAAATAAAAAGTTGCTGTCCCATGGAGAAATCCACACAACTGTTGGCTATGAGCAGTGGCTTCCCATTTGCCTGATAGAAAAAATGAAAGTTTTTCAGTAAATGACTAAACAGATATGTATGTCCATGACAAGAATTACCCATTTCTGTTGTTGCACAAAATGATCAAGGCATGACCATACAGTTTTTTTATTTTACGAAGTAGTCTTAGTTAAATTCTTTCACCACAGGCAAGCAAGTTAGCAAGGATTTTAATTATAAAAAGCCCAACATAAGCATTTACTCCTTAACAACAAAACCAAGCAAAAGTTTAAACAACACCCCTGAGGGATTTAGGTATTTCTCTCTTGAGCAAAATAAAAACTGCTGATCTTCGGAAAGTGAATAGAGGCACTCCCATTTACATCTTAAGATGTTACAAGGACTAAAACCAACTTGTGTGATTAAAAGGGCTGCAAGGCCATGTTTTGTACATTTGGCCAAAGTAGCACCAGAAGTCAGTGGCAAAGCAGGAACTTAACCTCTAAGCACCTGTCCAGCACTCTAATCCCCTGGCAACGTCACCTCCCCTCCCCGATGAAACGAGGGCAGAAGTCCAGAAAATACATGAGGGTGTAGTGTTGTCCAGGTTTGCCCAGATGTGCCACCAGCCACTGCTGACATGTGGCCCATGGTGATGTGGAGGACAGCATGCTCACACCTGGAGTCCTTCCCCAACAGGCACCCCCAGAGAGCATGAGGTACCCAACAAGGCCTTCACTCAGGCAGTCCAAGGAAATAACAAACTCCATTTTACAGTGAAAGATTTTTATTTGCCCTGGTTCTATGGTGAACTGATAGAGAAGCTTATCTCTCCTCAAAACACCAGCCTGATGAAAAGAAACAGAGTGCCTGCAAAAAGGTGCCCCCCCTTCAGAAAAGGCATTGTGCTACATTTACTTTGGAGAGGGACAGTGAAGAAGAAATCAGGAGCATCTGAGGCTTTAAAAACCATACAGGTTGACAAGCGAGGAAGGTGGTTCTGGGGTGAAGCTCCATGACAATACTCAGGAGAAGGTGCTACCCAGCCTCTCAGCTGGGTAGTCACTCAATCTCTCTGAGGTAAGAGGAGTGGAAGGGGAACTAATTTCCCCTCTCTTACTTTCCCCCCACGCACCCACCAGAGTTTAGGTGAGGATCAACTGATGAACATACCCAGGGTGCTTCAATCCTGCAGGGATAAGCACCAGAAAAGTCCTGCAGACACAAGAGAAGCAGGATGCCAGCTTCAGCTGCCGGAACCGAGCACACATCCAGACCCCAGCAAGAGCTCCCCATGGCTTTTAAAGGACCTGCTCTCTTAGGGCTGATTTGTTTATTCCCAACCCAATATGTTATCTTTACATCACAAAGTTTATTTCTGAACATGTCAACACACTTTTGAAAAGGTCAGACATATGAGGGCACACACCCGTGGGGCTGCACAGGAAGACACAGACACAGCTACATTCCCAGAAATCACAATTCAAAGGGTTTTCACAGCAAACTCTGACACGGCAGCTGGGTTGGCAGACACACATAGGCAAGCCACCAGCCTCACTCTTTTGTTATCACTCCCATTTCATTTCTGTGCTTTGCCTGAAAATCTGAGTTGCTTCTAAGTATAGATTTTGCTGGCTTTGTTTGAAAGCTTGCCACAGCTCTCAGACATAACACCAGCAGGGTGCTAGCTGAACTAGCTATACTTTTCAATATTTCATAAAGGAAAAACTTAAGTGCTTTTGAGAAGTTGAGGTCTTTTCTCGCTTTCTTTTTCTTGCAGCAGACAGCTTAGTTGTCACTCTGACAAGTAAGGTATTATTAAAAGAGGAGACCCAGGATCTGTTTACAGGCAACAATGCTTTGGATAAGCAGCTCATGTTTAAATGAGACTTGAGAAACATGGTTATTCAGTTTTGTCTCTCCTTTTTTCATTTTGAAGTAAATAAAGAAGAAATTCCTTTGGTTCCTCTCATCGGTCAGCCTGCAGCTCACAGGTTATCCATCGACTGCGACTCCCCAGCAAAGCCAGCTGATGGCTGGGGATTGCTGTCTGCTCACACCAGGAGCAGTGAGAGAGCCTAACCCACACCTTTAAACAAGAGACTGCAAGTAGGGCTGTTTAAAACAGCAAGTCAGTGGAAACAGCCTTTAAAACAAAAAAAAAAACAAGTGGTATGCTTTTCCAGATGGCAAACATACCCCAGGGAGGCCACAGGTCCCATTGGGCACCTGGAGATGAGCCACAGCCCTGTGCCCACTCCTCACCTCACAAGCCCCTGCATGGCAGGGGACATCTCTTTTCCAGAGCTTGGTCCCCACCTTCCCAGCCTTACTTAGAGAAACACAGTGTGGAGGGCAACAAGAGGGATTCCCAGTGCCACCATTTCCCCTATTAATGCACAGTTCTGCTGCACTCCAAGTGTCTGGGGGAGCAGGAGCAGGAGCAGGACAGGATGAAGACGAGCAGCATTGGTATAGCTCTGCTTGGGCCTTTAGGCACAGAAGGACAACTCTGGCCCCCACCCCAGAAAACCAGGGCCAGGCAAATTTAACATCCCAGGTCTTCCCTACCACATCTCTACTTAGCAGCCATGTCCCACCAGGAGGGCAGAGCTGGAATGACAGGAAAAGCTCTCCCTGGGAGAGGTGACAGATAAGAGAGTGCTGAAATGCAGGCATTCAGCTTGTCTGGTACCTCAGCATGTCAAGGCTACAGCACTGACGAAATGTCTGCAAAGGGGCTGGTGAGAGGAGCTGCATTTGGCACTGAGGCACTCTGGTGCCAGAGCTCCCAAATGCTTCCTGGCAAGGAACAACTGAGGGTGTCCATGCTTGCTGCCCAGAGAGTGTGGGACACCCCCAGGCCTACCACTGAGTTCCCCCATGAGCTGCTCTGCCTCAGGCAATCACTCTCAGCATTGCTTATTAGTCTCCAGGTATTTTGATGAATGCTTAACATTAGATCCGGCAATTGTCCAAAGAAATATATCCCAATTACCCAAAGGCAACAAATTACAAGCATAAACATTTGTGTCATCAGCCTTGGAATTTCTTTGTTCCATGTGATAACAAAATTGACTCCATCCATTGAAAGGAACAATGTAGAAACACTAGAAAGTTAGGACATTTTTTTCATGACAATATTCTGATTTGCTCTGTAGGAAATGATTCAAATATTTGATAAATCACAGACTAACCACTGAACTATCTGTGAAAAATTTTAAAGATACACCCATGAAAACATTCATGGTTATTCAGAAACATATCATTCACAATTTCAAACCATTTACAAGCTGTGCATAGAGTGATTAACTTGGCAGGAGAGCAGGGTCTGGATGACACACAGCACTGTGTGGGCAGGAAAATATTCCACAGCTCTTCATCTTGAGGTTGATGTTGGTGCATTAACTGATATTTTTTCTACTTGCCACCTTGCACTCATGACAGCAGGCTGTGCTGGCCCACCTGGCTGCCCCTGCCATCCCAGCCACACCAACAGTAGAGAATGATGCCCAGGGAAAAGCACATGCTGGGACACAAGACGCTTCACAAATGCCAGGCACTTGGCCTGAGGCTCACTGAGCTTGTGCTCTGTGTGAGAATGAAGAAGGGGTCCATGGATGCATGGCGAGACACATGATAGCAAGAGCAAGATTATAAACTAAATCAGTCAGTCACATTACATGCCTCTAAATCATTCCTTTCGTTTGCAACATTTAGTTAGGAAATCCCAAGAAAGATGCCATGTCTTGGGCATGATGAATTTCCACTTGAAATGAAAGTTGACAAACCCATTAAAAATACCTACATGCATTTCTTTACACACAACTGAAACTACTCTTGACTTCAATGCAACTATTCAACTGTCAAAAAATCATTTGTGAGGCCACAGATTTTTTTTTTTTGCTGAATGTTATTTAACCATTATTATGTTCCACCTCCCAAATAACTACCTCTAAAAATGAGAAAAAATTATTTCTGTATAATTTTATCCCCCTAGAGTATAGGCATTTGATAAATACATATTGTCTTTCTATGGTCACTGACAGCTCACACCCTTCTAAAGTAATTCCTATTCCCCAGCTCTCTGTTTCTAAGTACAGAATGTTTAAAGAGTGAGACTTGATGTTTGCAATCATTTCAGACTTATCTTTGGCAAACAAGAAATTGAGTCCAGTATAATACCCAAAAGGAATAGATCTTCCCTTCCAAAATCCACATTCACCCTGGCTGCTGTTGTACTAAGAAATTCAGGTCCAAATCACATGGCAGCTATCATAAAAACTGCAATTTAACCTTGAGTTCACTCTCAATTTATCTTTTAAAAGATCCTCTAGAATTAGTACCAGAAGTGTTTTTACACCAAAAACAAACAGAACTAACCATAAGGTAAATTGTTCTTCCCCACAACTAAGAAATCTGGAAACTGCAGTGTTCTAAGAGCTGAGGCGGTCTGAGGAAGGCTGAATAGATATAGAGATCTAGCTATAGAATCTAGCTATTTGTATCTTTCTTGGTATAAATCCCTCTCTACTACTCTCAACAGCATGACTGAACAAACATCATTTCACTTTTTGTGCCTCTCTCTGACCAAACAAAGCTTGCTTACAACCAAATTGATATGGTATGGGATTAATTCAGCAGCATATCTGAAACTGTTTAAAAGACACTATAAATGCAGACAGCCCCTGCCCAAAAGAGCTCTCTACATCCATGCCTCTGGAGACAATGGGGAAGTGGGAAAAACAGAAGGGGCGTGGGAGGGATAGATGAAATCCCAATAAAATTACAAAGCTGCAGCAAGTGTTACAGCGCATCATTAAAATTAAATGATGAACTGATCTTAGCCTCAGAGGGTGTCATTAAGCTCCACCTAGTTTAATGGATACAGTTGTTTCCATAGCAACAAATTATTTTCAATAAAAACTTAAAACCCCAAACCCAATAAAGCCAGGCAAAGATGGGACATGCACAAAATATGGGATGGGACTATAAAAGTTTTATCACTGCTTGTCTGGCATAACCTGCACAATTCACCTGTGCTTCTGCCACTCCTATTTATTATGCTCATGGCTGTAGAATTTTGCAGCCTCCTCACACCTCGGCAAATCCTCTATTGATTTGTCTCTTGAAAACACACCAAGGGGAAATGTGAAAGTGCGAAATCACAGAGGCACTGTGAGATGTCACATGGAAGAGCGACCTTAAGGTAAGTAGGATTGTGGGATGTGCCTCCTTTTTCAGGTGCTTTGTCCTGTTTCAGTGTCTGATCTTGTTGGTCTTGGCCCAACAGAACAAACAGTCACCAGCAGGGAGCTCACCCACTTGGTGGGTGATGCTAAGATGCTGTCACTCTTGAAGTTTGCTGCAAGCATTGGAGCACTAGAGCTAGGAAGGTCCAGGTCACCTGTTTCTGTACTTGCAGCAGTACAAACAGAAGGTTCACCACAGGGGTATTAGCAATTCAGCCTGCTGAGCATCATCAGCATTCACATTACAAGGACCTCATGGTAGGAAGGAGGGAACTGCAGTGGCATATCAAGTGTGTCCTACACATCAGGTAAGGTGTGCAAAACCTCCACAAGGTGTGAAAAAGCCAATCACTCCAGCAATGCTTTGCCTCAGCAAGAATTGGTTTGCTCACTTTTAAACACGAGAGTTTCAGGAAATTTTGAGCTTAGATTTGTCAAATTGCTCTGAAAGCTGTTTTCAGGACACATGCTCACAACACTTGGGATAGGTTCACTGACTCTTGGGTTTATCAAAGGAAAGACTCAGAATTTAATCCCCAGATTTTTTGCAAAGCACAGCTCTCAGAATAGCAGAGTAATTGGGCTTCCACCACCACAGCCCAACCCCATGCCACCCTTATCCTCAGCAGTCCCACAGGATGGGTCTTCAAGCCACAATGATGCCCTAAGTTCATTTAAAACCCATTTAGATCCAGCATTCTCATTTCAGAACATGTTAGAGCTGGAGCCAGGATGGTACTGAAGACTCATTGCCCATAGCAAAGGCAGTGTGATGGAATTTGAATGTATTCAATGCTTGGTAGAATCAACTCTCGGTGAATTGGTGTTGCAGACAAGAAAAATTATAAACTCTACATGAGCAAATGGCTCAGAGCCTAGAATCAGTCTGGAGAAGTGGAACATAATCAGTTATGCTGTTAAAGTACTCCCTGTTACACTTTTGGCTTCTGTAACTATTTCTCACAAACACGATCTCTTAGAACACCCCCAAAAAGCATTTTGTCCACAGCCTTGGTGCTGTGAAGCAAGCTAGAACACACATCCTAGGTGTTAAAAACACAACATAGGCACGAGCCTTTGCCTTGTAGTTCCCTCAGCATCCAGTGCTGCTTCTGGATGCAGTCAGCTCACAAATGTGCTGCAAGGCCTTAAAGTCCTCCCAAGATCTCCCAGAGTCATCTACTGGAAAAGCTGGTGCCTTACTTCTGAGCTCATGCAGACAAGCACTCCACATGACCTAAATTTGGGCTCCAGATACAAATAGAGTCAAACAAATAATGGATAATTTGGAAAAAACTGAAAAAAAACCTCCTGAAAACTGAAGGAAAAAGAAACAAACCTGAAAACGCAGTCAGATTTTTCTTTCTGTTTAAAATATTTGGTTTGATGAGACTTTGGTTTGTGTTCTGGTTATGAAAGCCCATTTTTTATTTATCAAGTTGAGGATGGTGGGGAGCAATGCTCATTTTATAAAAAACTACCCTGGTCTCTGCTGATACTGTTCTGTGATCATGCACATGAGAAATTATAGTTGTATGTCCCACTTTTCTTAGACAGAAAAACCACAATGGACTTCAGGAAGGAAATGTAATTTTTTAATGACCTGATTTAATAGATAAATGTTGCTTGAGAACCTCATTAAAAAAATAGAAACAGCAGCAGGTCAAAAAAGCCATCTGCAAAATAAATATAACAGGTCAGAGCCTTCAAATACCATAAAATAGATGCAACTTCTGTAATTTCAGAAGACCAACCCTGCACTTGCAAGAACCCCAGGGCAGAGTCCTGCCTGCCTCTTGTGATCCATACAAGCTTCCTGCTGATTTCCCTGTGACTGCAAAATACCAAGCCAGGTGGAATCTGGGCCTTCTGTATTTGCCTAGAAGGGAGAGTAGTTCTTATAAACCTGCCTAGTGACCAACAGCTGCTGGATTGTGATCATCCAACCATCAGCCAGAGATAAATCTCTTACTCTCTGAAGCATGGGACAAACTTGCCCTGCTTTTTGGGAGGATAAAAGGAGTTTCCCTTTCACCAGAAAAGGCTGTCACCCAACACAATCTGTGTGCTGTTTACCCCCTTGTCAGGACTGGCCACCATTGGATGCTGAGATACACTGAGCCCATAAGCAGCTCAAATGGGGCTTCTCGTCATCTCAGGAGCACTGGGGACTATGCTGGAGCTGTGATGAAGAGATCTGGGAGGCCTGAGAGCAGACTTTGCCAGAAAGGCTGGGAAAGGGAACTGCTGAATCCCTTGGTCTGTTCAGTGTTCCTCATCACAGTATCACCAGTCAGCAACAGCTCTCCTGTTGCCAGTGTAGCTGCAGAAATGCCCTCATCGCCCCTCATACCCTTCACAAGTTCTAACTCCAGACAAGGCTGGGCCTGCCTGTTTTCATCCCAGCAATCCCCGGAGATATTTCTATATGCTTCTACATTTTTGCTCAATGTCCTGGACCCTTTTCCAACTCTTCCTAGTGCTGTTTTTGTTCACCGAATTGAGTTGGGGGTTCCCTGTTCAGCCAAGGTGACCTGCCACACCAACTCATCTTCTTGCACCGACCATAAAGTGACCGACCATGCATCCCAGGGCAGCCCAAAACAGACTGCCCTACTGGTGGTTTTCTTGGGATTGCTTCTCCACTGGTTTAAAGCCCTCCTGTGTCTGTGCGAAAGAGCAATCACGGGTTGTGTTTGCTCCCAGAGGAGAAAAGCTGTCCCTCTAGGCAGGGAGATTTCGAGCTTCTCTATGAACTACTCTCCTCTAGAAACCATATCAGTATAGCAGTCCCATGGACAGAAGATAGCCCCAAATTTGAGACCCCTCCATACCTAGGTGGGGAAAAAGCTCTCCCTCCTTTCTTGCCAGAGAACTGGTAAAATCCTCCCTTAATTCATTTACAGGAATGGCAACACAATTATATTCTATCGAATCACAGAGTACCAGGCTGGAAGGAGACCTCAATGATCACCTGGTGCAACCTCTCCTGGCAAAAGCAAGATGGTCTAGACAAGATGGTCCAGCACCCTGTCCAGCTGAATCTTACAAGTATCTGACTTTGGGGAATCCACCACTTCGCTGGGGAGGTTTTTCTAAAGGCTGATTGTTCTCACTGTGAAAAATTTTCCTCTTATGTCTAAGTGGAATCTCTCCAGGAGTAACTTGTACCCATTACCCCTCATCTTTTCTATGTGGCCCCCTATAAAAAGTGAGTCTCCATATCATTTGTAGCAACCCTTTAAATACTGGAACAACAGAGCAACAGAGACACCTGTGGGTTGTCAGTGGGTTCCTTTGCCCCAGCTGAGCTGATGCATCACAGCATTTGTAGCAAGCAAAAATGAAAATAGCCATAACTAAATCCTCCCTGATCCTCTTCATTGTGCTTCTAAAAGTGCTTACAAATTAGACCAAAAAACAGATGCCTGAGGTCAAATAAGCAGCCCTGGCTTGTTGCTGTACACAAGGCTTTGACATAAACCCCATGTAAGAGATCAAATAAGCAGAGCTGTTCCCTGTGAGGGCACTTCTGCAGCGCTGGTGCAGTGACTCAGCTGGCAGCAGTGGCCTGCAGCGCTGCTCTGCTGTGATGCCTGAATCTCAGCTCTGCTGGCTGCAGTCAGGGCTTCAGCTGTGGATGCAGCAGACTGCAAAAACACTTCACAACACAGACAGGCTCCTCTCTCTACAAGGAGTGAGCTGACCTGTGAGGAAGGGAACAGCTATCAGCTGGTTTTATCTTGACCTGGTCTGATATCATCAGAATCATGAGGATAATTTAGAAAGAAATATGTATCAGCAGGCCTAGAAGATGGAATATATGTAGTCAAGGATGCAGGAAGACTATGAAGGGTGATTTTTTAGTCCCTCTGTATATGATCAATGTACTTTCCAAAGTGTTTGAAAAAGTGTATTTTACACATTTTTCCATAGGGATAAATGATTAACACAGAACATCACAACTGCATTAAGCTGTAAACAGAGCTTTAGCACAAACAATGGAAAATATAGTGGTCATAATTAAAAAGTGAACATTTCCCAGAAAAAGTACCATGCTGTGATATACGAAAAGACCAAGTTACTTCCTGCTCGAGTATAAATGGAAAATGTGGTGTCTCATATACCAATAGGATGGTAACTATTAGCAAATGTTGACTTTTCTATGGTATCCCAAACTGAATCTAAGCCTTTTTTGAGGTCCAGCCATTGCTATTTTCCAACCCACAACAGACTGCATTTCATTTGGGCATGAAACCATCCCTCTGCCATGTATAATAAGTTGTGAAACCCTTTGACAGAGAACAGAGAGGGTCACTGTGTGCAAGCACCACTGCCCTCTGATGAGTGCAATCTGAACTGCTCCCAGAATCACCTAATCCACTCCTGCCCCACATTCAGCCAAACTCCCCCGTCCCAGGACGCTCTCAAGGACAGCAGAGTTGTGCTTTTTCCCATGTGTGCCATCGCTTCCAAGCAGCCCCTATATGAGACAACTAGAGCTGCTTGGAAAAGTTGGGCTGGAAAGCTTTTTGTTGAAAAACGGAAATTGTTTCCCAATGAAATCTTTTCAACAAAATATTCTATGTCCTTGTTAACTATAGAAGTGGTTGGAAATTTCCATTTAAAAATCTTTCCAGTGGAAACCAGATTTCCCTCCCCGCCATCCACTCCTTCCTATCCTGCACCACCTCCCATTTCCAAGTAAAAAATATCAGTGGAGCACAAACATAATTCTTTAGTAAGGTCTTCTGAGGACCACCAAATTGTTCAGTGGTTGTGGATTATTCGTTAAAATAGCCCTCTACATCCTAGAGTTTTGTTGTTTCAGTTGTTTCCAGTTCCATTAGAAGATACCATGTTTGATTCATTGAGAAAGACAAAAAACATCCCACATTATTTCTCAATCATTGCCATCCAAGTCCACTCCCCGTTCTGGTTACACACAAGTTTCTTTAAAGTTTTGCTTGCAATGCAGTGCATCAGTTTCATGTCTCTGATTGCAAGTTAATTTGTCTTTATTATTTGTATTACTGCTATTTTATTCTTAGATGTACTGATTTTTTACCAGTTACACTGGAACCCTCAACATGATTTCAGATGAAGATCTCCAAAACCGCCCCACTACTTAACACTTCTTCAAATTGCAGGTTGTTAAAAATATTAACAGATTTGGCTTTATGCACTCATTTCTTTCCCAAATGCATTTTAGACTTTCCATCAAGCAAAAAGGCTGTGACATTTCTCTTTCCCTGAACACCCTAGTGACCCATGTTAAAATTAATCACTTTTTAAGAGGTACGTCCACACTCCTGAGGAGAGGATCATAACTGGATTTTTTTGTTGGCTCAATGGCAAATGCAGAACTGCTCTTATGAGGAGGGGGAAGAAAGAGACACAGTTTTATACTTACTCAGAGGATATGAGAGGTGCCAAGAGCAACATAATAGGAATACAACCTATTATACCACATATGGTCTCACTTATCTGTTATTCATGTAAGAATTCCACATATTTTACAAAGAACAAATAAGAATTTGAGAGCAAAGGAATATGTATTCTACTTGAGGAACTGAAGACTTCACTCTGTTTAAGCAAGCCAGTGCTGAATATGGAAATCAGACCTCACACAACCTTCTAGCAGCAGTTATAACAGGATTTAAATGTGAAACTTTCCTAATGGGCTTCTCTTATTGTTTCTGCTTCTATCACTCCCTTTATGCAGAGAATTTAATAGAGACTGACACCCTCTCTGAGAACTTTTTGACCAATATGGGCAATACCACAAAGTAGACCCCTGCTTAACAAAAAAACAAAAAAAACAAAACAAAACAAAAACAAAACCAAAAACAAAACAAACAAAAAACCAACCAACCAAACAAAAAAACCCGAAAACCAAACTGCTTGATTTAAACATCTTCTTGAAAGTCTGTCAATTGCCTTCCAGGTTAGCACACCTGCTTTCAGTTCTGCAGGATCAAAAACCTCTAACAGCACATTCTATACATTTGCCAAAATTACCTTTAAAGGGAAAATTGTCTCAAGCAGAGACAGCAAAATCCGGATCCCACGCCATTGCCATTTCCAATCCCCAAACGTTCAAAGTCTGACCTGCAATCAATTTATCATGACTTTACACAGCACTGGCCACCACTCAGCACATGCAAACCATCCATGTGCTAGCTTTAACTTGGAAGAAATAAAAAGCAACATGAGTAAAACCCTGGCAAGTTTGCACATTGAAGAATTTAAACTTAATCCATGTTCCTCTTTCCTTTCCACAGGCTTGTGGTTGTGTTCAACTGAACCAGTCACAAAAACCAGATTTCTGATGTCCTCCAGGGATGGGCCTGCTGGGAACCTTCTCCCACTCCCCCATGAAGTTCTGGACATGTAACTCCACAAACAGTTCTACTGAGCACTGATTTAAGACCAAGTTGCAATTCAAGACAAATGAGGGTGGTGGCTTCCAGCTCCATACAATCTTGGGAAGATCATTCCTCCCTTTGTCCCATGGAAGTCCACAGCATTATTTTTGTCTTATTTGACCAGCTTGCTTTCTCAAATGCTCTTTAAATATGGGAGACAGCTTGTTTAGTGTCCTTGTCCTAGATTGCAAAGTAATGTCTGTATTCTATTTACCATCTGTTAGAGGTAGGGCAGTAATCTTCTGTTAATTGGGCCGTTTTCTTTATCTCTTCTACAAACCAATCCTCCCTCTGGGGAGACATCTTCTGTTAATTGAGTGTCACTGCATGAGTGATAAAAATTACATCATCCCATTGTGAGGTGCTCCGCCCAGAGGGAGGAGCCAAGCACTCCTAACTGGATACAATCTGAGATTTTGGGATGCCAAGACAGCCTTTCCACTGGATTCCCAGAGGAGCAGCTGCCTTTTCCACTGGATTCCCAGAGGAAGACCAGGCCCATCTACCTCACCACTAGACCTTCAGAGGAAGACTCCACCCTTCTACAGGATCACTGCTTCAAGAGAACCACACCTGCCACTCCAGGAGGACTGCAGCCACCATTTCAATTAGACTGCTACCAACACCCTGGCCCAGAGGGTGTCAGGTCATATTCTGACTCTGTCAGCATTGTTTTGTATTACTGCATTGGGGTTTTTTTGTTGTTGTGGATTTGTTTGTTTGTTTGTTTATTACTATTATTTTTCTTTCCTAATAAAGAACTGCTATTCCTGCTCCCATATCTTTGCCTGAAAGCTGCCCTTAATTTCAAAATTATAACAATTCACAGAGAGGGTGTTTACATTTTCCATTTCAGGGGAGGCTCCTGCCTTCTTTAGCAGACACCTGTCTTTTCAAACAAAGACATTTAGTTTCTGTGCTCACTTGCAATTATCACTTTATCTAACAGTTCTTCCTACTTAGATATTTAAGGAACCTAACATTTAAATTTAATGAAAATTTATTTGTCCATATGCGAGATTTTTTCACATATTTAGGACTTCTTTTGCTTGTGTTTTATTTCTTTTAAGTAATACATACAGAGAGTAAAAAACTCGTTAATTTAGAAAAGAACTGGAAATAATGGGTGTTTGTAATCTGCTACTGAAGAAATCCATTTCTAAGTGTCCTGCTGTGACCCATTCCCTTTTAATAGAACAAGTTGCTTTTGGATAGGTGCCTAATACAAACATATTCCTGCACTGAATAAACAAATGAGTAGATAGTTGCTTTCATATCTTCAATTCTTTATAATCCTAAAGGAATATAGTTTGCAGAATGTGGTCCAAGAAATACAGGCTGCTGTGATCTTTAGAGCTCTAGTTAATAGAAGTTTATATGCATTCCCAGTTATGGTTGTGTATTTGTTTTCCTGGCATTCATAACTGCTGTAATACTCATTGATCAACACAATAAAGCAATGAAAACTTTCCTTAATATCACTCCCACTTCTTGTTTCATCTTTAGAAAAAATACAAGAAGACAAATTAAGCAATTAATGTATTTAAAAATATACACATTTACGTAAGATTACTTAGTAAAGGGCTTTTATGCAATGTATGTAGTGGAATTAATGAGCTCCTGTCTAGTTTTTGGAGCAGGTACAGCCTGCAGGCCACACCACAGCAGAGGTGGACTGCACCACTCTGCCCAGCCTGGGCTTTCTTCTGAAGAAAATATGCCCCAGGACAGGCCAAAGCCTCTGGGACATTTAAAGAGTCCACAGAGACTGACTGTCTTGAACTGTTTGGGTAATTTGAATAAAGGCAGAATAATCCTATGAGGTTGTATTGTGGCTTCACTGAAGTCAACTGTCAAACTCTCACAGCTTCAAGGAAGTTACAATTTCACCCCTGAGCTGCTGTGAGGTGATGTGGCCCCAGGATATTGAGTAACACCCAGCTCCTGGGTTGCAGACCCTGTTTCCAGCTCTTCCCAGTTTTGATACCCTTGGCAAGTTTCCTAATGCCTCTACTTCTTCATTTTTAATTGGGGTGGCAGTAATTAGCTTTTATAAAGTCCTTTCAATTTGATGGATGGATAAAGTCAAGGAGAAAGTGATGTTGTAACTCATCCTGAGCTTTGAAGCCCTTTGCTGTAGGCCTAATAAACAATCTAGCCTGAAACATCTGATTCTTACCTGATGCTACATCCACCAAGGGGTTTGGCTGGGAATTTTCATTTGAACTTGGCATGGGCTGATAGTGCTGAAATGTTACAGAATGTCTGCATCTAACCAAAGACCTGCAAGACTTCTGATGATATTCCCAGACCAAAAAGAGCTCTTTGGCTTTCTTTGACAGTTCCCAACATTGTAAGTGAAGTTTGTAATCTTTGAAAGACCCATTTCTCACTTTGAAAAAAAATCCATTCAGCAAAAGTGCTGTTAAAGCCTCTCCTGTCACCAGCAGAAATGCTTATGGGAAATATAGTGGCTATAAAACACCACTGAGTTCCTCAGCATCACGTTTGGGTGTTACATGCTTCATGTAACAGATAGGGACACTTAGAGGGCAAGATCACTGCAAAGAAAGGGAAGGCACTTGAGGCAATCATTCCAAAGCAATATGGAAAACAAAAATTGCCAGGCCTGAGTAAATTGT
Source organism: Motacilla alba alba (assembly GCF_015832195.1). NCBI lineage: Eukaryota > Metazoa > Chordata > Aves > Passeriformes > Motacillidae > Motacilla > Motacilla alba. Next base: position 95,712,479 of record NC_052018.1, read on the forward strand.
ACTTGCCATGGAACCCTGCTTCTTGTGGGAAAAAGCTGTTAAAACACTTTTTAAAATATCTTGCCTCAGTTCAGTTACCAGAAACAGTTTTACATGGAAACAAAACCATACCTACTAACACAGAACTAATGTCAGGGAGCTGAATGGCTCTGAACTAAAGACATGGTTGTACAATTACTCCCTCCTGTACAAATACACCCTCCTCATGCCTTTTTTTAAAGTTCATTTGTTTAGCCCTTTTATCCCTAGCCAGAATTGACATAATTAATAGGACTGCTGGGCACTAGCGTAGCAGAAGAGATCACAGCTTGAACTTGGCTGATTTGTTTCTACACAGCTTGGTCTTTCATGATGAAAGATGTGCAAACAAGAAGAAACATTCCTAGTGCAATGTCCAGAAAACTGGTGGGGCTTGATAATAGGGCACCTCAGAACATCCCAGACAATCTGCTGTCCTGTGTGCAAATCAATTAAGGTTAGCAGATGCTAAAAAATTTCAGGAGGATATGCCAGATCCCATGAAGCCTTTGATTGTGCCCCCAATACTGACCTTAGCATGCTCTTTAAATAAAGTCAGATATAAATTTTAGTTCTTGTCATTGTTAGCAACAAAAGCCCCCACTGACTTTGCTATAATGCCCCACTACACTACAAGGATTCTATAATCTGAGTTGTGAATAATGTAGCCTTTTTGTTATGGTTGCCTATTACAAAAAAAAAGCCAAGCCACCTGACTCAGTGAAACAAGTCCTCTTTGAGGGCAAGCGAAGCAAGAGGTGACTGGCAACAAAGTCCTAGGCCTGGCTGGAAATGCTGGGTACACTTATTTGTTGCACCTGCATTTGGGAGGTTGGTGAGAATTGGCCTGAACACAGCTCACACTCCCCACCTGCAATAATTCAATGTCACAGATGTGCCAGCAAGTGTGACTAATGATTGTCAAGCTACATCTTCTCTGAACTCTGAATGATGATTATTTGTCTACAGCAACTTTCTCAGTGCCTCTATTCTCTGTCTCAGGTATGAGAGCAAAACACAGCTTTGATAACCTGAGATATTTCAGGTACCTGGCTAAAGTAACTGAAGATCTTTAGCCTGTAATGTAACATCTGCAACTGGATCCAAAAGGCCCTTTAAATGCATATTACCCCATTTTTCTTCACCCCTCTTCTCCTCCTGCCTTTGGAAGTCTTTGGGCAGTTTCCCCAATATCCCACCAGTTCATTCTGAATGAAGTTCCAATAGATCCAGAACACAGGCTTCAAGTAACTTAAATCGGGGCTAGTTGCCCTCCTTAAAGACACAGGAGCTGCAGTTCAGCAAGATTCAAACATCTGCCCTTGTTGATGTACTTTCCATAAGGATGGAAGCAGGGTCAGTTCATGGTTGTGCTACAATCATCTGCAATGAGACGCTAAGGGGAAAGTTATACTGATTTCTGGTGATGTTCTCTGAGCCTCCAGATGAAGGCTATGATAACCTGGTGCTCACTTCACAGAAAGGGTCTCAAATCTATGTCTCCTGCAACACATACAGCAAAGAGTGAAAACACACAGCAGACATTAAGACAGGGCTCTATTCTTGCACAGGCTCTGTGATACCAGAGTATTTCCTACCCTAAATAAAAAACATGATGGCAGTTGCTTCACGAATGCTCAGCATCAAGAATGAACAAATGTTGGATAATTTGCTTTGAACTGAAACAGCTTCTTCCTTGGGAGGGATTTCAGTAGTTTCAGAAATAACTAGTCTTGTATGAATGGGTCTCAACCTCTCCCTGTATCTTGTTACTATGCTTCAAGATGATTTCATGCAGCAGAGGAATGGCAGGTCCCTCAAAAGTGTGTCTCAGAAATGAGGAGGGAACTACCACATTCTTACAGCAAGTTTTAGATATTTCCAAAAGCAACTAGAACAGACAGAATAAAGGCCAAGGCAGAACATGACACCAAAGTAGAGCTACTTCTGTTCTGCTGTCCCTAATTCAATGTATTCTTCATTGGCAAGTAATCATGTGTCTGCAGCCCAAGGGTTGCTCTTCAACTCCCAGGATTGCTGCCATTTTCCATTCTGCCAGCCAAATGAGCACTGTGTGAATTCTGTCTCCACAAGTGAACTCAATACATCCTTTTATTCTTCTCTGACCCTGCTAAAATGGTTGCTAAAGCTACCCACCATTTGTTCCTGGTGAGTATTTCATGCTTTGGTTTCTCATGACTCCTGCAGTTTTCCCTTCTTTCTTCCCTGTGAAACCAAAGCAAGACTCTTCCCCTCTGCAACATCACTATCTGTTCCTATCTTTCCCTTTTGATCACTTCTGTTATTCACATCCACTCAGCCAGCTCTAGAGCAACAGATATGGGGGCAGTGTGTTCCCTCCCCCTCCACTGCAGAGATCATTGCCTGCCTAATAGAAGGGGATGATGTCATGCTGGCTGCTCTTTTTAAGGCAAATAAAAATACATCCTGACCCTCTGGATGCTGCTTTTGAAGCTCAAACCTAGCTGGAATCAAGAAACTAGTTAAAATCCAACAATGTGCTCATACAATACCCAAATCTATTGCTAAATCTTTTTTAAATTACACAAACCTACTGACTTGCTGTACAAGTCATGCTCATGACCCCATGGAAATGACCTCACTTGTTTGTCAGGCTGTCACAGGTCAGGGAAGGCACAGAGTCATGAGTTTGCTTAGTGGCTTTGCCCTGGCACACGCTCATTGTGTCCTTCAGCAACGTTGTACCTTGGCTTAATCATCACTGAACTGAACACAGGATGTACCTGCCTCACAAGGAGATGAGATCACCTGCAAAACTCCGACGAAATTGCAGCACCAGCAAGTAAAAAGTAACTTATTATGGCTGGAAAACACAAATAAGTGTTCATGAGAAACAGGAGCTGTTGCAGAGCCAGGTCCTCTGATTAATTACTAAGAGGTAATTTCAGAACCAAGAGGTAATTTGATTTAGGCTGATTTAAGCCTGATTTCTTGTTTAATTCACCTGAGTATTTTTACTATAAGGCTTAGAATTTTTTTTGTTCTCTCTCTTATCATCTGTTCTGTGGAATCAAAGGAAATTTATCTCAACTCAGAGTATTAAAAAATATACCATCAGAAGACAAAAGACTGGAATGAACATGTATTGTTTCATTTCAGTGAAGCAGAACAAAGCACAAAGTCACTTAACCATTTAATAAAATCACAGATTTCAGATCACATTATTCGTTCAGAGCAACTGTTGCTGGTGTGCTTTTTCTTGACTGCTTTGAGAAGTAAGAAGCTGGCAAATATCATCATCTTATTTCATTTAATGGAGTGCCTTGCTTTCCTTGTCCAAGCAGGACAAGTGAAGGCACAGGCTGTGTGCTGCTGCTCACATAAATTTTTTTCTTAACCCCAACGCCATACATTATCTGAGGTGTCTGGTTCCCACTTTAGCACAATTTGTATCATGAAGGAAGACATAAAATAGTGTGAAATCCTCTGTTACGTTGTTCTGCTTTGCCTCCACTGAAGCTGATCATGTTTTAAAAGAGAGCCAAGCCTTCAGAGACCAACACAGAAAACATGGACCACTACTTCAGGACCAAAAGTCTTGGCTTTCTGCAGACCTCATTTCAGCTGAACATTTTATGTCCAAATTCTGGGAAAATGTTTTATCGATACTCCCTCAAAAGTGTTGAGATAAGGAAGTAAGGAAATGAACAGAACCACTCTGCAAACACCCATAACTAGAATTATTATGACTATTGCAGCTAGCACAGATGTGTTAATGATGTCACTGAAGAACTCAAAGAAGAAAAAGGTGGAAGGAAGAAAGTGACTCTTCAAGCTCACAATGCAGCAGAGCTTGGAAAACAATCCCCAGATTCCATTAAGTCACTTCCCATCAGGTATCCCGAGCAACTCGATGAGTGTTTATACAACACAGTCAATGTGGATCAGTGCTGCAAGCATCTAGGACTAGAGGTGACTTCATCCACACAAAGCACCTGATCTCATGCAAGAGCCAGGACTCCGCATGAGTGGTCCAGAGCACAGCATGTTGAAGTGCAGGAGTTCACAGCTTCCCCCACAGCTGATTTACTATTGTAGAGATTGAAGGAGAGATAAGGAGAGAGATGGAAAAATACCAGGAGCTAGAAGCTGTCCAGTTTACTTTGGAAACAAGTTCAACCCATTAATTGGGAAACTGGGCAATGTCTGACATCTTCCTCCACTCGTCTGCTAAAGAGAGAGTGACCAATAAATTAGATACAGTCCAAAGACTGCCATGGGCTTTGAGGAGTTTACACGAACTGAGCTTTGACTCTTGCTCACTGGGGACATATCATGTTCTCAGAGAAAAGCAAAGCCCCTCTTCCTGAGGGTGGTTACAATATGAATGAACTTTTGTCTCCATTTCAGGTCAGTTTTCCTGCGGCATGTATTTAAAAATGCAGCCTTTATAACAAAGGCTGTTCTGCAGGTTATGTGGTACCTGCTTTGGAAATAGCGTACTTGTGTAAAATGTGAGTGGTGCAGGTCTGCCGTTTCCTGAATAACATGTTTAGGAGGGTTTCCTCACAATCCCTCTCCTCTTATTGGGCTGCTGTTCAGCTATCATAAAAAACAGATATCAAACCAGTAGGAAGCTTCTACCTTTCTCCATGGCCAACACTGCAGTGCAGTCCTGCATAGTCCAACACTATGCAGTGCAGTCCTGCATAGGTCTGGTAGATGGTGCGTTCTTACTGAGACAACTGGGAGAGCAGCACACAAACATGCTTAGGGCCTTGCCTATTTAGAACAGGAAATTGGAATTGAGTTGTTTTCAGGTCTTTCCAATTTTTTTACCCACAAGAGAAGGAGAAAGAAAAGCATCAAGGGAAAAAGACAACATTTAGTCAAATAGTGGGTATTATCTCCTATTTAAAAATAACAAAACAATGGATTGACACATGGAGCTAACTGAAATAACTTATAACTTGCTTCTGACCAAGGAGACAAAAGCAATAAAGGCTGCAAAGCATTGTCTCTCAGGCAAAGAAGGCCAAAAGCCCTGCACACAAGATATACCTAAGCTTTCCAGCTCCGGAGGAGCAGGACCAGTCATGTGATCACATTAAGGAGCAGTGTTCAGCACTGTAGCTGTGAAACTGGGTGACATCCACCTTTCTGCCTCGTGGCTGTGGAAGACAGACAACCCAACCACTGTCCGCTTAGCATATCAGGCAGAAAAAAAAACAAGTATTGTCTGTAGATGCAGTCTCCAGACCCAGAGCTGTTTGCATCAGATAATAATATGGACAGACCTGGACACCACACTTTTCAAATAATGTTTCCAGAGTTCTTCTATCCTATTTACTCAGCATTTTGCGCTTATCACTGAGGGGAAAAATTCTTTATGTTTTTTCTAATTTTGATGCTTTTCTTCAAATTCCCAGGATTGATCAATATCCCTTAGAGCTTGCTGCAGTGCAGTTTTCTCATTGTGAAACGGTATTACCCGAGCTGGGCCAAACCCAGGTTTAGGCATGAAGCAGCATAATTCCAAGTGAACATCCAGATTTCTTCAGCAGAGCATTAGCCCCAGAGACTCCTTTCATTGTTATTTAATAATTAGATTGCAGTAGCAGACAAAATCCTCATGAAAGAGCCCCAGCGGTACTAGGCACCATACACCAAGCCAAAAAAAGGACTTGCCTCCCTCAAGAATCTGCAATTTAATATAAAAAGCAGGTGTGCCATTTACGCAGCCAGGAAGAAGAGGGTAATTGTGGCACAGCATCTCCAAGTGGATTCAAACTGATTTTAAAAACACAGGACATAAGCCAATCCATCTCCAAAGTCCCTCTGATTCACATATTACCCAATGGGCACTAACAGGCTGTGAGTGCAAGGCACTGCTCCCATGGGCTCTTCCATCCATCCATCCATCCATCCATCCATCCATCCATCCATCCATCCGTCCATCCGTCCGTCTGTCCGTCCATCCATCCATCCATCTGTCCGTCCGTCCGTCCGTCTGTCCGTCCGTCCATCCATCCATCCATCCGTCCGTCCGTCCATCCATCCATCCATCCGTCCGTCCGTCCATCCATCCTCCCCTTCCAGGGCTCACAGCACTGCTCAGGGCAGTCCACACACCTCCTGGGAGACACTGCTTACTAAGACTATCTCTGCAGAAACCTATATAATACATAGAAATTCATATCAAAGGAAAGGAAAAAGCCCAAAACCCTATGATTTCCTGTTACAGACCTCAAATCTCTCTGCTCTCTCTCTTAGAACAAAAATACCAAAGTTGCCTGGACTCTGCTATGAAAAAATCTCAGTGATAGAGTGCTCATATGAATCAGCACGGATGTCTCAAGATGAAAGCAAAAATCAGACCAGCAGTAAGAAATGCAATAAGAAAAAAAAATCTGCATTTTTGCCTAACTTGGTTAAGATGAATGCTATAAAGCCAATACACTATCCAGGAGTAACCTGAATTGTTCACATTGACAAGATTACATTGTCTAGCTGTGAACAGAGGGGCCATGTCTTGCCTTGGTGACCACTTACTACCAGTCATAACACAGCTGATATATCGTGTCCTGTTGCACCTTCTTCCAGACAGCGATCCAAGACAAACAGTGAACAGCTCTTATTTCCATTTATTTGTTTTCATCTCAATTTATTAAAGCTTTAAAACTTTATGACTATATTAAATGTGAATGCCAATATTAGGAATTACAGAAAATAACACCAGGACCTGGGATGTGCATGAATCCAACAAGCTGGATAAAGATTTCTACAGTTTCAAATCCAAACAAAACATTTCAACATTCCTAATAGTTTAGGTTTTCCATCAACTGTAATTGAATCATTTCAGAGCCCCCTATGAAATGAGCTGTGGCCATATGGAAGCCCCAAGAGCATCACTATCATATGATGTACAAAAACAGCTAAGGTGAACACAGACAAATGACAGCCAGACAAAAGATTTCACAGCCTCCTGGTGGAGAATCAAAACATCTCTTTCTCCTCAGATTGCCAGGACTTTGCAGAAGCCATCTCTTCCACAAGAGACTGCCGAGAACCTTCTGCCTTCACTGTTTTTCACTGCAATGGTTATTGTTATGTAAACTTTCTACATGAGTGTAAGACCAGCTTTGATATCAATGGCCTCTGGTCTAAACTTTCATTTTCTCCATACTCACTTGTCTTGGTTTCAAAAGATAGGTGTCTGCTAAGGAAGGCAGGAGCCTCCCTGAAATGGAAAATGTAAACCCCCTCCCTCCAAATTGCTATTATTTTAAATTAAGGGGATATCAGGCAAAAAATATGGGAGCAGGAATAACAGTTCTTTAATAGGCAAGAAAATAAAAAGATAAAAAAAACAATGCAGTAAACTAATACAACACTGACAGAGTCAGAACACAACCTGACACCCTGTTGGTCAGGGTGTTGGTAGCAGTCCAATTGGAATTGTGGCTGCAGTCCTCCTAGAGTGGCAGGTGTGGTTCTGTTGGAGCAGGGATCCTGTAGAAAAGGGTGTAGTCTTTCTCTGAAGATCCAGTGGAAGAAGCAGCTGTTCCTCTGGGAAATCCAGTGGAGAATGTCATGCTGGTGTTCCAGAATCTCAAGCTATACCTGAGTAGGAATACTTGGCTCTTCCCTCTGGGCAGAGGGAAGCATATATAAGCATATAGCATTCCATCATAATAGGATGCTATAGTTCTTATCAGTCATGCACATGACATTCAATAGCCTGTTATCAACAGATGTTCCCCCCCAGAGGGACGAGTGGGTGTGGAAGAGATAAGGCAAACTGCCCACTTAACAGAAGACAACTGCCATACAGATGGCAAATAGAATATAATTTGCTTGGAAATCCAGGACATCACTTAAATATTCTCCATACTCATAATTTTCTCCTTACTCTTTTGAGCAACGAACAGCACAAAGTCTAGACAATTCACTTGAGCAGCAGAAATATGGCATTCAAGTGCTTGCTTTGTCTAACTTCCTCTAGTGACTTCCAGGTGAGGCCTTAGTTCCATGATGTGTAGCATCCTTTGATCAGTCTGCTACAGCATATTCAAGATATCGTAATATCTCTAGATGAAGATACACTCCTGTCCATAAATAATCTTCTTGCAGCAGAGACTTGTGTCACAGTTAGGCTGTGGTCCCCGCTCAGCTGGTGTACGACAAAAATTCTCTGCCCCTTTCCCCATTCCCTCTGTCTGGCATATCTTTCCACAGGGACTCCAAATGCATGTTTGGCTGACTGAAAGCTGATGAGTGAAGAATGGCCAGAATATTCAGGAAGTTATGCCTTCCAGACAGAATACTTCCTCACATCATCTTTAGCTCTTTCCTTTAGTTAAATCTGCAGCTTAGGCTATCTGCTCTGTTGAGAGAGAAATAATATTCAGGAGGGTACCTGTGTATTGCTCATTTCCATGCTGAGCGTAAATGCCTTACCTGGTAAACCAAATAACTAACTTAATATGAAACAATATGGCTGATAAAGAGGATCCAAGGGAGATGCTGAAAAACAGAATTGGTGAAATATTCTGGCTACTGTAGTAGAAATAATGTACAAGTTTTTGATTAAAGTCTAATTTATTGTCTTCAGTGATGTGGGGAAGGGGATGCTAAATTAGTTCCTGGTGTAATAAATATTAGAATAAATTTGTGCTTATAGAAAGGGTATGCATGAAATAAATTATATTTGTAAGATTCCTGTCAGAAATAGTACCAAGGTTTAGAAATCACACACAGGGGCTCGAGAGAAGATCACCTCACTGCATTGTGAAATCACAGGTTGTCACTGAATAGAGTTCCAAATTAGCAAGTGAAGGGACTAGCCGCTGTGGAAGGAAACAGCGATTTCAGAACACCCAAGCCATCAACGGCCGATAACGACTCAAGATTGAGATAACCCAGAACTTGCATCCCAATGCCTAGTTCCCAGTAACTTGAAATTTAACATTCATCTATTCCCGGAGACTGTTTTGTCCACCCAGAAACTGCTTTGTCCACCTGGAAACAGGTTTCCCCCAACACTGGACAGAGAAAAGAGACTGCATGAATATTCGAAGGAGAAGAAAAGAACAAGAGAAACTTCAAGCAAGAAAAAAAGTATAAAACCTGGGCTCACCAGACGGACTTCATGAACATTGGGAGTTCGATGCGATAGAGGTTGGAACTAGGTTCACCCAGCACCGGAGACCTGGGATCGACACTGTCCCCTTTGATTGTGGCTGTCGGAAATTGTATTTCAATTTGTGAAATAAATTCCTTTTCTTTCATTTTAATTTGGCTCTCTCAGTCATCAGTTTGGACTTACCAGTTACTACCAATAACACTGGGAAGAGAAATCAGCTGCCATCAACATTGTGCTCTCTACATAGAAACAAATCAGCCCATGCTATAATGCCTCTTTCTGCTCAGGCAGCATTTGGTGGCTGGGTTTGTCATGCAGTCAGAAATGCTTTCATAAAGTGTACTCTCAGTCAGAGGCCACCTCAGGTATGGGATCCACCATCCTCCACAGCTCGTGTCTTGTGAGAGAGAAACTGGGGTCAGCCTAAAGGTGAGAGCCAACTTACTCCATTTGTCAGGAACCTCCTTAAAGCAACTCCAATAAACCCCCAGCCTCCCTTGGGTGTTACCCCACTGCACAGCAAGAAACAACAGGATTGATCAGGAGGTGGTTTACATCCACTTTGTGCTGATGAAAATCAATAAACATCACTGACTGAAGCTGCTTCACCAGCACTCTGCTTCTTCCCCAAAGATAAAAGCATTTGTAACCCACTACAGCTGCTTGTGCTTAGCTGCAGCAGCTTTGTGCTGCCAAAACAGCAAAAGCCTGCCAGAGCATATTCAAAAATGACTGTGATGTAAGTCATAATGACATTACACTCCTTTTTCAGTTCAGTTCTTATTTAAAGGAATAAAACTTTTCCTGGTGTCATATTTAGATGTGGCCTGCTGGCTACCCTCTGCCAGGGGTGCGCAGGCTTAGAGTGACTGGGCCACAGAATTGGGCAGGGGGTATTTTGTGTCTCCCTGTGGCATGTTGGTGCCCATGCCACAATCACTGCTGCTGGATCTGCCCATCTTTGACCACATTCATGTCCCTTCTTAGCATAAATGGATATGCCCAGGGCTGTTTTCACTTGCCTGACTCAACTCAGAGGCATTGGGCCGTCCTGGAGCATCTGAGACTTCCCCAAAGATCTAGCAAACACAGCACAAGATCCATGAGAGGTGTTCATCCCTCTGCAGGGACAGCTAGAAGCCCGGCGCTACCCTACAGATCCTCAGATGACATTAAACATACAGTGCTAAAGTAACCCTCACTCTCTTGCTGCAAGTGGCAAATATTTTTATTGAAAGGCTGTGAGGATTTTTTGAAAGCACACGTTGTTCTGGGGTTATCTTATAGAAAGAAATCCAAGGTCAAAAGAATTCATCATGCCCAGACAGGAGAAAATGCATGATGGTTCATGGGGAGTTTGCCCAGAACCACAGCCCACCTTCTCAACAAAATTTGGAAGAGCATTCCCAGCTGAGAACACGTCTCAACTGTATCACCAGTGAAGCAGCTCTAAGGACTGTCTTCCGCCCAGCCCTCTGGTGTGTAGCTTAGGCCCAAGCCAGTTCCAGGGTTAGAACATGATCCTGTTCAAGAGCTGATGGAAAGCCCGGCAATTGAGATGCAATTGCAGGAGCTGCTGGGTCCCTGAGGTCTGCACCGCTCTCCACCAGATCTTGCTAGTTTTGTCCCCACACCAAGCAATGAAGCCACAATGTGATGAGGGCATGACATGAAATCAAGTTGTCATTTTTCAGAATGATGGAAATCCTCCATTCATTTGCGGATGGTGAAAAGACTTCAATACAAATGCTGCCACTGAGAACCAGCAAGAAACCTGAACTCAGAGCAGCAAACTGGCAGTCTTTACAAAGGAAGTCAGGAGCTGCATAGCTGCTCTTAAAGAATGTTTTCTCTACCCATCAAAGTTCCCTCTGCTGTCAAAGAAGCTAGACAGCAGGGAAAACACAGTGGTAAATCACATCCTGAGAATCTCACAGCATAAACTTCCCTTTGATTTTTGTGTATTAAACTATGACTACACAGCTATCTTTTTTTTTTTTTTTCCCGTCTTTGCAGCAGAAAATACAATACAGGAGGGTAATTTCTTTTCCCTAAAAACATAGACTTAGGAAGAGCTCATTTTAGCATGAGGCTATTATCGGTTTAAGTTTGCATTTCTTTGTTCCTTCTGTGCTGTTTTATTACCTCCTTCTATCAGCTATATTCAATGGCTTCTTAAATTCTGCCTCCAGCCACAAGGAATGTAAGCAAGTATAGCTGATGTAAAATGACATCCATGCCTTCATTCACTGAGCAGTGATTGTCTGCTGAGTACTTGCAAGGAAAGTCTTTCTCTTTTTTTTCTCCCCAATACAAATTCCAAGGCAGCTGAGGTTACACAACCAGTTCATACTTAGTCTCAATTTATATGCCATCTGCAGCACTCATCATTAAATGAGATGGCCACAAACAGGAAAACTCACAACAACGATAAATAATCAGGACTCAAACAAGCACTCTAGTTTGAGGCAAGAATCTACATCAATCAAAATGCTCAATTTGGTACCAGCTCAATGAATGGGACAATCACATCACAAACCAATTGTCTGGGGCACATGACCCACTTTCCAAAGTCATGGATACAAAATTCCTGACCTGCAAATCATTAGAGAGCAGAAGAAGGATCATTAGATGCTTGCCCTTTTCTTTACTCTTCCTGAGGCATCTGCCTTAGCATCATTGCCAGAGAACAGATGTGGAGGTAGGAGGGCTTCTGACCTGACCTGCTTTATATGAGGATTGCTGTGGTCTCGGGCACAAATCCATGGGGCTGTGAGCAGGGTATGGATGTGCTATGGAAAGCAAGAGGCAGAGGGGAGTTCAATAGATGTCCTCATCTTCCCTCACAGAATCCTTTGCATCTAAATTACTGTGAATTACTTCATTTACTTACATTCCTACTCATGCAGGAAGAAATATGTTGGGAAGACTTGTTACTGAAAAAAAAAAAAAAAAGCAAATCAAAGAACTTTAGAGTCCACATTTAAATCTGGCCATGACCAAGTCAGAGGCTGCCCTGATATTGTTCACAGAATAAAGCACTCCCTACAATGTCTACATGCATTACAGAAGTCAGCCATGAGTGATACCCTTGGAAAGAAATGCTACACTCACAGAAATTGGAGCCTCCATCTTTGAAAGCATATAAAACCACACAAATCTATATCCCATGGTAAAAATTACAGAACAAGTGGCATTTATTTGTTTGCATAGTGAAGACCAGGCAATGTGAGTATCCTAGATTTCCACCAAAGTATGTTGATTGCCTTTGGGACTTAGATTTGCAGGGGGTTTTATGATTGCAATTCAAGGCACATTATATGCTCTGGAGAGGCATTATAATTTTTTTCTAAATTTTTTTAAGGCCCCAGGAGGATTCCTAGATTTTTGAAATTAGAGATGGAAAGATTTATCTTTTCCTCTGATGAAACCCCCACCAGAACAGGACTTGTTTCTAAAGTGTACTGCCAAGGATTTGCCTAGTCTAGAATGACAAAATTTTTATTTGGAGGCAACTCTAAAATTTTAAGGGTCTCACATTATAGACCAATCATCAACATGACTGGTCCTGTCATCAGCTTTTGCTTATTAATCCTACTTTTTTATGTCTTGGTTTCGAAAGACAGGTGCCTGCTGAGGAAGGCAGGAGCCTCCCTGAAATGGAAAATGTGAGCCACACCCCCCACCCCGAATTGCTATAAATTTTGCAATTAAGGGGATATCAGGCAAAAAATATGGGAGCAGGAATAACAGTTCTTTAATAGGCAAGAAAATAAAAATATAAAATAAACAATGCAGTAAACTAAAACAACACTGACAGAGTCAGAACACAACCTGACACCCTGTTGGTCAGGGTGCTGGTAGCAGTCCAATTGGAATTGTGGCTGCAGTCCTCCTAGAGTGGCAGGTGTGGTTCTTGTTGGAGCAGGGATCCTGTAGAAAAGGGTGTAGTCTTTCTCTGATGATCCAGTGGAAGAAGAGGCAGCTGCTGTTCCTCTGGGAAATCCAGTGGAGAAGCTGTGTTATTATTTCGGAATCTCCAGATTATACCTGAGTAGGAATGCTTGGCTCTTCCCTCTGGGCAGAGCATCTCATATGGGAGATCTCACAATAGGATGCTATAGTTCTTATCAGTCATGCACATGACATTCAATAGCCTGTTATCAACAGATGTTCCCCCCCAGAGGGACGAGTGGGTGTGGAAGAGATAAGGCAAACTGCCCACTTAACAGAAGACAACTGCCATACAGATGGCAAATAGAATACGTCTTGGCTTGCAATCAAGGACATTTTGAAACTCTCGTCCTTCCCCATTATTCTAGTAATATTGCTGAACTTCAGAAATATTTGTTGAGGAAGCCACTATGGTAAAGCTGGACAGACTTATGCTCAGTGGTACCTTATTTTCTAAATAAATTCCTGTTGAGGTCATAAGGGATCTCTACAGAGTAAAATCAGCAGGCTTTGTCCCTCTGAGCTCTCATGCAAGAGGAATAAATCCAAAAGCAGTGAAGCAGAATCTCTTCTTGTACCATTGTCTGCTTTTTTTCTTGTTGTTATTTTCTTTGAAATCTGTCATGCTTGATTAAAGGAATTTCTCCTCAGTTTTCTCTTCTGTTTTTATTAAGCTTTTAGATAAAAAGCTTTTGCATGCCAGGAAGAGCAACAATTTGCCAACTCAAGCTGCATTTACCATCTGGTACACAAGAAATTAGCAGAGTGCCTGTTCCATCAATGCAATAATATTGTGTTGCTTTAAATGACCCCATGCCCTGATTCGAAGATAGGAAAGTTGGACTCAAGATGACTGATAGGTACATTCACCTCCTGTAATAACCTGCATTTCCTCAGCCGCTGTCACCAATTACCACAGCACTGATCACAGACTGATAACAAAAGATTGTTACAATTTCAAAAAAACAGCTTTCTCTGCTTTTTCCTTTATGTGCTTGATTTATTTGGGTGTAGATGGCTGCAGTGCTAGATGCAGACAAGCTGCTCAGAGTGAGACCACACAGTCCCATTTCTCCAGAGAAAGGAGAACAGAGCAGGGCCCTGGTCACATCATTAAAGCCAAAATTTCCAAAGGAACCAGGATTTTTGAGGGCCAAGTGTTGGACATCCTAAGTAAGTTGTATTTCTGAAAGGAAATTATTCAACATACTGCAAGAAATGACAGTGGGATTTTTGAAACTTGGCTGGTCAATTATTGCCTCTGATATTAGACGCCCACAGCTGTGCAGCAAGTAAAATAAAGCATAGATTTCCTAAGAAGAGCACTACAGTCTGAAAACCTCAGAATGAAATGAAAGGAGCAGAGCTCCTCACTCTCTTGATGTCCAGCTAGGGATTTAATCAACAGTGTCAAAGAGGAAAACTCATTGATAACAGATATAATTCCTGTACCTGGCACTCTTTCCTACCCATGTACCACTGCTTTTGATTCCAGTGGTTCATTCTTACTGGAAGCCACTGCTTTCTCCTCCTCCAGCTCCACACTTACTCATCAGCTTTTGCTGCAGTGAACAAGGATTGTATTGCACACTGTGGTGTATTCAAAAATCAGCTTCTAATTTCAGGGACAATGATGAAAAATTGAACATGGAGGAACTGTTACTCTCATGCATAAAATCTGTGCCTACTATATGAGCTACTACTGTATTACCTGGCACCAAGTGATAACATGGACAGCCACCAGGCACTGGCTACTGATCTTCCCCACAGTCAGTAGGAGCCCAGATAATGAAAACACAGTATTTGGGGCTCAGGCAGAAAGACAGTAACATAGTGTTCCCTGCAAAGTAAGACTTGGATTTGCTGGAGTTGTACACTGAAGTGTCATCCTTTAATAGATAGAGGAAACATGGGAATAATCAGACAATCATATTTTTTGGAGGTTAAAAAAGCCTGTTAAGCCTTACCCCCTGCCAGGGCATATAACAAGTAAAACTCCCTATCCCGGTCTTTGTATTTACCAAATGAGAGAAGAGACAAGAAAGGTGGGCTGCTTCCCTGGTTTTCACAGCTTCCGTCACATGATGATAAAGAAAAGAAAACAGCAGGGGAATAAGAGGCAATCAACCTCATCCATCCCCAGTCAGAACATTTCTATGGAATATTGGCATGTTCCTTATAAAGCATGAAATACATATTAACCAGCAATATTTTTGCCACATGATAAGGAGAAATTATAGGATTGTATGTCAAGGACAATTTAGTCCCCAGCTGTCATGATGATCCCGTCCACTATAACACATGTACTAAAAAATGTAATAAGTAAAAGCAAAATTGAAGGAAGGACACTGTCTGTAAGCAGGAGTCATGAATTTCGAGCCAGGTATTAAATCTTGGCTCACATCCACAGGATAATCAACTTCACAAGCATCTATGTGATGAAGCAAGGGAGTCCACAATATAAGGGAGGTATTCACAATACACCCATTGATGACAACAAAGATAAGATGCACAGTGAGATATCTGCACAGCTTTGCTATGAAAATAGCCACAAGTAGGATGTGGCCCAGGAAGGCTCTGGAAAAGGAACTCTCCAGCAACAATGGCAGCAAACCAGCTGAAACATCACAGCTTTTAAATATTGCATAACAAATTGTTATGTAATTCCTACTAGAGTTTCAAAATATTATGAGTTATTGTGCCATGTATATTTTATAATGTCAATGTTTTAATTAAAATGGGATCTTATTTATGACTTGGAGGAGTCTGCAGCTTTATAAAGACTTCCCAGGATTCAGCCACTGCCCTATTGGTCAGGAGAGACAGTGCAGACCCATGGAAGGAGTTGTATTCCCAGAGCGACCTGATCTAACTGACCACTGTCAAACAGGGCTGCAGCTTTCTCAGCTCTCCTATCTGGGAAAGGGATGTAATATCCTCTTATTACTCTCTCTCTCTCTCAAGAATAGATGAAGGGAATAACTCCAATACTGACCTTGACTTAAAGGCCTGGAAGAAGGCTTTTTGCAGTTATTTAAAAGAGTGCCAAAGACTTCATTCTGCTTTGTACCAGTTCCTAACAGAAAATCCGATCATACTATAGCAAGATGCAGGGCAAAAATACATTAAAATATGTCATTTAACTATTACTGCTCCTGGTAGAATTGCCAGGACTAGCTGGGATCCTTATCATCTAAATCCTTCCACTTTGAAGAGTGATTGAATAGTGCAAAACCCTAAAGCTATTAAAATTCCTTTGTTCATAACCTTGTTTCTATGAAATGGTTATTAGAGAAATGGGAGAAAGAGATGTTGCTCAGTTTTCTGGAACATGAAATTATTCAGAAGATAAATTCATACTATTATCTCTTCCATTTTTCTCTAGTGTGTTCACTGATGTTCTGCCCACAGGAGAAGCCTGTCACAGACATATTTTATGAAAATCCTTTTGTCAGGATTTTCTTCTCCTGAGAAGCTGAGGGGCCTCAGGAACAAAATGTAAACAATGACTATCTGCTGCTGTGGAATGCAACAGGTGCATCTGTGATTGGTCTCATGTGGTTGTTTCTAATTAATAGCCAATCACAGTCCAGCTGTTCAGACTCTCTGGTCAGTCACAAGACTTTGTTATTGATTCCATTCTATTTCTGTCTCGCCTTCTGATGATTCCTTTCTCTCTGTTTTTTTAGTATGGTTTTATTATAGCATTTTTAATATAATATATATCATAATACAATAAACCAGCCTTCTGAAACATGGAGTCAAGATTCCCATCTCATCCCTCATCCTGGCTGCCCTGAAAAGCTACAGAAGCCAACTTTTCTTGATGAAAGAGTAAGCTGTTTGGAAACAAAAAAAAGCAGATCAAAGAAGAGAGCAGCTCAGTGATGGAGAATGTCAGCTAGAGGAGGGGGTGAAAACTAGTATACTGCTGATTGAAGAAGCCAGTTTTGTCCAACTCCATGTGCACAAGATAAAAAGTAGAACTCACTTTTCACATATCTGTTCATTTCACCAATTGTACAAATTGAAATTTTTTCATCCCACCTATTCAAGTATCTTCATCTATAAGACACGCATTACCCTGTACAACAGAAAAGGCATCACACAAGTAAGCAGGAATGGATTTGCCTAGAAAAAGGGATGGTTAGAACCCCTCAGCATCACAGACACTGATTTTGAGGCAACAGCTCAAAATAATACAGGATTCTTTCTAAATTGTTGTTCTTGAACCCCAAAAGTTCTCACAGCTGTATTTGCCAGCTTCTTCACTAAGAGACCCTCTGAATAGTTTCATGAGTCCATGCCTTGTTCCTAATCTCATGTCTGAACTCAGCCACAGTGCAGGGACACTTCCCAGTTTCAAACATCCCTGGAAACCTCTCTTTGCCAGACTGCCTCAGGGAACCTAGCTGAGCTGTATTTAAAAACACACATATATTTCTTCCTATCTTTTCTCAGGTATTCTCAAAGCTCCACAGAACAGGGCCATTTTGCTTATAATAAACCAGGCACCTGGCAAGACATTCTGAGCACTTCAATAAAAGATGAAGAATGAGACAATGCTGTTTGTGCTCAGTGTCTCTGTCCCACTTGGCTTAGTCATTTAGCATCTTAGGTTAATTACTGATGGGTCCACTAAAGCTAAGTACCAGTTGCATACCATTGGCTTTTAGAGCTCCAAATACGGATTTGGATATGGATCTGGATCAACTCACTGCAGTTGGCAGCAAAGCATCACTTCATCTACTACTGAGCAGCAAAGGGAAAAGAAACTAGAATGTGGATGCAGAAATGAATTTTGACCCTCCCCCAGATTCTTCTAAAACCTCCTGGAAACAGAGAGATCAGAACATAAAATTGCTGGTTTGCTTAATTTGGTGTTCACAATCATGATATCAAACAAAGCCTGTTGGAAACCTGGAAAGAAGACTCTTCCTGCAGATTATGCTCTTAAACTGGAGGCTGCCACAGCTTGATCATAATTATCAGACTCAATCATGTAACTGGGTCCTAAGACCCAGTAACTGTAACAGGGTCCTAAGACCCTGTAACACAAACCCTCCTGATTGTAACAATGTTTGGACTGACCTCCTACCACAAAAGTTAGAAAAGCTGACCAAGAGATTTATAAAGATTGGGGTCACAAATTCTAAATTAAATGCAGGAGAACAAGATATATCACACTTAATGATTTCTCTGTGTTCACATTCAGTGGTAGAGTCAGCTACATCCATATATCCTCACTTGATGTAAGCTGTTCTAGTCATCAACTTATCATTACAAACAGAGTAATTACTGGTGTACAGGGGCATGTGCAGCCACCTACAATAAGCAGGGATGCCAAAATGAAATGGACTGCATGAGTAACCAACCCCAAATCCACACTACCTACATTAGCTGGGAGTAAAATTGCCCTGTTTTCTTAGTAATATCCATTGAGATTTGACACAGGAGAGTGCCTAGTTATGCAACCCTTCTACTCAGGGCTGTTGCTGAAATATTCCACATCACTCACTCCTGCTATGTGGCCTGGAAATAACTCTCTAGAAGAGGCTGGATTAACTTTTTTTTTTTTTTTCCTACGGAGAATGCACTTCTTTTAAAAGAGTGGTAGCACTAGCTTTAGCCTGTATGTAAAGGAGGGTTATATAAAATTCAGTATTGGGGCACATGTTTTCAAGGGATGGCCTTCAGACTTCTTTGGGATTCATGTAGTTCCCCATGGACCTGCTGTGAATCTAAACAGGGTCGTGTTGCACTATTGCAATGCATGATGTGGCAGAAAAAGTGGCACTGAAACAACTTCTGCAACAGCCAAAGCCAGAGAGAGAGGGGCCAAAGGAGAAGGACACTGTAATACCTGCTTAGCCTTCTAAAAAAAATGGCATCCTCCTCAGGGGCATTCTGACTTATGCTAGCTATTAAGCTTAATATAGCAGATTCCAGCTATCCCACTTGGATTTATGGGAGATTGTTTTATGAGGCAGAGTAGAAGTTCATCTTTGGCTCATGCAATTGCAAAGCAACATATTGAATAGTAGTGGAAGAATTAATAACCCAGGGACATCTTAATAGGTCAGTAATCTCCAGTTCTTGTCTCCTACCTTGCTTTAGCAAAAGCAATTAGCCTCATGCTTATCTCTGTTTCATACTCACCAGAGGACAGGAGGCTTGGACAGATAGGGAATCTAACCCAGAGACTGTTTTAACCAGAGCACTCACTAGGAAACTTTTTGTAGCAAACTCTTGCAGTCAGAGTACTTTGCAGCTGGTCAGCCTGTCCCTGATGAGGTTAAGCTCCGCCCCAAGTTACACAGCAGCATGGACAGTGCCACCATTGAATTCCACACTCCCAGCGGAGACAAGCCCAGCATTAAAACCTGAGTTGGGGGGACTGGAAGAGAGGGCTATGCTGCAGGTTGCAGAGTCTGTCACAGAGGGATGTGGAAGCCCTATGGAAGAGAGCTCCTCATGTGGAAGCCATCCTTCAAATCTCACATACACACTGAAAACTATTCCCAACAGGACTGTACTCTCTACCCTGCAAATTCTCAGATGAACTGCATGGAAGACACACAAGTATCCCCTTCTTCTCCTTGGACCACTTTGTTCCACCTGCTCCTGATGCTTTGAACACTTCTCTTGATATCTGAGGGAAAGGGAAAGCTGGAGAGAAACAGCAGCAGGAAGAAAGGGAAGGCAAACCCCAGAGTGACCTTTCAGTTCCAGCCAGCCAAGAAACTGCTTCAACTCCAGAGGGGACACTACAGCACAGGCTGTCCTGCCCTACCCCAAGTGGGACATCCAGGCAGAGCGGCAGAGAAGTGAGGGGGTGATTCCCTGCTGTGGCCTGAGCCCACTTTCATTTGCAGACAAGCACATGGCATCACCCCTTTAGAATTTCAACTGCTGTGATCTCTCCCGTTAAACACCATTTGATCAGATTAACAAGCAGCAGCCCTGCTCGGCATTGAATGCCAGCATTAACTGGAACACAATAGGAGCACAGGCCTAAGCCCATTTTTTTTTTGTAGATAGCAAACCTGTCAGCGGAGCAGGAGTGTTGATGTCATCTTCTGATTCAGTGACAGTGCCTGTTCCTGGGGTCAACCAGCATTCCAACACCATCAGCATCCCCTCTCCAAATCGCATCTATTATTTGCTCATTGTGGTTAGATTTTGCCTGGAGGAAGAAAGGAGTGACAGGCTGACATCACCTGCTTATTAATAGATGGGTAGAGAATGATGTCCTATAAAGGCTTGGGTGAGGATGTTCTCTCAGGGTGTGCTCAGAAGGGTGGTGTGTTTGGGAGCAATACAAGCTGGTAACCTTTTAAGGGAAGCAGCTATCTGCCCAGTGACTGCTTCTGAACACTTGAACCACAACTTGCTGGTCCTTCAAGGGCATGGCCAACCCCTCACTGGAAAGAAACAGTGCTGGGGACAACTGGCAGCAGACAGGATCCTGTGTGGAGCAAAGTCATTTGTCTTTGCAAAGGAAAATAACAAGGTACTTCAGGGACAAGCTGAGACTGGCCCTACAGAGCCATGGCTCCCACCACGGATCCCACAGCCATCAATGACACCAGGTAAGGGGATCAGCAAGAAGCTCCCCATGCAATCCTCGCTGCAAGTGATCTCAGCCTCTGGATTGAGGCCTGCAGCTGGATGCAAGTTGCCGTTGGTAAAAAATGTGAAACATTTCATTCAATCAGTAAATCTGCCCCTCTCTGCTTGCATGTTTCCTGGTAACAAACAGTTAGAAAAGTTATCAAAGGCATTTGTTATTGAAAACTGTTTGTGTTAAGAAAAAAACCCAGACCCTTGGGAAAGAATTCTTTACTGCAGTTAGGAATGATAACGCCAGGTCATATGGGATTGGGTTTTTTGTGATGTTTAAAGAGTTGTGTGTGACTCTTGGCATTATGCTTCCACAGCAAGATGACAGGACCGAAAGTTTAAAATTCATTTTTCCTGGGTTAACTGCTGCATTAAGTTCAAACGCATCATTCCAGGAGACTTTCTGTCAAGGAGGCTGCTAACAGAAAGTAAACATGGAATAAACGGAATCCAAGCAAATTCATTACAAAATATGACTACACATTCTTACTTTTTTTGTTCCTCCCAGGCTGATGGGAGGAGGTGTCAAACATGTTTGAGTTAGTCAAAACAGAGACATTAATACCTACTCATATTCTAAGCCTTCTTTCACATAACTCCTACATTTACCCACTTCCAAGCCTCCTACATTTACCCAGTCCATGCCATGAAGAATCCAGCACAGAGTCTCCTCTCAGCAGCAGCACTGCAAAATGAGAGATTTGTTTGTTTCTCTCAGAAAAGGCAGATTATTATAATATTCCCTCCCATGTGAACAGATCAATTTACCCACTCTTGGCTGAACCTACTGTTCCTCCTAAATTACCAGCAGAAAAATTAAGCAGAGGGGAAAGGCAGCCTGAACCGTACAATTCAGAGGTAAAGGTCTTCCCAGATATATAGCACTGACACTGCCAGGGATATGCTGGCGGTCCTAACGCAGAGCAGAGGAGCTCTTTTAGGGTGAGCACTCACTCTAAAGCACAGCACTAAAACCTGAGGCACTCATCAGCACCAAAATGGCAGATTTTCAGCTTCATTCTGAAAGCACCATAATTTGAGTGGTTTAGTGAGGAAGAACATAAGAAGAAGAGGAAGAAATATAATATAAAATCATAATAACAAGAAGATAAAAAGGGCTTTCTTTTCAGTGTTTCTTCTTCTTTTTCAGATGAATGGTAACTGCTGAGGAAGAATTTGCAGCACATCAAGTGCAGCATATCCATGTTGCCTCCCTCCTAGTACTGACTGCAAACAGAAGAACTCACCAGAAGTCGCTGCTGCAGGGACTTGTTCAGTGACATGAGTGTCCAGCTCCACATTCTTCTTGGGTATTCATGCTGGCAAGCCTGCCACTGCCTTTGGCTGCAGGTCTGCCTCATAACCCAAACCACTAAAGTCTTATAGAACATAATTTTCTTTTTGCGGTCTGATTAATTTGCTTGGTTTCATCTATTTTCAAATAAACACTTAGCATCCTCCCTGGGATTTCTATCAGCCAGTGCAGCAGGGAGGATGCCTCTTCCCAATGCAATGCGCTCTGACCTTCACAGCACTGCCATGGCAGGAAAGCTGAGCCATGCCCATGCTTTGGGAACACAGAATGGCCAAGAAGGGACAGCGCCACCCAACAACTCTGTCATCCTTCCTTCAGGCTCTACTCACGCCTTGTGCAGTGGAGGAGGACAAAAGGCTCACTAGATCATGCTGTACCCAAAAAGGCAAGAAAGTTCTCTCTCCATTGCAGAGGGACTTTTTACACCCCCAAAAAAATGAGAACTGGTTCTTTCCTCCTTGGTCCACATGCCAACAAATCTCTTTTCTCAATCATAAAATCATGACAGTGTTTCAGCTACAATGTTTATGTCTGAGCTGCAGTGAAAAAGAATCAAAAGTTAGCAACCAGAGGGGATCAGGTTTGCATGGATACACCTGTATATCACGTATGCCAAAAAGGCACATTCTTCTCTATCATCCTTCCTCCTGCCGTAACTTGCACACAAGCTTGGAAATACTGAGGCCAGCATTCCATGCCACAAGATGGAACAGGATCTAAGCGACCAGGTTCTCCTCACACACGCCATTGTTTACAGCCTAATAAGGGAGACTGGGAACACAGGGGGAAAACACAACAAATAGTCACTGTTACTATTTGTACACCACATTCTTGAAAGAGTTACCAGCATTTTATGAAACCTGAGTTCAGAGTGAACAGTAAAGAAAATAGTAGAGTAAGTTTGATTCACTTTTTTTCTTACTATTGGGATAATACAGTCTACCCCACACTGGTAGCATCCAAGGGTGACAGAGATTCAGATTTGCAGACTTTTGGGGAACTTTGCATCTAAAATCACCTTCAGATCTGAGCCAAGGCCAAATCCAGAAAATCAATCTGATTCAGATTCCAGTGATAAAATCTCTGCCCTTTGCTTTCTTGTGAATTTTTAAAGGGTGTGAAGCCCACATAAAATGTAGCTGGTTTCCACAGCTTTATATTTGAAGTTTGATAAGTGTTATTGCAATTCAAAAGAAACAGAGTCAGCGATAAGCTGTCTGTTGCTTTCCTCAAGAATGACTCGATTTTAATTCAGCAGTAGATACAATAACCACTATTTCATGGACAATCCCTGTAACTCACTGAAACTCCTGACCTCAACTTTGCAGCTCTTGTCCCTTCCAACAGCATATACCTAAGCCCAGGGTTTGAACACCTCTTACTAGGGAGAATTTGGATCAAGAATTAGACTCTACTGTCCAGACCCACCTTTTGTAAGTATTATTCAGTTTGAAAATCAGCTTATTGTCCTACTCAATGGTGGTACTGCTGCACTGTAAGATAAGGGATCTTCTTGAAGGTTTTGGTACCTGGATATATGGAAGAAGTAGGCCTTCTTAACTGGAGATAAGCTTGGGCAGACAAAAGTGTTATAGATATGTTAAAATTAATAGGCAGATAAAACGTTATCATGTTATAAATATAGCACATGTAGACTTATTATAAATATAGTATTATGAATATACTAAACATAGCTCTGTTATAAAGATATTAAAGGTTTATAGCTACACTGACCTAAAATCATGTTTCGGGGTTTACCACAAAAAGGCACCTGGAATCCTATACAGGAATTGAGACATCAGTTTCTTCAGCAGCTTCCACAGGTGTCCCTGAATAGAAGGTGTAATTTGCAAGTAAAAGGGAAAAACTTCTTCTATAGAGATTCTAAGTGAAACTCGGAACATCCTAGCCATCACCGGGCCTTAGTGATCCTAGATAACCAGAAGTCAATGTAGTTCCTGTAATCTACCTTGTGTGAAGGCTGAGTTCCCGTAAATTTGCTAAGATGTAAGAGGAGTTCCCGTAAAATGTAACTAAATCAGGGAACGGGACATCAGTGGCCCATCTGGCTACTGATAGCCAGAAGATAGCACATTTTATGATAATCAACCTAACACAAATAGTCTGTTTCAGGAGAATCCACTAACATGTAAAAAGACTACTGTATGTATTCCCGGACTCAGTGTGTGTATTGCAAAGCAGCCTTTGTTTCAAAGGAGAGAAGGTTCTGCGAGGAACAGGGGATAAATATAGATGAAGGCATCAAAGACTGTGCTGTTTACACATCTGATAGCATTATCCGTGGACTGGAGGAATATAGAGGAACCATCGGACCAAGAAAAGAACAAAGAAAGTCATAGCCCTGAGCAAGAAAAAGAGTATAAGAACTGGACTCAAACTCAAGCAAATCGTGAACACACCACTCTGATGCAAGGAAGGGGGTCAGAGCTGTGTGTTTTCACCCAGAGCCAAAGTCCCAGGCTTAACTCTGTCCGTTTTAATTCATGGCTGGCATAAATTGTGAATTTAAATGTGAAATAAATTTTATACTTTTTTATTTTTTAATAATTTGACTCTCACAAATTATTGATCCGGCTTAATTGGCAATTACGTTTATAGCAAAAGGGAAGGTAAAAACATTTCTTCTAAAGCACTGTCCTTCAGAATCCCAGTCTGGCCAGCTGTGTCTGCCAGCCCACATCCATTTAGCAATGGACTCCACTGCACGGTGATGGTGGGAACATCCCATTAGAGTGTAGTAAAAAACCCAAAGATGTGTCAGTAGCCACAGAAAACCACTCTTCTGCTGTTATCAAGGATGGGGAGGCTATAAAATTCAGATCTGGATTTGAATTGGAATATTAAGGAACTCCTGCCTAACTCCCAAGTCACATGTCTCATCTAATGGGTGTATTACTGCTTTACAAGTGAGTCGTCCTCGTGAAATACGCCGTCAAATAGGCACCAAGCTATGCCATTCCTATTTGCTGTGCCCAGGAACTGTTTACACAATACTTCACACACAAATATTTATTCTAAGGAGCTTTGAAATTGGCTGGAGGCAAAACATTTGCAGATGGGTTTTATAAGACAAGGTAGCTCAGTGCCTGGCTGGACACAGTTCTGCTCACAAATACAGCCTCCTTGGGATTCCAGTTCTGCATTTAAGAGTACAAAATGTCACACACCAGAAGAAAAAGATGCACTGACAGAATCATCCCTGCCTCTCAGTAAACCTGCTCCCCCACCCATTCCCCAGCTTACTTGTTATTAAGGTTTTTTATTTTTAAGGAAAATAGGAAATTGTCAAATTTAAATTTCCATTTACTTGGCACATTGCCCCTGAAAAAAAAATATCTAAGGTGCATATTCAACAGATTTTAAACTAAGCATTAAATTGGATGTAGAGCTCAGTCTGGTCCTGCAAAGCAACACTCCATTTGCCTGCAGGATTTTCTATTTCTGTGCTGCTCAGGAAAACCACAGATGGGACCCCTAATTCAAAGGACAATCTCGAGGGTAGAGACAACAAAACTGGACCAGAATGTAAAAAGTAGGATTGTTGCAGATACGGGGGGAAATGTGTATTTTCAGCAGGGGGAAAAAAAAAGGATGGAATGCAGACGGCAGGGGAGGGTACTCTGGATTGCTAAAAACATCTCAAGATCTCATTGTATCTGTCTCCCTCAAAACCCATGCCACTGGTTTCACTGAGGAAGCCCAAATAAACAAGAAAGGCAAAAGAGGAATCTAATCTGCAAGACTGGAATTGTGTAGGAAAATTTGCCACTAGCTCAGAGAAAGAAATTTTCCTTCTGTGCTAGCAGAAGGGCTGGTTGGATATTTTCTTCCAAAGCCTCCTGAACAAAAATGCTGTTGTCTTTTTTTTTATTATTATTATTTTAACCAGAAAACCAAAATGAAAGCTTTTGTTCCAGGTCTTGTTGACAGAATTAAAACACTTCAGCTGACCTATTTGAGAACACTTCTTTTTAGGTCAATTTTTTATTAATCTCTGTCTGCCTCAGATACAACACTGTCTCAGAAAAGTGATGTCTCATCTTCTTCCATTTTTCCTTTACCTCTTCCTTTCCCTACATTCTCTGCTTGGATTTAATCTGAGAAGATGCTGTAGGATGTCATCCTCACCAAACCATTGCTGTGTACCATGGAGATGAATCCAGCCACAAATTAGAAGGGAAGCCTGAGGCACTACGATTGGTCCAGCAGATGTGGTCAAACCAAGCTGAAATAAAATGCTTTGACTTTCAGAATGAACCTTTTGGAACATGTCATAAATTAATGATAAATTTCAGTATCCACTTTTGGTGAAGCCATTAGACCAAAAGCAACTACTGAAGCATCCATTTCCATAGGACTTGAATTCCAGCTAATGAAAAAACTGTGAATGACCATCCTAGTGACCTGCCGTCCAAGACCTCCTGGCTGCTTCTCCACCACTTAGCCTGGCTGGCTGCAATGCACTCTCCTACTCCTTTAGCTGCTCTGCTCAAGCCTGCCTTGGATTTGGGACTGGGGAAAAGCAGTGCTCTGCCCAAGAAGGAAGCTTCTCTGAGCACTGCTTGTTGTTCCCACACCAAGACAGCCTGGAGCAAATTGCCCATTCCCACTCCAGCACAGCTGAGCTGTTTATGGCTAAAACATCTTTTAGGTCCTGGCACTGGACCTCCTCAGAGCTATCTCACAAGCTCAGCCTCACCACATCTGTCCAGAAGACACAGGGGCGGCACAGGGCAGCACCTGCACACTGGAAGGGATACACCCACAGGAGTGCAGTGATCCATCTACAGCTAACACAGCCTCAGCACAGCACAGCCAGCATGCAGAGTGCCAGGGCAGCTCTGGGACCCCAGTGAGCTGCTCACTTGGAGGGGGAGGCACATCCTGGGACAGGGCCAACCCTTCCTGCCAATTCTGTCACAAGGCAGCTGGCAGCCAGGAAGGCAAAATCCAGTATGCAGAGCGGGGCAATTCCAGTGCAGAGACAGGGATTCAGCACTGTATTGGCAAAGCCTCCCAGTTCATCCTGAGCAGGATGAGAGCAACACCAAGGGGGCATGAAGGCAGAAGGATTTCTGCCATGAAAGTGCTGAGGAACATGGCCAGCAGAAGGACAGCAGACAACATCATGCCTCACAGCTGCTGTGCTCTCCTGCAGCCATTCTAATCTGGGCAGGCCAAAAGAACACAGCAACACTCATGACATTAGTATGACATCAGTGTCATCCTAAAACTCATCCTTCTGTAAGATTAGTAGCTCTGCCATGTGCTTCCAACATGACTTTACAAGCAACACTAAGAAGCAGCACTTTTCTAATACTATAAGCTTATCCACCTTCTCCAGCACTCAAAATTCTCTTCTTCTCCATGCCTTGATTCCCCATCTGTATTCCTCTGCCTGCTCTGGACACTACTTAGGGTAGGGAAGGAGTAACATCAGGAAAAGGGTTACCACAGTGTTGTAAGCACTCCTTAGAATTCTGGTTCTGTATATATTCACTGTATGAATATTTGCTTGTACAGCATCTATTCAGCTGCAAATTAGCAGAGAAGCAAGATGCCCCAATAATTTTATTAAAGGATCTGACTTGGATCTGTTCCTTCGCTGCTTATACATGTGTTTCACGTTCACGCTATAAGCACAATAATCTCATGTTAACAAAAGACAGCTGCCACCTGGATTTTTTACTTCAAAGTGCATATAAACTACACCTAAAACAACGTGTTGCACAATTAGAGTGAGAGTCAAAATATTATTTACATATTTTGATGGCCCCTAACCGCAGTGAAATGCCCATTGAGCAGCTCCCTCCTGCACACTGCGGGCTGGTGACCACAGCAAGTTTGCAGCACCCTCTGGAGGTGAATCCTGGGCTTTTGGGGAGTGAAGCAAACCATCAGCACTGCTCTTGTAGGATTTTTTGAAGGCTTTCAGGGAATACATTGCGTAGCATGAGGAGCTGCTGATGTCTGAGCTACCACTGGCATTTGCAGCCAACAGGATGTGTGGGGAGCACTGGTTTCTTGTAAGCATAGGTAACAGAATGAATAAATCTACATAGAGATTCCTTTGCTTGTCCGTAACTCACTCTCCAGCCCTTACACACATGCAGTTTGGTGGTTAGAAGCACAGAATTTGGACATTCCGCTAAAATTCCAAGCTGTGTAATCAGGACAAACACACACAAGAAAACCTTTGAAAAACCAGGAGCCCTTTGGAATCAGCACCACACTATACTGCTCATCCTTGCTTTATATTTCATCCACACTGTAGTGAAATTCCTACATGAGGTCATTATCTTTGCTCCATTTTCAAGGAAAATTTGAATTTCTAGGTCCTGTGTGGTACTGGAGGAGGAGCACTGAAATATTAGGAAAAATACAAAACTCTTCCTATAGGATCCTTTTTTCATGTTAAAGTGGTATGGCCAGGAAAAATTTCAATAAAAGCACCAGAACTGTTTCATCTCAGACTTTGAATATTTCAAAATACTTCCAGCCTGGATACTATCCCTAGACCTTGCAAATAAAAGGAATAAGAAAAAGATTCAAGCATATTTTAGATACCGTTGAAATTTCCTAAGGATATCTGCCAGCATTCCAAACTAAAAACCTTTCAAGTCTAGAAGGAAACATAACTAAAACCAAGGAGAATGGGAACAAAAGTAGTTCAAAAGCTGGTATTATTTTGATTATTTTGTCTGGCTAAGAGAGCATCACAAGCAGAATGCCTGATCCTTCCCTCCTTGGAATTTCAGATGAGAGACCCTGCAGTCTGCAACCTCAGATCAGCCCCATTACTAGAGATGAACACTTCATTGTAAACAGAAAACTGACCTTTTGCCAGAAGCATCATGTTTCTGGAGTATGGAGCTAGAACTGGGAATTGTATTACAGCCTTTGGAAAATTGTATGAGAAAAGCTCATATATAACCTCTGTTTTTCCTCTGATACCTCCATGGCTTCTGAAGCATAATTCTTAGCTTACTGTACATACCACATTTTCCTAATTGCCATCAGACAAGTAGATAAATGATTGACCAGCAGCAATTAACTAGGATAACCCATCAGAAAATGCCCCCACTATTGCAGTGTTTTATTTATAAAACCATAATAGTGATCCCTTTTTTCTGCGACCATCCCGTCTCTGTCTATGTTTTGTTCAGTCCTTAGGCTCCCCATGTGTACCTGGGCACAAGATGTACAGGAACTTAGGCAGAGCCCCCAGATGTCAACACAGGTAACAATGCTTCAGAAAACTGTCTGTATGCATTAGTGGAAAATGGAAAAGGGAGAAAGTGACAGGGGAGAATGAAAGAGAAACAGTTTCCATTTATCAGCCACTACTATTCAGCTTTCCCTCCCCGAGGGGTCATAACATCAATAATCTCAGGCAAATAAGGGATCCAGAAACATTTTCCATTAAATAATTCATGCCTCTTCCTATTCTGATGCAAGAAATGGGAGACTTTTAAGAATGAACTTAAAAGTGTGCACATGAACCTTCCCCCTGCCCAAGTACACAGGTAAGACACAGAGCTTAGCACGTGGCTTAAACCAAGGCCCAGATGGTCACATGAACAGCACCTCATTCACTAGCAAAAATTCAGTGAGAGACTAGCACATCTTCATAGACAGAAATATGAGGCGGCAGCCCATGATAGCTGAGAAACATTTTTATCTCCTAGCCCAGACACAGTTTAAAAGGAAAAAAAAGCAGAAAGAGGATTTCCAGGGGTCTCATGTCCACAGCTTCCAATTTACTTCTGGGCTGTTCAGGATGCACGCAAATCTACAAGGCAGAGATCACTACAGCAGGAGTCACCAGCTTCCTCAAAGGGCTGGATCCAGCCTCTGTGACCTACAGGAGCACAACTACTGGGAAAAGCCTGCCTTAGAGAGCAAACACAACAGATTTTGGCCCAAAACTAGTAATATGATCTTAAGTGGACCACATATATGGAACGCCATTTTTCAAGAACCTGGTAGGAAAAGGAAATGCTGCTTTCAAAAAAATGCTGCTATCCACTTCTCCTGGGAGATAAGCACTACATTGTGGAGAAGGAGGAAAGTTGCCAGGAAAGAAGAAGGATATGAGCATATTTTCCAAAGCCACACTGAACAGACCTGTTACATTTCACAGAGACTAAAACTTAGCAAATGCTCATGGCCCATTAAAATTTGTATTAGTGTAGTGGTTTTGGTTTGCTAATTTAAGATTTCTTCAGTTTTGAGATTTTCTTGGCTAATGCACTAAAGAATGTGGCAGGTTCGGTGTTGGCTAATCACTAATACACTTCTTGCTGTGAGATAGGATTAGGATAAAGGCAAAGCAGGCTCAAAACTTTAGGAGAGTACAAAGAAAATTTTATTTAAAGTAAACAGAAGGAAAAAAAAAGTAGTAAGAATCAAAACAAACCCTTCAGAACACTTCCACTCCCCTCCACACACTTTTCTTTCCCACTGACAATGTAAAGAAACGAAACTTAAGATTTCTAGTCAGTTTACCACCTCTAAAATAGTCTTTCTTCAGTTCACTGAGGGAGAGAAGTTCTTCTTGTTAAGGTTATGGAGACTTCCCTACAAGAGGAAAAAAAAACAGTTTTCTCATGGTTCTCAATTTTGTCACAAGTAACAGCTGTCCAAGGAACTTTGCTATCGTGAAATCTTTCCTATTGCCACAAGCCTTCCTACTGCTTGTCGATGGGCTATGTCGACTTATGGAGCATTGTTCTAAAGATGAGCTGTTCAAAGGTAAAAGTACTTATTATCTATTTCTAAAAATCATCTTTATCTCTGGGAACAGAGATCTTCTTTTCTTGGAAGCACAGAACTACTCTTTTCCTCTGTTCAAACTTCTCATGGGATCGCAGCTATTTTAACATGTGCTTATCTTAGCATGGAGGCTTTTGCTCGATATCAATTTGAACACTTTAATCTCTCCATAGTTTCATGCGTTATAAGGAAAAAGAGTCATTTCTATACAGCTTACAAGAGGATTCAGCTCTAAAACAAGACATCTCCTCTTCCCTCCCATCTGGGACTTAACTGCTTCTTCACTGACCTTGATGCCTTCATGCTGTTCTTTTACATGCTTGCATCTTGTTCCTTTCTCTCACTCGAGGGAGGATTGAAGCACTGAAAGGTTTAACATCCCGCCTAGGGCCTACCTGACCCGCCGGTGGTAACTTGAGGCAGGGAGCTGCGGCTGGGTTGCGTCAGGATCGGCCTCATGGTTGGTCTTCGGTTTTTTGCACGGGTTGCAGGGGTCTTTGGTTTCAGCCACGCTGGAGGAAGGGGATTTGATGATAAGATCTCCACAGCTGCGGCCAGCCCTGCTCCGGCCAGGGCTCTGCAGCCTCCCCCGACTGCCTGCCCGGCAGCTGCTGGGGCTCGTCCCAGCCAGACCGATGCGGGGGGGGGGCGGCAAACGACGCAGGGAGGGGGGAAGAGGCTCGGCCCACGGCAGAACCGCCCGACCTGGCCTGGCCGAGACGGGGGCTGGGTCGGGCGCCCCGCCACCTCCTCACCAACTGGAAAGAAAAGAGAGAGTTCCCGGGGTTTTTCGTCTTTAACATGTGTGTTTCACAGAGGCGTGTCCAGCTTCTCAGTGGTTCAACAGACTGTCAGTTACACAAAAAGCTTTGCATCGCTTCCCTGAATTTCCTCCCATTCCAAACCATGACAATTAGGCAGTAAGTTACGCTTCAGGACAAGAAGCAATATTTCTCTGTTGTTTTAAAGGGATTTTAAATCTTGACATGCATTACAAGATTCCTTTAACCCCATGGTGCCACTGACACCTCTAAATTGGAATGATCATGAATGGTGGCAGATAGGAACTGGGTTATATGAAACAGCGAAGAAGAGCGGCCACACAAGCAGGATTTGCAGCACCATCTCCAAGTCAGCACAGTAATTTCACAAAAATATGGAATTAAATTTTTACTTAATGTTGATTATGCGGTACACAGACACAGTGCAAATAGGGTTGATCAGAGGAAAGTGCACATTAATGGGTTTCAAAGGCTACTAAAGTAGCTTTTGCTACTTGCTAAAGCACGGAAGCAAACTGTGGAGTGTGCTAAGCACCAGGATGGTTTGTCAGCTTGTTTTACATACATCCTGGGAAACAGCAGATATTCCACAACCACAGAAAAAGCCATGAAATTAGCCCCAGCATGCCACAAGGCAACGAAGTGACTGTGGAGGGCAGAGTGTCAAGAAAAAAACAAAGCTTCAGAAACATTTCTGAAAGCAAACATACTTATCTCCATAGCAGGAGTAAGAGAAAAGAAGCAGAGGTCCTGTGCACAGCACATGCTCAGGTTGGAGAGGTTTCTGCCCCCAGACTCGACATAAAATGAAATGCACACTGCATAACTGAAAGCACATAAATCAGTATCAGTGTTTTTTCAATGTAGCAAATTATGCTGGCTTTATAACCCATGAAGAGCAATTATGGATCTAGAAAAGACATTATGATTAGTGAAATAATGGAAAGTGGAACAGAGATTTATTTCCAGGTGATTGACAAATTGCCAAGGATAAAATGGTCCTGAAAGAAAACATATCAGAAAACTGATCCACCACATTTCTTTGTGCTGCCAGACTAAAAGCTGGAACTTGCAAGACCTCCCTACTCTTGCATCTGAGCTCCGGCTTTCTGACTGTTTCCTCCTGTCAGTGCTGCACCAGGTATCTGTACTGAATGAAGTCCAGGGGAAGCTGAGGATAAAATGTTGCTGCTCTGGTGAAAGCATGAGCTATAACAACTCCCTGTATCTTTCTGGAGTGTCAGAGAAGATGGGTGCCACAGAGGAGGGAAGATTGATGGACAGACTGTTAGACAGACAGGTGTTACTGGTATAACTGGCAGTTGGAAAGGCTGGTAAGAGAGGGCTCTGGCTAAACTGAAATAACAGTAAAAATTACATCAGTGCATCCTTTTGCTTTAAAAAAATCATCAAGACACATTCTCTGCTTCTGAAGACATGTACCAGAAATGCCACTATAACCAACACAAGGGCAAGTAGTACCTGCTGGCTGCAGCATGCATGGTGAAGAGGAGATGGAGTAATGAGGGTATTATCCAGCTCAGTTTGCGGCTGCTGGAAGGTTCCAGGCAGGAGGTCCAGGAACTCACTGCCATGAATCTGAATTGCCTGTGACTCTCCCTTGGGATACTTTGCTACCTTTCACACAGTACAGTAGGCTTTAAGGACAATCTAGGCTGAAGATTCAAACGAAACTCCCTAGGCATACATTACAGTCCAGAGCTTTCTTGTGCATTCCCAGAGCATTTTAATGAAATGTTTGACTACACCTTGGAGTTCTGAGGAAACCATTACACAAAAAGTTTTGCCCAAATATATTTTGGCTTCTGAAGTTCTTCTTGTGTTCACAGCTGAGCCCCAGGCTCAAGTGATGAATATGTCCACCATTACAATGGATGCTGTGGTTTTCAGCAAGCCTTCCTGCTTTATGCCAAAAAGGAAAACAATATAATTTGTGAGGACTAATGGCTGGGTTAAAAATCACCAAGGTTAAGTATAGGAGAAGACAGTCTCTTCCTTAGTACTATACAATATCAGGAAACTGTTCCTGACAATGCCATCCATTATGCAAAGCAGTGGAAGGGGCTGGAAGTGGAAAAGACTGCAGATGGTACTTGCCTGGTAGAGACTGTTGTGGAGAGAAACCCCTTCCACCTGTCTCCTCCTTTAAAACACAAGTCTGATTGTCTTTTGAGGCATAGTAAAATTATTTTGTGTATAGAGGGCCAAGTTTCTCTTTACTGTGCAATAAATTGTTTCTTTCTTATTCCTAGCAGTAAATGGGTTTGTCAGAAAAAGCTAGATGGCCATAAACTTCTGGTCACCTGAGGATAAATGAGAACAGGAGAGACCCTTAGCACAGGTAAGTAGGGGCACAAGATGAACTCACCTGGAATTCCCTGATCTCTGTCCCATGTTCAGTCCTGAACCCACATTGCCTCAACAGCTTTAGATATTTCAGGGAAAGGTTTGACTCCACACCGTAACATGGATCTCCTGAGAGCTGGTTTGTGGTGCTACCAGGCTGGAAGGCAGCTACTACAGACTGGCCACCTGCCATCAGAGACTGCAGGCTAAGTTAATTTCTTCTTCACTCAGAACAACTTCCCCTATTCCATCAGGAAAAAACTTACGTCACAGTCATCTTTCTACCTGTCCTCCCTTTTGTGCTGTCCTGATATTGTGCTCCCCTGCTAGCTGCACCTCCCTCAGGAATCATACCTAGCTGCAGCAGTGCTGGCATCTGCATTCCTTGATCAGTGGAGTGTGTAGGGAAGAGCAGAGTTGCCTCCTTAACCTTCTAGAGGCTTATAGCTCACAATACTTCAATCACAGACAGCCAAGGAGACCAAGATCTCATGCTGGTCCTGGGCTGTCACCTGCAAGGAAAACCGAATTCTACCAGAGGTCTCCAAAAGAGACATTCAGAGTCTTCTGCTGCCAACACACATACAGATATTGGGATGTCCTGAAGAAAATACTGAAAAAACAACTGCCTTTTCAGAAGCCTGTTTTTTGTTGGGTTTTTTTTTCAAGATAGGAACAACCAAGAATGCTCCACTTCAGGTAATAGAGATATCCCACATGTTTCAATGCCAGCTCTGCCTGCCCCAACTAATTTCCTGATGGGGAAATCAGAGCTGGCGTGGATTACTCAGTCTCAAATCTTTCCCAGTACCTTTTACACACATAATGAGCTACATAAATGGTGTTTACCTTCAGAGAGCAAAATAAAGGAAACAAAATTACTGAGTATTTAAAGAAGCTGGACTGTGGACTGGGTTTACATCCATCTAGTAAAAGAAAGGAAACTTACTTTGTTGCTGAGGGTAAGTCAAGTAACGGGATTTTCCATCTCTATTATTTTGCATTTCTTTCTTTTGCATTTCCTGTAGGTGTAAAATAAGAGACATTACTGGAAGCTTTTAATTTATGTTACTGATATGACTTCACAAATTTAACAACTGTAAAAATATTTGGACAATGATAAATCACATGTCAAGACTGAATCTACCTGAAATGAAATATATTCATTTTCCTCAGCCAGCAAATGGGAAGTTGTTCTGACTTCCAGAGTAATCATGAAAGTCAGGCAACCTTTAGTTACTGGAAATAATGCTCTGGCCCTAAATGCATGCACGTGCATGATCATATGAGAATTTTTATTCACTAGTCAGACAGAAACTCATTCCATCTTTATGATCACAAAACATCTGAATGAGAAGTTTAAGAAAGCCATCAATAAAAACTGCTAAAAATACTTAGCCTTAAATTCTATAATAGTTAAAAGACTGGCTATAGTCACTGAGTGCAACAGACCAAGAATATTATATTTGACACGTAACTTTTAACCTCCTCTGCACTAAAGAATCTCAGGGAGCAGGTCCATCAGACCTCCTTTAAACAGGGCAGGCTGCCCATTTTTATACCCTTGTATAGTGCTTTCAGTCACAAGTGCTATACAAGGATTAATATTAATTAATTAGTATTAATTACTAAGTGGAAAAAGTCCTTAAAAAGTAATCCAAATGCAAGTGTTCCTAAGCATTCAAGGGAGACAGTATATTTACAAGCATTCTCTAATGAGGAGAGGCACTCCTTCAAATAATTTAATCCCAGCTCTGAAGGAATCCAATGTTCAGAATTTATGCCTTTCAAAAAAGGGAGAGAAACTTAATTTCTTTCTGGTTTAGGTAGGTGTGAGGTCTGTTACTCTTAATCCCCTGGCCAGTCCACAGAATCTGAACAGAGACAGATGATCGCACAAATGCAGAAGTTGAACAGGATTTTTGGGGTTTTTTTAATATGAAAAAGGAAGAATACAGATTTAGGGTCTTACGGGTCATTCTCAAACAAAGAGAGAAAATCCTGCAATATACCAGATACTGGCAGGGTCACAAATTCTAAGTAGATTAAGTTAAATACAGTTTACTAACATTTTCTAAAAGTAGATAAAAGCTAATTCCCTGCTAGGAAATTAATCACCAAATTTATATTGCAAAAGCACTTCTTTGTTGCTTTTTGCTTGACTAGGTCTTCTGTATCTTACAGGACAAAGTCTGAGGTTTCTACTGCGTGCCCTCACTTCTTGTGTGTGCATTAGCAGCTAAGCTTGCACTAGAAATCTGTTACTCTATAGCTCAAGAATGCAATACAGAAAACACCTAATTTCCTCCCATCTTTAATATCTTTAATGCTATTTCATGCCATCTATTTTATGTTCTGTCCAGAAGTCTGGGTAATAGAAATGACTTGTGTCCTATGCTTAGGAAAAAAAGCATGCTTGCTCTGGGTGGAGAACCTGAACCATAGCAAAGCTATCTGACCCTTGCACTAAAATATAAACAGAAATTTCTCTGCACACGGTTAATGTGTTGGGTGGTCTTTGTACACGGATAAGTTTTATAGACTCAGCTTTGAATCTGAAAATACACTAGATCAAGTGGTGCTTTGGGAGGAGCCTGGTACTTTCAGAAAGCTTTTATATACTTCCCAAGTGACTGAGCAGTAGTTAAGATACAGCCTCACTCCCGTAAAACCTGTCTCTTTTTTCCTAGTAATGCATCTACTCCACAACAGTCAAATCCTATGGGGTCCTTCCTTGGCAGGCACAGCTCTGAGCAAGGGCATGGTGAAAGCTGAATTGGCTCCATCCCCCTCTGTGGCCAACCTTGCAGGAAGAAGTAAATGTGTGGAAAGTTTTCTAGAGATGATTTTAATAGCATTTCCCTTCAATATATCCACAGGGGACAATAAGAAGGGGGATGGGGAGACACAGGAGAGGCTTTGCCTCTCTGTTCAAGTCCTCCAAACTAAGGGAGCCAATGAGATATACAGAAGGCTAAAGCCAGATAGGCCAGTAGCTTAGGGGTTTTTGTCAGCTTCATTTAACCAGGGACAAGTTTCACACCAGAGTTCATAAGAAATGACCCACACAACTGCAAATGCACTTTCTCTGCCAAATGCAAAACCAAAACTGCTTCTCGAAGATAAACATACAACTCTGTGTTTACATAACAAATTCTAAGTGCTCCTTTTCATATGCATGAGGAAGAAGAGAAAGCCAAGCCACTGATCACCTGATCTGTTACTCCCACACAATTTAATGTTCTGCTGCCAGGCACTCAGACACCATAGTGATGAGTGCAAGCCAAAGGCCAACATGAAACATAAGAGATCTGTGTATTTATGCAATGGTGACTTTGTTGTTTTCTCATTGAAGCAACCTTTTTGTTAGTATGAACCATCTAAATGTTCACTCGGCATTCAAGGGGCACAACATGAACACAAAGCTAACATAAGCCCTAAAGACTTTAAGTGCTGCTGCAGCAAACAGAGAGGGGACAATAAATCCTGCTCTGCAGACCTCCAGAAGGAGCTGGATCATCCTGCTACAACAGAGTTTACAAGGGGCAGCATTATGATATCTGGAACAAGGGAAGTCTTTTGTTTAGTGATCCCAGACTTAAGCACAGCAGACAGAACAATCTTTCTAAACTTTCCTACCAAATCTAGATTTTCTAAACTGCAAGCCAATACTATTTCCTTATATCAACTACTGTTCATGAAAACAAACTGCAGAAAGATCCCTAACTGACACTATTTTCACAGCTTGCAGAAATGCCCAGTCTCCAAGAGTCATGGTTTACAGTTAGGGGAGCAAGTTTATGGATACATTGTGTAGGTAAATGAAATTGCCTCACAACTCAGCAGACCACCATGAGAGGGGATGGCTTTAGCAAATCCCATATTTCTACAAATTAAACCTCAGTGTCAGAGCATTTTAAGCCACAACCGGTTTTTACAGTATAACTAAAATGGACCAAGTCCTTTCTGTATGTTTGTACCCACACTGAAATACCTTCACACTTAAACTTGCTCACAGGCAGTTCTTTTTGTCCAGAGAAATTCTCTGCTGAAGTCAGGTTCCTTTTA
This sequence comes from Motacilla alba alba, assembly GCF_015832195.1. NCBI lineage: Eukaryota > Metazoa > Chordata > Aves > Passeriformes > Motacillidae > Motacilla > Motacilla alba. Next base: position 95,750,529 of record NC_052018.1, read on the forward strand.
CAAGCTTCCCTGTTTTTGCTTGGCCACATCAAGCTGGAGCCAGGGTTACAGGGAAGCTTTCCCTAAGATCCTGAATTTTGGGGAATACCAGAGGCACTGCACAGTAACATAGCCATCAGGCTAATGCAAAGCATGCAAGAAGACAGTCACATAAACACAGCTTAGAGACGTCAAAGGTTATAAAAAGGCAAAATAGATGTTTGCTCACTACCTATCCATGCCAAGCAGCTCACTAACTTCTAAGACTAGTGAGGCTTAAGCCTTTAAGTACTTTCTTCACTGGATCATCTTATATTTCTGGCCTCTCTGAAGCACCCTAGACATAGCTGCAAGAAAAAGACCTCTCTTGCATAGGACTGATTGACAAGCTTAGAAATAACCTTTCTGCATGAGATGTGTCGATGCCAGTGCTGATCTTCTGTCTCCTCAGAGGACGTCCAAACAACCATGCTGGGGCCAGCTGGTTTTGAAGGCCTTTTCTTCACTGTAAAAACAAGTTAACATAGAAGAATCCACGTACAAGTTCAGGAAACAATTCATCTCCTTCTGTCTCCACCCCAGACACGTTGAGACAAGGCATGTTTATGACAGGAAGGTGCAATAACAGAATTAGTGCTTATGGCAAAGTCCTGAGCATCAAACCAGTCTCATCTCACAGAATCATAGAATGGTTTGGGTTGGAAGGGACCTTAAAAATCATCTAATTAAAACCCCCCTGCCATGGGCAGGAGCACCTTCCACTACAAGCAACACAGGTTGCTCAAAGCTCCAACCAACCTGACCTAATCTCAGACTCATCTGTTTCTTTACCCTCATTTTTTCACCTGTGGCTCTGTATTTACTCTCCTTTAAATTAGTCTTCACTGCTTGCCTTGAAAAGCAGCTCTTATTCCCTTCCTCTTCCCTCTGTGCCCTCCATTCCCCAAGCAATGTTACATCAACCTCCCAGATCTGCCTCTGCAGCACTCCCTTGGCACTGCCCACCATACTTTGGCACACAGGAGAAAGTTATCACGTCAAACAGTCATGGAAATCATACTCTGCAAATATTATTTACATTTTGTAAATAGCACAAATGTCCCTTCTTATGCCTGCCAGGCAGCAGTAAATACACCAATCACCACCCTCCTGATCCCCATCAGGTGTAAACTGGTGTAGTTCAACGGACTCCAGTGTTGCTGCCCCGTTCCCAGCAAGGCGAGGTCATTACTCAAAGCTTGCAAGCAGGAAGCAGTTTGGCTTCCACAGGGCCACCCACAAAGACAGGATTTTGAGTGACAGCATTTGATTCCCCAAGTCCAATGCACATTTCTTTCAATAACCCCATCCAGAGATTTTTTTATGTCAGCTGGGAAGCCAGCTCCAAGGTTTTCTTTTGCGCTGGATAATAGCCATAAGAATCCACTTGACTTTAATTACGGGGTGTTTCACATGTCTAGCAGGCTGAGGCCATATGTACTTGTAAGTGCTTACAGTGTTCTCAGCAAAAAAACACTTCTGCACATATTAACTTTGGGCCTCTGGTTTTGGGCTGCACAGCAGCAACCCCCTTTTTCCAGGCCTCCAACCGCTGCTGTTTTGCTTCCATTGCCTGTGGGATATGATTTTGTTACTGCCAGTTTGCTGGCACAGGCTGGAGTGATTCAAGTTCAGCTCAACATCTGTTGACTCATATGTGAAGCATCAGTCCCAGGTCTGGAAAAGCAAAATGCTCTTGTGGAAGGGCTTTTTACTAAGGACAGAGAATGCCACTCCAAGGAACTGCAGCAGTCCTCTGACCGCCTTATGGCCCCATTGGGTTGCCCATCATCAGATCTAAGGCTGCTAATTGTTTCTCCAAGCTCAGATACTACATGGTAACAGGTACTTTGGTCAGGCAGATGTAGTCCCTGAATAACATCACAGCAAAGACTGACATATTTCTTCAGTGATAGTACAGACAAGATAGGCTTGAAACTCTATTTAATGACTGGGCATCTTAGAACTTTTCTGTCAGCTTTAGCATAGATGGTTAAGTAACTTATGTAGCATCATAAAACACATCAGAAACACATTCAGAAATTAAAACTGGAACTGCTCTTCTCTTCTATAACATGTTGGACTGAAGATGGCCTGAACTTTCCTTGGAAGAGTCTTCTGATCTGAGTTCCTTCACCTCTCCTTTAAGCCATGAACAGTAAATCAAAGAGTCTTCTGTCCCACCTTTCTCAGGAACTTGTCCAACACAGTACAACTGTTTCATCATCAAATCCAGACTTTCAGGTCCTGAAAGATATTGCACTTAACAGGGATATGATACACTAAGAAATTAATCCATAGTTTCTACTCACTCATTAAGGGAGCAATAAAACAGCTCTATTCAATTACTTAAACTGTTGAACAGTGAGGCAGAAGGAAGCGACTTACACCCATATTTAGAAACAGGAAGTCTGCTCAACAGGTCAATTAAGGAGATTAATTTACAGCTGACAGTATCATCATAACAGGGGTTATTTAGCTCCTATTAACAGCTCAGAAGCTCTAGCACGTCAAAGTATGAGGCAGAGCTTTCTTCCTAACTTCTCCACTGACTGACATTCAGCAAATCAATCCAACTCTTTGCCAACTCATCCAGTTGTTTGACACAAGTGTGACCCCCTTCATTAGAGGTGACTCTGCTAAGATAATATTGCAGTCAGAATCAGAGGTTTGGAATTGTTGCCTCTTGCAGAGAAAGGAAGGAGTCTTTGCATGAAAGCAAACAGCATAGCCATACGCTTAAACCAGGGCAAAGAGCTTCCACTAAACACCAGGTTTCATGAAATAAAGGCATTATAACAAAAGGGTCTATCTACTCCACACAATTGCAAAGATCAGAAGTCTTCCCACACTGCTTTATTGATTGCTTAGAACCAGACTGATAAATTTAACAAAAAAAAGCAATGGGAAAAATAAAGGATTGCCTATCTGACTCAGAGGAAAAATTTCATTCATGGGATAAAAGACCCTAATGAGGCAATTCAGCATTCAAAGGAAGCTATTAGCAGAGAAAGAATGAAGTGGTTGTGTAACAAAATTATGAGCACTAAATGCAGATGGAGGAAATGGTGTTTTGTAAATTCAGAATCCGGGATTTTTTAAAATCTTTAAATACTTCATACAGATATGCTGTCTGCAATATTTAGCATGATTTAGGGTCTCGTTTGTGGCCATTTTTTCCCCAGGTGGGGCAGCTGCAAAAATACGCTTGAAGCCAGTAGAAGCACTGGCACACAATTACAGATCACTTATTCATATGGGCATGCCCAGTACTTCCTCTTGTAAGAGTCAAGACTTTTGAGGCTCCAGTGCTTCCCCCAGAAAAATAAACAGCTGAAAGAGCCGGTAGATTGACACAGCTATTATTTATAGCTCCATCTGGACAAGAAATTCTGCCTGGTGGTCATGTTTTTAGCCTGAGGGTGGAGATCAGGATAGGGACTGAGCAGGGCAGAAGTTTGTCCTATCAGCTGGTTGCAAATTTACAGGGCTTTACCTGACTGGAGAAAGCTTGGTGCCCACAGCCAGCCTGACCATAGGTGAGGCAGTCTGGCTACCACTTACAGCTCTGCCACATCCTTGTCTTACTAATCCAACTAAAATCAGGACACCCATCCACTTTCTGCTCCACCCACCTCAACTCCTGAGCAGGAGACCTGCAAGAACATGGCACAGCTCTGCTAAATACCAGCCAGATTGAGTTTTACTGGGAAGGAATTAAACAGGGAGGGAACAGCCTTGGTCTACCATGTGCTAAAGCTTGGAAAACAAACCTTGTCAGGCTCAAATCTCCACATTCACTTGGGCAACCAACAAACTGCAAGCAATGTGTGGTCTAGGCACAGTTAACTCTAAAGGCCTATGCACAGGAATCACATTCTTCTCCCACATCATGAGTGTAAAAAGCTCCCCCAGACCCACCCCAGCCCTCCACTGTAGACTGTCGCCACTACTCCAGTTCACCCCGCAACTCTGCTTTTGGCTTTTGTTACACCACCAGCATATTTAGCACAGCTCCTTATTTTACACTGTCTTCAGCATCCTTCTGCCTGATGATTCCTGTAGGATTTGCAGCTATTCAAACACTTTGCAGGAATTCAACACAAACCATTTTTTCCTGAACATTAGTATGCAAGCTTTTATGGTTGAGAAAACTGGAAGTCTGTCCAGCTTTTATCTCCCTCATTATAGAAACCCCACTAGATCTTAGCTGCCTACTAGATTCTAAGGCTTATAGCCAGACCCAATGCCAAATTAAATTACTAAACTTCTTATTAAATTAATTAAAACTCTGTGGGTGACACTGTATAGATGACTGAAACATCTGGATTAATAAGTCTTCCTGATCAGTATGGAAAAAATGGTTGCTAGAACAGGTAGAGAAAATGGGATGTACCAAGAGGACAGCAAGGGGACAGGCTGCTGGAAGAAACAGAAGGCAATTAAGAAATACCCCCTGAGCTATAAAAAGAGGAGGCAGCAGAATTTCTGTGTTTCAGAATCAGGATCAGACTTTGGCATTTTCCTTTAGGTTGGTACTAAGAGATCTGAAGTAGAGAGATGGTTTTGGGAAATTAAAAATACACAACAAACCCCCCTCCCCCAAAAAACCACAAACTATAGAAACTTCCCCCCTCCCAAAACTGCTTAACAACCCCCATATTTTTTTCTTCTCTGCAGCTGGGTAGCTGTGCCCCTTTACAGATGCCTGGCAGTTTATTCCATGACCCAGTGGATGCCCTGTGTGGAGTACTGGATGACAAATCACATCTTGAGATCAGGCTGTGTGAATTTCAATTATTCTCTTGGGAGGACATTGATTACAACTGCTGTGTGACTTCATTTATTGTTTGGACTCAGCTTGGAGTTTTTCTTTTTTATTTGTAGAAATTTTGCTTCAGGTGATGATTTATTCTGATTTTTCTCTTTTTAATCATAGCTATGCAAATGTTGCATGGCTATGGAGTAAAAGTCCTTTCAAAGAAAAATAACTGGTTAAAAGACAAAAACAAAGGGTAGGCATTCACAGTGGAGTGTGATAATCAGCTGATTTCCTCAGGGAACTGTGCTGAGATTCAATTCACTCATAAATAAATGGCAAAAGGTGAGAAAGTTTTCTGCTGATAAAAAATTATTCAAGACAGTAAGAATGAGGCAGAATTGTTAAAGGGCCATGCAAGATTTAGTGATAGGGCAATATGAGAAAGAATAACAATTTAGGTAATAATGCACATGGAAAAAAACAGTCACATGGGAAACAATGGACTCAAACCTGACAACTACCATTAGCATATTCTAATTTTAGCTCCATTCAAACACCAACTCAACAGGAGTCAAAATAGCAAAAATAAAACAGAAGAAAATAAAATACATATTATCAACAACAAAGGAACAACACAGAAAATCTAATTATGTGATTGTATGAACCTATGTCTCTTCCACATCTTTAATATAGCCTGTAGTTCTTGTTCCCTCTCCTGAGGAAGGCTGGATTACAACCAAAAACATTCAGAAAAAGGCAACTACAACGACCTCAGCTACAGAACAGCTTCCACACGTGGAAGGATTTTCTTGTGCTCCCTATGATTTGGAAAGGAGTTATTTTAGTGGAAGTAGAACACTGATCTGTAGTATCCATGGGTTTAGGGCCGTGGAATCCATTCCGTCTAGCTCTGGACCCAGGCCCACACGGATGTACATAGATGGAGGTAAAAGACGAGAAGCGCTCTTCTCCACGTGGAATAGTGTCCTGGTTTATTGGTTGGAAAAGGGACACTCGTAGTTGTAGACCACCCACATGGAAAAGAGAAAATGGGCCAATCCCAGAGAATATTTATACCCGAGGGAATGGGGGCAGGGACAGAGGGCCGCAGCCAATGAGATACCACTGAGGAGGGGCGAGGGGAGGGGTTACCAGGGCACAGACCACCAGGGATGTAGGGCAGAGGGGTGAAGGAGGAACATGCCATATGAAGGAAAAAGGGGACAGTCCATGTGACATAACATCAAATCATCCAGTGCAATACAACAACTAAATAACTACTTAGTGCACTACAATACCTCACCCTTTTCTGTTAAAAAAAACAAACAAACAAAAAAAAAACCCAAAAAAAAAACCAAAGGAAAATGCATCGGACTATTCCTACTATAGATTATGAATTTGCCCACCACTCATGATTCGCAAGCCTGGCAATTTGCTTTGGTTCCACAAATTCTGTGCGGTTGACTTCTGAGGTAGTGGAGACTAAACCATTAATAGCCTTTAAAAGTATGCGACATAGAATCCCAAATGACATGACCAGAAAAAAAACAACAAAAAACAACAGAATTGACCTAATTATAGAAGTCCACCACCCTGAGAGTCCGCAGTCCTTGAACAGTCCGCTGACCAGTCCTCGGATTCCTGTCTGACTTGTCTGATCAGGCTTTTCACTCCTCGGAGAGTTGCGTGGACGCTGGGTGCTTTCGATGCTAGGTTCAAGCAGCAAAGTCCTTCAAATTCCTGGCACTCATGTCCGTGCAGAAGTAGGAGGAAATCTATGGCCGCACAATTTTGGAGCATGGCCTGCCTGGTAATCTCCTCATCCTCTAGGAGGGAGATGATGGCTGTGGATGTCAGGTTTGCCTGTTTGACTACCCAGCACTCTAGGTGGCCCAATTCACCTAGAGCTTTGGCTGCTGCAACCCATGGAAGGAACAGGGATACAGCAACTCTTTTTGACTTGGCCCAATGGAAAATTTCTGCATCACAATTTGGGTCCAAATTGTCAACACTTCTCTTTTGATTTTGGCTGACTGAATTGTTCTTTTGAGTCCATTTGCCAATCATGGTTTGGTTGGGTGCCAACAGGGACAACCGCCCAATGGTACATGGCCCTCCTAAAAGCCAAGAAGGTATTCCTGCCCATGCCCGATCCCCACAAATTAAAAACAAACCTTTAGGAAGGCTTTTGGGATGTGAACGGTGTGGATAATCTGCTGTGACACGGCTTAAAACCTTGTACCACCTTCTGGCAGTGAATTGCCCTCAATATTGTCGGATATTGTTAAAAAGTTCGGTGTTGGAAGGTGGGATAGTGAAAAATGGTATGCAGTATGGAGCAAGGGAGGAGCCCAACAGCTCTAACTCTTGGAGCCCCTGAGCAGCTCTGGGTAGCTTAGGCAACCACTCTTCTATGGGGTTCCTAATCATTACAACCCGCCACTGACGGGTATTGTGTGGTTGTGTGTGATGTGGTTGTGTGGTTGGGACTTGGGTTAGGCATAGGTGTATCTAACTTGTCTGTAAACTCTCCAGCTTGCAATGGAACCCCTACCAGGCAGGTAGACATAGGGTCTTTTGCTGCTGCTGTGGACAGGCATATATTTTCCTATTGAAGCGTCTGTGTCAGGGTCACCCAAATGTTTTGCTATGGCTGAGGGATGATCCACGCAGCTGTTAGACTGCTCAGTGTGAACAGAATGACAACCTGGACAGGGCTCATCGCGAGGTTAGGTGGGAGGTAGATTTTCTTCTCTACAAAGGAAAAGAAACACTTATTTTTTAAAAGCATACTCAAGTTCATGGGTCTACCGGAATGCAGCTAGTTCTTTTAGGAAGATTTTTTTCTTCTCTTTCCAGCAGCATCTTCTCTTTGAAGTGACAGCTGCTTGTTTCTCATCCGCGTCTGCTGGAGCTGGATTTTTGGGGACAAAAGGTTTTACCCACTTTTGGGGTATTCATTGAGGGCCTGAGGGGGTGGACACGCACACGTAACCATGCCCCCAGGTGATGAGCTCATAAGGACCCTTGGCTTCCCAGGTTTCTGGGTCCTTAATGAGAACTGGTGGACACTGTGAGAACTTAAACTGATTGTTATTATTGAAATGACATACTACTGGAGGATTCATGTTTTCAAATGAACAATTAAAGAAATTGATTGTAAAAAGGGTTTTGCAGAGCTTTTGTTGTGGAGTCATCCACGCTGCAGAACTGCCCTGCCTAGCCAGGACTTGTTTGAGCATATGGTGGGCATGCTCGATCACAGCTTGACCTGTGGGGGAGTGGGAAATGCCTGTCTTATGCTCCACTCCCCACTGCTGGACAAAATCTAGGAACTCCTTGGAGGCATACGCTGGGCCACTGTTGGTCTTAATCTCCCTAGGGATCCCCAATACTGAAAAGGCTTGCGCCAAATGTTGTTTGGCATGCACAGCTCTTTCCCCTATGTGGGCAGAGGTGTAAACCACAGCTGAGTAAGTATCTATGCTGACATGTACATATTTCATGCGACCAAAACTGGGAATATGTGTGATATCAGTCTGCCACACTTCACAGCTCCCACGGCCTCGGGGGTTAACCCCAACACCCAGTGATGGGACTGCCTGAAGCTGGCAATTGGGACAGGTGGCCACAATGGCTCAAGCCTGACTCCATGTTAACTGGAATTGACGGATTAGACCTGGAACGTTTTGATGATATTGCTGGTGACTTAACTTCGCCTGTTGAAAAATGTCTGGAAGGCGTGCCATTTCTGCAGGAGTAGCAAGGGAATCTGCTTTGCTATTACCTTCTGCGATCTCACCTGGCAAATTGGTGTGTGACCTCACGTGCATCACAAAGAACGAATGCTCTCGCTGCGAAACCAATTAAATTAGTTTTGAGAGCAACCTGAAGAGTTGTTCATTCTCGATGTCTTTGAGAACTGCCTGCTCCGCCCTGGACACTATTCCTGCCACATATGCTAAGTCGGTAACCAGATTAATTGGCTCCAAGAACTTCTCAAATGCTCTCACGACTGCAGCCAGTTCAGCGACCTGGGGTGACCCTTCCACAAACTCAACATCAGCTTCCCAGTGCTGTGTCTGGGGATTTCTCCAAGTCATCACCGACTTGTGGGAAGCCCCGGACGCATCAGTGAACACTGTAAGCACCTTGAGAGGCCTACGACTCCTTATCTCAGGAGCCATGAGGTGGAATTCCTTGTTGAACAGCTTGTGTGACGGGGCGTGGACAGATACCTGTCCACTGTAGCTGTCCAGGGATAGCTGGAGACTGGCATTGCTCTGGAGCAGGTTCTCAAGCATCTCCTTGGTGAACCTCTTGGGAGAGGTCCTTCCCTCCTTAGAAAGTTTGACTGGAAGATGAATACACTGCAAGTCACAACCAGCCAGCTCACGCAATCTTACCCTGGCCTTCCGGATCAGCTGAGCTATCAGCTCCTGTGGCTGTGTGATGGTTTTGGATCACTAAAGGGAGAGGAAAACCCACTCTATGATTAGAAGCGAATCCCTCTGCCCTTCAGACCACTGGAATATTAACCCGTGTATGTGTGGTAACTTCCCTAAAACAATGAATTTGAAAGGCAGCTCGGGCTGATAACAATGAGCCTGCCTCTCGGCCAAAGCTTTCTGCACCTTTTGGAGGGCGGTTTTTGCCTCTGGGGTCAGTTCCCTGGGAGAAGTTATCTCTCTCTCCCCTTTCAGTAAATTGAGAAGGGGAGCTAGGTCCTTGTTGGGGAGGCCTAGCCAAGGCCTGACCCAGTTCAAAGACCCACACAGGGAATGGAGATCTGCTAGGGTTTTGGGATCACTCTTGATTTCCAATTTCTGTGGAACAATGGTCTGTGCAGTGATTTCTAAGCCCAGGTACTTCCAAGGTGACATCCTCTGAACTTTGCTTTCCTGCAGTTGGAATCCAGCAGAGGTTAAAACTTTAACCACTGGGTCAAGTGTGTCTTGGAGTATTATGTCATCGGGGGCACACACAAGCACATCATCCATGTAGTGTAGGATGATTGCCTTCCTTTTTTGGGCGCGCACTGGGGACAGCAATGAAGCCATGTACCACTGGCAGACGGATGGACTGCATTTCATTCCCTGCGGCAATACTTTCCAGTGGTAGTGCTTCATTGCTACAGCGCTTGATTGATGGTGGGAACCGAGAAGGCAAACCGTGGTGCATCTTCTGGGTGTAGGGGAATATGGAAGAAACAGTCCTTGATGTCTATGACAACCAATTTCCAATTTTGGGGGAGCATGGTTGGGGAGGGCATCCCTGGTTGGAGAGACCCCATGTCCTCAATCACCTTGTTTATTTCTCTTAGATCATGGAGGAGCCACCAATTATCCTTCCCTGGCTTTTTTATTACAAAGACCAGGGAATTCCAAGGGCTAGTTGTCTCTTCAATGTGCCCTTTAGCCAATTGTTCTTCCACAAGCTCCTCGAGTGCCTTCAGCTTTTCCTTAGTGAGTGGCCACTGATGTACCCAGACTGGATTATTATCCAGCCATGTTGTGGGCAGGGCGCTCCACAGTGGCCGCTTCTAAAAATCCTGGGCGGTCTTAGGGATGACCAATTTGACCCCCCATTGTGACATGGTGTCTCTACCCCACAAGGGAGCTTTATAATCAGTTACAAACGGGCGGACACTGGCCAATCTTCCATCCGGTCCCTCAATTTGCACAATGCTTTTTGATATCTTTGCCAATGTGACTCCTCTTACACCTTGGATTCTACCAGCCACGGACTGCAAATCCCAACGTGACGGCCACAACCTTTCAGGTATGACTGTCACATCTGCCCCTGTATCTAGCAACCCTTCCATGTGGAGATGTTCTCCATGCATCAGGTTGCATCCCATAATGGGTTTGTCCTCACCAACCACTTCCGCCCAGTATACACCCGGGGTCTTGTCATCTACTGAAATTTCTGCAGGAACAGGAATGGCCTGGGCAATGATTTGCCCCTTGGCCAAATGGAAGGGTGGCTGTGGACAGTGTGCCAGAAGAATGAGATTAGGTATGTCCCCCTTGATGGTCATGGGAGCCACCTCAATCTCCATGGGTGTGTGTGCTGTGTCCCCAATAACAAAGTACTCACTGTCCAGTCTCGGGCGATCTTTTGTCAAGTCCTGCAAGTCCTCTGGCAGGTCCACTCCAATGACCATCCACTGGGTAGGATAACAAAATTAATTTGCACTGGTAGAGGAAAACAAAACTTTGGTGGTCACAAGCTTGAAACACTTGTGAGGTTGCCAGATTTTATCTTGTACCCTGTTATTTTGCTTTCCCACACACCGCTTCCCTGCATCCCCCTTTTCTATTTTGAGAGAGGTTTTCCCCTTAGGGAAGCCCGCTGCATTTATATCATGGCATGGGGCGGAGGCGCACTCATGACCTCGTTTTTTGGCGTAAAGGGTGTTTTTTGTTGCTAGCTTTGGGGGCAATTTTGGGCAAAGTGTCCTGGTTTTTTGCATATGAAACAAATGACATGTTGAAGTTTCTCTGGTGACATCTGTGTCCTCATCACTTCTGGAGAAACAGGTGCCACAGTCTCTGGGTTTGCTGGCTTTGACCATGACTCTCGTGCAGCAAACAGTTCCGCTTTCCTGGCACATGCTTCAATCATCTCTGCCAGTGCAGATGGAGGGTTGAGAGGCAGTCCCAGGAGCACCCTGCTGCAGACCTCATTGGCATTCCTCTGTGCCAGCTCTTTCACCATCTCCACTTGTGTCTTGGGGTCCTGTACTTGTCTTTCAACCTGTGCACGAAGTCAGTTGACAAACTGCAAGAAACTTTCTGAAGGAGATTGTTTAATGTCAAGGAAACTACCTGTAGTCTCAATGGTTGGTAGCTGCTTGAAAGCCTTATCTGCAGCCTTTGAAATCTTATCCAGAATGAATTTTGACAACACCCGAGCTTGATCCTTGGGCTTAGACCACTCCCCCTCGCCACATAGATGTTCATAAGTGAGGTTATTATTTTCTAAATCTTTGGCACCCTGTGGACTTTGCTTAAGTTCCTCCAAGAGATCCCTCAGAGATCTCTTCCAGGAGCTTTCCCACAAATCAAACTCTGACTGGGTAAGCAGGCACCAGAAAAGATCTAGGAGGTCAGTAGGAACAAATTCAAGGGATGTTAATGTAGTCTTCATCATGCTTCTAAAAATTTCGCTATGTCTCCCAAATTCTAACTGACTTTTACATAACTCGCACTTTGTCTGGTATGAGAAGGGCTGGTAGGTCCTAGGGCCGGCTCTACCACCATTGTATTGAATAGGGGCTACCAAAGGAATGACTTCTTCTTCCCGGTTTTGAATACCAGGGTTTCTTCTTTTGGCCCCACCCTTGTGGGACCCCACAGGGGGACCACCCCTCCTCCAGTCCCACCTTCATGGGACCCGGGAAGGGGACCACACCCTCCCCCAGTCCCACCCACATGGGACCAGATGAGGGACCAACCCCCACCCCGGCCATACCGCCCTGGGAAGTAGGCAGGGATTCAGTCCCCACCCCACTCCCTTGGGGACTGGTAGGGGGTACACCCCCTACCCCTGCCCCACCCACCCCGGCACCTTGGTAACTTGGAGGAGGGACATGCCCTCCCCCTGCCCCACCCCCATGGGGGCCCGGCAGGGGCCCACCCCCCCAACCCCCAGCCCCATCCCCCCATCCCTCAGCCCCACCCTCTTGGGACCCGGGCAAGGGGCGTGGGAAACAGGAACAGGTAGGGGGGTGGGGCAACCGTGGGAAGCAGGGGTGGGGCAACCATGGGAACCAGGGGCGGGGTTACTGGATGATGTCATGGTGGGCGGGGGCATGGAGGGAATGCTGCCTGTGTGTTTTACCTACTCCTCTACCTGCTGTGCATCAGATGAGCTCTGCTGTTCATGGCCATCATCATTGAAGTGCTAGCCACACTGGTTTAGGTTGCATGGTTTTAGGTTCATGCTCCAAGTACTTCTTGCACCACCACACTTTGGGAAATGCTGACAAGAAACAAGAATCTGCAGGTTTCAGTCTTGGATGTGTGATCTGCCAAGTGGATTTCACAGAGTTTTCTTCAGGCGTGTAATACTGCAAAAGTATACACTTTTTAGTTCAGTCAATGATTTCAACATCCTGGCCCCAGAAGGCTTTCAGAGTGAAAATACTGAAGTTCAAAAGAAGTATCTCTATTAGAAATCTTCTGATCAGGCAGCAAGGGTGCCTTGTGCTGGACACCCAGTGCTGTCCATGCAAATACAGGAGTGAAACAGAGAGAAAATCCATTCTCTGAACTGGCCTGTGCACTCTAGGATCTGACTGTACCCAAGCAAATCCCTCCTTTGAAAGGTGGTTCACTTTGACACTACAAGAGAAAGGATATCATATTCCAAGTCTTATACTCCATATACTCCTTCTGGAAGGGCAGCTTCCTTTCACTTATCATGTCCATGACTCACAGTATAAGGCAATCCTAGCTGATAAGTAAACCTCAACATGCAAAGTTTACCATGCTGAGATCTTTTCTCAGCACCTTCTTGTCCCGCACTAGCTGGCACACAGAAACTTAGATTCAAAAAGGAGAGGTGAGGAAGGGAAAAACCTCTATAGAATTCTTTCCAGTTATATACTAGGGAGAATACATGCAAACTTTAGTTTTGTGCAGGAACTACATCTCAGGAGGAGCAGCATCCTGAGTCTTGCACCGAGTGTGTATTATCCAGCTCCAATTAAAATGCTGGGAGTTTATCACCCACTGAACTCAGTGCTTCAGGCAAAACCTCTCATGAGGCTGCAAAATAAATCCAATAGGTGAATGATATATTGCGAAACTCCTTCATGGATCTTTTCACAGTGAGGGCTACCCATGTCTTGGACTGTGAAAAGTTGCTGTATTTTTTCTGTGATAAGCTGTCAGGTAGATGAAAGATTAAATTTATCAGCACCTTAACACAAATTATTTCTCAAATTTTGCAGGTGGTTGTGAAGAATTTGAACCTACTCACACATCTATTCTAGACCTTTTGAAAAAGTGGATGATAGGATGACTTCTCCTCCATCCATGATGGGTGACTGCAGTAGTACTACAGGATTACTTTGCTCCAGAGGAGTTGTTTCCTACCTTGCACATTCTGAGCCTCTCAAATGGTTTCACTGCTCAGTGTGATAGATGAAGAACTCATCATTTGGAAATAGTTTATAAGGACAAATTTTATTTTAGGAATAAACCTTAGAAATTTAATGTTAGATTTGTAGTTTCAATTGTTAACTTCTTTTGAGCACTTCCCAGTAATTTTGTATTTACGCATATTTTTTTCCATTTTTCAGATCATAGTTATTATGCATCATAGTAATAAACTGATGATTACTTGTACTGGGAGGGCAAGGAGGGGAAGGAGATCACTTAATGCCAGTCCTGAAACCACATTGTGACTCTAGGAGGGAAGTGTCTCAGGTAACTCCTCCTCAGCAACACGGTAGGAAAAGAAACTAGACCACATTAAAAAACTATGTCAGTACACTTCCTTAAATTAGGTTCTACACATGCTGAACATGTTTCCAGCTCAGTCCTTCTGCAGTGGTGGCACAGGTGGGATTCACCTGAGTCCGCAGTCCCCTTCTGCACAGAGTTTCCCTCTCAGCCCAGGGTAAGGGCAGTACACCTGCAAGTCCTGGCAAGTACAGTGCAATAAATGAAAGCAGGCAACCACTGGGAAGTTGGTTTGTCCTTTCTCATTAATTAAAGGAAGATACCAGAATAAGTGATAGGAGAAAAAGCAATGCAGATTTTAAAAAATCATCAGGACTGAAGGTGATAAAATCAATAGGAATTAAGCAAATGATCTTTGCTCAGAATTGCTATTTCCTTCACTGACTGCAAGCTTTTAGCTTATAAACCCGTCTCCAGCTGCCTAATAACAGAATAGCAGACTCCAGGTACTACAGCTTGCCTTGCCATGGTTAAGCTGGAGGCCCTGTCAGGCAGTTTGGTGTAGTAATAGAACATCCTGACTGCACCTGTGGAAACAACACAGCCGAGCCATGTGCTGCAGCTGCAAGCAGAGAATTTATACCAATGGGTCAGGTCATGAGTAAGTTAGAAGCAGGGCTTGTTCCTACAGTTGTTTTATGGCCACTTTGATTGATTAATTTAATGGTTGTATAGAGGACTCCTTTATCAGTCTCTCAACCCTATCTATTTCACTTGTTCTGATGAAGCCTTTCACTATTTTGGCAGCTGTTAAAAACTACAAGGTGCTGATGAGGAGAGAAGCCAAACCTGCACTAACTATCCCATCTGCTTCCTGCAAGCAAGATGAATGAGAAGCACCTACAGTATTTTCAGCATGGAATATTTATCACTTGATTGGTGCTATCAGAGAGGCAGCCTGAAAGGTTTCCTGCATCTGAAAGTGCAGTATAATCATTCCCAGAGTACAGTGAAGGGTGTTGAATGTCAAAGAAGTGCAGTACTGGGATACACACTTGCAAGGCATCTGCTACTTTCACAAAGCACAGATATGGCTCTTCAGGTTTTGTTTTGCCACTGATACACTGACATTTTGCCCTTCTTATTTATGAGTTGAGTTTCTCCTCATATGGGGTACTGTGAAGGGAAAAATTACACCAGCTTTTTTAATAAAATGTCTGGCAAAATAAGGCAAGTCAAATTCTCAATTCTTGATGAACAGATTCAACTCTACATCTTGCATAGGTGTTTCAGAAGCCACATAGGTGTTTCACTCATATCCACAGATCTCCCTGACTTTAAACTTCATTTGAACAGCTGACAAAGGGCTCAGAGGAGAAGGGTGAGGCAAACTTTGGAATGTAACATTAAAGGACTTAAATTTGGCTTCCCAAATGACTCAGTCAAGCTCTTTACTGCACATTCACAGTTCCAAATGAAGGTCTGTACAAAAGCAAATGATGAACATTTTTGAGAAGCTGGCCATCAGATTAGTTAAGAAGCTCTGTACAGAATACAGAAGGGTTGAGCTGCAAATTCAACTCTATGTCCATGTACAAGACTTTCTTAGAGTTCAGCAACACCCAGTTTCAGGACCAGGCACTTACTGTTTCTTCCCATCAAAAGAGGTGTCTGTTCCATCCTTTAAATTTCAAACTGACTCTGGTACACAAATTTAAGGATCTCATATCTAGTGCTTTTATTTAGGCAAAACAACAGCTCTGAAGAAAAACAACAGCATTATTCCCTTGGCAAAACTATTCCAGATCTGCATTAAAGACAGCAAAGGAACTATTTTGGTTAACATTTAATGACTTCTTCAGGATACTGGGACTGCTAAAGTAATTGCATTTTATTTTATTTTATTTTATTTTATTTTATTTTATTTTATTTCACTGCAGCAGCAAAGGAGGAGTAATGCAAGTCTAGTCTGTAAATATCCATCTTTAGCAAATCTTTCCAGCACATGGAAGTGGTGCACCAGATTGCATTGATGAGAGTGTAATGTATGAATCAAGAGAGATCATTCATTGATGTTCCAGCCTCATTAGGACACCACATTTCATTCTGACAGTAAGAAATAACTGAAGAGGAACAAAACATGCTGGGAGGATGGTTTCATTGTAGATTATATGTTGCCTGCCACACCGGGAACTCCCTGGCTGAACATCTTATGTACTCCCAAACACATAGGACATCTTACCCTTACAGTGTAGGGATCAGTAAACAGTTCTTCGGTAAGCCATGAGAATTATCAGAACAAGGAAAAATTCCCAGTGACCCTGTAAATTTCTGCAGAGATTATGATTTTGACACTTGGGTCCAAAACTCTTCCAGACAACGAGCCCGTAGGTGGCACTGAGCACTGGCACAAGGCAAATGAGATTCATCTTCATTTGCTTCCCACAGCACAGAAGGAGGAATCAGAAATTTCCCAGAGTATTTTTCAGACAACCATATTTGAAAAGCAGTCAAGTGTGAAGCAAGTCATGCTAAACACAAAGCTACTCCAATAACAATACACTCTCCATTGCCTTCAACTTCACTGAAGTCCCACAGAATTTAGCAATAATCAAATTGTTTAAAAGCAATCAGTCAGCTTTTGACTACAAAACACTCACCTGCATTTTGTAAGGGAGACCTGAAAAAAATGGCAACTAAAACCAGCATCACTGCGGATCCCTTAATTCTGAAAACTGACCCATCCATCAAGCTATAAAATAAGACAAAGAGCAGGAGAGACAGTTACATAAATCCATTCACAGCATTGTCTGAAAAATGGGAGAACAATGTCAGCACTTGTTGAGTTGGACATAACAGACATCATGGCCACAGATAAAAACAGAAGTGGACAACCAAATTAATATTAAATGGGTAAAGTGTCTAGTGCCTTTTTACCTTTCAGCTCTTTATGGCGGTGTAAAAACAGGAGGAAAGGTTACACTAGGACTGGCATGGCTTTGATAGCCAGCTGGGATTACACTTGTTTTAGACCAGGATGAAGGCCAAGTGAGCTGGAGTGTGCCTTCAGATCTGAACAGGAAGACAGAAGAATTGGTATCTGGATTTTCTGCGATGTATTTGAATGTCTTTCAAAGTTTCCCCTCCTCATTTTTAGGTTTTCATTGAATCCTGATGACTCAGCCTGCTTTCTATCTTAATGTGTCAGATTACAGAGTGTCAATTTTGCATGTATTTGAATGTCTTTCAAAATTTCCCCTCCTCATTTTTAGGTTTTCATTGAATCCTGATGACTCAGCCTGCTTTCTATCTTAATGCGTCAGATTACCTAGTGTCAATTTTGCCTTGGTTTAAAAAATCATATTACACCTGTTTCCCATACTGCGTTGTTTGCGTGTAACCCAGTATTTGGCACAGAGGCCAATATCTGCAGCAGGATGCTTTCCTGACTGAAACAAGGATTTTATCCATAATGCAGGCAGGATTAAAAACTGATCTTGCAAGGAACAGCAGGTACTCTTTGCATGTCTATGGAAATACTTGTAAGAAGATACTCAGCACCAAATAAAGAAATTACAATAAAATACACTATATAGGGGATTGATGGTAGTTTTCAAAAACACTCTATTCATATCTGAAGTATGAAACATGTTAAGGGAGTGTAAGTAGAATCCAGAGACACAGATGCTAATCCATACACAATTAAGGATACATAGTGAATACTTCTGCATTTCTAGATGGAGAATTTAGGTACTAAATGGCAGGTCCCAGTCAAGAAACTACATGTCTACAAGTTCACTTGAAGTGAAGAATTTTGCCAGAGGCTGCTCTCACATGAAGGCAGCAAGTAGGTACTATCTGCTTGGCCTCTGAATTCAAAGGGAAAAGATACTTAACCGAGTCCTTCATCTCTTTGGCTCAAATGCCATGGCTCAAATTAATTAATGTTTCAACTTACTTCTAGTGCATGATAAGATGCATGCAGTGAGGGATGAATTAAACAAGAAAAATGTGAAAGACTAATTATAACACTGTGCTGATGAACAGCAAAGGAAGAGATTAAGCACCACAATCATCTGACATACATTTTTTTCTCTCTTATTAACAAAAAACCCAAACACTGTGATTTATCAAGTGGTCCAAATCAGCACCATAATGCTTCTCAGACAGCCTCTTGGCCATTAAAAAATGGATAGTTGAAATCTAAGAGAATTAAAGTTTGTTGGGAAAGAACTCATTCATCACTAGTACAGTATGTCCCAAATACCAGTGTTTAACCTGCTCCAGAAATCTGTCATGTTGCTATCCACATATGCAAAATAGGGCACACACCCCAAAAAAATCACTTGGTCCAGTTCACCCAGAAAAGAGTTTGTAATAGCCACAAACCAGCA
The DNA here is from genome assembly GCF_015832195.1 of Motacilla alba alba. Lineage (NCBI taxonomy): Eukaryota > Metazoa > Chordata > Aves > Passeriformes > Motacillidae > Motacilla > Motacilla alba. The sequence goes on from NC_052018.1 coordinate 95,769,116, forward strand.
TCCTGCATCTCCAAGTCCTGTGCTTCTTTGCAAGAGAGTTTAATTACTTTCTATGCATTACTGAATTCAGGAGGAAAAAAAATTAAAAGGTGACGGGGACACACAACATAAACCAAAGCAAACCCACCAAAAAAACCTTAACATTTGTTTGTTGTTAACAAAGACACAGCACCTACACTTGCAGCTCCCTGGAGTTTCTGTCCTGGATATGCTCCCTGCCAGCTCCATTTCAGCACCACTTGGACTGTGCTGAAATAGCTCATGGAAGTTGCTCATTCCCTGTCTCAAAGCTCACAACTTGCAGTCCATTTTTACCTTCCTCAAGCTGCCCACCTTCTAAAGGAGTGCCCACACTCCTTTCCTTGAAATATTATTTGCTTTTGTTTTCCATTACTGTTTCCTCTGGGTTTAACTTTATACACCTGCCTGCCTGGGCACCTCTGATGCAGCCATCAGCTCTCACACTCCTTTGTTCTCTGCTGGATCAGGCCCTATAGTCCTGAAGCTGAAAAATGTGTGAGTGAAACATGATCAGACTGATGAACTATTCAGATTTCTCCAGAATTTTTGGCAATGGTCTGGTCTGCACTCCCCAGTATACTGGACAAGAAAACTACATATTCTGCTTACATCTTCACTCTCTAGCTAGCATGACATCAGCTCCCTTTAATCCATTAGCAAGCCTGTCAACAGTGCTGTGCAGGTGCAACTAGATAGTTACAGCCAGTGCACCAGTATTTCACAGAAATTAAAATTTATCACCATTTCCACTAGCACCACCTCACTTAGAAATAAAATTTTACAATGCCAGTTGTGTGAGCATCACTAAAAGTGCCTCCTTCCTGACCTTGAGATTTTATCATAAGAAAGCAAAACAAACCTCTGAGAAAAGTTAGGAATGATTAATGTATACTTCTGGGGCGAGGGTCTCCATGAATAATGCACATAAAGCACAGACACACCCTCTCCACTAATACCAGTTTAATCTTTTAATGAATTCTTTGGTTTTAGCAGAACTCCTTTCTATTAATAATAAAGGTTTATTTTTATTGCAGCATGTTCTCCAGCCTCCACACTGCATCCAGGACACTAAAAACACATAAGAGTAGCCTTGACAAACATGTTATTTGAGATAGTCTCTGCCTGCCCTGAGGCATGACTAAGGTAAATAGTGTGGAAGGACGGCATTACTCTCACATTAACTCTGAGCAATGAGGGTCTGACTTCTATTTATTTTCATGGAAATTAGATATGAAATTATTCATTGGGGGTCATGTCATCTTTCAAGATTCATATTATAGCTATCAAAAACATGTGACAAGAATATACCAAAACAATGTGTATCTTTCCCTTCGTTAAACAGTGGGGAAATAAGACACTGAACAGATCCAGTAATTTGCAAAACTCTGCAAATTGGAGATTTTCTAAGCTCTTCCCAAAAGCCTTTCCTCCTTGGAATCCTATGGATGTTCTCTACAGGGGTCTCTGCAGGAGGTGGTCTGTGTAACACTGCTGTTTCTCCATCCTGTAGGGTGGCTTCCGTCCTTGGTCACACCTTACCAACCCATGGTCACTGTTTATTAGGCCTGCTGGGGCCACACAGCACTGGAAGAGACCCTGGTGCTCTCTGCTACCCTCCCTTGGGCATTCTCCTTGCATCTGAAATAAAACAGAATCATTTCCCACACGTCTCACTCTGCTGCCCACAGTTCGGGTATTTTTCTGTGTACCCTTTGCGATGTCTTTACTCCTGAATGAAAAGATCAGGACTTCACCATTCCCACTTGTTTCCTAGATTAAGTTTACTTAGACTTGATCATTTGATAATTGCATATGTAGTTGTTTTAGCCTTTCTTGGGGTACTGTGACCACCTTGATCTCTGGAGACAATTCCTTAGGGCCACCTTTTTCTTTTCCTAAATCCTCTCCAGTGTTGCAAGCCCATCAGAGGCAATCCCAGAGCTCCTAGCTCTCTGGGGAAGCTAGTTGTCTACTTCAGCAGTCAGGTTAAAACCACAGGAACACCACCTTATATGTACACAGTCTTGTTTTGTTCAGGGTCACAAAATTCACACAGAATCACAGAAGGGGTCAGGTTGGAAGGGACCACAGTGAGGTCATCTAGCCAAACTTCCATGCTCAAGCAGGGTCATCCCAGAGCACATGGCACAGGATTGTGTTCAGGATTTTGAATATCTTCAGTCAGGGAGACTCCACAGCTTCCCCGGACAACCTGTTCCAGTGCATGGTCACCTGCACAGTAAAGAAGCTCTTCCTCATATTCAAGTGGAACTTCCTGTGCATCAGTTTCTGCCTGTTGCCTCCTGTTCTGTTGCTTGGTAAGAGAACACTCTGGATCCTTCCTCTTGGCACCCTCCCTTCAGATACTGACAGACATTTATGAGGTCCCCTCTCCATCATCTCTTTTTGAGGCAGAACAGGCCCAGCTCCCTCAGCCTTTTCTCAGAAGGGAGAAGCTCCAGTCCCTTGATCATCTTCATAGCCCTCCACTGGACGTGCTCTAGCAGCTCCACATCTCTCTTGTACTGAGGAGCCCAGAATTGGACACAGCACTCCAGATGTACCTCACCTGGGCCGAGAAGAGGCAGAATCACCTCCTTCCACCTCCTGGCAATGCTCTTCCTAATGCATCCCAGGACACCTTTGTCTTTCTTGACCACCTGGGCACTGCCGGCTCTTGTTGTCCATTTGGACTGCCAGGTCCTTCTCCACAGAGCTGCTCCTGAACAGGTCAGCCCCCAGCTTGTGCTGGTGTCTGGGGTTGTTCGTCCACAGGTGCAGGACCCTGAATTTGCCTCTGTTGAATTTCAGCACCTGCTCCACTGCTTCAGCCACCAATCTCACACAGTATTACCTCTCATCCATTTTCTGATAAAGAGAATAAAAGAGACTTCCTCTCTAGTTCTTCATTTTGATTTGTATGGTCGGCTCACTGCTCAGTCCAGCAGTTACTTCCCCTGATGCCTTGCTTAGGCAAAAGTCTCTGTCAGTAGTTACAGCTCTACATGCATCACTTAAATAAATGCACTCTCAAACCACAAGAACTATGTTACAATCTTAAATAATGCATTTATTTAAGCAATAAAGCATATAAAGTATGTTGACAATTTTCAATGTAAACATGGGCCTAGCACCACAAAGACATCTTTTCTTTATATGATTTATAGCATAAGAATACTCTCTCAACAACTTTTTACAGGGATTCCAGACTGGTCATCTGAAGAAAAATCATCAAGCAGCTGACCATTTTTATTATGTTGCTGAGTTAAAGAACAACCCACGAAAATCAAAATGCAGAGAGTTCAAGCCATCAAGTCCAGCTGAACATTTGTAAGAATAAAGCACTTTTAAACCTGCATTGACTAGCTAATCCTCTGGTACTAAACATAAAAATAAATTTTCTCCAACTCTGAGTGCATTGGGTTACATCAGGAAAAACTGAGACTGGAATGTCGTTGAAGTAAAATCTCAGAGACTCACCATTCCAATCCCAAAAACAGTTCCTATTTCATAAAATCAGAGACTTGCCTCCTAAATATAGATAATTATTCTCAGGAATAACTAAAGAAGTGGCCTGCATAAACTGCAAGTTAAAATGAGAAATGCTATTTCAAATTTAGGAGACACAAACTCATAAAAGTGTAGATAGCATTAGCTTCATTATTCTGCTTCAAATGGTTTTTTGATGGTTGAAACAAACGATTCTAGTCTACATATTAACAACATAATAAATTGCAACAGCATCTTACATTGTGTTCTTCACCATTCTGCGTGACTGAGAGTCAAAGGTACCAAGACCAGAAGGAAGAAAGGGGTTTTGATCTCAGGACTTCTCAGCACATTGACCTGTTCCCACTGACAAAGGATAGCAGTGTTTCCCACCTCCCGGGAGCTGACTTTACACCTCTTTCCTTGTGTATGGGGTTGCACTCAGCTATCTTGACTCAAACTTCCTCTTGGCTCCTAAGCTGAGACAGGTCTTACCTATCAGCCCCTTGCCATTCCCTGGAGTGACATCCTGCACTTCCCTGGCACAGTACTTAACATAACACACTGCCCATGATGACCAATAGATTGCATTTTCTGTTAGGTATTACCTTGAAATACAGGAAATCTCTAGATTTGGAAAATATATCAGTCTAATTCAGCTACTGCCCAAGAAACAAATCATACAGTACCCATCTTTTACTTTCAGTAGCCTCAAAATTCTCCCTGACCACAGTTCTCAAAGGATGCTGCTACAGACAGATTTCCAGAATGCACACTGGGGATAAGAGAAGCACACTACAAAAACCCATGTGTTATTTTTATTATCAGAATTTATAAAATCTCACTGCTAGTTTAGTAGACTGTTAAAGCCATAAAAAAAAACCAGGGAGACAACTGTGTGTCAGTGCTTGGGCACAGTTCACAGTATGGGGCATGCAAGCAAGCACACTGCTATTCTGGTCAAAAGCTCACTGCAAAATAGCATCCTACAGACTTAGCTGCCAAGCTACAAATATTTCTTTAACAGCTACCCCTGAACTTTTTCTAGTGTATTGAACTTTTGGATGGGGCTGCTCCTAAAAATATTGGCCAATGACTTCTTCTAGCACCTTCTTTTAAGTAAATGCCATTGAGCAAAGAGACAGATGCTTTACCAGACACAATATTGCCTTTTTAAATGCACATAGATCTGTTTCTGAATGTTCAATGTGCTTTGTAGATTAAGGACACAAAATGCCATCTGCTAATCTGCTTCTGCTGCACACAAAGAACCACTGCCTGGGCGGTTTCTGATGGTTTGGGGTTACAGTCTTTCAGTGCTGCTTGGGAAAAATATGTGATGCATGTCATAAAATCAGTTCCACCGAGTTGTTTGTAGTTTATCCAACAGTGCCGCTGACTGCCAGGGGGTTTCTTGCTCACCCACAGCCACGGAAATGGTTCTCCAGTTACATACGGCGTGGTAACCTAACCAGCTATAATGGTTTGACCAGATACTGTTATTTAGCAATGCTGCCATGTGCCCAGCTACCTGCTGTGCTGCCAGAAGCAAATGTTTACACTATTCCCTTCTCTTCTTGGGCTTGTCCTTTTGGTCTGGAAGACAATGAGGTGAGAAGGTACACAATCTCAGCGCTGGCAGCGCTGTCTGCAGGCAGTCACCCATTTGTGAGGGAGCATATGGACATATACACAGTCCTGGAAGAACAACACAAGCGTTGACCAACCTGCATGAGGCTTGGGAGAACCTGGTCTTTGGCACAACTCATGCCAAGTGGACACAGTTAACAAAACAGATAGCACGGCCTTAGGACAGGCAGAAGTGGCAAATGGCAGCAGAAAGGGCATAAGTGTGATTGCCATTTACTTTATACAAAAAGTTCAAATATTATTCCAAGGAGTACTCACATTCTGATCTAAGGCCTTTTATTTCTTAATGAGAAGTAAATTAATCCATCAACCCATCTCAAGCTTCTGGTCATCATCACTAAGTAAGAGAGGAAGAAAAAATAGAACACAGTTATGAATACTCGAGAAATTTAACGAGAGCACCTGCATCTGAAAATGGGATGGGCAGAGAGGGAGGATTATTTTTCTCATTAGTGACCACTTGAAAACCAGGCCTCTGAATTGTCTCCTGCTAAGCACTGCACATCACTACTTCGAAAATCTTGACCTAAAAAGCAAATGTGTAGGAACCCAGGACACCCCTTTGGGTGCCCTGGATGGCCTGAGCCGCTGGCAGGGGGCTCTGAGACCCTGGCATGCAGCCAAAGACACATGTAGGGTTTTGATCTTAGCCCATGGAGCAAATTACCAACTCTGTATGAAGAATTACAAGCCACACAAGTTTAGGTAGCATAGTAGAGATAATCACAAAGTGAAGGGAAAAATTTCTGAGTGCTGTACAAGGGGGTTTTTAGACTCTATACAGTGGGGTTTGGATTTTGTACATGGGGGTCTGAGACTCCAAGATGGAGGAATCAGGGCATGCCTTATATTTCTTCCTTCTTCTTCATAGCCTCCATGATTTGGGTGATGTTGGCACTTTTAGATTGGTTTAGAATAGAAGCTGAATGTTTAACATAGGTGATAGCTATTGGAACGGAATTGTAAATATAGAACACGTAGTTTTTAGTATAAAAGATAGCACCAGCCTCAGGGGTGGAGAGTGTGCCTCTGGCTGACCTGCTGAGCAGACCGCAGCAGCTCAGGAAGAAAATCTTTACATAACATACAATAAACAACCTTAAGACTGGACGACTGAAAACTGTTGAGTCTTTCTTTGAAGGCACGGGTTGGAGCAGAGATTTTTCCACCTTTCAGGGTCACCCTGACCTGAGGGAGACTCTGACACAAATGTGTATTTTTAAATAATTAATAGCATTCTCTAAATGGAATTTTCCACCCTCAAACAAGATGTGCAGCTGAGTTCCCCTGAGAAAAGGTATTTATAATAGAAACATTGACACAACTGAAATGATGATGCACTGAGTAGCATTAAAGCTCAACACATGCTTAGTCATCTCATTTTTCTTATCAAATTTGACCTGGTCCAACAAAACTCTCATTGCACTTCACTTGTTTGCTTGGCCTCGGTTTAAACATCTCCAGAGCTTACAAAAGCACATTGCCAGGCCCAGTGTTTTCAAAGTCTAACATTAGAAACCCCACAACTTGATACATACACAAAGAACAGGGCCTGCACCCAGCACAAAAGGGCTGTGCTCCAATTGCCTCTGCCATAATGTTGGTACAGGGATTTGGGAATCTTCCTCCATGCCCAAATGACTTAGTAAGGCAAGATCCCTCAGCCTAGCCACCAGCTGCTCTGCTTTTTCTCTCCTGTGTTGGCTCATGCCTGCATTTCCAAAAGAAGTTAACACCATCCTTTTGGTAAATTACCTTTACATATTTAGGGCCAAAACCTGACTTTTGCGATACATATTTTAAATACATATATACATATATATGTGTGTGTGTGTGTGTGTGTGTGTATGGCATTTTTTACAGTGTCAAAACAAACACAAACTATGCTTTTGAAGGCCTTGAGGAGTCAGACCCAAACCTGGACAAGGTCATTACTTTTTTTCAGCTTTATGTGTTTCAGTAAGATTTTTCCTCCCTGTTTGTCGAAAAAGTACAAGCCTGTACTTTTACTAATTGAGGTTGTTTTTGAAACTGGACGTCCTACCTAAATTTTCTGCCACCTTGGGCAAAGCTGGACTAGAACGTCCCTGAAAAGACACAGGATGTGCCATAAAATATATAAACCTACTTTTAGGACACACCAAATGAGCAGAATGATAAAGAAACAGCAAAAATCCAGGGACAAGAAAACTGCAGGAAATAGCTGAACAAAACTTGTGATTACTTGGTAAGACATAGAGATGCATACAAGTGAAACATCTGTATCTTTGCAGGCAACACAACGTTTTCATTGATTTCCATAAGATTAAAAGCTCATTCTCTGAATTTTGTCATGACTTAGGCACAAGCAAAGTCAAGTGGACCTGATGATAAAATCTGGACAGCACAAGAGAGAAAATTTCCACCAAAATTTTACAAACCTTCAGCCAAAAATGAAAATACTCTAACCCAAACCATTAACAATGTATATACTTCCTGCATTCAGGAACCAGAGGAGATTTCATCTGACATTAGCCATACCCCCTCATTAAAACATACATCAACTATTTACCCGATTCATCATCCTGCTCTCAAACAGGGATTAAGACCTTTGGGTCAGCCAACCTTTGCCAGGATGAACCATGTTTTGCTTTTTTGACAAGAACAAGCACATCCTAAGAAACTCACTGTGATTCATTCGTCACATCTGAGATACAATGGTAATAAAATGGTGATAAAAACTCTCTCCTGAATTACAGTGTTCAGCACTTCAAAGCCTAGGAGCACAGACCCACTCACTCTGACAGAGACCATGAGTTACATAATCTAACCAAAAAAAGATCACTGGTTTATAATAATGTATTTCTATAATCTCATTCATTATACCAGTAACTCTTTAAAGGTTTTTCACACTGGCTGCAGGCAAGACATTTCTTAAGTGTCGGAGGAATGGTGGAAGCTGAATCAGGGAACTTCTACGTCAGCATCATATTGAATAATAAAATATATGCTGTAATATTTCCCTGTGGTATCCAGAAGCCAGTCAATAAGGGAGAAAAAAACCAAACCTTCCTAACATCAGTCTTTAACATAACATTTAAATTCTATTAGTGATGCATGTAGCAGATAAGTAAATAAATAAGTAGAGGATTAAAAAAGCATAGCCAGGCAGGTTTCACAGTGACATAAGGCCATGATGTTTTATTCATCTGCTGAAAAGAGAGGAGTTTGCAGCTAACCAGGGTGAGCTGTTTCAGATGCACAGGGAAGGAGAAGGACAGAATGCAGCTCAGTGATGCTGTTAAGCAGCAGGAACACAGGTGAGGAAGTGCAAAAAAGATATTCCCCCTAAATATTCAGGTGGCTTCACTGCATGTTATTAATCAGGGCAAGAGATATTTTTTTCAGACAGAAGAGACAGCTGCTCCATCAAAAGCAAAATAAGGAACATTTAGGACACTGCTGTTTGTGCCCGATGGCAGGCATGTGGTGCCCCTAAGCTGTGCTACTACTCAGGGATCAAATGGGCAGCACTGGGACCATCTGCCTTTCAGTATTGTTGGACACTCTGTTCTCTGAGATGCTTTGCTTGTTATTTGGCCATGGCAGGATGGAGCAGGATCTAAGCATAGCATTGACCCTGCAATGGATCCTGACAGTGACAATTAGAACTGTCCCAAGTACTGTGAGGTAAGAGAGCTGGATTTACCCTACCTGCACATTATGCATCCTTTCCTCTGACATTTATTTTTACCAAGCCATTTTCCCATACTTTCTCCAAAATACAGATGTACCCTTCAAACTGAGGGAAAATCAAGACATTTTCCAGGTTTTTAACATGGGAAATGAGAGTAGATGTGAGTAGATGTGAGAGCAGCACCTTTCAACCAGACCACTGAAGCAATAAATGTCATCTGCTACATCATGAGATGGAAGTTTTGTGGGGAACTACTACCTACGTTTCCCGTGGGAAAAATGCTCTTTAAAAAACAGAGCATGCTGTAGTGGCAGAAGGAATCACAATTTCTGGGAAGTAACATCATTTCAGAAATGACAGGCAACAAAACCTCCCACTGGGCTCAAGAGCAGCTTCTAAGTCTCAGCACTTCTGAGAGGCAGGCCATGCAGCAAAAGCAGTCATGGACCTTTGAAGATTCCAAAATTTCAAGTCATAAGCTGAAAAATGCAGATAATAATAACAAAAAGAGAAATAAGCAAGAAAATCATTGCTGTGAAGGACTGGTAATAGAATGCAAGGAGGAGCTCACTGCTGATTACAGCATGAACCAATCTCCCTTGAAAACCAGAAGCAATCATTTCTGTAAAATGCAGAAAAAATATCTCTCTCTCAGCTGACCTTATGTTCCAACTCAGTAACCTTCCACTTTGTTTACACTGGCCACATACAGGTGTAATTGCCTGCAGGGACTTATCAGCACAATTTAATACCAAAAAAGAAAAAGAACTGTCAGGGAAAAAAAGCAAATGGTCATGTTGCCTCCAGACATGTCTACAATTCATATCCATAACCTGCCTGTCCAAGCAGCCGGAGAACAAGCTCTAACAGCAGGAGGCCCTGCACTTTTACAGGAGTTCTGCAAACACAGGAACTGGACTCCAGCTACTACAGCACCTAAGCAGTACTTCAGGGTTTCCTGTGGCACCTCAGCACAGAGAAGAAATCAATCAATCAATCAAGTCCCTACTTCAGTCTGGGCTGGCAGATTCTGGCTTCATGTATCACCAGCAGGACCCAGGCAACCTAGCCAGTTACCCGTACATTATGTACCTATCTCTTCTCTCTTCCATACTGAAAAGACACAGTGTTCTGAGTCACTCCTTGCACAGAAGCTATTCCATATCTATGGTAACACTTCATACCTGCTGCTCTTCTCTGAACCTTTTCTAGCTTTAATATACCCTTTAGAAATGAGGGGAACAGCATACTGTAATCAAAGTGTGTGTGAATCACGGATATAAACAGTGGCATAGTGATATTTTCTATTTTGCTCTCTGTGCCTTTCCCAATCACTGCAAACATTTGATTTGCCTCTTCAAGTGCTGCTGAGACACAAGTGTCCCCAAATGAGTGTCCTGAAAAGTTTTATTCTATGCTGCCCTTAATAGAGTGCACCATGGGCAACTGCAGAAAAAGAATGTTATTATTTCAAAATAGGCATTTCCAGACAGAGAATTTCTTTGGTTTTTTGTATTAAGTGACAATAAACATAATAATTAGAGCATTCCAAGTGCAACAAGTTAAAATACCAGATCACACTCTGCTCTCCAGCCCTGCCCTAAGTTAAAAATTGTGAGATAGAAGGGTGGTGTGAATAGGCAGCTTTAACTTGCACCACTAGCAAAAGTGAAAGCAAAAATATGAAGCACAGGGGGGCTTTATTGTGTGCATTCCACTTGTTTGCCCTGTCCTTTCCCCTTCTCTGTGCCCACACTCCAAGTCCCTTACAGGATCCTTCCAGGCAGGGCAGAGCAGCACTTTGGCACACAGGCAGCATGGGCATGGAGGCACTCCCCAGGCAGGGTGAGCTGGCTCCAACCTGGGATGTTTCAGATCTGGCCTCCAACTTCTTGAAAACAAACAACAAAAATGCTCACACTGTTGTTCCCAAGTCCCCTGACTGTGCTCTGCTGTGTGAAGCACTGCAGAGATGACACACTGAGATCCATCAGCAGCATCACAGGGAATTCTCCATATGGATGCACAGTTAACTGTAAATGTTTCTACACCACTGCTGTCATCTCCCAAGAATCACAGTCACCAAGGTGTGTGACAATTTCCAGACACACCAATGCTATGTCAAAGCATTTCATTTACAACCTTCCTGACTCAGTACAGCAGGGATTTGGTTCCCTGCAGCTGAGGGATATGATGGAGTAATGATCAGTGACTGCTAAAATTTGGCAATTTTCCTCCAACAACCTAATAAAGGAGATAAAGAAGCATCTGACAGGAGGAAAAAAAAATCAGTTATCTGCTGAAGCATTTCCCCTCAGTGCATGTAAGAGCCAAAAGCAAGAAACACAGAAAGGACTCTTGGGTGAGTAAGTCCAGGAAGTGAGTGCTGAGAGCAGCACCAGTTAGATAATTTCAGAAACTTTTCATTTTATCAGATTTCAGCAAATTCATGAATCTTTTGCAGAAATAGACTTGTTTTGCCAATGCAACCATAGCTAACAGGCAATTTCCATTCAAAAATGCAAAAATTTGGTTTGTTAGCAAATTTCTAGCAGCACCTACGCTCCCTGCTGTCTGGGAGTTCAGGCTTCAGGACCCCAGCATTTCCAGAGCAAACAGCCATGCAGAATGCCCCTCATTCCCAGGACATCAAGGGCTGTAGTGCCAGGGAATCAGCAAGAGGGTTGCCCTATAGCATTCCACAACTGTGTCCTCTGATGGTCCTCTGATCAGATTTACTTCCCTCTGAAGGGAATTCAGTAGAAAAACAATTCTGCTTTCTGCTCAAAAAATCCTTTATTCTGTACGTACATCTTTATCCTCAATGATATAAATATTTCTGCTTGGTTCTGTTGAACGGACTCAGATTCTGCTCCACACTGCAGGCACATCACCCATTCCCTCTGGGTGCTGAGTTCCTCATCTGCAAGGCAGGCAAAATAGATTACAAATTTAAGAGCTGGTGCTCACAACAGACCAGTGCATTACTATTAATATACTACAGAGATCTTTTGTTCACCTTGCAGCTGAACATGAGCAGATTCCCAGTGACCTCATTTTCATTTATGCTGGGGTCCCTTACACAATGCAGAAATACAGATGGACCATAAAGCAGAAATAGGTCATAGTAATTGCAGCTCAGAGTCCCTTTAAACCAGACAGTGATAAAAAGGGGCTTTTCTTTAAAGAAGAATCTGGTTCATTCTGGGGTTTCCAGCCCCAGATTGCGGGCCCCCCGAAAGATGGAAAAGTCTCTCCTCCAACCCGTGCCTTCAAAGAAAGACTCAGTAGTCTTCTGTCTCAAGGTTGTTTATTACAAGTTATCTAAAAGATTCTTCTCTCTGAACTGCTGTGGCTCGTTCAGCAGGTCAGACAAAGGCACACTGCCCTCCCAGGGGGCTGGTGCCATCTTTTATATCATATATTACGTACTACATGTTTATACTTTTTCCCCAATGCCTATTACCTATATCGAATGATGACTTTCCACTCTAAACCAATCTGTGAGTGCCAACATCACCAAAGACATGGAGGTTAGGAAGGAGAAAGAAGGAGGACAGGGCACACCCAAATCCCTCCATCTTAGAACTCCTTACCCCCACGTACAAAACTTGGACCCCTGCGTACAAGGCTTAAAACCCACCTGTACAGCACTCAAAAATCCTTCCCTTCACTTCATGATTATCTCTACTATACTACCTAACTTGTGTGTGTGGCTTGTAATTCTTCATACAGAGTTAGTAATTTGCTCCATGGGCTAAGATCAAAACCCCACATGTGTCTTTGGCTGCATGCCAGGGTCTCAGAGCCCCCTGCCAGTGGCTCTGGCCATCCAGGGCACCGAGAGGGATGTCCTGGTTTCCAACATTTCATCAGTCTTTTTAATGCACATAAGCAGGTGATAACAAGCTGCAGAGCACTTTACAGATGGCTGGCAGCACCTAATACAGAGTAACACACTGTAAATAGAGCCACTATACTGTGAAGCCATCAGGTTATGTAAATCATTAGAGGAATAGTGCTTTTAGCAGGGAACTTTAACACAGGGTTTAGGTTATGGATCAGCTCTGGTCTTTCACATATGAAATTCCACCTAACAAATGCAAGAGTGTGACTTGGCCTTAACTGAGCAGTCAGATCAGATGGCAAATATAAAGGAAAATGTGTTATTCACTCTGTTTTAAAATTATATATAGCAATATTTTTGCTATAGCCTTCAGTTTTTAGCCTGTTCTGGACATGAATATGATCACTGTAAAGAGAAATTATTCAACAACAGAGAACCCCAATATTGTTTCATCTGGATCTGTGTCCCAGCTCTTCATGGGTTATGTCTGGGATCTGATCTAATAAGACCATCAGATCATCTAGTGTCTTCTCCTTTTTTCCATATCTTTCAAGATAGGTTTGTTTACCTCTTACGCAAAATCTGGAAAATATATCTGAACAAAACCCCTGTATGAAAGTCCCATCCACACCTACTACCAGCAGCAGCCCTGCTGCATCAGTGGGCAGCTCTCTCCCTTCCATGCAATCCACCCTAATGTGATGTGACAAAGCACTGTGGTTTCTGATTGCCTATGTATTTCACCAGGAATAGTAAATGCTTTGGAAATACTTCAATTCCTTCAGGCTAACCAGTTATTTTGTGTTTAACTTGAGCAAGAGCACAACTTCATCAGAAAAAAAAAAAAAGTCTAAACATAACAAGAGAGAAAAATAAGTCAGATCAGATGGGGAAGAAAGGTCCATTATGAATGTTCTCTAAAGGGACTGCTGGTACCTTCAGCAAATGCCACAGCAGCTTTTTATGCCTCTGTGTAGCCTCCTCATTCAAACATGATTCTTCTTTTCATAAGCACAGTTTCTCTGTTGCCATAGCAGCAAGCGACCTTCAAAAATCAACCATGACAAGTTTTTACAGTAACAGGACCTTTGTTTTATGAGCTTTAATTAATCAGATAATCTTATCTACTGTGGAGATGTGTTTGTGCTCCAAAGCTGTTCCTGCCTGCAGTTAGATTTGTTAAGTCTCCGGGATTTGGGTTCAAAGCTCATGAAAAGGGCATCCTCAATTTGAAAAGCCTCTTATCTGATTAATCCCACTATAAATGACAAGAAGCATTTTACATTATTTGCTTATTGGAAGTCCTCTGCCCATGACATCATACCATAGTGTCAGCATCAGGAGTATTTGCTCAGAAGATCTTCGCCATGTGTGCACATCTACAGACTCTCCTCCTGTAATCTGTGTCTTTCATTTGGCACTCTTTGATGTATGAAGACACAAAGCAAATTCGTCTTTAACTAACAGCCACCACATTTCAACCAAAGCAATCAAGACTGGATTGCAGGAAGTAATGAGAATTGGTCTGCAGCTCATCCCTAAAGCCATAATCACAGAATCATTAAAGCTCTCTGAGATCACAGGGTCCAGCCTTTGACTGAGCACCACCACAGCAACTAGACCATAGCACTAAGTGCCACATCCAGTAATTTCTTGAACTCATTCAGGGATGGTGATTCCACCACGTCCCCAGGCAGCTTGTTCCAGAGCTCAGCAACAATTTCTGTGAAAAAATTCTTCCTGATGCCCCATGCGGCAGCTTGAGGCTGTGTCCTCTTGTTCTGTAGCTGGCTGCCTGGGAAAAGAGACCAACACCCACCTAGCTACAAGCTCCTTTCAGGCAGTTGTAGAGAGTGATAAGGTCACCCCTGAGTCTCCTGTTCTCTGGGCTGAACAACCTCAGCTCCCTCAGCTGCTCCTCACAGGACCTGTGCTTCAGACCCTTCACCAGTTCTGTTGCCCTCTTCTGGACTCTCTCCAGTACCTCAATGTCCCTTCTGAAGTGAAGGACCCAGAACTGGACACAGCACTCAAGGAGTGGCCTCACCAGTGCCAAGCACAGGGGAACAATCACTGCCCTGGTCCTGCTGGCCCCACTATTGCTGACACAGGCCAGGATGCCACTGGCCACATGTTAGCTCATGTTCAACCACTGCCACCCAGCTCCCCCAGGCCACTCTGCCCCCAGCCCATAGCTCTGCACAGGGTTGTGGCCAAAGTGCAGGACCTGGTACTTGGCCTTGTTGAACCTCATCCCCCTGCCCTCAGCCCATTGATCCAACTACCTCTGCAGAGCCTTCCTGCCCTCCAAGCATATTAACACTCCCACCCAAACTGGTGCTGTCCGTGAGCTTACTGAGGGTACCCTTGATCCGCTCATGCAAGTAATCAGTAGTTATGACTTACATTTGATTACAACAGTCATGATAAAAGGGTTGTTGTGGTTCTTGGGGATTTCTGATGATGGACAAAGGCCCACTGATCTGAAAAAAAATGTGATCTGAGGAAATGCGTGGTCAAACTGGCCTCTCTGACTAAAATAAGACTTCACTGAAAATGACAACCAAATTTTGACTGGATTTTCATATTTCATCCTCATGTGTGAAACCTGGTAACAGATGAGGGCTAGTATGACTTCTGATCTTCTTAGAGCAAAACCAGGTTGACAGGTAAGCCACAGCTTCTGAATACAGGAAGTAGTACAGGGTCATTTTCAGAAGGTACTTTGCCTTTTGAAATTCTAAATCCTGTTGACTTTCAGTGAGAATTGTCATCATATTTTCTTAAGCATTTAGGAGTGTTTGTACCATTTTCAGAAGTCAAACTACTATGAGCTTAAAATGATGTGCATTGATATAAGCCCATAAAACTAAGTTCCTTTACGTCTGCTGAGAATGGATCTAAAGGATCTGTCCTAGGTTGAGTATATGATGCTTTTATCCCCAAGCATCTTATTATGCTGAATAATAAGTTTTGCACCTTTAAGACTTGTTCCAGAGAGTGAAGGGGGGTGAGAAGAAGCACAGAGTTTTTGTTTTCAGACACTGCACTCACTCCTCCACATTCCTGCTCCTGGACTGTTGTCGTCTGTGGATGGACAGACAGCGGGACAGAGCTCTCCTTTGTTTTAGTTAGTTTTAGCTAGCTGAAGCAAAGAAGTTCCCTGGACTGTGTGGTTTGGTTTTTTTTTTTCCTTTTTCTTTGGACCTGTTCAAACCTGCTCTGGACTGAACACCCAGAAGAGCACCGGCAGCTCGCACCTGTGGCCACTGGGCCGGGCCTGGGCCGCGGCATTTCCGGCACCAGAGGGACTGATATGAGACTGAGTGAGCCAAGCTGCGACCCAGGGAGGGGACTTTTCTGAGTTCTTTTGGAGCAGCAAGATGTTTTATTGTTTAATAATGTTTAGGTTTTATTGTTAATAAACAGGAGGTTTTTTCCACTTTTCTCCAAGGAGGTATTTTCTCCCAAAACTGTTTGGGGGAGGGGCCAATTGAATCTGCTTTTCTAGAGGAATCTAGAGGAATTTGGGGGTTCTTTCCCAAATTTGCCCTGAACCAGAACAGGATAATAAGGCATTTCAAAAGCTATGGAAAAAAATTACACAGGAACCTACCATGCTGATAAACTCAAGCAACTGAAATATTTTTTTTTCTCCTAATTGCCCTGTATAAATCTGACCATACTGGCCAGGTCTTCACAAAGAAATTAACCTAGAAACCAGAATGCAGGAAGACAGACAATGTTAAAAACCCAGCCCTCTCTCTTCCAGCTCCACCTCATCATGCTGATCTATTAGATCCATACATCATCCTGGCACTGCTCTCTTAGTGATGGCTTATAGAACATTGGATGGCAGCAGAAAGAACCCACAGGGAAGCTATTTTCTTTTGATATAGCTATTTTTTCAATGTTATAGATTAAGTATTTAATTAAACATAAGAACACAGTTTGGAGAAGCACAAGAGAAGGGCATGCATTAAATCTTGATCCATACTCTCAGAGGCCCACAGAACTGAGGTGCCTCAGGCTGATGATGAAAAAAGAAGATAGTGAAGAAATGTTTTCCCAGATTTTACCATGAACAAAATCTCAAAAGTGCCAGGTATTTGCAATTGCCATTTAAGCTACCTGTCCACTAAGCAGTAGTCAAGGACACATCCGAGGTGTACAAATTGTGTGAACAACTGAAAGCACCGTCAGTAGCACCACCTCCCTCAGCCACAGCCATGTCCAAACAGAGCTTTTCTGATACTCCAGAGTACATCAGTGACCAGACTGATTTTCTGGCAATCAATTCATAAAGTTAAAGCCATAGTTTCAGATTAAACCATGCTCTTGCCTTGCACTAGCCCTTCAGCTGTTCTGATAAGATAGCAAAGTGGGTCAAAGTATAAATACGCAATAATGAAACAAATTGTTGATAATAAGAATACTTTACTTTTCACTCCTACAAAACTGTTTTTCTAGTTCACATGGTGGCAAAAATAATCTTATGAGGCAGGCGTGGCTGCAATACGGATCTTGTTTAAATCTGGAAACAAAAAAGCTTTTTGGTTATCAGTACAGTAAACAGCAGTGCTTGCCAAGCCCTTAATCTTATGGCAGATCAATTTTCTATTGCTTCATTTCTCTACATCATTACTTTTCCCAACCTGATTAATCAATGAAACTGATCTTATCAAGAGATCAAAGCAACATTGTGAAAAAGGTGCCCATGCTGAAAAAAACCCATATTTCAGAGCATACTTGGGAGGAAAAACAAGCATATTAAAACAGACAACTCTCCAGGTACAAGGAGGACAAGTAAGCTCTGAACCAACTCACCACACAGATGATAAAAATAAAATAGGGTTTCAGTGGACTTGTCACTTTAATCCCAGATGGGATTAAAACAATTTAATCAACAGTACACACCTTTTATCACAAAAAAAAAAAAATCAGAAAATGCAGTTAGAACTTGCAAGCATTGCTCTTCCTTTCTATTTCAGAGATCTTGATTTAAAATCTAGTCTTTTTAGAAGCACTGGTCACTTCTGGATTACCTAGCAATTTCTGTCCCTTTTTTACCTATTGTCTTGGGCCTTCTTTAACCTCAAGCTTGATTCTTTTTCCTTTATAATTAACCTTTCTTAATTTTCTTAAATTTTGACTATTTATTTTCATAATTGTGTGCCCAACTGCAGACTTTCAAATTCCTACCTAGATGCCTAAAACAAGGACAGATTTTTAAGGAGCAAACCATTCAGCAATACAATTCATAGAAGAACCCAACTGCTGCCAACACAACTTTTTAAATCTTAAACAGTGGATAGATTTCACATAGGAGCTCATAACATACCACTAAGCTTGTGATAAATCTATAAATCCATACAAACCTCACCCATTAACCTGAAAGATGAAAATATGGGCATGCTGTAAATTCATCCACATTTAGAAGACTACAACATTTTGGCCCAAGTGGCAGCAAAAGAGACTGTGATCACAACATGCTTTATTGTTTGCTCCCACAAAAAACAGAAACTGGGGAGGCAGGAAGCCTCACAAGCCACAGATTTGCTACAAAACCGCAGTCTGTTTTGGGCAGCTTGGATTAGTGCCTTCAGTAATCTCTCTGTGAAATAGCAACCCATTATGGCCCCAAGATGCAAAAGCATCAATTTTTAAATTTTAATTATCCATCCAAGAGTAGGCTACTATAATTCCTCAATAATGTAGGATCAACAGGGTCATCAACATTTCAAAGCATCAGAGGCTGAGCATGACAAAACTACTCACTTTATCAAGGGTTTCTTTTTCTTAAAACATAAGAATAGTAAGCAGAGAGAATCCCTACAGTAGCTAATCCTCCAGACTCTCATTTAAATAAATTCATTAACTTTATCCATAAATTTGACTAGTTAATACCAAGTCATAAAACTGAATTCAAACAAACACAAGACACTGAAAAAATTTTAAAAGTTATCAATTATTACCCAGCCATGTTGGATTGGTGTTGTGATGCACTGTATAGGTATTTAGATGTTCTGCACTGGGTGTTATGTTATACAAATGTTTCCCCCCTTTTTTCTCAAATGGTGTATCCCTCAGATACACCTGAGGTCTGTACCTGTGGTCTTGTCCCCTGAAGCCCCTCCCTTCGCCCCTCCCCACTGGTGTGGCCTTCCGTCCCCGCCTCCCATTCTGCGGGTATAAATGTCCCTTGAGTTGGGCCTCTCGTTCTCTCTTCTTCACCTGGAAACCCTACGATGCAGATGTCCCCTTCCAGCTAATAAACAGGACATCAGAACTACGTGGAGAAAGAGCGCTTCTCGTCCTTTACTTCGTCCATGTAGGATCCGTGCGGGCTTAAATCCCAAGCTAGCCGGGGGGATTTACAGCCCGAAACCCACGGGTTCCTTCAGATTGGGTCAGGAATGTATCTAGATAATATCACTAGATTTATCCAATGCCTCTTCTTGATACATCTGGCATGACAACTTCAAGCTAACCAAGGTAGAGTTGCAAAATAACATATAAATAATTTAATAATCCATAAAGAAAGAAGTACTGTTTCAAGACTAATAGCAACTAATATTTGAAAAAGACAATAATTATTTGAGTGAAGTACAGCTGATTCGTGGACAGAGATTAAGCTACTACAAGCCTTGTAATAAGAAATGCTCCTCTTTCTTAGACTACTTGATATTTGTAATCGAGAAAGTGTCTTGTTGGCCAGAGAACACAATCATGTTCCTACCTCCTGTAGTTAAAACTACAGCAAACTCTTCCTAATCATCTGTAATTGCTGGTGCTGAAACAGCTTGGGTTTGGCCTGATTATTTAATCCACTATGAGCAGTGACAGTGTGAAGGCAGAATGAAGTTATCCATGCAGTCAAGCCAAAATATTTACATTAAAATGACTGCATCTGATGGACATTCACATTCAAGATCTTGGATAGGGATAGGAAACAGAAATATCAAAGCATTGAAATTGGACTCATATTTATCACTGTCCTCCAAAGTTTCTCAGTATTCTGGAATGGGAGTGGCATTTAGCCATTACTGCCAATCAGTCCAATTTTGCCCCTTTTCCTTCAGATAGCACTAACTTCTGGCTGCTTAGTTGGATGGTACAGGGTAACCAAAAGTCTCATTCATTGGAAAATTATTTTGCATGCCATCCTTCCAGATAGTCCAAAACACTCAGTTGGATGAATTCTTGTTTGAATTTCAGGCACGTTGGTTATTGCCATCATTTATCCGCCAAACTATCTGTGCATTCAGAGACCTCAGATGAGAAGAGGCCCCACCACGCCCCACACCAAATTGCAGTAGGACTTGGTGTCTACACCAAGGAGCATAAAGTCAAAATGAAGGGTGAAATCCATGGCAAGGTCAGAAGTGATTTGCCCCACAGCCAATGTGCAGCAGAGCCAGGACCCAAACCCCAATTTCCAGAGCTCAAATCCCAGCTTCTAACCAATTCCTCATTTAAACAATTCTTTTTGTAATAGACCCCATCACATTCTTGCCATGTTGCAATATAAATTTCAAATCCATTACTGCATTTCATTTGAAATAGTCCAGTTTACTTAACTGGACTTGATTTCCAAGCCACACATGAACATACATACAATTAGCAACTCTTTTATCTCACTTTAGCACAGTTTAAAGAAAAAGAAAGACATATAGAAAGGCATTGAAAGTTCTGCTTCACACTCCCTTGTGAGGGAGACGTAGTACTTGTAAATAGTATATTATAAAGACAGCTGTGTTTCCTGACACTGTTCCATTTGTGGCATATGGACATTCAAAATAGCACAGGAAACTGTGGGTGCATGCAGGCATAACTGAGAGCAAACTAAACATGACAGTTTGGGGGTTTGTAAAACATGGTAGAGTTTTTCATATTTCCATGCTGCCCTTTTCCCCATCACTTGTATACCTTTCATATCCTAATCACAAGCAGCACTCCGATAAAGTCCAGGGTAAAACTCCCATTGACTTACCGTGACAGAAGCCAACTTCCTGAAATACTGTAAGAAAATAATCTCTTACAGTACATCCTCCATAGCCAGAGAAATACTAACAATCTACAAACTGTACTAGTGGGAGCCAACATGAAATCTCCCCTTGTCTCCTTGATTTTTTGTAACTTACAGCTTCACTCTGTAATTACACCATCATCCTTCAAAACAAAACAGTCCTCTCCTTCCATACTATTTTTCTCATCATCATCAAAAACAATATAATTCTTTAGACTAATGGACTAGTATCAGAAGAAGAGGGATTTGATGACATTTAAAAGGGCTACGTGGCAATATTTTTAGCACTGGAGTAATGAGTTTTCATAAACTCATATGATAGATTAAAACAAAATGTCCACCATTATTTTCTTTACCTTACACTGCACAAGGGTTGTTTTGTCTAGCAAGCCACTATAAAGTATAAAAGACTAATCCAACATGATGGCCCCATCTTAAGAAACATCTTTAGTCAGTTCTTCTAAGTGGAAATCTTTCTCCATTTTACCTGAGATACCCACCCATAATTTTTTTTCCCTCTTCAGACAGAGGATATAGAAAAAGTGCTGCAGAATGATACTGCCCAGGAGGAAAAAAAACCCAAAAAACAACAAACTGGCTTCCATAGCTTCCACAGCATTTTTAATCCAAGATTCTCAGACTACTCCAATTATTAAATATACTCAACTTTCATTTCTACTGTTTGTACCTCATTTTCCAAAAGGAAAAAAAAAAAAAGACAGATTACTTCCCAAAGCAAGCAGGATAACAAGCTACAGGTAGAGTCCAGCAACATACAGGGCTGGCACTCTCAACTGTTGTCTCTGAGCTGATTGAACTCTTTCAACACAGAAGCAAAGTCCAATGTATCATCTCTAAAAAGGTACTAAAATATGTCATTATAATCAGTTAAATTACTATTTACATTTTTTAGAGCTTTGTGATTGCTAGCATCTTACCTACAAGGATCATAAGGAACTATTTGATTAGTCTAATTTTGATTCATGTAATTACAATCAAGGTGATCTCTATTGCATAACTACTGAATACCTTGTATTTTCAAAAACAATAGTGAATTTTGGTCTGTTTGGGATTTTCTGTGATTTCAAGCAGAAGATCCTACTTTTCCAATATTTAGAAATCCATCACGGGGCATGTTTTGACTTGAAGTACCACAACTTGCATGTTGGGCATTTGGTTTTGGCTTGCTTTGTCACATGCCATGCACAGTGCCCTGCAGAATTTTGGAGCTGACCCTGCAAAGCAGCACCTGGATTTAAGATCCCCTTTTGAAAAAACAACCAACCACCATGACTGGTGCAGCAAAAGACTGGCAGAATCACTTGGTGCTTGCATAGGCCACCTATCAGCCAGAGAAAAATCTCATTCTCTTGTTTTTCTCATCACCCCTTTACTAAAATAAGTTTCACAGGGTGGCTGAATGTCTTCCACCAGCTTAGGAACAGCAGGAGCCTCCCCTTTTCTTGTTGCTACTGCTTTTTTTGACCAAAACAAAACACAAGAACTGGGTATTTTCACATGCCTATAGTGCCCAGACTGGTGCCTGTGGCTCTTTTTTGGAATACCCAAAGAAAACAAGTTTATGAAAAGCATCAAGGGCAGTTTTACTCATTCTCTGTCCCATTCCAATAGCAATGGTTAATGCCGCTGGCTGGGATACGGGGTGTACCCAAGAGCTGCATCAAAGCCGGATAGCATAGCTCTGAGGGGGGCTAATTAGCCCAAGCTCTGGCGGTGCCCCTAGCCTATGCTTTAGCAAGCCTTTAGTGATTTCAGTTCAGTGATTATTAGCTCATGAGTGATTTCAGCTCTTTGGGCTTGCTAGGCTTGGCTGGGGCACGCAGCAGGTACTCGGAAGACTAGGAAAGAGAGGAGAGCGCTGTGTGAGGTTCCAAGACGATGTCTTTATTGGTCTTCTTCGTAGCTCTTTCGCGGGGTGTCTCGAAGGGTCTCAGGGACAGCGGCTCCAACGAGCCGGGCAGAAACAGGGGTTTATATAGGGTTAGGGAGGATTGAGAATTGTCCAATGGTAAGGGTTAAAGGAAAGTGACCTATAGCTTTACAGAGAGATAAGCAAGGGTCCGAGAGCGGGAGAGAGGGGCTCCTTTTGTCCAGTCATCCTGACTCAGCATTCTGTCTCTGAACGCCAAGGCAGGTTCGCAGGGCCTGTGCCTGCTACAACTCCACTTTCTGTATTTAGAAAAAAGGCACTCCCTATAGCTCTTTTGAAACAATGAACAAGACATGAGAACATGGCTAATACAATGACAATCACAAGCAAAATCCACAACATTCCCTTAACCAAAGATGCAACTCATCCTGTTAATCCCCATTGACTGAACACATGATTAACCCAGTCCGGGTTGTTTTCTACTTTCAAGTCCTTCACAAGGTCCCTCAGTTTCTGGACGTTCGCATGGATGGATTCCGAGCGTGAAGAGAGGTTGAAGCAGCACATCCCTTCGAAGTTCTCGCAGCCATGTCCGTGGGCCAGCAGCAGGAAGTCAATTGCTGCTCGGTTTTGGAGCGATGCATGTCTTATGGTTTCTTCTTCCTTTAAGAGATCGCTCAGGGCTGCAGATGTAGCATTAGCCTGCTTACTGAGCCAACACCCGAGGTGATTTATTTCACCTAGGGCCTTGGCTGCAGCTACCCATGGTAGGAATAGGGAGACAGCAATCTTTTTTGGTTTGTTCCAATCATATAATCTGGGATCACAATTTTCATCAAATTCTGTGTAGGACCTTTTGCGGCGTTTTAATTCACTTTCTTTTTTCCAATTGTGTAACAAGGTGATATTTGGAGTCAGGGTAGAAAGTCTCCCAAGGGTAGCGAAGGCAAGGAGGAAGTGCTTTATGGTGTGCTGTGCAGCTTCTCCTGTATGTGATGATGCAAACACTGCTCCTGAAAATGTGTCGACCGATATATGCACGTATTTTGACCTTCCAAAGGGTGTGAAGTGAGTTACATCTGTCTGCCACAGCTGGCAGCTGTTCAGACCTCGGGGATTGACTCCTGTCCCCATGGATGGTATCTGGTAGTTTTGACAGCTCGGGCATGTGGCAACAATAGCTTTTGCCTGCTCCTTTGAAAGCTTGAACATTCTGATAAGGGCAGGTACATTCTGATGAAAAAATGCATGTGACAACTTTGCCTGGGCAAAGATGTTAGGAACATTAGCAGTCTCTACTGCCATGGCTAGTGCATCCGCTCTCCTGCTCCCTTCTGTGATGATGCCTGGGAGGTCGGTATGTGACCTCACATGCATTATATGATAGGGTTGCTTTCTGCTGGAAATAAGGCGTGTTAATGCAGAAATCAATTGGTGTAACTTTGGATTGGAAAGGTCTTTGAGAAGAGCATGTTCTGCTCTCATAGCTATACCAGCAACATAAGCCGAATCTGTGACCAAATTGAAGGGTATGTCTTTGAATTTCTCAAAGGCTCTGACAACAGCTGCTAATTCTGCAATCTGTGGAGATCCCTCCACTATTTCAATATTAGATTCCCATTTTTGTGTATTTGGGTCTTTCCATGTCATTACCGACTTGTGGGATGACCCTGAGCCATCTGTAAAGATGGTTAGAGCTTTGAGAGGAGTTCTGCTTTGGACTAATTTTGGGATTAGATGAAAGGTCACATCCCGATTAAAAAGTTTGTGTTTTGGGATATGAACTGAAATTTGGCCTGTATAGCTATCTAGGGTGAACTGGAGACTTTCATTGGTCTGAAGCAAATGCTCCAGGTCCCCAGTGGTCAGTGGCAAGTATATGCATGTGAACTCACACCCTGCAAGAGAGCGGAGGCGAGATCTAGCCCTTTTTTATTAGACTCTGAGGGTGGGTGGGTGGCTGGGAAGCCGGGGGATGGGGGCAAGGGGGGTGCGGGGGGGCATTGGGGTTGGGGGGGGCTGCCGCGGGTACAGCGTGGTTTGCAGGGGCTGCGGCAGCCAGGCGGGCAGGGAGACGTCCCGCTGCAGCACAGCTGGGGGCAGAGATACACGCAGGGGCGGGGGGGGCGGCAGCAGGGGTGGGGGCTGTGTTTGAGGGGCCGGCAGGGACGACAGGGACGGCGGCAGGGGAGATAAGAGCACCCGTGGCAGGAGGGGAGGGAGCAATCGCAGAGGTAGGGGAGGGGGTGGGGTGCGCACAGGATACCGCGGGTTGCACATTACACGGAAAGGGATTCGTGCTTCCCGCGACCGGAGGGGAAGGCGGGGGGAGGGCGGGCCGCGCGGACCCCACAGGCGCGGCGGGGAGGGTAGAGAACGGCGCGAGGTTTGTATTAGTAGTTCCTGACAGAGGAGTTAGTTGTGGGTTGGGATCAGACGCCGCAGTAGGACCCAGGGAAGGAGAGGATGTGACAGCGACCTTATTAGCACAATTTGCATTTGGAGGGTCTGTTGGGACAGATAAGATCGTATCTCTGGTTTTCCCTGAGGTGTTAGTAGGAGAAGAACTTTTGTTAACTACCTCTACGGCTTTTGTTATAATATGAAATATAGGTATAAAGCGAGCTACAGATAGATCCTGTTTGGACTGTAAAAGATAGAGTCTAGTTCCAACCTGATCCCAAAAAGAATCTAGCGTTAGAGTGTTTGTAGTAACATCAGGAAACTGGAGGATTATCCATTTTATAAACTTTTTCAGAATAGATTTTGAGAGATTACCTTTAGAAAAAGAGAAGTTGTTAGTAGATAGGATTTCTAGGATTAGTAAATAAATTTCTCTCTTTTTATCCTGGGATCTTGTACTAAGTTTAGATCCCATTAATCCCATTGCCTACCAGCAGAAAAAAGAGAAAAAAAAGAAAAAAAAACTAAAAAGAGACCCAAGTGAATTTTTTGCGCGCAAGAAAGGCTGATTTTTAAAACTTACACTTTTTCAGCCAGATGGGGTCAAGAGTCTGCTCGTAGGTGGTCTCCTGTCTCAAGTCTCCTCGGACAGTCGTCCAGCTGTCAAGGTGAGGTTCGACTGAGTCCCTCCGAAGCGGACCTTCTAAAACGGAGGCTTCACTTCTTCTGGGGTTTGACGATCCGAAGGCAGTTACTATTTCAGGAAGAAATGCTGCTCTCCAGGGTTTCAGGTCCCCTCGTTCGGTGCGTCAGTTAATGCCGCTGGCTGAAATACGGGGTGTACCCAAGAGCTGCATCAAAGCCGGATAGCATAGCTCTGAGGGGGGCTAATTAGCCCAAGCTCTGGCGGTGCCCCTAGCCTATGCTTTAGCAAGCCTTTAGTGATTTCAGTTCAGTGATTATTAGCTCATGAGTAATTTCAGCTCTTTGGGCTTGCTAAGCTTGGCTGGGGCACGCAGCAGGTACTCAGAAGACTAGGAAAGAAAGGAGAGCGCTGTGTGAAGTTCCAAGACGATGTCTTTATTAGTCTTCTTCGTAGCTCTTTCGCGAGGTGTCTCGAAGGGTCTCAGGGACAGCGGCTCCAACGAGCCGGGCAGAAACAGGGGTTTATATAGGGTTAGGGAGGATTGAGAATTGTCCAATAGTAAAGGTTAAAGGAAAGTGACCTATAGCTTTACAGAGAGATAAGCAAGGGTCCGAGAGCGAGAGAGAGAGGCTCCTTTTATCCAGTCATCCTAACTCAGCATTCTGTCTCTGGACGCCAAGGCAGGTTCGCAGGGCCTGTGCCTGCTACAAATGGTACACAATTTTTTTTTCTCAGAAATTTATTTACCCCGTCCATTAAAAAACCCTATGTGATAGGAAGCTTTTCCCATTAATACAGTATTCCTTCAGGGGAGTTTAAGCCCACCACTTCTTGTGCTACATGTGCCACACACTTCTCTGAGGCAGCCATTTTATTTTATGAACTCCCACAGCTCTGCAGCTAGATCTCTAGATTAAATGTATTAATTCTTCCAGCCTTTCCTCACAGCCTGTGCTCTCCAGGTCTCTGACCTCCACTCACTCCACACCTCCATGTGGGGTCTGGAATGCTGCAGCCGTACCAGTGTCAATCACAGCAGCAAAGTTGTTTCTGGTGTTTTGCTCTTGCTCATGTTACCTTGCACCACTATGATGTCCTCAGCTGCTGCTCAGTTTGTGTCATTCACCATAACCCCATGTCCTTCCTTGAGAGACTCCCCTAGCTTTTCATTCATCTGCTCATCTCACACATAATTTATACCCCATCACAGGACTCTGTGCCTGTCCTTGAACTGAATCCCACTTAATTCAAATGAATTCTTCTAATTGTCAGGATTCTTTTGACTGTTAATACTTTCATCCAAGTGCTTGCAGCCTTTCCATCTGTTTGTGGCCTAGAAATGCAGTACACATTTTCTAGTTCCTCACAAAAATTATTGCTCTGTGAACTGACAGGCATCAGACCCACCATGTCCTCCCAAGGAATCCCACCCACTGCATCTTCCCCACTTCACAGAAACTCACAGATAACTACTGTTAGAGCCTCTTCCCACAAGACTTCTCTCATTATGTAACTTTATTTTACTTAGGAAAAGCAAAAAAACTACTCTAAATAGTATGAAGAAGCTCTCATGCAGAAAAAATACTAGTTGCCACTTCCTTATTGACATTGTCTGCTACTCTAATGTGGAAGGAAATTGAGATTGTTGTCATGGTTTAACATGCTTGACTGTATTCACACCTCATCATATTCAAGGTGGTTTGTTTTAAACTTTTCATCCCACTGTTCTGAAAACTGGAGATGTCTGCTTGTCCCCCACCACCCCACCGCTTCCATTTTCAAAGTTGTTTCAAATGCTGACTCTCTCTGGAACCTCATCCATCCTTCACCAGCACTAAGAAGCAACCTTTGATGGATTTTAACTGAGTCAGCCATTCTCCTTTCAGTTCAAACTTCCCTATCTTATTCACCCATTTTAACCTGAGCTATTACCCATTCTCACCAAGGATGGCTGTAGCACCTGCCTGATCATTGCTATTTTTTTTAAATTAAATCAAAAGAGAAAAAAAAAAACCAAAACGCCTTCAAAAACATTAACTGGTTGACCCTGATACCAGCTTGTTGTTCGGACAGAAGCTTTGTGCTGATTTGCCAGCCAGCTCTAGAGAACACAACATGACCTTTCTTGTTTACCCTGAAACTTCCTGCTGGCCCAGCTCCTACCACACTGTGGCTGTGTGAAGAACCCCTTGGACTCCTGAAGCCTCCACCTCCTCCACTCGCACAGCATCATTCAGCCATGTGATTTATCCCATTCAGCCTCTGCTATGGCTAATTAAGCCATCTTTCTGACTGCACATAAAAATGCTCAGGTCATCCTGCTAGAGGCAAATATCTTGACTGAGAGAAGAAAAAAAAAATTTCATCTATAACAAAATCTCTAAATAAGCCATCTACTCCAGGAGTCCAAAGGAGGATTTTTAGGAGACAGAACCTAATACAACTTCTTTTATTTACCTCAAGTGAATTAAGTCCTCTTATTATTCCACTCAAGATATACTCAGTGAAATTCCCTATAAAACAGTACATAAGCTGCTTTCTTCCTTGTTATATTTCCTTACCTGTAGTTTAAGTAATTTATATTATTTTTTCACTAATAAGCAAATTTGTCAAAAATATGTTGACAAGAAATTTTAATTAGACAAACTTTTTTTTTTCAATTAAACCTCTCTTCACTCCATTTTAACCCTTCAATCGTGAGAACCAAAAGCTTTAAAAGTATCATTGTCATAAACAGCTCATGTAACCAACAATCACAACACCACTGACCAAAAATAAAAATAAAATTCTTGAGACAAACTGTGCAAATGGCCAGTAGATTTTAAAGCAGAAAACAGCTAAAGAAGTTAAATACTGGGCTGCTTGGTGTAATTACCTTTGCCCTCCTACGCCACAATTGTTCAGTCCCATTTTAAATTAACTCCCCTTTACCTGACTTCACACGTGGAAGAGGTGTGAAGCCATTTTATTTTCTATTTCTCCAACTCACAAGCATCCACTTTCAATAGCAACTGTATTTGATTACATTTAATAATATTAATTTATTTCATTTAGAGCTGAGGAGCACTCAGCCAGAAGAGGACACAAGGACTGCCACAGTTACTAATCCTTGGGTAAAATCATTAGAAGCACACTCATTTGAAAAAGAAAATGGTGGTGCTAATGTTGGGGTGGGGGGAAGGCCTTTAACTCCCATCAAAGACAACCAGTGAGGTTTGCTGTCACCTCAGAGGAGACATGGCACAGCTCCAAGAACCACCAAGGTCTCAAACCTCAAATACCCTTGACACAGCACCTCTCCTCTGGTGTATTAAGTGAACCTACCATGCCCATCCCCTCCACAAATTGTACAGCTAATACCAGCATTATTACGAAAAAAAAACCCACTGTAAACTGACATGGAAACACTGATGGACAAAAGCACAGCAGAGCCTGTGTGTCCCTGCAGCAGCTGCTGGGAGAGCCCAGCATGGCTGCCCTCACCCCCGAGCAGGGAGCTGCAGGGGGGAGAGGGAGTCACAAAGGGGGATATAAACCCCGGCATTAAGCATACTGCAGGACCTAAGGGGAGGAAATCTTGGAGCACTCACCAGTTCCTGGCCAGCCCGGAGAGAATTTCTTAGCTCCATCTGGTGGGCAAGCAAGCTGCTTCTGGCTCACAAACAGCCATTCCCCTTTTAATTGTCAGTGCTTTTATGAAAAGAAATTATTAAGGAAGACCATCTTCATTAACAGCAATTGTGGCTTCTCCTGGGAAGAATTCCATTTATATAGATTAAAACACATCACTGCTGGCTGGAGTAATTTCCTGTGGATCTCTTTCTAATAGTATTTCAGCTGCAGACCTGTGTTTACTTTCACAGGTCCCAGACAATTGGAAAGTACAGTCCCAAAGAACAGTCACTTCTCCTGAGACCCTGAGTGCCCTGATGACAGCAATCACAAAGCAATTTCTGAACAGGTCCTAGGCAGAAATGGAGCAAACACAACACCTGCAAGAGAACTCTCTGCTGATACTGCTAAGCACAACCACGGCAGTCACTGGGAACCCAGGGATATGGTTCTGCTCGGAAGAGTGGAAGGAGTTATAAACTGCCCTCCCACTGTGCATGTTTCCTCAATAAAGACCTTACCTAGCTCTTCCCCAGTGAGATGGATGAGAAGTAAATGAACTACAATAGGAGCTCATGACAAAGAATTCAGCAACTCCTTGAATTTGCCCTTGCCCACACCTTTCAGAAAAATACAGCATTTACATAGGAAAAAGGCTCAGTGAAAAGCAGGAGGTTATAATACATGGCTGCATTTAAATTCATGATGGATTTCATTTGTTCATCCCAGTGATAGGGTTTGGAATAATTCTTCATCCTCTGTTGTCAGATTTTTTTACACTTGAGAAACAATAGAGGTCTAATAATTGAACTAAGCAAGGCAGCCCCAGCCATTTCATCTATGCACTCCAGCTAATGACAGAAGCAAAAAGAAAATATTTAGTTAAGTATCTTTGTCTGCAAGCTGGATGCAAACCAACAGAATTATTAACCCTCTTTAAGACAGACATATGGACTGAAGCCTAAGATCACATCTCTGTAGTTGTGATTACAATAGGTTTCTAGTCACTGAAATATGTGTCCCAGTTTAACAAGATCCCTGCTATCACTATTTTTTTTATTTTTTATTTTCTGAAGTTAAAGCAAGAAATAGTTCTGTACTCTCAATTTCTGGTTTAAAAAAAAACAGTCCTAACAGTATTGCTATGGTCTTCCCAACATCAGAGTTCCCTTCTGTCCTTATCCTTTTTATTACATTTGAGTAAATTACAATACAAAACTATTTCTCCAACTCACAAGCATCCACTTTCAATAGCAACTGTATTTGATTACATTTAATAATATTAACTTATTTCATTTAGAGCTGAGTAAATATGGTTTCCTATGAAGCAAATCTACTCCTCATTAAGCTACCTGTAGTAGTTATCATGACCAAAATGCAATTTTTCAATTCCTGAAGATGTAGACTTAGCTCATCCTAGACTTGTCATAGCAAATCATTTTACAAAGGGAGATACACATACTGTCCTTATTGTACAGGTGATGGGGTAGCAGAGGCACAAAGAAATTAAGTATTTCACCTCTGGAGGTGGAATTAGGAACATAGCCCTTCTGATGGACTTCTGATGTTGTACCATACCCCACACAGATCACATGGTGAATATAGATCCATCATGTACTCTATTGCTAAAGCTGCTTGATGTGTAAAAGCTCCTCAACTTGCAAAGGTTTCTACTGACAGCTCCGAAAAAAGGAACAGATTCTGTCTAAATTCAACTACAATTTCTGCTAGACCTCACATGGTGGACACCCTCCTGGAAAAACAGGGCTGTGCCTCTCACTTGCCCATTAAATGACACCCGGCTGTTTATTATCCACGGTATCTGTATTTCTCAGAGGACACAAACTGCCTAACTATGCAGATATGAACTCATATGTGAACAGCAGTGATAAGTCAAATTATGAAATTTTACTTGTCTGACCTAATTGAATGTACCCCACACAGTAATAACACTAAAGACAAAAAAAGAATTTCACAGCCTCTGTTCCTTTTTTCATAAAAAGCTCAGCTCTGACTATAATGCACCAGGGCAATATTTGAATGCTACAGTGCACAGATGCAATCACACAGAAAATTCAAACTCTCCAAATTAAAAAGAAAAAACTAAGCTATAGTACATAGCTGCATCAGTACCAGCTCAAGAGTGGAAAAGTACTTCATCTGCTTAGCCCCTTTCTACTCTGTTGATGGCATCAGCCAGGCACTAATGAAAGCCCAATTAGCATATCACCTTGTGTATTTGAATGTACAATTGGAGCAGCTGATGATTCTCTTCTGAGATTCTAAATAACCACCAAAGCTGAGCCAGAGCTGCTGCTTGTTAGGGAAGATTTAGCTTCAAAACATGCCCAGTTCCCTGTGCAACACAAATAAATGT
Source organism: Motacilla alba alba (assembly GCF_015832195.1). Lineage (NCBI taxonomy): Eukaryota > Metazoa > Chordata > Aves > Passeriformes > Motacillidae > Motacilla > Motacilla alba. Next base: position 95,800,757 of record NC_052018.1, read on the forward strand.
GCCAATGGCAGAGAAAACCCCAACCCAGAGCAGATGCATTTCCCTGAGGAAAGCAACACAATGCAGCTCCAATTATGAACAGCATTCATTTGGCCTTTATTGTAGAATTAAGGCTGTAATTCCTAAATGAGTTTGAAAACTGTATTGACTATCTACTCTCAGAAACCAGGGTACAGACCTTGGTGAACTTTAGGAAGGCAGCACCCCTGTCGATGCCCAGGCCATTTTCCCGATGACAGTGACTGAAGAGCAAACAGCCAAGGGACAGAATGCTCACATTCCTGCTATAAAACATGCTGCAATCAGCCAACATAGAAAAGAAAAGGAATTTGCAGACCATTCAAATTCAGATATTGACTGGACTTGCTGGTGGGAAAGGTTCTATATTTTCAGGGCTCTGTGACTCCCTTTGGTCCCTATTTAGCCACCAGTGTCCAAGGAAGAACAAAAATGGATGTCTCTCATCCCATCCTCCTTACCTGAACACCTACACCAGTTGTTTATTCCATAAGCACAGATGTGAGGGCTGCCATCCAGGGAGCCACAAGTCATTCTCAGCACAGCAATGCACCAACTGGCACAGGATTTCAAATTACCAAAATTAATTATAGGGGTGGAGAGGAGAAATGAGGTCAAGGAGAAACCTATTGAAGCACTGCAGTGTTGACAGAAACGGGTGAAAAAATTAAACGCCTAAGTCTGTAGCACAAACTTGCCTATTAAACTTCCTGTACAGGGACTGAAAGCAGGACCAGAGGCTCCAGCTAGCTCTTAAGAGAAATCCTAAAGGGCACCACTGTTTTGCAGCATTTGAGGGCTAGAAACTGAAAACTGTCTCTGTCAATCCAACAGCAATGACAGGGAAGTACAGTGCTCTGAGCAAGAACTTCAACCCTGACCTACATAAAGAGCATCTAAAAGAAACAGGAATTCAAGCCCAACAGGACTTTCTTGGAGTCTCTGTTGAAATTGTTATGTTTGCCCAATTATCCAATCACAAATAAAAAAACCAAACAAAATTAAATGTAGCAGTAATTTTAATAAAGTAGTTTAAAATATATAAAATTGAATAAACTCAAAATATTGGCAATATAATTTGGTTAAAATAAGGTATAATCTGGTTCTGATAATAATGCATAAGCAAAATTAACCGCGAGGTATGGAGCGCAAAGGCCTTGGGACACCTGCTACCTCATGGACAAGCTTGCCAAGTCCAAAACTCCCCTTTTTATACTGTATAGTATCAGCATCTCATCCTATTTTCAATTCATCACACTTGTATCTCCACCCTCATCATCATCTTCATCACGCATGCGCCACCATCTTTTTTAGGTGGTTGCACCACTCTTTTGGGGTCGTCTGAGGAAGGCTTCTCCTCTTCCTCAGGAGTCCTTTATTTCACCTTTGGATTACACATGCGCACCAAGCTAGTATAATATGAGCCAAATCTAACATTATATAAGCCAGTACCATTAAAGCAATAAATCCCATAAAATTAGCATGTTCCTGATTTCCACCCAAGTTTTCCCTCTCTTTCAGATAATTTTAGTAAGCTTTATCTTACTCCTTTTCCTGCCCTGAACATCTGCAGGAGAAAAAGGGGGGAAGCAGACCCCTCCCCTCCATTTTCCTGGCATTTTACTTTTTAACCATTTTGTTATCTCCACATATTGATTACCATGTCAATATTGATTACTGTTTCAGTTTTATCAGCACGAATCACACCTGTTTATCACAAAATGACAAGAATACTTATAAGGTTCAGCTGGATTGGTGAAGTGCTGGTGTTGATCATTCTGCCTAAATGGACAGAAATCAAACCTCAAGCACAACAAAATACACCAAGAGCGCTCCCTCAATTCCCATACACACCAAAGAGCTTCTGCCCACTCCCTACTCCCTTTAAATACCAGGTCTTCTTGTCTGACCATGGCAGTCAGAGGACACAAAACACTCTGTAATCACCAGAGAATGCCTCACAAGCAGACAGAACCACAACAAATTTAAAAGGGCTCTGTTAGATGAGAAAATGTCCTTGAGTGATTTTCAGCCTCAAATCATCCTCTTACTCATAGCTGATCACATCAACATGTGCCAGGTTTTGCACAAAAAAGGCAAAATGCTGACAAGTCTAATACCTAAATAACACTGCATTTAAGTCTTTATTAAACATGGCTACAGTGTATACAGATGTAATTACAATTTGGCTTTAATTTGGCAAGCATCCTCAGCAAATAATCTTTGTTTCACTGTTGTTTTTCCTCACTGCTTCATCAAATTCACCAGACATCCTTCAGTTTCTCCCCCACCCTTGGGATTATCAAATGTTTTAGAGCTCTGCAAACCTTAGAACAGCCAAACACTGCAGCTGTAGATGAAAGGGAATTATCTTCAAGGTGCTTTCTCTCAGCAGTGTCCTCATTTTCTTGCTTGGGGTGGGGAGACTTACCAGAGAGCCAGGATGAGAGAGCAGGGCCCCATTCCAGAGTGCAGAATAACAGACTCGATATCACAGCTCCTTCCAAGTGGTGATCAGTCTTCTACATGATCTATGGGAAAAGGAGACAGTATTGAAAAGCTTTAACACTAGAGTGAGCTACTTCTTCCCAAATTATATATTTCACCTTATTTCTCATGAGAGATATTATTTTGCTAATTATGTCTAATGATTTTTTTTATGGTAGAAATTTTCCAAAATATTTTACATTAATTCTCACTGCACTAAAAAGAAACTGTCATGTTGATCTAAGCCCATATTTAACCTTTGTAGCAAATAAAGAGGTCACAACCAGGTTGTGATTTTAAAAATCCATACTTTAACAGAAATACATTTTACATTCTGTTCTGAAAAAAAACCCACATTCTTTTTTTTGTCTGAAAACTTCCTTTCATTAAATCATAAATTAAAGCAGACCAGAAATATGAGTTGAGCTAGCCCCATTTAGCATTCAATAAGCTCAGTAAACAGCAGAAATCAGGAAAAGGAACACCAGATGCATAAACAACGTAAAGTAAAATTGACATCTAATGGTATTTATTTCACTACTTGGAATAGCATCTGAGATGAGCATTTTTAAACAATCACTCTGTGAACTAGAATACAAGAATGTTTGATAAGTTGGCAAATCAATTCTGACAAACAGAAAACGCTGGTTTTGAACACTGTTCAAAATTTGAACAGTGCAGCAATCCCGACCGGATCTGATCTTTGGAAAGTTTTCTTCCTAACCTCAAAAATCCCCCAGAAATACCTAGATAAGATCAAAAACCAACAGCAGTAACACAACCGAGAGAAACAGCACTAGATCTTTAACCCGGAGTGATTTAGAGACACAGGGTGTAAGAGATTTAAAGGTGCTCTTCTCCATTTTGAGGCCATTAACACCTGCACAGGGTGGGAGTGAACTGTTCACTCATCCAGAGGCATAGGTTTGCATTCCTTATGCATCAGCAGCTCCCACTAAACTTCCAAAATGTCCCCAATGTGCCTTGCAAAAACACACAGCCAGCTACACCCTCCCTTATTCCAGAGGAACCAATTTAAAGGCAGTACAGTCAGCAGTTTCATCCAAGTAAAATGAAAGGAGAACTGAGCTTTCTCTTTCAAAATTGACAAAGTGATTTGCAAGCTGTAATGGAGAGTTCTTGCTTCCCCTTTCTGAGGGCTGGATAATGCATCTGCATTATCGGGGGAGTATCTGGGAATCTAGAAGTATCCACTTCTCAAAGACTGCTACTTGAAATTACTCATCTGAACCAATGTAACTCCACAATTGATTCTTTCTTTGCTTCCAGCGGTTGCCTTTATCAACTTACAGTGTGTGTTTCTAAAAATCATAGGTTTCTTTATTTGCTTCCAGAAAAAACAATTATTTTAGATAACCTTGCCTCCACAGTTATTTTTCAATTTTCTTCAGTCACTGTTGTGCCTTCAGGAATGTCAGATTACCCATAAAATGCCTTCTGACAGCTCAGATTCATTACCACATTTAAATGTTTCATGTGCACAGGGCAATTACTTTTATGAATGAATGTCAGCAATGTTTCACAAATCTGAATGAATTTTTTAAAAATTCTGATTGCCACTTAGATGCCCCTCTAACTCCCCTTTAAGACTTTCATGTCTTTTGGTCATAATTACCTGTGTTCAACACAAACATGTTCCCTCTTACATTTTATATCATTGAAAATTATTTACATCAGAAACAAAGAAATATGAAGCTGGTGGTACTACATAAGCAGACAGACTGCACAGTAGAAATTATTCATAGCTAAAGTCTTGAGAATGAAGAATTAATTATCTGTAACCCTCAGAGCTCTTGTGTCACGTTACATTATTCATATGGGTTTTGGCAAGAGAAATTAATGAATTCCAACTTGACAGACACCTTAAAAATTATAAATTTTTCAAGTAGTTGGGCCAAACTAAACCTTTAATAAGTCCAGGGAGAGAAAAAAAATAGAGATACACAAGGAGTGGTTTTTTCCCACTGAAATTTTTAAAAGCAGATACAAATACATATTCAGAAAGGGCAGGTGAGTTTTAAATTACACCACTAAGATGGGCTGGAGTTCTGACTTGTGTCCCAGTGGAGCATTATCAGGAAATTTCATTAGCACAATCTATTTTTTATGCCAAGGTTGCTAATGAAAGTGATAAACAAGATCAGAAATAAACTAATGATTGATGTACTCCCCCAACAAACTCCAGCTAGATGTTTCTCTTTCAAGTGCCACATTTTGTGCACGTTCTTCATCCAACTGCTTTCCCACTTTGGAGATTTTTCTATTTTTCTTTTCATTTCCACTGTTCACTATCAGTTTGTAGAGAGGCAGGAAATTAAATATTCCTTTGAAAACCATATGGATTAATGCTTCTTTAATTATATTGTCTAGAAAGTCAAAGACCAGGATAGCAGGAAAGAAACAGAAAAGGATGTATACCATGTCTTCTTATGCCCAAGGAATGAAGTTTTTACCACTGATGTCTGAGGGAAACATTTGAAGAAGGTCCCACCAAAACAGTGATGTTAAAGAACAGCCTATAAAAACGGCTTGCATTTCTTAAATTATATGTGAAGCAAACACCCCATTAAAATCTAAGACTCTTTGATTACCTTGCTGGTTTTCTTGTTGGTCGACTGCAGAAATGTGAGCAATCCAGTGAACTTCATCTCTGCCCCCTTTTTCAGTGGAGAGGGGAGAGTGGAAAGCATATGGCAAGCCCACTTCTGTAAAGATTTTAAAATCTTCCAATGAATATGCTGCAAGCCATTTTTAAGCAATATTCATCTTCTGCACCAGCAAACCTGTTTCACTGTGACCTTCAACAAAGGCCAAAGCCTGAGGGATGATTGCCAGCAGCAAGTTACGCTTCAATATCCAACCTTGCATAGGATCCAAAAGGGATTTTCACCTGCATCTAAATGCTAATTAGCAGCTCTCAAAGCTGTGTTTGATAACTTTATTCCAACAGTCAATATCAGCCCTGAATACATGCCCATATTACTGTCCAAAATACACAGCTATGGATGAAGAATTGCTTGAAAAAGGTGAGTCCAGCAAAAGCTGCCACTTGCAAGAAATATTCCATTGTGACAGAGGCAAGGACAGGTCAAATGAGGCTGAAGCTGAGCCAAGGGAGCAGTAAACTGCCAGTGTTACTCTCTGGTTCCTAGAGCTCCCACTGACCTAAATGGCTTAATGAATCCTGGTCTTCTGATCAGATCCAATACAGCTGACCTGGGCTCTGGCTTCAGCCTTACTGGCATGCTTCGATACAGAGAAATGGTATTTAAGAGTTGTGGAGTGATGTAAAAGAATTCCAGGTTGCTAAGAAGACTACCTATGTAGTAGGTAGTATTCTAACAGAAAGAGTTTGGTTTTTTCCCCCACATACAGGGGGTACATCTTAGCATTTCTAAAGATCCTCAGCATTTTGCAAATTAGAAACCTACCTTAAAAACTGAAAGGGTTTGAAGAAGCTATCTCAACATGTTCTCTTGCCTTCTCTCTTCTCCAGCTTCTCAGTTCAAATTCCTACCAGATGAGTCATACTGAATGTTTCTCCAAAAACTTTGAGAGCTCTCTCCCGCTTATTTTGAGAAAAGAGTTTTTCATTGCAAAGAACACCATTTATACCAAATAACACCTTGTTAACCATCCTAAAGTTAATTCCATGGATTTTGCTAGATTTTCCCAATTACAATGGTAACTATTTGAAAAATGGACAGTTCCCTTTGAACTGTCAAGCACATTGCCCAGACATTAAAATTAACTGCATACATTTATTTCTTAAAAACATTACAGTGCCAAGAACAAATGCCAAACCTGAATGGTGCCTGTCCTCATTCTGTGAGGGGACCACTTCTTCCCCACTACAGATGGAGCATAGGAGACTGTCCTTGGCACAACAGTAAACAAGAACAAGCAGTGGACACTGGGGTTTATTTAAGAGCTTTTACCCAGCCTGACTGTCTCTCATGCATTCACTTGCTGTCCTCCAAGCTTTATAGGTTCACTAAGACCTGACTGGCCCCTCCCCAGAGGAAGATCATTGCTAGCCTGAGCTTAGTAGGCAGAAAGTTCTTTCAGTTCTTGCTATGCAGCTGTTTGCAGCTGCTAGCCTCAGGCACGAGTGGCCAGGGTCCCTGCACATCCCCAAGCATTTGTCTCCATGCAGCTCACTGATTTCCAGGATCTACACACATGTCCAGGATCTGTGCTCCAGCCAGAATCTCCCTGCTGCCTTTTCATGTAATCTTCTTTTCAAGATCACTTCTTTTTGGGAAGCCACCTTCCTGGCTTCCTCTTCCTTCCAGCACCAAAGCCTGTGTTACTCCCAGTCTAAACCAGGACACAGGCTAAGGCAGAAGCATAACATCTGATTAGCCTCCCTGGTTCTTTCTCAGGCCTGCCTATTAATTGTAGGGTTTGGGTTCTTAATTGAAGGATTTGGGATGTGCCACTACATTTTAGCCGGCATACTATCAGAATTTACAACTGAGTAATACCAACTGCAGCCAGCAAGCTGCTGCTTCAGAGTTCAAAAGTTCCATTTCAGATCCTCACATACAGGCCCAGCTATCTGCCAGCTGTGTGTGCTCACAGTTCAGGCTATTTCTTCACCTAAGACACAGATAGATAGGTTATAGCCATGCTGAGACAAAGTGGAATCTGCAGATTATTTCCATGTAAGAACCACCTCTCTCAGGACACCCACATGGTAACTGTGAGTTACCATGGGTCGTGTGTCATCCCCTAATCTCAGTTAACTCCCCACACATGCTCTGGAGTCAGTTCAAAAGAAAGCAAATTGCCTTCATCCAAAAGGCATTGCAGCCTGTGGATGGATTTCTCTACTGAGAACAACTGGATCAGGCCCCAGTCTGGGGCTGTCACAGCATCTGGGTGTTTGTCAGGGCTGCTGCATGTGCAGCCACAGCAAAGCATTGGCAAGGCAGCACAAAAAACACAAGCCCAAATTCATTGTGATTTTTCATATGTCAGTAGGAAAGAAGCAATTAAAAGTATCATAAGAATATTCCCAAGTGGATTTTAAAAAGTCTTGATGCTGGTTAAAGCTTTTATTCAGCACTGACACTGGTTATTCTGAATAGCTCAGATTAGGGAGATTTAAAGGCTTACATAAGGCCAAATGACAATCAGAAAAACCCAGAAAAGCTTTAGATCTTCTACAGGATATATTTGGTTCTAGCAGGATCAGTGGTCCTAATAAAACTTTATCTGCCTCATATCTTTAGGTTATCAAAGCTACAAAAACACTATCTTCTTATTAACTTAATGTTTTACCAACACTGAGAATCTGACTTCATGAGCATGTTTCCTGTTAGAAAGGAGACAACAGATGGAACCCCACTCTAGAAGACTCACCATGCTATTTATACTTCAGAAAAGATACTTGCTTTCCATGCGAAATCAGAGCTATCCATTGGTTTTAAGTTTCAGTAAAGTGTCTTTTAGAGGTTTCAAGTAAGACAATATACAATGTGTCTGGTTCAACTGTTTTTCCTCCAACAGATAAATAGTCTATCTGCTGAGTTTATCAGCAGCAGAAACTTCCATTAACACCCAAATAACTGCATATTATACCTACAGTCAGAGAAGAGGCCGCTATCCTGCAGCTTCCATCTGTTGAACTGTAGTTCCTGGACTGCAATACCCCAGCAGCTCAGAAATCTCACAATAAAAAACCTCTCCTTGAGACTGGGGGTATTCTATCATTCTTAGTTTACACGTACAGCATTTGGGCAGCATGACATGATTGATCAACCTAAAGACACCTGAGGTCTACAAATTACTGTAATTCTTTCACCTGTGCCCCAAGATGACAGTTCACAGTTCAGAGCAGCCCCTCCTGGGGGATGATTGTTGCCCTTCAGGTTCAATTCAGATGGCCCTGTTCCTGCACTGCTGACAGAATGATTATACATCAGTTTATTAGTCCTCTGTTCACTAAGAGCTGAGGAAGAAGTGTTGAGAGCTGAAAATCCCCCAAACATGGCTCTATACATCATGGACAGTCACAGCTAATGGCCTTGACACTAGGACTAACAAGAGACAACGCTAACAACATTGGAAAAAAAATTACCCTCAGTCCAGCCATGCACTGCCATCTCCTCTTTTTTTAAGATGCACATCCCTGTCTCTTTAATTACAGCAGGAAGGATGTGAATAGATGCGTACTGCATCCAGCAGTCCAATGATTCAGGCAAACTTTTAGCCATTAGCAAATCATTTAGGTAGCTGACTCAGGTAAATAAGATGGGCAGATTCCCCCCAACTGATTAACCACTGGGCTTGCACAAGCTTGGTTCATTGATCACAGCTGCTGGGAATACAAATGTCCTCAGCTGACAGCCCTGTTCTCAGTTTCATCATCATTTTGGGTTGAAAGCAAGAACGTCAGCATTCGCTGACATCTTGTCTGGAGTTGGAACAAAATACCCCAAGTCAGTAGGAGGTGAGGAATTCTTCCATGAAATGAATCACAGGTTGAAATTATTTAAATAGTAAAAAAAGAAAAGCAGAGATCAAGATATAGGCCACAGAGAAATATATATATACATATATTTATACATGTGTATATATATACACACAGGGAACTGCAGTCAGCCTGCAGCTCTCCAGATAAATCCTACAGATATCTCAGTTACGAGGCCTGGCTCTTGAGCTACCTCCCAAGGAAACAAAATCCACAGAGATCTTCAATGATATACAAGCAGCATGTGAATATTCAATTTCTTTATTAACCAAACCTAAGTCCTTAGTAGTTCCAGCAGTCATGTCCATTTCTAGTTTCTACAGACACTTTGTCAGCCTTTACTTCCAGAGCTGATGTCACACAACACATCTGTGAAGGTATCCCCAGTTTCACACCTTCCCAAAGTCAGATCCTCCAAAATCCTGTGCTATAAAATGCAAGTGCCTCTTGACAGCCTCTCCAGCAATGAGTGGGCACAGTTCTGGAAAAACTGCATGAATCTTGCAAGCCTTCCTCTCTCATCACATCTGTGTCTTTTCCTGAGAAGTATTTCACCCTGCCCTCCCCTCTACAGCCTCTCTCTTACCCATACAAACAACCTCCTCTTTGATAAAGATGAGGCTTTCATAATCCACTTACTGATGAAGGGAAAGAGAAATAGAAGTAAGCACAAATGCCTTTTTCCTTGCTTACTTTGAAAATATCAGACTTTTTCTTCAGCTCTGACTAGACTGATCTGAACAATAAAAAGATATAGACAAACATTTGGGGTGCCTGCTGTAACAAAACAAGCACTGATGTTTAATGTGGAAATTATCGAAGAAGTTAAGTCACGTTAATTGCCAAAACTCAAATTCCCTGGGGTTTTACAGAGTTTTTTTGTCCCAGCATACATCACAGTTGAGATGGCCACAATACACAGAGTATCATCACACAATTTCAGAAAGCTTTAAGCATCCCCAAACAGAGTAACACCACACCACATCAGAAGACTTCAGGCATCTACCCATAGAGAGTAACATCACACCACATCAGAAGGCTTCAGGCATCTACCCATAGAGAGTAACATCACTTCAGAAGGCTGCAAGCATCTACCCTTCTTGTTCTTTAGCCCAGCCTTTTATACCCCTCATGTTCATGCATGTACACCTGTGTGGTCTCTGTTCCGTTTGGTTATGGGTCAGTACACTTGGGCACTCTGTCTCATTACCTTCAACGCTGCTCACCTGCTTTTCACAGCTATTGCCCATTAGGAATGAGGCTTGGCCACAGCCCCTCCCCCAATGACCACAAACTGTGTACCTACATTAAAAATCCTAGGCTGCAAGGTGCTGAGCATCTCTGCAAACTTCATTTGCCTGGGAACAGCTAGTGAAAGAGATGAGGAACATAGTTTGTGGGATTAGGCCCTGAGAATGGTAGCACAATGCAGACTGCCAGACCCAAAGACTGTCCAAGGCAGTAAGTCTCCCCCTTCAGGCATAGTAAATAGGCTTTAGTACAGTCTGAGATACCAGGGAGTGGCATCAAAACACATACTTGCCATTAAGGATTTTACACATCTCGCTGTTGCTGTATGCAACATTTTGCTCCTGGCAAGCCAACAGTCCCATAACCTTAAAGGCATTTGTGAGCCACTCAAGTTCATGAGTCCATGTGGTCCAGTTGCTTGAAAGACAAACATTTGCTGGTGTAAAGGAAGGAAAGGGAAGCAGGGAAGTGGCAAGAAACCCTATTTCCTATGGGACAATCATTCTGGATTAGTAATGAGTGTTAAAACTGCATTGCTAGTCTTCCTCTCTGGAAAAAAAATGAAAATGCATGTTCCCATCTTACTTCTGCAAATACAGAGCCTGCAGTGACTTTCTGGATTAGGAGACTGTAGCATCACCATACCCTTACCAATTAGCCTCCAAATGATTTCCCAGGTCCAAGGAACCAGAGCAGAGTTATCATTAGTGCCTAGCACTAATACAGCATTTCAGCACTCTAAACATCTAATAGGAGAAATGATGTAAATAATTATAAGAACAACTCTACTGATTCTTAGCCTTGCTAAAATAAACAGTATGATTTGTTATCCTATTATAATACAAAGACTTTCCATTTCATATTTCATTCTGGTGCCATTTTCCCTTCTTCTAAAAGATCATGAGGTCAGGCTGGAAGGAGGGAAAAGAATCTTGTAAAATGCTAAATCTACAGGAACTGAGGTTGCTTAGCACTCCAGAGAGTCCAGACAAATGACAGTAAAACAAACAGACACAAAGGAAGAAATTGGAGTTGTTATGCAGTCCTTACCCAGTCTTACTGGTTTCTATTGAATTTTCATCCCTGAAAGATTGAACAAAGGCATAAAAGGACTTGCTCCTGAAAACTCACAGAATTTGCAGTGTAACAACCAAAACAATTCTCTTAACACTGCTACTTCCCAAAGTGTTTGGTCACACCCAGCTTGAGCAGAAGCAATTCTGCTTACACATCCCACTCATGGACAAAAAGGCTGCACTCTGCAGAGGGATCAAACCCAAAGTGGGACACAAACTGAAGAGCTTGCAGAGGAAAATTAGAAGGTCTACATAAATGGGGCTCAGTTTGTTTCACTGGGTGACCAAAACTGCAGTTTAGACAGAAGATGAGTTCAGAGGAAGGTCTGTGAGAGCAGAAATCCCACTATTTATGAAATATGTTACTTTTTGCCTACACGTGGGTATAAAAGAAAAAGAGGGAGAGAGAGCAGACAACTATGGGACTTGCTCAGAAAAGCAGAGCGGCAGAAAAACCCATTCACATCATCCTGTGAGTACAGCTCAACAGAAATCTGTAGAGAAGATGGAGATGTGTCAAAGAAACAGCAGTTCTGCACAACCAAAAAGCACTAACCCAGAAACAAACAAGGTTTGAAACATTTTTCTTTCTTTTATGACTCACCCGTGCACACCAGACCATGTATTGACATTATGTGTAACAGTCTGAAACTACTCTTAAAACTTACCAGCTTTGACCACAGCATCATATCTGAGAATAAAACCTCAGTAGATTAAGAATCTGAACCCGGTCACCTTTTTCCTGGTCCCCCAGCTACCTCCACAAAGGCCACTGAGAGTCCAGACCAGTCTCTGTACCCCAGTCTCATCCTGAACAACTCCAAAATGCCTGAGCATCCAGAAACACACACAACCACATCATCAGAAAAAGTGAAAATCACTAACTGAAGAGAAGAAATTAAAAATGAAGTTTGAATTGATCCTATGATCAATGTGATGCTTTTAAGGGGAGTTTTTGATGGTATTGATGTGGACTGTTCTATTTGATCATGGTTTTATACATAGTTTCCATCAGTCCACAATTGACTGATTGCAGGGTATGCTATTGCACTTGAAAAGAGATGTAGAGATAACACAGAGATAGAAATTAGCCTCTGGTGAGATTTAGGAGGTTTACCCCACTCCCTTTGTTTTACAAAAAAATGAAGCTTTAAAGCCTATCAGCTCATGACACTACTAAAAACACACCTACAAAGATGATATTAAAATAACCAAGAGTTAAAAAAAAAAAAGAAAAAGTTAGACAGTTATGAGAAAGAGCAGCACTCAGTTATCCAAAAGAGCATATGGTAATCACCAGCTCAAGTCAACTAAGAGTTTCATCACATACATATTTTCAACATTTTGCTATACCAAGTACTTAGAAAACTCTTCCTCCAAGGCTTTACATTCCCTCACCTTGCACTGGACTAAGTGATAGCTATAAACTTTTCCCACCGACATGGTCCTTGGCCACATACACTCATAAAATTTTAATAGTGAAGTTTACCTAAATGTTTTCATGATTGTAAACTCAGTAAGAATTAATTGCTTACTCCATTTCTTACTCAGTATTTCTGAATTTGGAGTTTCTTACTGGGTTTGGAATCCTGAATCACTGTATGCTCCCAACATTTCAAAGATAAACATATTAAAAAAAATATTAAAAGCCTACACTGCCTATGCAACCTGCCTATGAAAAAAATTATTCAAATGGGTAGACTGACTGCTGTCAGGGTTATATACAAGAGCTAGATCAAAGTAGACAGACAGGATGTTACTCAAAATAATTTTCTCATCTAACTCTACTCAACACTCAAGCAGGGAATAGTAGGTTTTCTACAGATCTGTTTTTATCTTCTTATCTAATATCCTGCAGGGGAAATAAGCTTTCTGCTTTCTTCAGAGTATGGCCATAGTGCAGAGACTTCAAGATATGTCTCATGAAAGGATCTTATGGAAGCATGAGAACCTTGAAGCTGTCTACATTTTGCATCAACATTTTATTTCTTCATGGCAGATGAGTCGAAAATACCTGTATGCAGGTTCAGGTGTAGATTCACTGCTTGAATCATATTCAGGCATGATGGTTATTATCACATTCTGAGGGGTTTTTTCCTTCCTTTCCTAGAGGAAAGGACTGTACAGAGTCCTCAAAGTGTAGGAAGGAAAAAGCATTGTTTGCAAAACAGCTAATGTGGCTAATATGCTGTTATTTTATAGCATATTCCTAGACAAGTAACAGAATGACAAAAAAAAAATGCAATGGAAAAGATCCTCAAAAATTACATAATCCATATTCTGCCCCTTGGAGGCATCAGCTGTACCTTTATCCTTTTTGACAAAATCTAGTAGGTCTTTATTGTATTCCAGTGAGCCCACTGCCTTCTCATGCAACATCTGTTTGCTCTGTTTCCTTGATTATCCAGTATCTGTCCTAAATCTTTCTTGTTGCAAATTAAACCCACTCATCTAGAGAAGAGATTATTCCCTTCTTCTTTTAAGAGTGTCATTATTTCGTCATTACAGGGATGGCTCATACTCTCCCTTCATCCCTTTCTCAACAGATGTCTGGATAGCTTAGATTCCCTCAAATTCCCTTACCACTAACCTTGTGCTTCAACCAATTCTCCTCATTCTTCAACAAGCTCCACATCTTCAGCTATCTCATCTTGGTGGCGTGCTAAGCTGAAGAAGGTCCTCATCACGAAGTTGTTCATGTTCTTATCCCTTTCCATACCCATGAGTCTAACTCATATTTTGTATTCCAAAGCAAGTAAGCATATGTTGATAAAAGGAGAAACCCCACTTCTTTATTTATTGCTCACTGCTCTGAGCAAGTGATGTTCCCTTTTATCCCAATTCACATATAGCTCTCTGAAGAGGCTTCATATAGGCAGGTAAGTCTTATTGTTTATTACATACCAAAACTTCCAGTTCCTTTTATTTATTCCCTCACTTTAGTATATTCTTCATCTAAGAGACCATTTGTTCCAGGCTTTATTCCTAGCATGTGTCATACTGATAGAAATTTTCCTTTGCGATATTCAATATTCCATCTTTTAAAGAGCTTTAATTTTATGTGACTTGGTTCAGAGAAAGAAAAAGGTTTTAAAAATCTGCCTTGTTATAACACGCTCACCTCCAGTCCATCCTACATAAACAGAAAAAATTATAAAAAGCATGATTTACACACAATATTTTTTGTCTGTCTGTTCAATGTCATTACAGAGTTAACATTCATAATGCTGTTGAAGGCAGGTGTGGCCAGAAATGGGCTAAGTGGAAACATTAATGTGACAGTTTATTATTCAATTCCATCTCACGAACCCTAATGTAACAAAAAGAAGCATAAATAAATGTCTGATCTGTTAAAGTAATATATGGCCTTCACACTGAGTACTATTTTAGGGATGGGCTCACATTGGGCCCACTTTAAATTTCTTGGCAATTTGAATTTCAGGCTGCTAACACTGTGGAGGATAATATACTAGCTGAAGGCATTAATTGTTTAAGGGTGGTTTGTGTTTGCAGTTAATTTCAGTGAAGTTCAGTACTATTGAAAAATGCTGGATCAATAGTGCTAGTTTTGAGCATATTTATCTTGAACTTTTCCCTATGGTCTTATCCATATGAAATGGGATTCAGCTTAGCTAGAACCTAGTTAGCCCCACTGTTTTTTCAGTTTGTGAGGACCAATCCTAATTAAAAAGTAATATGGAAGATAGTAGGAATATGTTGACTTACAGGGAGAGCTCAAAAGTAATCCTCCAGCTTTAAGCTGGAATATTTACAGCTCTGCGCCCCCTTGACCATCCTCAGTCTCATTCTGTCCCTTCCCTTGTGCTGACAGACCTAATGTCCATGTACTGCCTAAACTCAGACAGGATGAATCCAGGTCTCCCTCATTTCCTCTCTCCTGTGCATACACAAACTGATGGGGAACTGCACAGTTCAGCTTGGAAATTTTTGCATGGGGTGAAAGAGAACAGAGTGAGATAAAGTCTGTCACATTCCTTGTCATAATCATGCACAGATGTTCCATATTAAAAACTAATATTTACTGAAATACTTTCAAAGTTGCATCAGAACTCCTCAGAGTGTGTTAAAAATAAGCAAATGCAAAATATTACATTCAGCTGGGAGCCAGATTCCTTCACCAAAACTACAGACAACTACACAACTGTTTCTCTGCTAATACAGTGAGCTAAATCAATCTCCTTCATCTAAACTCTGAGCTCTGGAACTGAGCCTGTGTTTGGCCAAGTAATTGTTACCCTCCAGTGAGTACATGACCACATACAAAAAGTTCACTGCATGATCAGTTTCTTACATGAAGAAATGTAATAAACTGTGATATAAATTTAATAGCCTCAGACAAATTTGCCTGTTTGTTCAACAGACTGAACCCTCGACCTCCCTTCATTTACAGAGATCCAAGATTCCTGCACTGCACACAGCAATCCAAATTGCCTCAGCAATTCACAGAATTATAAAATGATTTGGGTTGCAAGGGACCTTAAGGACTATCTAGTTACAATCCACTGCCATGGGCAGGGACACTTTCCACTAGGCCAGGTCGCTCAAAGCCCCATCCAACCTGGCCTTGAACACTTCCAGGGATGGGGCATCCACAACTTCTCTGGGCATCCTGTTCAAGCGCCTCACCACCTCACCACCACAAACAAATACATAAGAAGTATTTGTTTCCCCAATAATGGTAAGTCACAACAACAACAGCAACAACAAGAATAATACAGCCCATGTGGTTCTGATAAGACTGAGCCTCAAATTCCTATTTGATTAAGAGATCATCATATGACAAATCCAGCAAAATCAAGTATCTGTCTGAAACCCAGGGAAAGTGATTGATTTACAGCCTTAAGTGGATATCTCCCATGATTTTCGCACACTTTCTATCTTGGCTGACCTCTCCCAGATGTATTTTCTGCAAACCAACAGATTTAACATGTTTTTAAATATGGTGACAGCTGTGAATTCATAAATAATATATCTCCACTGAAATATAACTGCCATGTCTGAGCAGTTCTGGCTCCAGGCTGGATCTGCAGCAAAGCCAGACAGCTCAAGTTTATAGCAGTTCTCCCCATTCTGCAGCTATGCCATTAAAACAGCTCCACTTGTACACAGCTGCCCAGACATGGACAGCTCAAGCTAATGCTACCTAAGTACAAGCATGAAATCTTGCCTCTTGTCAGGAGAAGTTACAGTCATGCATGACAAATTTAGGTAAGAAAAAGTGCACAAAGTACATCAGACACAGTGTGTATGTGAACACTTGGTTTCAAAAAACAAAGATGAACTTGTGGGATTTGTGTTTGTTTTGTCAATTTGTTTTCACTGTCATTCCTGCCCATCAGATGGGAATGTCAAACAGCATCCATGGACTGGAATAACACTTCACTCCTGGAACCCAGGCCATGCCCCCTTCACCCATTACACAGTACTTTAGGAACTACTCATTTTCTCTTTGAGCACTAAATATAAAAGTCAAGCTTGCCAAAAAGCCCTCTCTTCCTTCTGGCTTCTCAAATTGTCTGAACTGTTATCCTGGGTCAGAAAACATAGGAAAAACAAGATTTGCTCTAGACCCCAAATTTGCCATTCTAACCTTCAGCATGAAAAGGGAGAAGTAAGAAATAATAAACATTTCACAGAGGCAAGTACACATTACTAGATACTTTGGTCACCATCTCCTTAAACTATTTTCATTTTTCTTCTTAAGTTTTTTCCTATGTTTCCTGAACATCTACACTATAGACACTGTATGCTGCTTGGGATGCCTCAAACCTTATGGTCTGAAATCACCAGTCCCAGACTGACTCATGCTAAAAATCTTTTTGTCTGCACATACACACACACACCCCCTGCACTGAAAATCATCAGAATCCACCATGTTCTGCCTGGTTACAGCCTTAAGGCACCATCTGAGATAGCAAGTGAGACCAGACTCCCTTGTTACCTATCTCATATTCAACAGATTTGCAAATAAAAATGTTCCATCTCTCTGCCCTGTAAGACATGTCATAGTTCACACAAGAAAAACTGCTGAAAAGCCTAAATCATGCCCCAAACAGCCATGTGACATAAGACTTCTCAGTATGCATGGAAAATCTTATCATCTTCAGTATCTTGGGTGCTTGGAGCAACTTCTAAACTTACTTTAAATATGCCATGTAAGCACCCACACATAGATGACTTATGATGACTTATAACTATCCTAAAAGTTTTTTAAATACTTAGAGAAAAGTTACAGCAGCCACCAAGGTACCATACCTTCCCCACAAGCAAGATATTCTATGGGTGTAAGAACCACAGCAGGCAGCCAAGACCTTTTGGCACCAAGAAAGGGAATCCTGGGACTTACTTCACTCAAACATACAGAAATGAGAAATGGGAAATCCAAGATATCTCCCAGCCCTAACAAGCAGGATCATTTCCCTGGGCTTTTCCACCCATCAGTTTCCAATTACTCAAGAGATGTATTCTTCTTCTTCCCATCCTGGGAGAGTATCTGTTGGTGTAATGAATCTCACAGTTATGCACATTTTCTAGTTGCTCAGCCGAAATTTGTGTTTCCTTTGTCTTATTCCATTACTCCTAAAAACCATTCTCAGAACATGCTTCAGCAATTAATATAACTTTCCTCACTGTCCTAGGGTGACGCTATGATGCTTGTATCCCCATTTGTGTGTTCTGTTTATGCTGGATATTATGTTCTGTGCCTTCAAGACTGGCTCTGAAGAGTGAATGTTTTGTTTTGGGTTTTGTTATCAGCCTGCTCCCCCACGGCTGGCGGGACACAGGGACAGGGAGTACATAGGGCGGTTTTTGCTTTTTGCTGGGCTTTTTGCTTTGCTCTTGCTCTGGCTTCTGCTTGCTCCTGCTTTGCTCTTGCTTTTGCTTCTGCTTCTGCTCATTAGCTAGTTTAGCTAAGCAGTCCAATTTTTTTTTTCCCCTGGACTGTTTTTTTTCCTTTTTTTCCTTTTTTTTCTTTTTTTCCTTTTTTTTTCCCCTCCCCTTTTTGGAACTACTCGAACCTGCTCTGGACTGGGACCTGGAAACACCGAGAGCTTGCACCTCGTGGCTTGTAGCAGCCATCTCCAGCGCCGGAGGGACTGACAACAGAGCAACCACCCCCCAAGAGAGACTTTCTGAATTTGTCATCCTTTTCAGAGTGGTGAAGGAGTGTTATCATCTGGTATTGTTCATTCTGTGTGCTGGGGGCTGCTGTGCCTGTTAAATAAACAGGTTCTTTCCACTTCTCTCCGAGGAATCCTTCCCAAACCGGTTGGAGGGAGGGGCTGTGTGGGTTTGCTTTCTGGAGGGGCCTCCTTTTGCAGATTTTCTCCCAAATTTGCCCTAAACTAGGACAAAATTTGGCGCCCAACGTGTGGGGCAGTGTGAGAGAGTGGAAAAAACCCTGTTTTGAGTGCATTTTGGTTGCCATTACTCTGTGTTGTTATATAGTAGTTAATAGCCATGTTTTTTGAATTCATAATGTCTCTTGGGGTGAGGGCTTGCATGCATTTCTGGTCCCTAGGGTTTTTTGAGATCTTAATACCTCTATGGTCCCTAGGTTTATTTTCTTATCCAGAAATAGCTTTGGTATTGTCCCTAATACGTAGTTTTTATAGCAGAGGGGCTGTGACTAGAATAGCTATCCTGCTGGGCTTGGTGGCAATGATTTGTAAGAAGTTTATAAACATGCTGGGGTCTGTTCCAGGTATGAATGGTTCATGGCTATGGTTATGCATCCAGTTTGTTAAAGGAGGAGCAGAGAATGAGGCTTTTCAGCGTTTGCTTTCCTTCTTCTCCTCTGAATCTGTTACATCATTATTGAAGAATGTTCAGTTTCCTCTGAATGTTAAAGAGACCATCTTTCTGGTATTTAATTTGGTAAGCTTCCTCTATATGGTCTGCAGCTTTTCTAGAATGAGGGCTGAGATTTCTAGACGGGGTGATGAAACCCCTGACCCAGGAGTAGACCCAGGCATGGAAAATCCTGAGTGGGGTGGGAAATGGGAGGACATGGGCCAAATCCTGAAGGAATTCTCTGACCCTATAGTGTGGGACTTTCCCCATCAACACATTCAGGACCCAGCTGAGGTGGGGAAATACCTGAGAGAGAAGTACCATGATGACCCTAAAGAGAAAAAGATCATTGCAGTGTGCTGGGCCCTAGCATATGCTTATCGCACGCTGCTAGATACTGTAGGGCAGCAGTCAGAGGCAGGGGGGCAGAGAGATAAATCAACAGCTATCCCAGTCACCCAGGCTGCAGCCAACACCCCAGGCTCGAAGCCAGCAGCCAAACCAGACAATAAGCCTCAACCAATGGCTGTTGCTACTAGCACTAGAAGTGGAAAGTGCACAGACAAGACCAATCGACCAGTGGATGATGATGATGATGCAGGAGAAGGACCTTCAACACCTCCTGACATAAAATCAGGAGTCAGAGCAACAGGCGCAAGGTCGGAAGCCAATATTGAGTCCTTTTCCCTGAAGGACCTCCGTGGCCTAAGGAAGGATTACACCCGACGATCTGATGAATCCATAATTAGCTGGCTAGTCCGTCTTTGGGATGCTGCAGGTGAGGCTACAATTCTGGATGGCACTGAGGCGAGGCATTTGGGATCCCTGTCACATGATCCTGTCATCGACCAAGGAATGATGAGGGGGGCTGACCCTCACAGCCTCTGGGCACGGGTCTTGGATAGTGTTGCACAAAGGTACCTGTGTGCAGATGATCTCTATATGCAACAAACCCAGTGGAAGACTATAGAACAAGGGATCCAACGCCTGAGAGAAATGGCAGTGGCAGAGATTATCTTCTCAGATGACATAACAACTAGGAATCCAGACTTGGTACCATGCACATCTGTGATGTGGCGAAAACTCGTACGACTTGGGCCACATGAATATGCTTCTGCTTTGGCCATAATGAAGCGGGATGACAGGGATGAGACCGTGCTTGATATGGCAAGGAAGCTGCGAGCATATGCAGATGCTGTACATGGCCCAACACACGCCAGAATCGCAGCGGTGGAGACACGTCTACAGAAGTTGGAGGACAAGATAGAGGAGAATCATAAGAAGCTCAGAGATGAGATTAAAGAAGACCTTCTCCAAATCTCGGCAGTGCAGATCAGAGGTTCTGGTACCCAACACAGACGTTCCCCAGATGGAGAGAGAAGATACACCCCACGAACTGAGCTGTGGTTCTTCCTGCGGGATTGCGGGGAAAACATGAGGAGATGGGATGGAAGATCTACTGCTGCTCTGGCCCAACGGGTGCGTGAATTGAAGGAAGACAGGGCTCAGAGAGGAAGTCCCACCAGAAGGAAAGCAGCTCCAGTTGCCCATAGCCGAACTGCCAGATATGATGATGATGACATGTCCGATCCCCTTGAAGGAACTTCCAAGACATACGTCCAAGGAAAGAAGGACAGCCAGGCTTAGAGGGGCCCTGCCTCTAGCCAGGTAGAGGCTAGGGAAAATCGTGTTTTCTGGACTGTGTGGATTCGTTGGCCTGGCACATCTGAACCACAGGAGTATAAGGCTTTGGTTGACACTGGTGCCCAGTGCACATTGATCCCATCAAGATATGTGGGGACAGAATCCGTTTCTATTGCTGGTGTGACAGGGGGATCACAGGATTTCACTTTGGTGGAAGCTGATGTGAGCCTGACGGGAAATGAGTGGAAGAAACACCCTATTGTGACTGGCCCAGAGGCCCCATGTATTTTGGGCATAGATTATCTCCGAAGTGGGTATTTCAAAGACCCAAAAGGACTCAAGTGGGCATTTGGGATAGCAGCTGTAGCGACAGAGGGTGTCCAGCAATTGAACACCTTGCCTGGACTGTCCGAGAATCCATGTGCAGTAGGACTTCTAAAGGGAGAAGAGCAACAGGTACCAATTGCCACTTCCATAGTGCATCGTCGACAGTATAGAACCACTCGAGATGCTGTGATTGCCATCCATAAGATGATCCGAGAGCTGGAGAGCCAAGGGGTGGTCAGCAAGACCCACTCACCCTTTAATAGCCCTATTTGGCCTGTGCGTAAATCTGAAGGAGAATGGAGATTGACGGTGGACTACCGTGCATTGAATGAAGTGACTCCACCACTGAGTGCTGCCGTGCCAGACATATTAGAGCTCCAGTACGAGCTGGAGTCCAAGGCAGCGAAGTGGTATGCCACTATCGATATTGCCAATGCATTTTTCTCCATTCCCCTGGCAGCAGAATGCAGGCCTCAGTTTGCCTTCACGTGGAGGGGAGTGCAGTACACCTGGAACCGACTGCCCCAGGGGTGGAAGCACAGTCCTACTATCTGCCATGGACTGATCCAGACTGCACTAGAAAAGGGTGAGGCTCCAGAACATCTACAATATATTGATGACATCATTGTATGGGGGAACACAGCTGCAGAAGTGTTTGAGAAAGGAGAGAAAATCATCCGAATCCTCCTGGGAGCTGGTTTTGCCATCAAAAAGAGCAAAGTAAAGGGACCAGCTCGTGAGATTCAGTTCCTAGGAGTAAAGTGGCAAGATGGTCGGCGTCAGATTCCTATGGATGTTATCAACATGATCACAGCTATGTCTCCACCGACCAATAAGAAGGAGGCACAAGCTTTCTTAGGTGCCATAGGCTTTTGGAGAATGCACGTTCCCGAGTACAGTCAGATTGTGAGCCCTCTTTACCTGGTCACCCGGAAGAAGAACAATTTCCACTGGGGCCCTGAGCAGCAACAAGCCTTTGTCCAGATCAAGCAGGAGATTGCTCATGCAGTGGCCCTTGGCCCGGTCAGGACAGGACCAGAGGTGAGAAACATGCTCTACTCTGCAGCCGGGAACCATGGTCTGTCTTGGAGTCTTTGGCAGAAGGTGCCTGGGGAGACTCGGGGTCGACCACTGGGATTTTGGAGTCGAAGCTACAGAGGGTCGGAATCTAACTACACTCCAATAGAGAAAGAAATCTTGGCTGCCTATGAAGGAGTCCAAGCTGCCTCAGAAGTGATTGGTATAGAAGCACAACTCCTCCTGGCACCCCGACTACCGGTGCTGGGGTGGATGTTCAAAGGGAAGGTTCCTTCCACCCACCATGCCACCAGTGCTACATGGAGCAAGTGGATTGCTCTTATCACACAGCGCGCCCGTATAGGTAAACTGAATCGCCCTGGGATTTTGGAGGTAATTACAAATTGGCCCGAAGGTGAAAGTTTTGGTGTCACAGACGAAGAACAAGAACCAGTGACACGGGCTGAAGAAGCTCCTCCATATAACCAACTGCCCCCAGAGGAAACACGCTATGCTCTTTTCACTGATGGGTCCTGTCGCATCGTTGGAATGAATCGGAAGTGGAAAGCAGCCGTATGGAGCCCCACACGACAGGTTGCACAAGCTATCGAAGGAGAAGGTGGATCGAGCCAATTTGCGGAACTCAAAGCTATACAGCTGGCCCTGGACATTGCTGAAAGAGAGAAGTGGCCAAAGCTCTACCTCTACACTGACTCATGGATGGTAGCCAATGCTCTGTGGGGTTGGCTGGAAAGGTGGAAAAAGACTAATTGGCAGCGTAGAGGGAAACCAATTTGGGCTGCTGAAGAGTGGAAAGACATCGCTACCAGGGTAGGGAGGCTACCTGTGAAGGTCCGCCATGTGGATGCCCATGTCCCCAAGAGCAGAGCGAATGAGGAGCACCAAAACAATGAGCAGGTAGACCAGGCTTCAAAGATAGGAGTGTCCAAGATAGATCTAGATTGGGAACATAAGGGAGAGTTATTCCTAGCTCGATGGGCCCATGATGCCTCAGGTCATCAGGGTAGAGATGCCACCTATAAGTGGGCACGAGACCGAGGGGTGGATTTAACCATGGACAGTATTTCGCAGGTCATCCATGACTGTGAGACGTGTGCTGCCATCAAACAGGCCAAGCGAGTGAAGCCCCTGTGGTATGGTGGGCGGTGGTCCAAGTACAAGTATGGAGAGGCCTGGCAGATTGACTACATCACACTGCCCCAGACACGCCAAGGCAAGCGCTACGTGCTGACCATGGTAGAAGCCACTACAGGATGGTTGGAAACCTACCCTGTGTCTCATGCTACAGCCCGTAACACCATCCTGGGCCTTGAAAAGCAGGTCCTTTGGAGGCATGGTACCCCTGAGAGGATTGAGTCAGACAACGGGACTCATTTCAAGAACAGCCTTATCAACACCTGGGCCAGAGAACATGGCATTGAGTGGGTGTACCATATCCCCTACCATGCACCAGCTGCAGGCAAAGTGGAGAGGTACAATGGACTGTTAAAAACCCAGTTGAAAGCCTTGGGTGGGGGATCTTTCAAAAATTGGGAGCAGCATTTAGCAAAGGCCACCTGGTTAGTTAACACCCGAGGTTCCACCAACCGAGCAGGTCCTGCCCAATCTGAGTCCCTGAATATAACAGATGGAGATAAAGTCCCGGTGGTACATGTCAGGGGTTTGTTAGGGAAAACCGTGTGGATCAATTCTGCCTCAAGTACAGACAAACCCATTCGTGGGGTTGTCTTCGCTCAGGGACCAGGTTGCACATGGTGGATAATGCAGAGAGATGGAACAACACGATGTGTACCTCAGGGAGATCTGATTGTGGGGTGAGAATGATATGCAAATATTACTGTTTGTTGGATGTTACTGCCATTGTCTGTACATTAAACCATACAGACATGAGATAGGAAGAAATGTGTAAGTGTGAAAGGTCTAAGCAAGTGGAAGATGGAGAAGGAAATGGGTAGGTGTTGAAGGTTTGAGCAAGTGAAAGATGGAGTTTTGAGTGAGTAAAATGAAAGTGGGGAATCCTGCAGCTCTGTGGTATGGGGCCTGGATTCAGTGGTCCGGTGTGGGGATGCGATGAGGGCATGATGGGTATAGCTTGTAATTTTTGGGGGTAATGGATGAAAGTTTTACTTGAATAAAATGCATGATGTGTGGTATGTTGATGATATGGGGATAAGGGGTGGAATGTCCTAGGGTGACGCTATGATGCTTGTATCCCCATTTGTGTGTTCTGTTTATGCTGGATATTATGTTCTGTGCCTTCAAGACTGGCTCTGAAGAGTGAATGTTTTGTTTTGGGTTTTGTTATCAGCCTGCTCCCCCACGGCTGGCGGGACACAGGGACAGGGAGTACATAGGGCGGTTTTTGCTTTTTGCTGGGCTTTTTGCTTTGCTCTTGCTCTGGCTTCTGCTTGCTCCTGCTTTGCTCTTGCTTTTGCTTCTGCTTCTGCTCATTAGCTAGTTTAGCTAAGCAGTCCAATTTTTTTTTCCCCTGGACTGTTTTTTTTCCTTTTTTTCCTTTTTTTTCTTTTTTTCCTTTTTTTTTCCCCTCCCCTTTTTGGAACTACTCGAACCTGCTCTGGACTGGGACCTGGAAACACCGAGAGCTTGCACCTCGTGGCTTGTAGCAGCCATCTCCAGCGCCGGAGGGACTGACAACAGAGCAACCACCCCCCAAGAGAGACTTTCTGAATTTGTCATCCTTTTCAGAGTGGTGAAGGAGTGTTATCATCTGGTATTGTTCATTCTGTGTGCTGGGGGCTGCTGTGCCTGTTAAATAAACAGGTTCTTTCCACTTCTCTCCGAGGAATCCTTCCCAAACCGGTTGGAGGGAGGGGCTGTGTGGGTTTGCTTTCTGGAGGGGCCTCCTTTTGCAGATTTTCTCCCAAATTTGCCCTAAACTAGGACACTCACTAACTTCATTAATTATTTAATTAACTCTTCTAATTAATTGCTTTAATTAATTATTATAATAAGCTGTGTAATCTTCCACTTTAGCCAGCACATAGCAAGGTTTTTTTTCAGCAAAGACTGTTGTGGTTAGAACAGTTTGGGAAAAGCACTGAAACTTTAAGTTTTGCTAAATCAACCATGATATGCTTTCAAGAACAAAGCCTGAGGGAGAGATGTATGGCTGAAAACTGGACACCATGAATGCAGAAGTTATAGACCACAAGGACATGGTGCAAAAACCAGAGATAAAGGAGAGACCAAAGAAGACAGTTCAGCATTTGTACTAAAAACTCTATCAGGGAAATAGATAGTAAAAAGGCTGAAAATGTGTATTATATATCATAAGAAGTGACAAATCAATAACCAAGAGAAGACAGAATACTAATGAAGAGAATTATGTACTTTGGAACCAATGAACATTGATTTCTTTGTTTGCTAAAGATATACAAATAATGAAAAAGTTTTGTAAGTGGATGTGCATCCAGGTGGAGGTATCACCATGGTGCTGTGAATGAAGTAATGTTTACTTTCTAATGCCAAAAAATAATGTCAGAGAATTTGATTTATCACAATGTTTCCAGCAACACTTTTAGGAGGAGTTGTTCATTCCCCTTCTAAACATTACGTTTGTACTTCTAATGAATCACATGGTCCTTTTCCACAATGATGTTGTACTTAGGCCATTTCAATCTTTCACTGCTCTTACCAATGATGTCATTTCCCACTCCAGCTAGGTGGAACTAGGGGGAAGAAAACTTTGTTAAAATAGGTAGGTTGGCTGCACTGACAACATGAAATGTTCTGCCTTCTGAGAACACTGCAATGAAAGGAGAGTACATTTTCCTAAGCACTAGAAAAATTCTAGTTACTTCTCCCTCCTGTGGTGTGTCCTTCCATCCCTATTACAGAAAGAACAACAATATAGGAGGCAGCAATGTGTTGGTAGGGCTTGTGGTCTTGTTTGCTGCCATGGATATGGATGAGTCAAGGAAATGCATCTTGGAGTAGAGAGCAAGCTGGTCTGTAAGAATTATGCAAAAGCTCAGGATCATCATCAGATGGACAGTTAGGGCAAATCTGTGAAAGTCAGGGCAATGCCAGGCACAGGGAGTGAGTTACAAAACACTCACCTCCTCCAGTGAGGGCAGAACAGCTCTGGAGGCTCAGCCATGTGCCTGGCTGAGAGCAGTTAAGTGCTTGCTCATACCCTATGCACGCACTGGGAGCTGTAATGGCTCTTGGTGAGACGTTTTCCAGACACTGCCTGGCTCTTACACAGTCAGCAGCTGTTATAAAAATTTTAATAAATTGGGTCAATAATTGCAGTCAAAGCCCCAGTGCTCTGACATAGTGCTAGGCTGAAAAATGACAGGGAACAGCACTTGTCTGGAGCACATCTCAGTGCTACACAGGGCCACCTCTGCACTTGCAAATCCAGTCAAACTCAGTCTAAAGGTCATAGTTATCCTTCTGAGAGATCCCATTACAGTCAGAGCTGCATGCACCAGGGACAGGAATGTTTCATGGTGTGCTCCTAGCAAACAGTCAATGAGCTGCTCCAGAGCAGCAAAAGCAGGCAGAAATCCCAGGAGCACAGCAGGCATGTACAGCCCATCAGCACATCCACACAGCAGGCAGCTCTCAGGGAGGTGCAAAAAGCAAATGTGCAGGTGGGCACATGGGTCTGAAAGGGCAAAGTTCTGCTCTCCTTTCATCCACCAATGCCTTGTTCATTCCTGTGATGGGCCCCAGACCAGAAAGACACATCCTAAATCTCCTAACTTAATATGATAAACTCTTCCCAGCATTGAAACCCTTTTCTTCTGTAGGAGATAGATAAAATATGAATGTATTTTGAAACAAAAAAATAGTTCTTTCAGCTCTTTGAAAACCAAATCTGTTCTTCTCCTTTATACAGATCATTCAAAGGAGTCCCAGCTCAGATTGAAAGGCCAGATACTTCTACAGCACACATAATAGCATCAGAATTGGCTGTGAACCTGTGGGTAACTATTTGCCGTGTGCTGCGCTCCTTCCAACAGCTGTATTTTGCCTTATTGATCTGGTAAATTACTATGCACAGTCTTCTCTGTTGCATAGCTTCTTCCCTCGCTGGGTCTGAAAACAGATCCTGAGGAACAGAGCAGTTTTGAATGTCCAGCCCATATGGATGACCGTCTGCACTAGCGAGCACTTCTTCCACAGAGATGCTCTTCTTTGACTGAGGGTACAGTATGAGAGGAAAGCTCATGTCCTTACAAACAATTTGATGGGTGAAAGTGTTAATGTCTTTGAAATGGGGCTTAATGTCTCTACTCACTTTGGGCAGCAGGTTCTTTGCAGAGTGTTGTGATGCACTAGATAGTTATTTGGATGCTGCACTGGGTGTTGTGTTACATGAATGTTTCCCCCTTTCCCTCAGGTGGCTGTTCCCTTGGTAAGGTGATCTGTCCCTTGTAGCCTCTCCCTTCCCCCCTCCTCACTGGTGTCCCATTGGCTGCGGCCCTCCGTCCCCGCCACCCATTCCGCAGGTATAAATGTCCCTTGGGATTGGAATTCGGTCTCTTTTTTCACCTGGACGGTCTCCGATGCAGACGTCCCTTTCCAGCTAATAAAACAGGACATCAGAACCACGTGGAGAAAGAGCGCTTCTCGTCCTTTAGTTTGTCCATGTAGGATCCGTGCGGGCTTAAATCCCAAACTAGCCGGGGGGATTTACAGCCCGAAACCCACAATTCCTTCTGCAGAGCCCAAACAAGCCTGAACTTCTGAGCTTTGGGGTAAAATAGTAGGTTCAAGGGGGAATGTGGTAGACATTTAGGGAAGGCTGTCGCTTCCTAGTACCTCAGCCAATGGGGAAAGGAAGGGGGCAACATGCGGCCGGGTGCTTAGGATAAAAGGAGGCTGCACCCTCTGAAAACCCCAAGAGAGAAAACCCCGCGGGCTTTCTCTCTGTGCCCTGGGGAGGGTCTCTCTCCCTTTATTCGAATAAAGTTGCAGGAGTCCTCTGTCTCCTTTTTGGACATAAACACCTGACATTTGTGAATTTTCCTAAAAAGTGTGTCCAATCAAATCTGCTGTTATTATGAAGAGCTAATTGAGCAAATTATATAAGCTTTTATACAATACAGCATTCCACTGAATATTTTTCTTATTTTTTAATATAGGTAAATGTTTAAAATTTTTAATCTATTCTCTATATGCAAATCTCTGTCACTAGTTTGTTTCTTCCATTTTATTTCTTGTTTTTGAGTTTAAATCATTCTGTAAGAAAAATAACTGTTGGTGTTTTTTTTAAAGCTAGAGTAGTTCAATTTTCTGGGAGGCTATTTTAGAAGTGTACAAATATGTACAAAAGTGTACCTGATGATTTAAAAGTGCAGAAAGTTGAGATTTAGACTTGTACCCTCAAAGTCCTCTATCAAACTACAAATCAGTTTAAACTATTTCTTGGACTGTTAAACATCTCTTCTGTGAACAGTTCAGGTTGCAGAAACAGTTCAGTCATCTTCTGCTGTAGATTTGCAAAATTTCCACTGTAATCTCCCTATAAAAGGGAGCAGAGTTCGAACTCTTTGAAGCAACAACTGAAGAGCCTCACAAAGAACATCCCTCTGACCAAAAGTGTTGCTTTTTTAAGTGTTGCTTCTTTGCAGTGCAAAATACTTCAAAAAGAGTAGCAGAAATTGTGACATCTTAAAAGATAATGCTTCCTGTCAAGTAAACAGTTTTAAAAAAATTCATGCTGTCCAATATGTTGAGTTGGAATTTTTTTGGTGGTTTTAGTTTGGTTTTTTGGACTTTCTTTGACAGAGGAAAAGTTCTTTGCTTTAAAGCATCTGATGATGTCTGCTCTCTTCTGTTTTCTGACATCTGCTCTGACATTCCAGTACGTTGGCAATTGTGTGACAAAATTAGCTTCTGACAAAAGCAAAGGCTTTTTATTTAATTTAAGGAAATTTAAGGAAATTCACTTCTTCCATCAAGAATAAAACCAAGCCTCTACAGCTGTAGCTATAGTGGACTTTCACCATCACAGACTAAGAAAAGTGCCCTCAACTGATTTGGAAATTCTGATTTGGAAGTTTAAAAACAGGCTTGCCTGCAACAAAAAATGGATATGCACAAATACATAAAATGTATAGAATAAGTGTATAGCAATGCTTTTTGTGTTTTACTTTCACATAAGCTTCTTATTATTATAGGACAAAACAGGAAATCTAGGTTGAAGCCCCCTGAAAACATCAGTGACAAGGATAAACAACAACTCAGTTGCTGATGATGAAAAAGACACGCAAAAAATGAGAAAAAACAAAACCAAATGTTTTCACTAGAGCAACGTCTTTTTTTTTTTTTTTTTGACAGCTTATCAAAAGTGAGTCCAAATAGCAACTCAATTTGTGTTTGTATATTAGTTCTTTTTAATGTTAAGGAGTAAATGGTAAAAAAAAATGTAATGTGAAAGAGGTTCATTTTCATTCATGTTGGATCTCAGCCAAACTCAGCTGCAGACTTGGACTCCAAATATGCCAAAGTTTAGACATAGAAAAGACAACATTATTCATTCTAATGTTAATAAAATTATTTCTAATTTGCTGCGCTGTGTCCTTCTGCTTCTGGCTGGGGGATCAGGATTGACGGCGGCTAGCCCCAACACAGCCAGCACTGGGGGGCACTCTCCAGATGCACTGCGGTGTCCAGAGGGTGCCTAGCTGGAATATTTAGAGGCAGCGGCGGCAAAGTGAAGAAAACAGGGACTCCATCCAGGGGCAAAAGTCCAGGTTTATTGAACTCCAGGGGAACCAGCCAGGCAAAGACCCAGAGGGAGGGGGTTACACAGGTTTATAAAGGGGGAGGAGAACAGGGGTGGAACTGGACCAAGCTCCAGTCGAGAAACAGGAGGGTGGGGGGATACAAAGGAGTGACTGCTGGGGTAACAAATACATTTAAACTGGGAGTGGGACTTCAGCTCCTAATCCAATCACTTGATGGGAACAGTAGAAGATGCTGGAATAAGGGGAGGGGCCGCCAAGTGATAGATAGGGTTCTGGGGAGGGGTTACAGTAATGAATTAGCACAAATTAGGACAATTGGGGTGGAGATAAGGGGATTGGCATGAACTGATGGGGAGGGGAGAACCAGGGCAGAACCAGAACTTTAAATAATATACAATAAAAATGACACACCACAACACTAATTCACTTCTCTGCCTTCTGCTGGGAACTGAACAAAGAAATCCCAAAGTAGGCATGTGCTGTACCATCCATTTATATACTCGCACAGGAAGGGAAAATACTGAACTCTGCAATGTGCAACAGGACTGTAAGTCAGAACTGCAACTGGAATCCCAATTCCGTGCTTCCAGACCTTTAGCTATTTAAAATGTGCAGTCTTTACACTAAGCTGGCATGAGATTTTGCATTTGTACTCAAACACAACACTATTTTCAGGAGCTGGGTAAGGAAGCAAAAGCTCTCCTGGAGCCTTGCTACTACTGCTTGCCTTTATTTCTTTTCTGGGTAGCTAAGGAAGGGATGTCTGGCTTTGCTAGGCAGGATTCTTGCACATCCCAGCCTTGCACTGCTCCTCCCCTGCCCCTGCTGCTCCCTGGCACTGTCCATGAGCTCCTGGGGCAGCCCCAGGGCTTTCCACCTGGGCTGTGATCCCAGATCATCCCACACAGCATCCAGGGACTAACAGGGTTTTGCCATAACAGCAAGGTGGCTCAGGAGTCTTCCTTCCATCCATTACTATTTTCCCAGGGATTCACTTTCTCTCCATATAATGAGCAAGCAGGAAGAATGCAGCTGTTGCAAACAAGGCTGTCAAGTCCTGTAGTCATCTAAATGATCACAGCACTGAGCTCTAGGACTCAAAGCTACTCCACTGCTGCCTAGAACAGAACATCTTAGCATCTCCTCTTCTGCTGTTGCTTAACAGCTTCCATGAAAGATTAAGTACCTCAGAGAGCAAACAACAGGAAGGATGATGAAAACACATCCAGCAAGAACATTTCATACCACTTCCCTCTCCCTCTTGGCATTGAGGCAACCATATGCTCTGTGTTTTAAGGGGGAAAAAAATCAATCAAAAAAAAAAATCAAAACCGCAAGCATATTATTTTCATGTCTCATTTGCATAACAGATTAATAGTTTCTAAACCAAATCACATCAGTAAGCCCGTTACCATCCACAGTAAGACATTGGGAGGACACACTCCACAACACCAAAGAGGAAAAACTCTTGCTTCTCAAAGATATATCCCTCCCTTGACCTTGCCTACACTAGAGTAAGGGTAAAAGGGACCTGAACAGTGAGTTGGGAGGTCAAAGCAACCACACATCTCATGGCATGGAGCAGACACACATCTCTGTTCACTGAGATCCTTTATATCCACCAGAACAGTGTCTAGCCGACAAGGATTGTCTAGAGGCAGGAAAGATGTGACAGAGCACAGGACTTCATATCCAGCACCTGCCTTCTGAGATACCTGGTGGATACTAAAACATGCTGCATTTGCAAGGAGCTGGTGCTGCTCACAGTGCTGCACAAGCTGCAGGAGGATATAAAGTGGTACAAGTCAGCATAAAAGCTCTGCTGATTTATACTGCTGGAAAACTGGCCCCAAAGATTTTGTTACCTATACAACCAGAAGGAAATTAATTCTTCCAGTACCACAGGAACTGGCAAGATTGAGCTGTTTACAAAGCCTGCTCTTGAACAACATTTTCCTTTTTTTGTTGTTGTTTATAAATTATTTGGGCCCTTCCATAGTAAGCTGAATCATATCTGTCATGGTTAGCACAGATACAATTAATCTCATTAAGGAGGCGTACAAACTTATTTTCTGATGAATTCTCCAGGCTTGCTAAGCAAAATAAGGCATTTGGTGCTCAAAGCAGGTTACAAACAACCACATGGTTAAAGCATTATCAGCATTCATCTGTATTAGATTCCTCAGTCTTTTTTCAGACAGACACAGCTCAGAAGGTGCCAGTTCAAACCCACTGTGCAGCTGGAACATGTAGAGATGGGGCCCTAGAGCTCTGAAGTGCTTTGACATCATGGTCACAACCCAGGCTGCCCTCAGGACAGGGGTTTCTGCCTGGGGTTGGTTCTGCTGCAAGAAAGAGGGAACTGGTTTCCTTTAGCTGGCTTTATTTACCAGCTATATAAAGGATGCCATGGCATTCCTGAAGCCCATAGCACACCTTGTCCTGAAAGGCTTGACCATGCATTCTTCCACAAAGTAAATCGTGACTGACTTCAGTTGTGCTTCAGAAACTGGAATGGCCTTCTCTGAACTCCCTAGAGTTCACTCCCCTGAGAACTCACATCTGCAGACAGTGAAAGACAAGACTGGGCTGGTTCACCCCCCATCACTGCCTGACCTCACCTTGTGCCCTTGTATCACCACTGGCTTCAGCAGGGCCTGAACTGAACTGCAAAGAATTCAGCAGCTGCTCCAAAACTCACAGCAGCCTTTGGATGGGCAGAGGCCAGCTTAGAGTTTTGTTTTGGGATCTCAATGAGAGTTTTGGAAGGAAATTCCCCATTTCAGCCACAAGAGACATAGTCCAGCTATCCTGGACAAAAGATGGGCGTGAAAAATGCCAAACACTTGTGTTAAAATTTTAGAAGTTTAATAGTAATAAAATAGTAATAAAAAATTAGGGCAATTAGAATTTGGACAATCAAAGTTAGGACAATAAAAGACAATAAAAAGCAAAGAATTATGGATGTCTGGGCATTTTGCTCTGGCACAAAGCATGTTTTGCTAACAAAGGATTAACCTTTAAAAGCAATACACTATTGCATATTCATATATCTCATACATGATTCAAACATTCCTTTCAACCTAAGGGTGCTTCTGTTTAATGTCTGCTTCCCCCCCTCATCTTGTAAATCAATCGTCTCAATCCCCACAAAGTCTGGTTTTTCCCAATAAGGAGGCAATAATTCTTCCCTTAAGATCTTGGTGTCTTGTTGCTGTTATCTCTATGCAAAGAATTTCCTGATTATCTTATCCATTCCTTGAGCTAGTTACAAAAAGTATCTTACATCACATAGTTTCTATTTTAATATTATGCTATAGCCTAAAAACTATATTTACCACACTAATTAAAACAGATTAATACAGCATAACTTTCTAACATAACACATATAGTATTCATTTTAATATTTGCAAAGAGCCAGTCATATAATATGCATTTTTCACAATCGGGAAAAAATATTTCTAAATTAGTTCCTTCTTAGTCCCTTGCATGCTCATTTCTGGGGGATAAAACAATTAAATCCTTGATATTTAGATCAGTAATCCATTTTCTCTCTCTCTTGCAGCTGAGAAAATAGATCAGAAATATTACAAAATACTTCCTTATGAAGTTAAGGAAAAACTAGAACATTCAATACTCAGAACAAAAAAATATAGAAAAATACAATAAATAAATTTGTTTGTGGGTCTAAGTGGAAAATTTTGAAGTTTTCAACTTTCCAGTCCAGCAATAGATCTATCTGCTTTCTGTATTTATACAAAAAAAAATATTTTAAAATTATTGAAAATGGAGAGGCAATCAGAATAGCACCGTCCCTGCTAGAAAAACTGTTCCAAGCAGCACACAACCTTTGCTAGAGTGTTTACACCTTGGAAAAGCAGCTTCACTGTGGAGAGAAGACACAAACAATATGCAGCAGGAGAGACCTTTAGCATCCTGGGGAAGGTCTATGCTAATTACCTGGGGCAATGGGAGCCCCACAGCTTTCTTCCTCTTCATTGGGAAGAGGAAATTGTGTTTGGTATGGACAATATACACCTCACTGAAGCAGTGGCTACTAAAATAATAGTTGTCTGGGGCACCAGCTCATCTTGCTGGCTGTTCCTGCAATCCACCAGGCAAAGTAGAAAAACCTTGAGGAGGCTTTTCACGTGTCTTAGGTTGCAAGATGTAGCTGGGGGTGTGTATTCTATTTGCCATCTGTTAGAGGTGGGGCAGTTATCTTCCATTAATTGGCCAGTTTTCTTTATCTCTTCCACAAACCAATCCTCCCTCTGGGAAATATCTTCTGTTAATGGGCCATTGGGTGTCACTGCATAACTGATAAAATGACAGCATCCCACTGGGTTATGCTCTGCCCAGGGAGAGGAGACAAGCATTCCTACCTGGATATAATCTGAGATATGGAACACCAGAGACAGCTTTTTCCACTGGATTCCCAGAGGAAGACCAGGCCCATCTACACCACCATTGCACCTTCAGAAGAAAGCTATACCCTTCTACAGCATCACTGCTTCAACAAAACCACATCTGTCACTGCAGGAGGACAGCAGCCACCATTTAATCAGACTGCTACCTACACCCTAACCAACAGAGTATCAGGTTGTATTCTGGCTCTGTCAGTAGGGGGTTTTTTTGGTACTATTGCATTTATTTGGATTTTTAATTTTTGCTAGTAAGGAACTGTTATTTCTATTCCCATATCTTTGTCTGAGAGCCCCTTACTTTCAAAATTACAATAATTCGGAGGGAGGGGGTTTACATTTTCCATTTCAAGGGAGGCTCCTGCCTTTTCTCAGCAGACACCTGTCTTTTCAAACCAATACAACATGACACCCCTCATCTGTGGGACTGAGAGAGATCAGTTTTCACTCTGTTATGTGTGACACACAGTAGACAACCAGGTATATAAAATGAGAGGGGTTCAGTGTTCTGCTGAACCAGGGTAGTGCTGATGCTTCATGTTCAGGCAGGATGTTTCACTCAGAGACCCACATCACACCATGTGAATATTAAATTCAAAACCCCATTGCATGCCTCTCTAATGGAAAATTTATTTTATTGCACAGAACTATAGGGACTTGAGTGAAGGAAAGCCCAGTTAGTTATAAATAATTTACCCAAAAAATGAAGCCATTTTAAGACCTGGAAGGAATGGTTCATGTGCCATTCTTTCATGAAAAAATGGTCTCTTTGTCTTTCTCTGCAATTCGGATTTTTTTTTTAAGCAATTCCTATTTTCTGTAAAAATACCCCATAAAATCATTGAATGCCAAGTTTTCTTAGCCAACCAAAATGCTATTTTTTTTTAAGGAATTGGCCCATATAAACACAATCTTTAGCTGACTTGCCTGAAAACCTTTGAAGAACCTATTTTGCTCTCCAGATCATCCACCTAAAGGAATGGGTGGGAAGCTGAGCAATGTATCCATGGCTTCTATCTCCAGCTTCCCACCACTGGCATTGCTACACTGGGACACACAGCGAGGTCTTAGTTACATGCTGGGCTAGACAAACTCACAAGAATTCACGTGTAGCTGGAATGCCTCCATGCTGATTTCTGCCTCTATGGGACACAAGCTGAACTTGCCCCCAACATATTAAAATTTGGGTTCTGTAACACCAAAGCTCATAGACTCCAACCCTTGCAACACCCTAAAGAAATAATATAAACGTTTCAGAGAACAGAGACACATTTTTGGCCTTCAGACGCAATACAGCCACTGCTCTGGAGCATCACAAAGCCTGTATTTGTACAGTGCCACCATCTCTGTGCTTGGCACAGGGGCAAAGTCAGGGATCGGAATGTGACTGAGGCATTCTGTGCTCCAGAAACAGGAACAGCTGGGTACAGCATCTGCAGGAGCCCCCATGGGGGCTGCTCTAATTTAAACTGGCCCCTGAGCAGAGCAGAATCTAAGGAACAGAAGCAGAGATGCCTCAAGCCACTGTTGTACTCTCTTTCTGAAGCTGCACCTTTGGAAGCATATCAGAAAGTAACAGCAGATTGTAAGAGGGCCAGGAATAAAGTTGGGCAAAACAGTCTCCTCACCCAACAGTGCCTTTTACCCAGACACCAACAACCCTAAAATTGCACCCTGCTGCAGGTCAGCATTGCTTTCTGTGTCACCTAAGAGGAAGAGAGAAATGTCTCAGCTTCTGCTCATGTTTCTCCGGCCTCTAGTACTGACTAATGTCATTTCACTTCCACAGCATTGCTTTGGAATTAGCCTCTG
This sequence comes from Motacilla alba alba, assembly GCF_015832195.1. Classification (NCBI taxonomy): domain Eukaryota; kingdom Metazoa; phylum Chordata; class Aves; order Passeriformes; family Motacillidae; genus Motacilla; species Motacilla alba. The sequence continues at coordinate 95,836,872 of NC_052018.1, forward strand.
GAAACCAAGAGCAATCCGCCTCTCTCAGCACATAGAACTAATCAAAATTTGAGTTTTGATCTTGGGATCATCCCAGATGGAGCAATCAAGCTTGAGGCTTTTCCTAATCAGAAGAAGAGGGTTAAACAGGTAACGAGCAAAAAACTTTGCTGTGTCATACAAATAATGAATCTTACTCAAGAAAAGTGCTCTGATAGCAGACTGTGTCTGATGGATGACATTGGCTGTCAAAGAAACTGCTCTTCCTAAAAATACATTCTCTCAACAGGGAGAGCTGGGAAGAGGGAGAGAGAGGGGAGCAAAAGGGAATTAATAAAGCAATACAGCATTTATCCAACAGTATAGTGAACACACAGAAGCTGAAGCAGGAAGATGGGAAGTTTCTCATGATCCACACAAGCTATAAGATGTTCAGCCATGCAGGTGAAAGACTTTGGCAAAGCCAGAGAGGAGAAAAGCATTCTTATCTGCCGCTGCTGACTGCTTATATCTGATGGCAGGGCACAAGTTCTAGCTGAGCAGATCTAATTTCTCATCTGGACTCACTCACTTCATATCTGGAACTGGAAGGAATGGGATGGCCTCCAGATATGTCTCCAGATACAATTGAGGCTCAAGTCAATTGAATGTTCAGGATTTTATTTCAAACCAAATCAGCTTCTCCTGTAAATTCAAAAGTGATTCTCTGGAGATACAGGTTTGTGGCCATAGCTCTCTTCACAGAGAGCAGCAGACACAACTTCCCCAGGATGTTTCCTGGAAAAGGCTGTGAGAAAGCTCAGAGAAGAAGAAAAACAATTCTTATCTCTACTTGCTGCATCTGTTGTTTGGCACATGTGGAATGTGTTATGGAGACTGTTTACGGAAGAGGGATTTGTTAATTGGACTCTGGTGATGCAGGTTTGCAGCGCCTTCTGTGATCCATAGCATTTCTGAGAAATATGATGTATTCTTGGGCCAAATTACTAACAGATTCAAGCACACAAATAGATCCCTGGTCTTCAAATAATTTTAAACAGAAAATCTTTGCTTATTGGCCAAAATTATCTCAAAAACTGAGTCTGCAGTGGCTACAGCATGTAAATGGAAGCATTTCTCTAACCATCTCTCTTGCCCTTCAGTGTTGCCACCCTGTCTCTCCTTGCCATCTACAAAAGAGAATGAAAACCTGTTCCTGAGTTTTCAGATATGGAAAGGCAGCATCCTCAACCTCCCTGAGCTGGCCAGCACAGGGCACACCGACCAAATGATGCAAGGGCATTAATAAGTTCCCCGTTGAAACAGGAGCGTTCCTGAGCCCACCACACACCGTGTCTGCACACTTGGCCTGGGACCCCCATCTCACCTCAGGAATCTCTTAGCAAGTTATTTACAGGGTTTCCTCTGCGTCAGGGGAAGAGAGTGAGCACACAGGAGCTAATAGGTGTGAAATTGGCACTAAAGGGTTTTTCATGCAGCTGGTGTAGTCCTCAGTGAAAGGCAGCTTCTCCTATATGACCTTATTTCTGTGGGTCCTCCCGTTGCTGCTGTGAAGGTAGCCATACACCCTACCTCATGCGGGTGTTGAAAATGCATCAAAGTCTTCCAAGTGCTGTGAAATCAAGTAAACCAGTAAAACACAACAAGAATTTATTTTGAAAGCAGACTCATTTGTGTATTTATAACAACAAATGAAAAGAAACTAAAATAATGCCAATTTTTATGGTTTGGACTGGAAGGTAACTAGTAATTTTGCGAAGACAAGAAGGGCAAGAAAGCTGTATTTTAGCCTAATTAATCAGAACTAATGACCCCCTAAAACCTGGCTTCTCTCAATCAGCACACTATCAGCAGTGACACTATAGTAGCCTGTTGTACTTGAAAGAGCAGCCCAGGGGCCATCTAATGACACTCAAATGTGAGTGTCTCCGAGTTTTCCATAAAGTAAAGCTTGCCTAAATTTCCAGACCTCATGGTGGAACTGTGAGACAAACTGTCAGATGGCTCTGAAGTGTTTAATACAATTAAGGATATGCAATCTGGAAACGCCCTGGGCTCAGACAATTTGTCCACAGATTCCTGTTAAGCTTTCAGAAACAAATCCACACAGTCTCCTGAGCAAGCTTATTTTTTAGCCAACAGCAAGGGAATCAGGGATCACAGGAAGCAAACAGATCCCCTTGCTAATGCCTTTTCACCCCCACAATGGATGGGGCAGCAAAGGAGCAGAACATCATCTCAGCAAGAACTTCATTGAAAGACTTTTTAAGCATTTGAATGCACTGCCCAGGGTGGTGATGGAGTTGCCATCCCTGTGTTCAAGAAACAGCTGGATGATCTAATTGACAAGGTGGTGACTGGTCAAAGGTTGGGTTTGATATCTTACAGGCCTTTTCCAACCTAAATGATTCTGTGATCAACAGTTGACAAACATAATGAAATAGAATCAGTTTTCAATAGCAAACATTTTGTGCTCATAATGATTTTCATCTAAGCAAAGGAAACATTAATTCCCTCTATGCTTCTCAGAGACTTGCAATTACACCACCTGCACAGACAGGGAAACTGAGGCATATTGCTTCACAGCTCATCTCCATCCAGCAGATCAGTGGGAGAACAGCACAAACTGGACCTACCTTCTCCTAAGGAAGCATCTCCCAAATCCATAACATTTCCACAAGCTCAGGAGGACAGCTTGCCTTTGACACCAAGCAAGACAGAGGACACCCACAGAATGGGAAAAGCCCTCACCTCCCACTTCAGAGCAGCAGAGCTCAGTGGAGAGTGTCTATGAACAGAATCACACAAATACATGGCCCCAGCAACCCGCTGTCAATTGTTTCACCAACATACATATCCCAGTACCAGGAGCACCCAATAGCAAACATCCCATATGTGACATTTCTCACTGAACTATTTTGTCTACTCTGGAGTAAAGGAAGAGAGCTACTGCCTAAAACACACACTCACAGGTGGATGAAGAAAGGAAAAGGTTGGAGAATAGACTGAGCTGCTGTAGTACCGAAAGCAGAAAATTAGTGCCCATAGCAGAGTTCAAGATCTCCCATTTCCAGGTGTGCTTTTTGATCTGTTAAAGGGCAACAGGAAGATGATCACAACACCATAGTGGGTGATGTAAATCAAAGAATCACAAAATTGTTAGTGTTGGAAGGAACCTCTGGAGATCATCTAGTCCAAACCCCCTGCCAAGACAGGGTTATTGTTGGGACTCACCCCCGGATTGCGGTGACCCCAAAAGATAGAAAAGTCTCTCCTCCAACCTGTGCCTTCAAAGAAAGACTCAGTAGTCCTCAGTTGTCCGGTCTCAAGGTAGTTTATTACAAGTTATCTAAAAGATTTGCTTCCTGAACTGCTGTGGCCCGTTCAGCAGGTCAGACAAAGGCACACTGACCTCCCAGGGGGCTGGTGCCATCTTTTATATCATACATTACATATTACATGTTTATACTTTTTCCCCAATGCCTATTACCTATATTGAATGATGACTTTCCACTCTAAACCAATCTGTGAGTGCCAACATCACCAAAGACATGGAGGTTAGGAAGGAGAAAGGAGGAGGACAGGGCACACCCAAATCCATCTTAGAACCTCTGACCCCCATGTACAAAACTTGGACACCTCTGTACAAGGCTTAAAACCCCCTTGTACAGCCCTCAAAAATCCTTCCTTTCACTTCGTGATTATCTCTACTATACTACCTAAACTTTTGTGACTTCTTGTTCTTCCTGCAAAGTTGGTAAATTGTTCCATGGGTCAGATTCAAAGCCACAGGGGTTTCTGGCTGCATGTCAGGGTCTCAGATGCTTCTGACCTGGGTCTGGAGCATCCAAGAATGTCTGAGGGACATTCTGGGTTCCGACAGGTTACCTCACGTTAAATCCACTCTAGGCAGGAATTGGTCCTCTTTGATGTCCAAACAAAAATATATGAAGGGTTTGAGAGAGCTTAAAACAACTTGAGGTACACTGAACATAAGGCATATTACCTGTGTTTCCAAAACAAGCAGAGAAAACCCAAGATATTCGGTTTAATGAAATTTGTGTTAGATCTGGAAAAAAACCTACATATAATTGTGTGGCTAGAACTAAAACCTGTGAGTGCCCAGAGCCGTAAGCTCTTGTTCCATGGCTACTTTAAGCCAACATAACCACCAACTGCTGCCAAAAATCAACTTTCCCACTTCACACTCCTGTCACTCCTTCCCATTCACACCAGCAACTGGGATCTGCCTCAAGCTGTATTGGTTTATGAATGCCAGTAAGACTGAAGAAATAGAGCTGGGAGTAAAACTCTGGAAGTAATTGTGGCATTGTCATCCCAAATTATATTCATCTGCCTTTAAAAGATACATGTGACTGCTTTTCCTACTCCTCACACTAACCTTGCAGCCCATGTCTGACTCTTCCTGCCAAAATGGTGTGTTAGCCCTCTTTGGGCTGAGCTTCATAGCCCATAACATTTCCTTTGGACCCTGCAGCTCATGGAAGAGGTGGCTGTGCAGCCACACAAGCTACTGCTCAACAGCCAGGTGGGAAAACATGTCACTGCACAGCTGAGACTTGCATTGAGAACTGTATTTGTTGTACACGCTCAGATGAACAAATAAAGGCCTTACAGGTAACCTACAGCTCCTGCTCCATCAACTCCTGGGTGTTTGTTTTCACACATTTCTCTTCTGGATCAGGTATTTGATTGTTATATATTTAGGCATACAGGGAACATCCTTTTCCACTATGCAAGATTCCTTATGTAGCTATTCCTGCTTAAATGGCCACACACTACACTTGACAGCAACCTAAAAAAGCCAGTGAAAACCTGCTACAACATATTTGAGTATGTATAATAAATGGAAATTGCGCTTGCAAAAACAGAGCAGGGAATCTGATGCTAGAGTACAGCCAAAGAGAAAACAGTCTGCAAAAAGGTATTTCAGGCTAGAAGACCCCATCTACGTAACATGCCAGAAGATGAGAATTCAGCCAGTAAGTGTCTCTTTAATAAAAGGAGGAACAAACCCAAAGCCTGCAAATGGTAGTCGGAGGCACCTGACAACCTTTAAAACCAGGTGGTTGTGGCATACCAAAACTAAAAAGATCACATGCATTCCTGCCTTAAATATCTTGGTTTATATCTCTCTCAGAAAGCTGTGGGGGTAACAACACAACTTTGAGGTTTTGGGATGTCAGGCTTGCTGCTGAATGCAAGACAAGTGCATAGGGATGTAACAGGAACAACTAATTATCCTCCCTGCTGCATGTGAGCCAAATCAATCAGGAACTAGTTGGGAGCCCCTCCTGCTCAAAACAAGTTACAAGCTGCCTCATCCAAAGAGTGGGGAGGGCATGAGCTCCCTGCCACTTCCTACAGCTCAGGTTCACCACATCACTTGAGCTGGCAGATGCAGCACCAGACACAAGAACTGCAGGAGCCATACTTGTGGAGAGTTTTGTGGACAGTTGGCTAGCTGAGAGAGGTCATATAGACATAATACCCTTGGTTAAGTGAGAAGGAGACAAGTATAGGAGTCAGCAGTCGGTTTCTGTATAAGGCAAGGACACTGTGCCCTTGCTGCAACAGCAGGATAAGGAGGAAGATCTTTAGCTAGAAATATGAAGAAAAGCAGAAAAGTTGTAACAGTATTACTACAAGAATGTAGAAGTAGGTGTAGCTGGCTGATAAGTAACTAACCAATAATGAGCTCGCCTTTTGCAATATGTATTAACCTCATTAACACAAATATAAATATGCGTGCCTATCAATAAAGTTTGAGACTTGTTGATCATCATTGGGTGTGCAAGTCTTCCTTCTCCGTCACATACTGATTCGAAGCATCGCTGTTCCCAGAAGACTTTCCCATGGTTCTCCTTGAATCATTGATGCACTCAGCTGACAGGCTTAAGGGGTGAGAAATGACTTGTTATGACCTTATATATGAGCGTGTGATTCCATTCGTTAGAGCTGTCATGCAGCATAAATTCACAGCTTTCATGCAGTTTGTTTGTAAATGAGTTCAATAGATGCTGGAGCTTTCTTTAGTGTTACATGGGCAGTTGCACAAAGTTTGGCATTGCTTGAGACACATTCTGTAATTTCCCCAATACATATTTGTCATCTTCTCACATGACCTGTCCACACATTGTTCATGAGCTCCCTGTGCTACACCTGTCAATATCTCAACCTGCATGTGATGTCTGTCAAAAAACCCTCTGCACAACTCCAGGTTCACTCTCAACCTGATATACTTCCCCTCTCTCCAAGCTCATGAAAAACACCCTCCCTAGGCACTTTGTTCAAAGAAATTCTTGTGTACAGATGCATCAATAAACAGCCAATATTACCAGAAGGATGTTATCTATTAGGTAGTGTTACTGGTAATTCTGAGATCGCGTCTTCTGGTACACTTCCGTGTTTTCCTACTGTTATTATCCAGCAGAACTACTGATGAAAATCAGACAACAATGATAAATAGTAAAAGGCAAATAAAGTCTTCATGCATTGTGCCATGGTCTTTGTTCCAGAGACAGATGGCAGCCTGCATAATGCTGGCCTTCAATCTATATTGGATCAGTGATGCTGTACATCATCAACTGCCTGGCCCTGGCACAGAAAGGCAGGTAGGATTGCACACAGGAAAGACTGACGTGGCCTCTGGATGGATGGGGTAGTGTGGGGCTTGGCAAATTTCTTCATCCTGCTCTAAATCTGCAAGGTGGGACATTCTGGCTGACAAAGACATCTCCCTTACTTGTTTTTGGAGAAAAATAATCAAATGTGCAGTTTTATATACGCCAAATATGACAGTTTCAGGCCTTTTCCTGCACAAGGACAATTTCAACTTCAGTGTGTAATTCAAATCTCATCATTTCATTGGACAATTGCAGATTAGAGTTCTGAAAAGGTCTCACTTTCTTCTCTCTGCTTCTGAGGTGAAAATGAAAACCAGAAGGGTGTACTTGATGAAGATTTTGTTGATGGGATCACTACAGCTTTTTAATTGGCACTCAGCACAGCTTATAAATTCAGACATAAGGAATTATTTTCATTAAACAGCATCCCACAAACCAAATGATTTTTCCATCCAGCAGCAGCTATGACAGACAAAAAGGATGTTAAGCACAAGCACTTTGAAATGTAAGTACCTCAAAAGAATGTCCAGTTCTGAATTACATGGCTCAAATTGTCATTTTAAATCATTGGTTTAGATTCTTATAGGCTCAGGCTGTCATCTAGCATAGATCAGCATGGTATAAGGCAGGATCTGGGCTTTACAGCATGTACAGCATGGGTACACAGCTTGCCCCTAGAAGTAAGAAAGTCCATGTCCTTCACTTCTCCTCTGACCTGCTATGTAACTCGTGTAAATTGCTCATCCTCCACAAAGTACATCAGCTGGATGTCCCACTGACTCTGTCTCTAACCACAGGGGCCAGCTCAACTCACGATCAGCCAGAAGAGCTTTGTGAAGCTCAACCTGTCATGGTACTAAGAGGATAAAGTACCTTCACCTGTGCCTGTCATGGGCACCCAGAATGTAGGATACACCCACAGGGACCTGCAAGGCAGCCACTGTCACACCAAGTGATCATGCAAAGTCTGACAGCTACATCCAAGCATAAGGAGCACTTAAGGAAGACGCTTCCTCAAAGACAATGCGTTTTGCCTTCCACTGGTGAGGAGTGATACCAGGAACCTAGGATTCCTTGCACCTGGCAGTGCCCATTAGCAAAATAAAACTGAAGAGGTGGATGTGGAACATACACTCCTGAAAACACTGCTCCCACCTCTGAGGCTGTATTTGGGTACCATGCACCAGCAGCAACATCTACACATCATTCCAGCCTGGCTGGGCCACAACACGCTGATCCTCAGGATGAGTATTGACTCACTTCTGCTCCTTTAGCAAGCAACACTTCAAGAGCAGACAGGCTTTAAGCCTCCTTCAATTACACCACTAGAGGGATGCTAAAATGGGAACTGGGAAAATGAGCTCGGAGAAGGCATTTAAAGGAGTAACTTTAGGTCAGAAGTACGAGACAAAGGTTTTCAGGCTCTGCCAATTCAGCAAAACAATGCTGTGGTCAGGGCCCAAGGGCTTTGACATTTTCATCTACATAATCTTTCATTTTAGTAGGCTTTCAGTTGTTTTTTTCTCTTGGCAAAGGTGCATTTGTAAAAGAAGCAGCATTACAACTAAGCTGGAAAAAGCAGTCTCTCCCTCTTTCACCCAAACAGGCATGAAGCACATTAAACACACATGGCAGCAGCAAATAGCTGCTGGTGTTATCAATATTTTCCTATCTGTCTCCCAGCAGGTCAGGTGGAAAGAAATAGTCTCTCTGGGGTTTCTTCAGCTGAAGTTTGATTGATCAGCTCTAGCTGAACCAAACTGTTCCTGTAAGTGCTTCTGTAAACAAACTAATTACAAACCCCTACTAGACTGTATTTAGTTTATGCATTTAGCAGTGACATCTGCACTAGCTAAATCAGGCTGGAACAAGCAAACAAACCTACCTCTGACACAGCATCTAGTGGAGAAAGCATATTAGACATATTAGACTTCTTTCTGTTCACAGATTTTTCTCTTTTCTCCCCAGCCCAGTGACCCCTTGTGACAAAGATTTATAGAATTAGCAGTCTAAAGGGGGTCACTGCAGGGCAAGCAGGAGTAAAATTATAATAGAAGAGGCAACTCTTCATCTTCTAAGAGACTAGCTTAAACTGAGATTCATGTTGTACACGTATCACAGTAAATTCAGGAGTTCAGAGGAGACAACACTGTGCTTTACTTCTCAGTAGGCATGTCAGAGTGATTTAGAAGTGACCATTTGTCCTGCTACAAACAACAACTTAGTCTTGAAAGTGCCTTGACTAGCTACTTGCTGCCTTAAACATGAGCCGCAATAATGCACCTTCCTCTCTGCACCTCTCAGTTCTCATGAGGAAACACAGCTAGGTCTGAGTATTTCAGCAAGATATTTGTAAAAACATGCCCTTGCTGGGACTGCTGAGGAACATTCACTGGGGAAAGAAAAAGCGGAAATGAACACCAAGGAACAGAAAGTTTCTTTGCCTTGATTTATCCTCCAGTTCACGTTCTTAGACACTGAATTATCCATCTTCCACATAAAATGATGTATTTATTACTATCTATTTTCTAGACAATATATAGCAAGAATTGTTTTTTACAAAGAACTCTTAGCCCAAGGATATGTCTAAGGGGCTGGGTACCAGCAAACCCACACTTTGCCTTTCCTTCTCAACTTTGAGAACTAAATGTTACATAGGTCTCTCAAGTCTTGTTTCATAGACATGTCCAAGGACTCCAAATGTTAAACATAATTATGTGAGCCATAAGAATGGTTTAAGACTGACCACATGCACTCCACACTAGTGCAGAAGTAGCTGGTGGACTGGAGATTAAACCAGTGCTTCTGCATTTCTGCTGCTTCTTTTTCTGTTCTCATGAGGACTCTAAAAATGTGTGTATTCATTCTGAGAAGAATCCAAACAAGTTTCATTCACTTGTTCTATAAAACTACAATAGCTGAGTCAGTCTTTAAAAGTATGTCTTTTTTTAGTGTTTATCCTTCATATGTACTTGATCATTTACCATAAATAGGAACTGATGACTTTTTGTTTACTTGAAGATACGAACATTTCTATTTTCCAGAACTGTCTGAAAGAGAAATTTCCCAGGCACAATCTCCTGGAGCATATTAATGGACATATTAATTAGTGGCTTCAACCTTGAAGCAACTCTGCTTTAACTGTAAAACTAAATACAAAATTAATTAGTTGTTTTTTTGCTTTGTTTGGTTGGTTTTTTTTACAGAAAAGCAGCAATCCACCACTGGCCTGATTTATCCTATTGCTGGAATTGCTTCGACCAAAAGAAAAGCCATGATTAAGCAAAAGGTAAGTGCAATTTTCAGTAAGTTTTTGCCCAAGGTTGCACCAGTAGAAAGGTCACCAGAGCTGCATTCTCTGTAGGTAGAACACTCATGTAATGGCCAACTAGATCAGGACAAGGCTATCTCTAGGAGCATTAATGAATCAGTCATCTAAGTGAATTAAGATGCTTAAGTGTTGCCATGATATTTTCTGAAAAATCCCTTTGCTAGGATTTTTTTTCTCCTGAGAAGCTGAGGAGCCTTAGGAAAGAAATGTAAACAATAACTATCTGCTGCTGTGGAATGCAACAGGTGCATGTGTGATTGGTCCATGCTGGTTGTTTCTAATTAATGACCAATCAAAGATGCAGCTGGGGCGGATTCTCTGAGAGTCACAAGATTTTATTATTATTCCACTCTATTCCCTTCTATTCTTGTCTAGCCTTCTGACAAATCCTTTCTCTATTCTTTTAGTACAGTTTTAATACAGCATTTTTAATATAATACATTATCATAACATAAAAAATCAGCCTTCTGATAAATGGAGTCAAGATTCTTGTCTCTTCTCTCGTCCTGGGACCCCTGCAAATCTCACATTTAAGCTCCCTTCTTTACCCTCTGGCAGATTGAGGCCTTTTGCAATTAAAGTTTAGTTAGGAGGATTATCAGTCATGTATAAGCTTTGAAACCGATCTGTCATGTGTTGTAGGAATGTGCCCCCTGTTGACAGAGTGACAGAACTATCCTTTGTCCCCCAAAAAAGGAAAGAAGCCCAAAAGTTTCTCTTATTGATTAGGTGAAAAGCCACCTCATAGGACCTTGGAAGCTTCACCTCAAACTTAAGGATAGCTAACTGGACACAAGCCAGAAAGTCCCACCTGGGCAATTTAGTAGAAAAAGAAGAGAACAAAGAAGCTAATTGCTTTCGTGAGGTGTTTTACCAGGAGCAAGATCTATTGCACCTGGCTCGTTTTTTTCTGTTTGTTATTTTGCCTTTTATTAAACATTTTTTTGTTTCCAACACTGCATCAGAAGCCATCCTGCCTATTTTTATGCGTCCAAAGGTAGCTGAGCTATCTTGGGTGTATTATATTACTTTTGAGAGCTTATTTAGACCAGACTCGAAAAACTAAATATAATAATGTGTGAAGAGCAGCTGCTGATATTGATGCCCTATGGAGAGGCTCCCTTGGAGTTTGATTACAGCAGTCCAACATTCCAGTTTATGAATTACACTCAAGAACAGTTTATCCCCCATGCAGATGTGATTTAATCACATCACTCCCTTCTGAGATTCCCAGTGGAGCTTTTAATGCTTTTGGACATATTAGATCATGGAGTTAGCTTGACAATTCTGCTTGAGGGGATTTGTCAAAGCCATTAGAGTGCAGACTGGATGCCAGCACTGAAAGATGTGGGATCACCTGCCTAAGCCTGCACTGAGACCTCAGTGATAGACAGAAGTGCCTTACTATATAGTGAGCTAATTTAGCAGAGACAAACCTCAAACCAACTGCTTTACACAAAGCTTAATCCAAATCCTCAAAACTCAAAATTTTTAGTCATTCCCACATTTTCAGCACTGTGTCATGTGTTAAATTTGGGAAAGCCAAAGAAAACAGACACTACCCTCAGGAAGGCTGTACCCTCAGGATTTCCAAACCAATCAAAACCAGGAAAAATGGCAAAAGAGACACAAACCCTATCACAAAGCTGGACTGTGGGTCCCAGGTTACTTAGAAGAAAGGATGTTCAAAGGTCTGCCGACAATTTGGTTCTCCAGAAGCAAAGAAGGGACTTGGAAACACTCAAGTTACCACTTTGAAAACCTGACAATACTTTGTTAGTCAAAGCATACTTTGAAAGAGTAATACTGCCTAAAACTCAAGGAGGAGAAATTTTCCATGCTCAATGGGAAGCTACTGGAAATAGTATCAAAGAGGAGCTGATCACTCAAAAGCTGGCCTCCAAAACCTTTCTAAACTGTGCTCAGAAAAGCTTCACAAAGCAACCTTGGGAGGAGGGACTTCTACCAATTACTAGAATAAGGCTGGGAGCAGAATAACATTTTTTCTATTCAGTTTGTTCTGTGGCACATGTTGGTCCAGCCCAGTAAGCAGGAAGATGAATGTGTTCTCCTGGGAGACAAGGGCAGAGCTACTGAGCAACAAATCTTGTCCACAGAACCACTGACAGGCCTGTATGGAGACAGGGCCTGCAAGTCCATCCAGCTTAAACCTAAAAACAGAAAAGGAAAGCTATTCCCATTCCCATTTGGTGTCCAACCCTACCAGGGGGATTAAATACCTGGTCTCCAGTCATTTCTCCAGCAGCCAATCTCAGGGTGGTGAGGGCAGCTCTCTGAACACCCTGGAGCTCAGGGCATGGCTCTTCCCAGGCACTTGGAAATGGGGCAGGATATTCTGAACTGACTACACAGGAGAATAACATACAGCACTTGTGTGACTCTAACCCAAAACCTGCTGTCTCTAGCAGCAAACGTATGGCAAAATCAGGAACAGAGCTGGGAACAAAACCACATTTTCAGCTCATTTGCTTTTTCCAGGAGTCACAAATCACCCAGCTCCAGTTATCATGTCCAGCACTTAAGCAACAGTTGGCTTTTCACAGTTTATGTAATATTTATTATACAACCATCTTTCTTCCATCTACCTTAAGAGAGCTTCAGAAAAAAAAAAAACAACCCGTCTCTTTCTTGATTAGCATAGGGAATGTCTGCCTTTGGGACTCAGATGTGTTTCACAGGAAAGGGAATGTGAGCACTTGAGGAAGGTGCCTAATAGTTGTGACAGGTCTTTTTGCCTTTCCCAGTAACTGAAGCCCAGAGCAGACCTTTACATTTTGTGTCTTGCCTGGGTGGCTGCATACTCAGTGGAGCCAAATATCCAAACCCTTGCAAATAGGCCATGGCTGAGACAATGGCTTCCCAGCCACAGCAGTGCTGACTGTGCTGGGACACATTCCCAGTTTGCTACTGCCCACTGAGCTGCAAAAGGAACTCAGTACCTATCGCTTTACAGATCCTTGGGAGATCCTTGGGAGAAACCATCCCAAAAAGTTTTATTTTGAGACATTCTGTTGCTACATTTTTATTCCATTACAGCCCACTTGAAATATCCCAAGTCTGTTTTTACGCTGATGATAACAGGACTTTGCATTTGTGCTGCCAAAAAACATCCTACCGTCCTTTTGGGAGGCTGTGAGGGGGGAGGGCACAGAGTTAAGTAGCAGAATCCATACTGGAGTAAGGATGGGGATACTGGATGTCCTGGTTCCTCTGCCTTATGCATTCCTCAATCATCTGCTTTCCAAAAGAATTTAAAATCTTCCTTGGGAAATGTGATCAGTACATTTTTAGCCTGGTTTTCTCTAGAAAGGGGGTTCATGTAACCACCCTAGTTGCCGACCCCTCTCCCAAGTGACATTCAAATCTGCCAGGTGACTTTAGACAAATCTGAGAGAATTTACAGCCTCAGGGATGGTCCTTACATTCCTGCACTTTTTGGAAATCAACAATTGAGCAGAGACCTTCAGGCTGTGATCTCCAGAGGGGGAGAACACTGTTTACATTCTGCCCAACAGCACAAACACATTTACATGTGTATATACGTGTAATATTCAGACATAAATACATGTGTAGTGACAGACTGACCAGCACATGCACAGCTCTGGGTCAGCTAATTCCTGCTTTTTTCTTCCCCTTTAAATCTAAAAACTATGCATCTTTTTATTTCAAATACAAGGTTGTTTGTTTTTTTTTCTAAAACTAGAATAAAATATACTTTGCTCTTTCACTACTTTGCTGAGTTATTTATATTTTATTTTATCTCATTTGATGAAAAGGTGCTTCCTACCAAACTTTCCAGACCCTTTTCCTGTAATAGATGGCTTTGCCACCTCCACCACTGGGTGCAGTGTGGCAGCTAAGTGCCACTGGATATGGTGTGTGAAGTTGTTGTAATAAATAGCTTCAAATCTGGTCTGGATCAGAGAAATAACCCTGAAGCAAAGAAAATTCAATTACTCCTTTCTAGTTCCAGGAAGATCAAATCATAAAGCATTTGAAGCCAACATCTCTTCTGTTTGGATCCCTTGCATTAAGAAAAAACACAGCTGGAGAGGACAATGAGGCAGAGACAGAACTGCTGCCCTGGAATAAGACCTGGGAATAGTGATGCTTCTCCACAGAAAACTACTGATGCTCAAATACCAGCAATGGACACCACAACATGAACCCCATGAATGGACACCCATTACGTGAACAGAGCTACAAGCAAATAGAGATGAGGGGATTCTGATTGTCTCAGTTCCCTTGTGTGCTCTGTCACCTTTTTGAGAAACAAAAAAAAAAAAACAAATTTCCACAGAAACATCAATCTCTTTCTCTCTTCAAAGCCACACAAAAACACTGTTAAAAAGGCAAGATTTTTTGATATGTGGTAATGGATGTGTGTCCAAAAAAAGAGTATTGAGCCTGCCAAACTTCATTTGGAAGGGCACCGTATCTGTTGCATGTTTGAACTTCTTTCCCATGAAAAGCAGAGTTTTCAGGGAAGAGGAAAGGTGCACACTATGATTTCTCATGCTACTTGGGAGTAGCGGTGCAAGCAATGCACAAGCTAAAACCTGGAAAGAGCCTTTATAGCTCTGTCATACATGGCAATTGTTAGTGGAAATACCACAGCAAGTTATTTCTTCTGTTTTTAAAATCTCATTCTGACTCATGTTTTGTATCCAATGTTTCAAAGACAAGTGGATCATTTCTGTATAATGTGAAAAGCAATGATTTTTTTAAGGCTTGATTGGGTCAAAACTGCAAAACCACGTGACACTTTCTGAGGCACATCTCAGTTAAACAGGACTTGGAAAGGTTCACATTCAGAAAACAAGGCAGGCTTCAACCAAATGTTGAGATTATTACATGCCTAAAATACCCCATGGACTGCCTCCAAAAGCCACCCAAAATCAGCAGGAAGTGTTTCCCTGATTTTGATAATATTTTATTCAAAGAACCCTTTTATTTGCACAAGACAAAGTAATCCACCAGCACTTGCCAACTAAAATGAATTGCTTTAAACTCAGACACCTTTAGATTAGTACAGTTTCTTTAAGAAAGAAAACCAACAGTGCTGAACCTATCAAACAATTAAAACCCACAGAATGTTCCATTTTACATGAGGACTGAAGCTGTGCTGCAATTCCTTTCTCCCAGAGGTGAACAAGGAAAGGCAAGCATGCCAGTTTTGCTGATCTGTACCTCTGCTGAGATAATCCCAGGTGCACCAAACTTCCCTCAGGACACAGAGTCAGATGCATGGAGGACAAAGGTGGGGAAGCGTGACAACCTGTTAGGAAGCACACCAGGTCTGCAGAGGAAACATTGGCTGCTATTTATTTTATACTATTGCAGCCCAAAGCTGCTTTGTGCAGCAAAGAACTGAACCCTGTAAACAGGGTAACAGAAACACCAGTAAACTGTAACAGAAACACCAGTAAAACTGAACATAGCAAGGAACTGGGTGGCAGTTGAGGCAAAGGAGTGTGGAAAACGGAATACAGCCGTGCAAGAGAATTTCCAAGCATTTCCAATAATTTCCTTGGACCAGCTGTCTGAAGAGTCATTCCTTTCTCTTCCCCTGAATGCAAGATATGGCAGTAAAATCATGGAATGTGCTTGGGATTAGCTCACTGTGCTTAACGAGATGGGCAAGAACTCACAGCAGCACAGATGACATCTGTGGGCTGACACCTGTTTTACACAGAGCTAAACACTGGCTTGTCCAGTGAGGCTGTTAGGGACAGTCAGGGAGCTAATCAGGAATAAATAAATCCATTTTTAATAACAGCCTTGCTCCAGACTCAGCAAGACCATGCCTATTCTTACACTAACCACCCTATTTTCTAGCTTGGTGCTCAGTCTGGGCCTAGAGAAGAAAGTTTAGAGAGCATATATAAATGTGCATATTTAGATGTCTGGCACACCTTTAAAGGTCAGTCATCCTACAGATCTTTCTTAAAAACCTGCACGGTAAAAATTCACTCTTTTCAGCATTTGAAGTCTGTTAAAATTATTTTCCTAATCTTTTGATGCAGTCCTTAGGTTCCACCTAGTGGCTTTCAACAGTCATGAACAGCAGACTAGACAGGCATTTTATTGCTTAAATGCTTAATTCTCACATATGTGTGGGTCTAGCTGCAGAAAGAATCAGAGTCTTCTTTAGATGTAGTTCCGCA
This sequence comes from Motacilla alba alba, assembly GCF_015832195.1. Lineage (NCBI taxonomy): Eukaryota > Metazoa > Chordata > Aves > Passeriformes > Motacillidae > Motacilla > Motacilla alba. The sequence goes on from NC_052018.1 coordinate 95,853,017, forward strand.
GTTTTGACCCAATTAATCCTTAGAAAAATAATTGCTCTTCATATTGCACAGGAATGATCCACTTTGAAACATTGAATACAAAACATGAGCTAAAACAAGATTTTAAAAATTGGAAGAAATAACCTGTTGTGGTATTTCCACTAAATTACCATTTATAACTGAAGCTGTGGAAGTTCCTGAGAAGGCTGCATCGACTCCCTTCACAGCCAGCTGAGGAACAGGCACCTCTAGACCAGGACTCGGATGACTTTTTGTAGAGGTTTACTAATGCGGCCTCCGCCAGGTTTCAGGATATCCCCAGCGGGCTGCAACGGGTCCAGATAGCACAGTCCTGTTCACCACAGCCTGTCCAAGTTCCCAGGTAGCTCCTAGCCGCAGGCGACCTTAGCAAGCTTAGGTGATATCAGCTCTAGTGATTATCAGGTCATTTTGTGATTTCAGGTTTTTGCTTGCTAAGTGCCTTAGGCAGATGCAGGGAGAGAGAGAAGTGCTGTATGAAGTTCCACAGGATTGTCTTTATTGGCAGCCTCTGCGAAGGTCTCAGGGACAGAGTCTTCTAATAAACTGAGCAAAAGTAGCTCTTTATATAGGTTACAGGGGTTTTAGGAATTGTTCAATAGTAAGAGTCAAAAGAAAAGTGACCTATAGTCTTACAGAGAGATAAGCAAGGGTCTGGAGGCAGGGAGAGGGGTTTCTAAGGTCCAGTCATCATGACTCAGCATTTCCTATCTTAGGCTTCTGACCGCCAGGGCGGCCTTGCAGGCCCTGGGCCCGGTACAGTTTACCTTCAGGTGAGATGAATTACATCCCAGAAGTGTCTCATTTCTTCATTTTCATTACAAGGAGAAGCCAAGAGGCTTACTGGTAGCATAGTACCACCACCACATCTCCTGAATCCCACCCAGGCTATCTGACTAAGAAGCACTCTGACACAGCCCTTCAAGCCCAGACAACCTTGTAGGGAGCTCTCAGCAGGCAGCAAAAGGCATCTGGAAGCAGGGCAATCACAATAGTTACAGATTTGCACCTAAGTTTAAAAGCCCAATAGTGGCAAGTAGCCATGTTATCACAGAAAACTTGTTTGAACACTGTTCTGCTCTCAGAATACATTTTACCCTGCTGCTCAGCTGTGTTAGGCTGATGAAGGTAGGCTTGTCTTATAGCATGAAAAGTGTAAGACAGTTCTGCTCCTGCCTACTTGAAGGTTATAAAACAATCTATGCTTATACTCTAGTTCCCTGAGGCATTAGCAGAACACTCACCACAGACATTTTAGCCTTCTTTGGAAGAGCTGTAGATCTTCTAAAGAGTTACTATCTTCAAAGGAAAGGGGAAAAAAGCATCCAAAGAAATGTGAAACTTCATTAATTTATCAGCTGCCACATTCGAAGTCAAAAGCAGATATTTCAAAGTAATTTTAGTTCCTTACATAAACAGCAAGACAGAGTTCACTGGAACTGATCTAGTCTGTTCACAGAGATCATATCCATTTCTAAAGAGAAGGTGAAATAAAACTCAAGGGGAAAAGAAAAAAAAAAAGAAAAAAAAAAGAGGAAATTTACCTAGTTCATGATTTGTGGAGTGTGGGATGGATGAAAGGTCTTTAGCTCCTTAATGAAGCTTTTTCTGTCTATTCTCATTTCAAGGAGCTTTACTTTACTAGTGTCACACACAGCTTGAGGCTTGCACCCAGCAAATCATGTCTGCTTTTCTAGAATGTGACTGGTGTACAGCAGAGCTGCAGGATTTATAACTCCACAGTCTCTCTGCTTCCTTTGCACAGCTCACATTCTCACCTTCACCTAAGCTTTCATGGAGCATGTGACAGATTGGTTCTTTTATGCAAAGAAAAGGAGAAAAATCCTCAAATGCCTTCCACTTCCATAGTAAAAATCAAAAAATGAAGACTCCACACTTCCGGTCTTGCTGTCGGGTTCATACCCCAGTCAAACGAGACGTGTAGCTTATCCGCAAGAGTTAAACCACTTTTTGTGCAACAGTGTTTTCACAAAAGCTGAGAAGAACTACAACACGGAGCTATCATCTGCTTAAAGTGACTGTCTCCCCGCTCCGCACAAAACCAGGTGTTGTGCAGTCTCACCTCCCAAATCTTCGACTCAGGCTGCGGCTGCTCCCTCCCTCTCAGCGTGGGAGAATGCCCGGGAGGAGCGGGAGTCACTCCTGGGAGCAATTCTCCGCTGTGCCACCGAAACTGCCCTCTCCAAGGCACGTCCACTCTCAATCCGCGGAAGGTGCGCCCGCCCCCTCATCAGTGCGGGAAGGGTCCCCTGCCACCCTCGGGTCACGTCGCGAGGGTGGCTCGGGAGCTGGATTCCCTCCCCCGCCAAGAGCAGCTTTTTCCCGGAGGACCTCCAGAGGCCCAGCTCGACCCTGAGGGTGCCGCAGGTGCGGCGCCCACAGAGGGCTCCAAGGGGCTGCCCCCGGCCCAGCCCTGGCGGAGGGCAGGAACCCCGCAGCACCGCCGGGGAGTCTGCCCTGCACACGAAGAGGACCTCTTGGTAAGACATGTTGCGGTGTGTGGCTCCATAGCTCAGTGGTTAGAGCACTGGTCTTGTAAACCAGGGGTCGCGAGTTCGATCCTCGCTGGGGCCTTTGAGGATTTTCGTGCTTGTTTTATTCTTGTTTCTCCCGTGACCGAGCCGGAGGGTTCCGGGGAGAGCGAGCGGCGGGGGTCTCCTTTTGCATCCTGGCACGGCGCCTGCAAGAGAGCGGTGGTGGGAGATGAACGAAGCATCGGAGCTCCAAACTGACGACGTGGGCTCGGCTGCCTCCGGGGGCAGGAGCGCAAGGGCGGTCCCGGTTCTGCTTCCCAAATCAATCATTTTCATTTCCCTGGATCTGAACATCGGGGTTGTTACGGTGCCGCTTCCACCGCGTGGGATCTGGAGTCGCAGGATGGTTCCATCCCGTGGGTCGGCTCTAACACGGGGTTTTGGGGGGTTTGCTTGGCTTCTAGTGCTTTGATTGTGTTGGTGTTTCAGAGTTGCTGGACATTTCCAGCCCTTATGGGACCCTATGAAAGCTGCAGGTGAGCCGTACCTTGGAAAAATATTCATACAATAACTTGGGCTGGAAGGGACTTTAAACATCATCACACTCCAAGCCCATGCCATGGGTGGGGACACCTTCCACTAGACCAGGTTGCTCAGAGCTCCATCCAACCTGACTTTGAACACTTCCAAGGATGGGACATCCAGAACTTCTCTGGGCAACCTTTGCCAGTGCCTTACTGCCTTCACAGTGAAGATTTTCTTCCTAATATTTAATTTAAACCTCCCCTCTGTCAGTTTGAAGCCTTTCCCCCTTGTCCTGTCACTACCTGCCCTTGTAAAAACTCCATCTCCAGCTTCTTTGTGGGCCTCATTCAGGGACTACAAGGCTACTGTAAGATTTCCCTGGAGCCTTCTCCTTTCCAGGCTGAACAACCCTGATTCTCTCATAGGAGAAGTGCTCCAGCCCTCTGAGCATCTTAGTAGTCCTCCTTCAAAAAAATACAATCTAATTTCATTGTCTGAAAGACAACTACTCTTGAAACACACTTTTCCCTGCATTTCAGCTAAATGAAAAAAAAATAAATAAAGGTGGGGTAATTGACATGTCTATTCCATATTCTTCAATAGAAGAATAAAGTCCTGAAATTTAGAGTCAGATTTATTAAGACAGTTGTACACAGCCAAATCTTATCAGAATGCCCACCACTGGCTCTCATAACCACTTACGTCAGAAAAGGACATCACAGCAGGATTTGGAAGCTGGTGCTGTTAAAGTTTAATATGTTTAATAGACTATAGGTAGAGACTGCTAACACTGCCATTAAATAGGGCATACCTGGGAGCATGCCATAACAAGTCAGCCAAAATCTCTTTTATTTGGTCATTATTCAACAATTTGTTTCACCATTTTTTAGGCTACTTGCTTTTTCTGGGATATCACTGAGCTTCAAAAGATGTTTTGGTTATCTCCTCCACTTTTCCCTTAGGTAGTGTTGCTTTCTTTGGAAGAACCTCCTTGATTCTGGCTAGGTGGGAGCTCTTCTTTTTTGGCAAAGGTGGTGGTGGTGCAGTTCTGGAGTTGTGTCCAGTCTTGTTTCCCTTGTGAGGCTTAGCCTCAGCTTTGACTCTCTGTATCTCTTTACCAGATGGAGCTGGTTTTGCTGTTGATGCTTTTATTTTGGTGGATGGGGTCTTTTTTGCTTTCTTAGAAGAAACTCTTGGTGTGGCTGCAGTGAGGGTAGAAAGTTTTTTTGGAGGCATGGTTGTTGAAGGTTCATTTAGCAGCTCAAGGACAGTCTCTGAGGAAAGTAATTAACATGGTTCAGCCTTCCTGCTTTAAGGCAAAAGGCTAATTCAGAGATATATGACTGAGAGAAACACTTATTACACCTGTAGTCAAGAAAAACAGCTGAAATTATGACAGAAGAAATGCATACTATAAACCTCTCTTATTCCATCAAAAGACCCTTGTTTTTCTTGGAAATAAAATTACTGATTTTAGAAATTATGAATGTGTATTTAAGGAAAATTAGTTCCAGACAGAATGTGATAAAACCTTGTGTACTTCTCTAGTAGACTTAACAATATTAATTGTTCATAATACACTAATATCTGGAAATCCCAGACAAAATAATATCAACTTGCTAAACACTGGTTTCTACTCAAGATGTAACTCCTGCCCCAGCTGCGTGGGACTTTAAGACAGAATGCAGCTTGGAAAAAGGAAGATTGAAAACTTAGGGAAAAAAAAATCAGGGACTGGGTTAAGCAAAGGCACAGCATCAAGTAGACAGCAGAAGCTATGTTTGATTATCACATTAAATGTGATAACCAAACTTCAGGATTGCTCCTGCTCAGTGCTGTAGTTGTTAAGACTCCTGAAGGTTTCAATCACATGCCTGTAAGTTTCTGTATATGTTTTGCTTCTCATTAAAATCAAAGCCTGACAACTTGCTTGCTCGTGGAAGAAATGGTACCCGCTTGCTCTTTGTTTTCATTGGAACAGGCTTGTATTTACACTTCCCTGGTGGAGCTCCCCTTGGAAAACAGAAAGGCAGATGCAGGCATCTGAGAGATTGTTAGGGAAATTTATTTATTCCATATGCATACACCAATTCCCTGTTCTCATTTGCCTCTGGTGGAAGAGGCATGAAAGCACTTTAGGCACCTGGAATGCAGCACAGGTGGAATTCAAGAGGCTGACACAGGGCTGGCAAGCCATAAAATCCATCCCAACAGCAGCTGGTGAATGTGACCTTCACTGGGATTTTCTTTGGATACAACAGTGCTGCAGCATGAGGGGTGAAAAAGTAGAGGAACAGGCACAGAGGGAGGGAACCACAACTACAAAGAAATGTGTCTGTGTTCCTCTTCTCTGTCCCCTGAAAACTTCCCACAGTACAAAACCACCAAAACAAAAACCAACCAAACACCTTTTCCCTGAGGTAAAGATGTTGCACGTTAAGTGACAGGAAGAGAGGTACAAAGAACCACAACACACCTGTGTTCTCTGTTACCCACCAAGGGAACTGCTGTAGGACAAATAAGAGCAGGTTCTTCAAATTTGGCATGCTTTACAGCACCAAGCAAAGCAAAGCATGACCTAAGACATCATATTTTCTTGTGATTAGTATTCTCCTTCAGACAGTGGCAAGAGCCAAGTGCTTCTGCTACACCATGTCAATTTTTTGAAAAAGGTTACTAAAGCAGGGTTGCAGGCATTGCTTGTGGGGATTTCTGGTGGGTTGTGGGTTTGGTTTTTTTTTTTCCTTTCATCTCTCTCTCTGATTTTAAAATTACATTCTAACTCGTTTTTTTCTCTGCTCAGGACAGAAGGAATTTGGTGCCACCCTGCTGTCTCCAAGAGTACTGCTGCAGAGGCAAGCCGAAGTGGGAACAAAGGGCACTGCTGCCATCAGCTTTTCTGGAGGGTTCCTCGGGAAGTCTGAGACGCCATCAGGTTCATGACAGTGGCCCTGGCAATGTTTTCGAAGCAAGAGTTTGTGTGGCTTGCTGTCCGTGCCAGCATACTTCCTGCCGTGTGGGTAGGAGGCAGGGAATGCTGGATACATTGCCTGGGACTGTGCCCAGCAGAGAAGCCAGCCATCCCCAGGAAAAATCCTATAAACGGCAGTAAAATCAAAGGAGAAAGGTGAAAGGTTCATGACGAGACCAGAGTCGCTCCAGGAGCTGGAGGTGTCAGGACTGTGCTCCAGAGCCTGCTCAGGATCCAAAGAGCTGTGCACAGCCTGGGCACACCTGCAAAGTGCGAACAGACCAGGGTAGAGCTGACACAGCCCCATCTGGGCTAAGGCAAACAAGGGGAACTGGAAAATGCAGGAAAACATTTTAAGAGCCAAAGGAGTAAGTGCCTGGTCCTGTTCTAGAAGAGATGGACACAAAGCTTCAAAAGCACAGGGTCTTCATGACACATTAAGGAGTGGCATACAGACAACAACAAGATATATTTGTTTTGATAAATAGATTCTGCTCAAGCTCTTGATGTTTATGCAAGGTCACATGTTGGAGTCGGTGGGAGAGAAGTGGCACTTAAGTGATCAGCAAATCCCAAACTTTATTGATAGCCACGCATACTTATATTGGTGTTAATGAGACTAATACATATTGCAAAAAGCGAGCTCATTATTGGTTAGTTGCTTATCAGCCAGCTGCACCTATTTTTACATTCTTGTGGGTATACTGTTACAGCTTTTCTGTGTTTCTTCATATTTCTAACCTAAGATCATCATCCTCCTTATCCTGCTATTGTACAAAGGGCACAGCATCCCTGTCTTACACTAATTGCTAGTTCCCATGCTTTTCTCCTTCTTGTTTAACCAACGGTATTATGCCGCCGTGACCTTTCTCAGCTAGCCAGCTGTTCACAAAATCCTCCACAGTCACATATCTATAAATATTTTTAGTTGAAAATATTACATTTTGGTTCCTCACAGTAAATGCACTTCCTGGCAGATGATAAGCTGTTAAAGGCAGAAATCTCCTCGGGCAGTAAAAGATTCAAGTTCTGTTCCCATCACCATGGTACATAGTTTGAGTTAACTACCTAGCTTCGGATCTAACTTCTCAAGAAAACATAGCTTGTTTTCTTCATTTTGTGAGTGTCCAAGGTCTCTGCAAAAGCACAAATACATTTGTACTGTATCTACTCTACAGAGTGATTTGAAATAATTTAATGGTTTTTAGCAAAATGGGAAAGCTAGGGAGGCGAAAAAAAAAACAAAACATAAGTGTGCTTATTGTCATAAAAACAGACTTTAGCAGGGATAACTGCTTGATGGGGAAAAACATTTTATTTGGAAAAACTGAGGTTCAGGCTCCAGTTATTATTTGAGCACTGCGTGAACCATCAGGATTTTCTCATCTGTGTGAAGAAAACTGTGGAGTGCTATTTATTTTTTATTTATATTAATGTGCACTATAGATATTTCATATAATGGACCTAAAGGATATGGACTGTCCTTTTTAAGACATTGCTTTGCTGTAATTCAAATATGCAATCCTTTTAATCCTTAGCTCTCCCCCATGTTCAAGGAATTTGAACTCTATTTCCTATTTCTCTGTGCACAGATATGATGAGGAACAAATTCACTCCAACTGATTAAAGTTGCACCAGAGGTACAGTGTGTAAACAAAACCCAAGGACTGGATGCAGATGTCAGTGATAGTGTATCAGTAGTATTTGGCATTCTTTTACTGTGATAGCTGGAGAGTGGTGATAATAGAAGAATTTGGCACGGAAATCCATCTTTAATTACAAATCTTGCAGGATCAATGAGCTTGTTGAGCAATCCACGTGGTGTATAGACACTGGGATAAGAAGTAGACACAAAATACAGTTCACCTAAATGGAAGTGAAAAAAGAAAACTGGTCTTAGATTCAAGTGCCCAAGCTGGATTGTTATGTTGTGTTCTACAAGTTATGGTTTATTCCATTCTTCCCTCTTTTGCTGTGTTATTGTGGTTCTACCCAGGTTTGTCTCCTCCCTCCCGACTTCTGTCAATTTTCTGTCTCCTCCCCAGTTGCCCTAGTTACACAGTATCCCTTGTTATGTTCCCGCCTGGTAGCCTGTCCATCACTCGGCAACCCATCCTCTCCATCCAGAAACTTCTCTCCAGGGCGTCAAGGGATTGGTTCAGGGACTGGTGCCCCTCTCCAACTTACTCCTCACTGGTCCTCCAATGGTGTCCTTCTTCCCTTCTCCACTCCCCCCTGTCCTGCCATTGGGTGGAGGGTTAGCTCCACCCATGTTCCCACCTCTCTTTATAAGTTGCTGTCAACCCTTCCCCAGTGTCTTTTACTGTTGGGATTTCTTTGGGATTTTTTGTTATAATAAGCCCAGTTGCACCCATTGTTGGAGTCTGCTTCTTCACTTCTGCCTTTGCAGCCCGAAGTCCTGGCAAGGCTCTGAGCCTTAGGCGCCCTCTCTGCAAGGTGCAAAGCAGAGAGAGTGCCCCTCTGCTGTAGCTCACGTGCCAGAGCTAGTCAGGGCTGTCCAGATCGGACGACTGGACCACACAGCTGCACTGGATCCCAGTTCTCCATTTCCCTCTTTACTGGCTTTTTAGTAATTTATGTAGTCAGAAACGGAAACTCTTTCAGTTACCCTTCAGCCATGCTCTATGTCCAAGAAATGGCTTTGTTCTCACCTTGCCCCATGCCAGTGGGCTCCCAGAAACACCAAATGACCTCCTGGTTGCAGCAGGGTTCCACACAGAACCAGCAGCTCTCTTTCAGGCAGCACCTTCATTTCCTCGTCTCTGTGGGTCTGGAAAGGTTGCTTTGCTCTATATTGTTATGTTTGCTCAGTTCTCCAATCACAATAAAAACCAAACAAAATTAAATGTAGCAACACTTTTAATGAAGTAGTTTAGAATAGATAAAAGTGAATACACTCAAAAGGTTGGCAGTACAATTTGGTTAAAATGAGGTATAATCTGGTTCTTATAATAGCCCATAAGCAAAAATTACCACGAGGTACAGGGTGCATGGGTTTTGGGACCCCTGCCACCTTACGTACAAGGTCATTAAATTACAATTCCCCTTTTTATTCTGTGTACCATCACCATCTCCTCCCATTTTCGATTCGTCACAATCCTATCTCCACCCTCATCATCATCTTCATCACGCATGCACCACCATCTCTTTTAGGTGGTCGCACCACTCTTTGGGGGTCGTCTGAGGAAGGCTTCTCCTCTTCCTCGGGTGTCCTTTATTTCACCTTTGGATTACACATGCGCACCAAGCTGGTATAATAGAAGCCAAAACTAACATGGTATAAGCCAATGCCATGTTCTAACATTAAAGCAATAAATCTCATACAATTAACATGTTCCTGATTTCCACCCAAGTTTTCCCTTTTTTCCAGATAGATTTAGTAATACTTATCTCTTACTCCTTCCTGTCTTGAACATCTGCAAGAGAAAGAGGGGGGGATGGATCCCTCCCCTGGCATTTTACTTTTTAACCATTTTATTATCTCCAACTATTAATTACTGTATCAATATTGATCACTGTTTCAATTTTTGTCAGCACGAATCACACCTATTTATCACAGTATAAATACGTATTTCTCAAAACTTGTTTGTACCAAAGAAGCAGCCAGAAACTACAAATAGAGGGGAAGACCACGCAAGAAATATATTTTCCATTTCATAATCGTACCAAAAAGGAAAAAATTCAGCAAGAGCTAAATTGGCTAATCTCTGGGAGACAGAAGCTTCTCATTTCTGGCTGGTAACTGAGGAAGACAAATGCTCCTTGTGCCTTCCCTTCAGCACTCACCAGAACAATATCCAGGGGAAAGGGAAATTAAGAGTATCTTGCAAGAGGCAAAGCTGTTGTTCTTTCAAACTACATTGACACCATGTTGGTTTCTAAAAGGCCACCAGAAGAAGAGACATTTCACATTGACTCACTCCACATGTTAGAACAGTTAAAAACTGTACACATTTCACAGCAAAGCCTGCATCTCCACGCAGCTCTGACAGAATTTGCCAGGCAGACAATCTAGGATCTTTTCCTGGCAAGCAATTTTTTTTTTGTTGTTGAATAATCAAGTGCTAAAACTCACCTGTGCTTTCCAAAAACTTACAGCTTCTTTTTGTATTGCATAACTCTGTTATGAGGCTGTAGAAAAGCAAACAGTGTTCATTGGTACTTCCACCTTGGTGAGAGATCTGGTGCTTGTGACCTTAGTAGTTTCCCATGTGCTGAGGCCTTTACACTACACTTTTAAATGAGTGGCTTTCCTGATCCCCAAATAAAGTCTGGTCTATGATCCACAGTGTGAATTGTGGATTGTTGTGAATAAGACTGAGGAATTTATACTAAGGAAGCAGGAGAAGTTCAGAGAAGCTCTAAGAACTCAAGTGAGGATGAGATGGTATTATGAAAAAGTGAACTGCATTGATATGGTCTTTTGATTAGTGGAAGAGTACAAAAGACCAACAACAAAAGGAAAGCTTCACATGAGGTTCAGTGTCCTGAGCTCTTCATCAACCTGATCTGCAACAGCTTCACGGGGCAGGAGACTTCCCTGAGCCACAGACCAGCCCCCATGCTGAGCCAGCCACAAACCTCTCTGCACTGCCTGCTCTCCAGGCACCCCTCATGAGCCACAGAATTTTCCACATTTTCCATACTGTAGAGAACAGACTGTACAATTTCCATTGAAGGTGTGGCCAGCATGGTACCTACCTGCTTCATCCTCAGCAAATGACATGATGAATTTGCTTTAGAAACTGATCATTCCAGGAAAAGCACAAGCTGTTGTGCTGCCAATGCAGATATCCTGCTTCTTCCAGATATCCTGCTTCTTTCACTTATTTGTCTTCTCATCTTCCTGTAAAGCCATAAGTTGACTAGATGAAAAATAAAACCCCGTGTTTTATGTTTCCATCATCAAAATTAGTTCCTGTCAAAATCATGCATTACTGAAACAAAAAAGCAGTCAGTGAAGACTGTGACTGTTGGCTAGATTTTGGAGAAACAGACCTGAACAAAAGCAAACTTATTCTAAGGATTCTGAAATGGAGGAAGTTTAGATTCCAGCAAAAATGTTGTTGTAATAGTCAAACATAAGACTTACTCTATATCCAAGTTTCTCATCTACTCCAGCCCAAAAGGTTTTGGGATGCTCCAATATACTTATTTGCCCAGACAAGGAAAACATGGGTACAGAATGGGACCTGCAGAGGAAACAATCAGAATCCCCTTCTCATGAAATCACCAAAAATATAAAGGCCATTCAAGTTGGGTGATTCACATGCCCTGTAGACAAAGCCTTCAGTAACTGACTTGCCCACACTGCGGCCATATGCAAATATTGCCAGAATGTCATCTGTCAAACACACAGAAATACAAAGTCAGAAAATTTACTTTCAGAGAGCATCAAAAAGCAGTTGCTCAATGACACTGACAGGTACAAAAATTACTAGAAGGACCAACACAGTTTAAGATTAGTGACATTTCAGTGGTAATTCAGCAATTTAGTCTGGGACAGAACCGACCCAGGGGCTTTAAGGACCTCTCTGTGAGGTTGCTTATCAAGGCTTTGTCATGATGAGCTTCCACAAAAAACCAAGATTATCTACATCAAGAAGCAATGCAGGAAGGCATCAGCCTGCAACAAGTGTTGTCTTATTTATATGTGACTATACCAATCACTTTAGCAGGGATCGTCTTTACCAATTCCAGTATTTTTAGAGAAGGGAAATGTCAGAACCCAGAATGTCCCTCAGACATTCTTGGATGCTCCAGACCCAGGTCAGAAGCATCTGAGACCCTGACATGCAGCCAGAAACCCCTGTGGCTTTGAATCTGACCCATGGAACAATTTAGCAACCTTGCAGGAAGAACAAGAAGTCACAAAAGTTTAGGTATTGTAGTAGAAGTAGTCACAAAGTGAAGGGAAGAGTTTTTGAGTGCTGTACAGGGGGGTTTTAAGCCTTGTACACAGGGGTCCAAATTTTGTACATGGGGGTCAGAAGTTGCAAGATGGAGGGATTTGGGCGTGCCCTGTCCTCCTTCTGTGGAGAGTTTTGTGGACAGTTGGCTAGCTGAGAGAGGCCATTTAGACATAATACCCTTGGTTAAGCAAGGAGACAGGTAAAGGAGCCAGCAGTCAGTTTCCATATAAGACAAGGACACTGTGCCCTTGCTGCAACAGTAGAAAAGGGAGGGAAGATATTCAGCTAGAAATATGAAGAAAAGCAGAAAAGTCGTAACAGTATTACTACAAGAATGCAGAAGTAGGTGTAGTCAGCTGATAAGTAACTAACCAATAATGAGCTCGCCTTTTGCAATATGTATTAGCCTTATTAACACCAATATAAATATGTGCGTCTATCAATAAAGTTTGAGGCTTGTTGTTCATCATCGGATGTGCAAGTCTTCCTTTATCCATCATCCTTCTTTCTCCTTCCTAACCTCCATGTTCATGGTGATGTTGGCACTCACAGATTGGATTAGTGTAGAAAGTCATCATTCAATATAGGTAATAGGCATTGGGGAAAAAGTATAAACATCTAACATGTAATGTATGATATAAAAGATGGCACCAGCCCCCTGGGAGGGCAGTGTGCCTTTGTCTGACCTGCTGAACGGGCCACAGCAGTTCAGGAAGAAAATCTTTTAGATAACTTACAATAAACTACCTTGAGACCGGACGACTGAGGACTACTGAGTCTTTCTTTGAAGGCACAGGTTGGAGGAGAGACTTTTCCATCTTTCAGGGTCACCCCAATCCAGGGTGAGTCTCAACAGGGAAAAAGATCAAAACTGCAAGTGAGCTCAACGTCTTTGTGGGTTCACTGACACAACACAGAGCATAAATGAGCGTGCTCTTGCCATTTTATGTAATGAGACTTGTTACATAAAGACTCTGCCTCTGGCAATGTTAAAATTGAATTCAGCCCTTTCTCATATATAATTATCAGATTCCACAGAATTTTATGCTTGTCTTCACTTTTTTCCCTGCATTAATGTCAATAATACATACTCTACACTTGTCTGCTCATCCAAATATTCACCTACATCTGCATGACCTTGAGACCAGGTGTCTTTACCCAACAGCTGAAGGAACATTATAATACTCAGTTTTTCTACCATGCTTTTGCCAAGAGCTTTGCAAAGACCACCCATTTCTGTTTTTTAAAGGCAGCAAGTGAGTTTTGTCCATCACACCCACCGTCAGACCCAGAGCACAGCTTTTGGGCATTCTGCTGCAGCACTTTGCTGACTGGGACACACTACATCTGTCAAAGGGTTTGTTTCAGGATCTCAGGATCAGCCTGGTCCTCTGTCCTTAGCCACAGTCATGGCTCAGAACTTCTGGAGAAAACACAGTATCACTTTCTACTTAAATCAAATCCATTGTCCTCCTGGCTTTTCTAGGAAAACTGTCCACAAAAGACATAGGCTTTGAATTTAAACACCTTGTCCGGTGCAGTGTGTGGCAGGGAATTCCCTAGATACGCAGAGCATCATTCCATAGCAACACAGCAGGGCTGGGGAGAAGAGATTTCTGATCTTAAAAAGCAGACAAATTTTATTTAATATATAACACTGGATTATTTACACTGGAAAAACAGTGCTATAGTCCACTAAATATACACATACAGTAATCTTCTACAAGAAAGTTTTTCTTATCCATGGAGGAGTTGTGGCAAAGCTTTGTGTCATAGCATTCAAACCCCTCCTTTGCTCTCCAGCCATAGTTCCCTCCTTTAACAGTGAGGTTGATTTCCTCAAATCTGTTCTACCCGACATCCCCACAGAATATTCTCCCTCTTCCCTTTTTTGTGACAGGGTCCCCTCTGTCCTCTGCACAGTGCTACATATTCCTGACCCCGTAGGCATAAACCTCCGGGCAGGCTTTGGGATCAGACACAAATGGATTATCAGGAGAGATGCGATAAGGCTTTCCATCAGAGTTTCTTCCATCCACATGAATCCTCAACACTTTCCCCAACAAAGTGCTCCTAAAGGCAGGAAAAGAAACCACAGCATGAGAGCCACCTGAAAACACAAAAATTCCCTTCTTCTCCTTGCCCATTTTCAAAGGAAAAGTTATCTGCCTAAAAGAAATAAACCAGAGGCTGATATGTCTTGCAACCCACTTAAGCCAGAAAACTCTCTTTTCTCTAAACACCTTGACTTTAAACATGTCAGATTTTCATTTCTGAAATACTGCTTTGGACAGACTTGCAGATGCATGAGCATTTTCAGGAAGCACTCTATTCTTCCACATTTTCTCCTTCCTAAACCTTGTATCTTGGTGAACAAGCTCAAAGCTTTCACCTGCCCTCCTACTTACTTGTTCTGAGCATTCCCAAATTTTCCAAAAGGGTCTCCAGCTTTCCCTCCATTCCCTGTGAATACATACAAATAGCCATCCACACCAAAGAGCGGCTGCCCAGCATTGTGATTTGCAGCTGGGTCCTCAAGCTCCAGGAGAATCCTTTAAAAAAAATTAAAAAAAAAAAGAAAATAAAAGAAAAAGAAAAAAGTAAGAACTAACTTTTATCTTAGCACAGGACAGGGTAAGTGCACACATGCCTGATAAATAAGTGTATAGTACTGTCATGAAACATCCTCTTTAACAGTATAAACCTCATAGAGCAGATGTTAATTCCATAATAGATTAAAGGCTGTTACTACTCTTTAGAAGACAAGAATACAAGATGGACAGAGAAGACAACCTTATTCCTGCATCTTTTCAATCCATTTTAGTTTTCTATGTGACCTTAAGACAACCTGATTCTGGTAGTTTCATAGCAGGCCAGTCACACACCTGAACCAGGATGACTGGGAATGTGCAGGTTCAGCCAGTGGAAAGAATCATAGGATCATAGACTGGCTTGAGTTGGAGAAGATCTTAAAAATCATCACGTTCCAGTGCCCTGCCATGGGCAGGGTCAAATTCCACTAGACCAGGTTGCTCAGAGCTCCATCTGTCCTGGCACTGAACACTTCCAGGGAGGGAGCATCCACAACTCCTATGGGCAACCTGTGCCAGTGCCTCACCACCCTCTTCATAATATCTAAGCTAAACCTTTACTCTTTGTGCTGTCACTACATGCTCTTGTGAATGATCTCTGTCCATCTTTCTTGTAGGCTCCCTTCAGGTAATGGAAGGCTGCAGTGAGGTCACCCCAAAGCATTCTCTTTCCTTGGCTGAACACTCCCAATTCTCTCAGCCTGTCCTCATAGGAGAGGTGCTTCATCCCTCTGATCATCTTGGTGGCCTCCACTTGAACTCTCCAACAGATCTGTGTCCTATGCTGGGGACCCCAGACCTGGATGTAGTACTGCAGGTGGGACTTCCTGAAAGTGGAGCAGAGGGGCAGAATCCCTTCCCTTGACCTGCCAGCCACAAATCTTTGGATGCAGCCCAGGACATGTTTGGCTTTCTCAGCTGCAAGCTCAGATTGCTGGATTATGTCCAGCCTGTCACCCACCAGCACCCTCAGGTCTCTCTTGGCAGGGCTGCTCTCAATCCCCAGCCTGTGTTGATATTGGGGGTTGAAAAAGGACAGAGAAAAATGATTTCTCATAATGGCATACAGTAGCATTCAACATGAACTTTACCTTTCAGAGCTTGGGTCAGCTTTGTTGGCATCAGATGCCAAAATCTTCCAATTCACTGAAATAATCTTTTCCACTTGGTTCTTAACCATGTATGAGTAACAGATATAAAACTTCCCATTGTCCTTGTGCTTGGGGTGGAAAGCCATCCCCAGGAAGCCCCTCTTATCCCCCAGCCATGGGGTAGCCAGCACTATGCTCTGAATATCCAGGAAAGGCTACTCCAGCCAGCTGCCGTTGGGTAGGTGGACCCAGACGAGGCCCAGCTGCTTGGCTACGAAGGCACAGGGGGTCCGGTCAGTGGCATGGGCCATCAGCACTGGGTTCCTCTGGCCACTGGCAACCTCAGCCAGGCACAGCTGGACACAGCCCCCGTGCTCCTCCAGCACCGAGCCCCGGCTGCGGCTCACGGACGAGTTTTGCAGCACATGGGAGAAGCAGTAATCTTCATCCTGGAGCTGCAGGAGGTGGCAGAAGTGGGTCCTGTTCGTCTTGCAGCACTACTGGATGTGCTTGTCACTGGTCAGCAGGCAGATGGCAGAGTAGAAGTGGAGGTGAAACTTGGAGCAGTAGTCAATACAAAGTCCTGGGAGGCTTCTCAGCAGGGTCCGTGGGTTTTCTGCATCACAGAGATGTGCAGCATATGGAGAACATTCCTAGAAAGTAAAGGAAACTAAAGATGTGGCTGTGGACACTCATCCAGGAGAAGCCAAGACACCTCAAGGGGAGCAAAGTGGTTAAAACGAAAAATTAGCAATGCAGACAACATAAACAGTCATCTATGACGTGCAGCAGTAGAAAGTCACTCAGAATATGGCCAAAATGGACTTCAACATCAGTAGTAGTTTCCTTTATCAAAGCATAGTCAGCTGCATGTAAATCCTTCCCAACAGAAGTACAAGTGTGGAGGCTGTGGATTTTCCACTCAGCAAGGTGGGACTGAGCAGTCCAAGGGGAAGGTGATCAGAGCAGGGAAACAACCTGACAGAGCTCTGGAAATATCACAAGTGACATTGAGAAGATGGATAAGGCTCACTTTCCTACAGAAGAAAAATGAGGGAGTATCAGATGAAGGCAGTAGGAGCCAGGTTTAAAAAAGCAGGTGAAAACGCTGCCAGAGGAAGCTGTAGGTGCTGAAGATGTACATTGAATAAATATACAAGCTAAATTAATCTGATACATGCACAGTATTACTGAAGCAGACTGTAGGTCAGATTTAAAACTGATTCAAATAAGTAAATACTATCTCATGCAATTCCTATAGATATCATTGACTCTATCTCTGATTATCAGGAATAAAAAATACTCCAGGCAACATTTTCATGTGTTACAGATCTAAAATTATGTTCCTTCAAATACCTTTAAGTGTTTAGCTGTGTAAAATGTAGGATAAATTCTGAAAATCAAGCATTGTGTTTGCATTTCTACCTAAATTTAAACTCATCTTGCAAACATTCTGGGCCAGAACGTCTGTAAAATGTTTCCATTAAGATTCCACTTCTATTTTAATCAGCACAAAGTTGCAGAAGTTAAAACAGAAGAGGCTACATTCTACAGAAATATTATTTTACTGGTTTTCATGCCAGCAGCCCAAAAACAATCTATCCAGAACTTTTATTTTGACAGAGACAGAAGAGGGTAAGTATATGCACAGTCCAGGAATGTAACTACTAAACTACTACATTAGTAACTTTTCTGCCTCATTAAACAAGCTAGCTTCTTTCAACAGAATTTTAAAATCTGGGCAGTTATACAAGCATTGAATTTTTTTTTTTTTTTTTTTTTTTTTTTTTTGGTGCAAGTGGCAGCCTTTCCAGGATATCTAATATAAAGACTATAGACCCTGATTCCAAACTTCACAAGCAAGTTGTTCCCTTTGCTCACAACAACACCCAGGGGCTTTTGCCCAGAACAGGTATCACTTGTAAGGAGTAAAGCCCTTGCAGCTTTTGGATGGTGTAGGAGGTTTCTCACTTTTCATTCATTGCTGCCATTTGGTTACCAGAAAGCAGCACAGAATGACCTGGTTTCTGTTGCTTCCACATCACATCTGTAAGGAACCTCTCCCTCTTCCCAAATCTAAACTCTCCAATCTCGCAAAGGGGAACCAAGTCTCCCGGGGCTGTCCTTGCAGTCTCACCCCAGTCCCAGTTGGCAGAACCACACCATTCCTTGTTGCAGCATGGCAGGGTGGTAGAAACTCTGCAACCTTCTTTGAAATATCTCCTTCAGAAGTCTCTCAGAGCAAGGCCACAAGAGCAGCCAGTTCAAGTCTATGCACACACACATGCCACAAACAGCTCAGCAGAGGAAAGACAGGAAGGGTCTTTGCATTATATATTCCAGCCAGGGTTTATTGCATCCATGATGCCAAAGGGAACAGAGACAAAAGACCAAACCTTATGGTGTGCATGACTTAAGAATGGGGTCAGTGACCAGTGACCTGAGGGCACAGGGGTGGATAAAGGGCAAAGGGCAGCAACCTGTAGGGGGGAGGAGGGATGAATAATTAGGGTGGGCAGTGTCAACTAGCCAATAGGAGAGGCAAGCTAGTGTAGATTGGCAGTAGTGCTGCAGAGCACCATGGGCTGAGTCCCCTCTAGCAGCATAGGTGGGGAAAACTCTATGATATATTCTTCCAAGGCAAGGCCCTGGGGATTTCCCTGAGGAGGAGGAGTCAGAGGATTCCACAACTCCCCTGTTTTTACTTACTATGAAGACTTCCCCATTGGATCTCTGCAGATACTTAACTAAACAGGAAAACATTAGTAAAAAAATTATTACAACCCGAAAATTCCTTTAACAAATGGTGAAACCCACCCTGTCAACCCTCATTGTCCGAAAAGTTCATTGATGTTGTGAGATACAAAGCTGTGTTTCGTGTCAGGTACACACAGGCAGCATGTGTGCTTGTGATTGTGATATGTATGGAAACTGATCATGGGACAATTAAAGGATGAATTCCAAAAAAATAACTGAGGGAGTAAAGCATGGAAGAAGGCCTTTGAACTTATCCTTTGTTTGCAATTAACTTTTATAGCATCTGAATTAAAGCTTTAAGGATGTTGCTGCTAGACAGGAACTTTTTGCACGTAGCTAAGCATTGAACAGCTTTACAATAATAACCTTTTGAAGTATAATTTTAGAATATTGCTTGTAGTAAGGAGCTTTGAAAATATAAGTTTAGAATATATGTAAAGGAAATATGCTTATCTCAACACCTTAGCAAAACAGTAAAAAGCAGCTTGAGAAAGGAAGATGAACATCAACCCAAGGATTGATGGCTTCGACCAATGGAAGTGGACATCACTGTTATGAGATTTATAGTCTTTGCAATTAAAAGGTGGGCCCACATCTGGAGTCTGGACCGCACCAGCTGGGAAACCTCTTTCTTCTTTTGGAAGTCGGACCCCACCATCTGGGAATACTCCTTTCTGGGGTACATCCTGAGAAAAACTAAATCACAATAGCATATAGAATTGTGACGTAAAAATTGGGAATAGAAACTGCTGAGAAAAGCTTATGTGTACCCCTATAAATATCTGTACGCCCCAACCATCGTTGTGCAGTTGGAGGGAAAACTTCCCCCACTGTACCCAGCGCTGTTTTGCTCATACTTTACCACATTAATTAAGAAATTGATTGCTGCTTGAATATTGGTCTAGTCAAGCTTCTTATTCATAACAATGTAAACTGAGTTCTTCTTAACTTTTAAGTCCTTTACTTGCTCCTTCAGCTTCTGGATGTTTGCATGAATAGATGTTGAGTACAAAGAAAGGTTAAAGCAGTACATCTTTTCAAAGTTTTGGTAGCTGAGTCCAAGGGCGAGCAATAAAAAGTCTATTGCTGCTTGGTTTTATAATGATACATGCATGGTGTTACTAGCATTTGTTAGCAGCTCACCCAGTGCTTAGGGTGTAGCATTGGTTTGCTTACTTAGCTAGCACCTTTAATTCTCTCAGCATTTTTTAAGTTTTTGCAGTAGCAACCCCAGGGGCCAATACTGAGGCTGCTATTTTCTTTTTTCTACCTCAAGAGTCAATTTCAGTTTTGCAGTCAGATTTAAACTGATGGACAAATCTGCTGTGCTTAATTTTTTGGTCATGAATACTGGTAAAGTCAGGTGCTAGCATAGCAGGCTTCCCCAAGCCACAGGGTGTTTCGGCCATGGAACCATTTATTTGCTCGTGGGGACTAAGATTTCAAAGAGGCTGCACAATTTAGTAAAGACTGAGTATTTGCAAATTTCAATTTCATGGATTTGTTACATCCAAAGTACATACAGAGAAAAAAAATTGTATTTAGTTACACGAGTGCTGCACATCTATTAGTAAGGCTTTTAGAGAGTTCTGCATCTCTGCTTTTCAATGGCTTTAAAGACTCATTATTCTTAAGACAAAATTACTTGAATTTTATAACTACCCTTATAAAAAGGAGGCACAGTTGTGCTGTTAGAATATAACAGAATTTTAAAAACTGAGAGCATTCTTAAAAACTCAGAAGAGATAGCTATTTTAAAAAGCTATGGCTACTTTTTCTTTTTTTTTTTTTCTTATTATGATTTGTGTGTTTGAGCAATTGAACATTGGTATATATCTTCACATGAAATTTACACATATAGAACAAGGAGTCTTATACACTTATGAAGTAGTGGAGGGACATTTTCTTTGACGAACATCTGTGATTACAGTCTTTTTCCTTCTTCCATGCCACATGAGCTTGGTTTTTTTGCTGTCTCAGAGGCTTGGGAGAAGGGTCTTTGGGTGTTGTATTTGGCTGTTCAGTGTAGCTCTTGATGCTTATGCCTGTAGATATTGAAGCATACACTCTCCCCGAGGTTATTGATGGAGAGGGGTTGTGGGTATCTAAAATGGGTGTGTTTTGATCAGGGTCACTCTCACTTCCAGCGTCGGAACTGGGAGTGACCAGACTGGAGAGGAGTGGGGGGCAGGGTGCCGGCGGGGGACAAGAACCCAGCCTGGCGACGGCGGCCACGGGACCCACAGCATATGAGACGGACGGCATAGGACCCGAGCCAGGCACGGGTGGACCGGAGCTCGGCTCTGCAGGGACGGGAAGATCGGGTGCGGGCCCGGGGACAGGAGGACACAGAGCAAAGGCAGGCGGGGCGGAGCGGAACCGAGAACGGGCCCTGCGCCGCCCTCCTCCTCCCCAAGGAGGAGGGGGTGGAGAGTGAGGAAATTTGAGAGGCAGGGGCAGCTTCATTAACAGGTGAAAGGGACACAGGATGGGTATTAGAAGAACTGGAAAAGAGAAACGGGAGGGGGGAGGTGCCGCACGGGCGAAGACCACGAGGCGAAGACGGGGCCCGCTCCACAGGTACGGGCCGCGCCGCGGGAGGGACTGGCCCCGCGGGCACGGGGTGGGCAGCGGGGTAGCTCGGCACCGCGAGGAGGATAGGCACGAGGCAAGCGCCTGCCACCGGGGTGATGCCCGGAGACGGAGGAGGGGAAGGGAGGGGACGATCCTAGATGCTGTGTCGTGTGCTAAGGCGGGAAAACTGCGCGCCACAGTATTCAAACTGGGAGATCCGGCCATGTAGCCGGCGCCATCTTGTCTAGTAGGTGTGCATGGAGGTTTAGGGTAAAGAAATGTAAGGAAAAGAACCCTTGGGTTAGAGCCGAAGCTAGTATGGCCAGTACTAGCCTGGAAAGGGGACAGGAGAGGACTGAAGGTGGCAGGAGACAGGTAGCTGTCCTGCGCCTTTTTTAGGCGGTTTCCATTTCCAGACCTGTCCTGAGGAGCATGGGGGGAGGAATGTCAGAACTGGGGTATTGTTATAAATAAGAAGCTTGACTAGGCCAATATTCAAGCAACAATCAATTTATTAATTAATGTGGTAAAGTATGATCAAAAACAGCGCTGGGTACAGTGGGGGAAATTTTCCCTCCAACTGCACAACAATGGTTGGGGCATACAGATATTTATAGGGGTGCACATAAGCTTTTCTCAGCAGTTTCTATTCCCAATTTTTACGTCACAATTCTATATGCTATTGTGATTTAGTTTTTCTCAGGATGTACCCCAGAAAGGAGTATTCCCAGATGGTGGGGTCCGACTTCCAAAAGAAGAAAGAGGTCTTCCAGCTGGTGCAGTCCAGACTCCAGATGTGGGCCCACCTTTTAATTGCAAAGACTATAAATCTCATAACAGTGATGTCCACTTCCATTGGTCGAAGCCATCAATCCTTGGGTTGATGTTCATCTTCCTTTCTCAAGCTGCTTTTTACTGTTTTGCTAAGGTGTTAAGCATATTTCCTTTACATATATTCTAAACTTATATTTTCAAAGCTCCTTACTACAAGCAATATTCTAAAATTATACTTCAAAAGGTTATTATTGTAAAGCTGCTTAATGCTTAGCTACGTGCAAAAAGTTCCTGTCTAGCAGCAACATCCTTAAAGCTTTAATTCAGATGCTATAAAAGTTAATTGCAAACAAAGGATAAGTTCAAAGGCCTTCTTCCATGCTTTACTCCCTCAGTTATTTTTTTGGAATTCATCCTTTAATTGTCCCATGATCAGTTTCCATACATATCACAATCACAAGCACACATGCTGCCTGTGTGTACCTGACACGAAACACAGCTTTGTATCTCACAGTCCCCCCTCTGCTTGTATAAATTTTCATTTATCGTACCCATTCATGTCTGGGCTTCAAATCTGGCCAAAACTTTGGAAACTTTTTCCTTTTTTTTTTTGTCTTCTTTCTTTAATTTCATTATTTTGGCTATCTTAGCTGTTTTCTCAAATTGGCCAGTGAGGGAACGCGTGGGTTCGGGCTGTAAATCCCCCCGGCTAGCTTGGGATTTATGCCCGCACGGATCCTACATAGACGAAGTAAAGGACGAGAAGCGCTCTCTCTCCACGTGGTTCTGATGTCCTGTTTATTAGCTGGAAGGGGACATCTGCATCGTAGGGTTTCCAGGTGAAGGAGAGAGAGGGAACGCCCAACTTAAGGGACATTTATACCCGCGGAATGGGAGGCGGGGACGGAAGGCCACACCAGTGGGGAGGGAAAAGGGAGGGGTTTCAAAGGACAAGACCACAGGTACAAGCCTCAGGTGTATCTGAGGGACGCACCATTTGAGAAAAGGGGGGAAACATTTGTATAACACAACACCCAGTGCAGAACCGAATAACAATCTAGTGCATCACAACACCTCACCCTTTTCTGTTAAAAAAGAAAAAAAAAAAAAAAACTAACAAAACAGAATTGACCTAATTATAGAAGTCCACCACCCCAAGCCCCGAGAGTCCCCAATCTTTGAACAGTCCAGCAGGATGACAACTTGGACAGGGTTCATCGCGAGGATAGGTGGGAGGTAGATTCTCTTCTTCTAGGAAGGAAAAAAAATACATTTATTTTTCAAGAGTGTCTTTAAGTTCATGGGTCTACCGGAATGTAGGCAGTTCTTTCAGGAAATTTCTTTCTCTTTCCGGCGGCGTCTTCTCTTGGAGGCGACAGCTGCTTGTTTCTCCTCGGTGTCTGCTGGAGCTGGATTTTTGGGAATGAAAGGTTTTACCCACTTCTGGGGTATCCATCGGGGGCCTGAGGGGGTGGACACGCATGCGTAACCACGCCCCCAGGTGATGAGCTCATAAGGACCCTTGACTTCCCAGGTTTCTGGGTCCTTAATGAGAACTGGTGGACGCTGTGACAACTTGAACCGATTGTTATTATTGAAATGACATACTACTGGAGGATTCATGTTTTCAAATGAACAGTTTAAGAAATTGATTGTAAAAAGCGCTTTGCAGAGTTTTTGTTGTGGAGTCATCCACACTGCAGAACTGCCCTGCCGAGTCAGGACTTGTTTGAGCATCTGGTGGGCACGCTCGATCACAGCTTGACCTGTGGGGGAGTGGGGAATGCCTGTCTTATGCTCCACTCCCCACTGCTGGACAAACTCTAGGAACTCCTTGGAGGCATACGCTGGGCCATTGTCTGTTTTGATCTCCCTAGGGATTCCCAATACTGAAAAGGCTTGCACCAAATGTTGTTTGGCATGCGCAGCCCTTTCCCCTATGTGGGCAGAGGCATAAACCGCACCTGAGTATGTGTCTATGCTGACATGCACATATTTCATGCGACCAAAACTTGGAATGTGTGTGATATCAGTCTGCCACACTTCACAGCTCCCAAGGCCTCGGGGGTTAACCCCAACACCCAATGATGGGACTGCCTGAAGCTGGCAATTGGGACAGGTGGCCACAATGGCTCGAGCCTGACCCCGTGTTAATTGGAATTGGCGGATTAGACCTGGAACGTTTTGATGATATTGCTGGTGACTTAGCTTTGCCTGTTGAAAGATGTCCGGAAGGCGTGCCATTCCTGCTGGAGCTGCAAGGGAATCTGCTTTGCTATTACCTTCTGCAATCTCGCCTGGCAGATCGGTGTGTGACCTCACGTGCATCACAAAGAACGGATGCTCCCGCTGCGAAATTAAATAAATTAGTTTTGAGAGCAATCTGAAGAGCTGTTCATTCTCGATGTCTTTGAGAACTGCCTGCTCAGCCCTGGACACTACTCCCGCCACATATGCTGAGTCGGTAACCAAATTAATTGGCTCCGAGAACTTCTCAAAGGCTCTCACAACTGCAGCCAGTTCAGCAATCTGGGGCGACCCTTCCACAAACTCAACATCAGCTTCCCAATGCTGGGTCTGTGGATTTCTCCAAGTCATCACCGACTTGTGGGAGGCCCCGGACGCATCCGTGAACACTGTAAGCGCCTTGAGAGGCCTGCGACTCCTTATCTCAGGAGCTATGAGGTGGAATTCCTCGTTGAACAGCTTGTGTGACGGGGCGTGGACAGATACCTGTCCACTGTAGCTGTCCAGAGACAACTGGAGACTGGCATTGCTCTGGAGGAGGTTCTCAAGCATCTCCTTGGTGAACCTCTCAGGAGAGTTCCTTCCCTCCTTAGAAAGTTTAACTGGAAGGTGAATACACTGAAAGTCACAACCAGCCAGCTCACGCAATCTTACCCTGGCCTTCCGGATCAGCTGAGCTATCAGCTCCTGTGGCTGTGTGATGGTTTTGGATCGCTGAAGGGAGAGAAAGACCCACTCTATGATTAGAAGCGAATCACTGTGCCCCTCAGACCACTGGAATATTAACCCATGTATGTGTGGTAACTTCCCTAAAACAATGAATTTGAAAGGCAGCTCGGGCTGATAACGATGAGCCTGCCTCTCGGCCAAAGCTTTCTGTACCTTTTGGAGAGCGGTTTTTGCCTCTGGGGTCAGTTCCCTGGGAGAAGCTAGGTCTCTCTCCCCTTTCAGTAAATTGAGAAGGGGAGCTAGGTCCTCATTGGTGAGGCCTAGCCAAGGCCTGACCCAGTTCAAAGACCCACACAGGGAATGGAGATCTGCTAGGGTTTTGGGATCATTCATGATTTCCAATTTCTGCGGAACAACTGTCCGCGCAGTGATGTCCAGGCCCAGGTACTTCCAAGGTGGCATCCTCTGAACCTTGCTTTCCTGCAGTTGGAATCCAGCAGAGGTTAAAACATTAACCACTAGGTCAAGTGTGTCTTGGAGTATTATGTCATCGGGGGCACACACAAGCACATCATCCATGTAGTGTAGGATGATTGCCTTCCTTTTTTGAGCGCGCACTGGGGACAGCAATGAAGCCACATACCACTGGCAGATGGAAGGAGAGCATTTCATGCCTTGAGGCAATACTTTCCAGTGGTAGCGCTTCATTGGGGCTTCTCGATTGATGGTAGGAACCGAGAAGGCAAACCGTGGTGCATCTTCCGGGTGTAGGGGAATATGGAAGAAACAGTCCTTTATGTCTATGACAACCAATTTCCAATTTTGGGGGAGCATGGTTGGGGAGGGCATCCCTGGTTGTAGAGACCCCATGTCTTCAATAACCTTGTTTATTTCTCTTAGATCATGGAGGAGCCGCCACTTATCCTTCCCCGGCTTTTTTATGACAAATACCGGGGAATTCCAAGGGCTAGTTGTCTCTTCAATGTGTCCTTTAGCTAATTGTTCTTTCACAAGCTCCTCGAGCGCCTTCAGCTTTTCTTTACTGAGCGGCCACTGATGTACCCAGACTGGATTATTATCCAGCCATGTTAATTTGTGGGCAGGGCGCTCCACAGTGGCCGCTTCTAAAAATCCTGGGGGCTTTTAGGGATGACTAATTTGACCCCCCATTGTGACATGGTGTCTCTACCCCACAAGGGAGCTTTATAGTCAGTGACAAATGGGCGGACACTGGCCAATCTTCCGTCCGGTCCCTCAATTTGCACAATGCTTTTTGATATTTTTGCCAATGTGACTCCTCCTACACCTTGGATTCTACCAGCCACGGGCTGCAAATCCCAATGTGATGGCCACAACCTTTCAGGTATGATTGTCACATCTGCCCCTGTGTCTAGCAACCCTTCCACGTGGAGATGTTCTTCTCCACGCATCAGGTTGCATCCCATAATGGGTTTGTCCTCACCAACCACTTCCGCCCAGTATACACCTGGGGCCTTGTCATCTACTGATATTTCTGCAGGAACAGGAATGGCTTGGGCAATGATTTGCCCCTTGGCCAAATGGAAGGGTGGCTGTGGACAGCGCGCTAGAAGAATGAGATTAGGTATGTCCCCCTTGATGGTCATGGGAGCCACCTCAATCTCCATGGGTGTGTGTGCTGTGTCCCCAATAACAAAGTACTCACTGTCCAGTCTCGGGCGATCTTTTGTCAAGTCTGGCAAGTCCTCTGGCAGGTCCACTCCAATGACCGTCCACTGGGTAGACCTGAAAACAAAAGCTTTGGTGGTCACAAGCTTGAAACACTTGTGAGGCTGATAGATTTTATCCTGTACACTGTTATTTAGTTTCCCCGCATCCCGCTTCCCTGCCTCCCCCTTTTTTGCTTTGGGGGAGGTTTTTCCCTCAGGGAAGCGTGCTGCATTTATGTCGTAGCGCGGGGCAGGGGAGCCGCGCTGGTGTCCTGGTTTTTTGGAGTAAATGGTGTCTTTTGTTGCTGGTTTTGTGGGCAATTTTGGGCAAAGTGTCCAGGTTTTTTGCATATGAAGCAGATGATGTGTTGAAGTTGCTCTGGTGACATCTGTGTCCTCATGACCTCTGGAGAAACAGGTGCCACAGTCTCTGGGATTGCAGGCTTGGACCACGGCTCTCGTGCAGCAAACAGTTCTGCTTTCCTGGCACATGCTTCAATCATCTCTGCCAGTGTAGGTGGAGGGTTGAGAGGCAGTCCTAGGAGCACCCTGCTGCAGACCTCATTGGCATTCCTCTGTGCCAGCTCTTTCACCATTTCTGCTTGTGTTTTGGGGTCCTGAACTTGTCTTTCAACCTGAGCACGAAGTCGGTCGACAAACTGCAAGAAACTTTCTGAAGGAGATTGTTTAATATCAAGAAAACTACCTTTAGATTCAACGGTTGGTAACTGGTTAAAAGCTTTACCTGCAGCCTTTGAAATCTTATCTAGAATGGATTTTGACAACACCCGAGCTTGATCCTCGGGCTTAGACCAATCCCCCTCGCCACACAGATGTTCAAAGGTGAGGGGATTATTTTCTAAATCTTTGGCATCCTGTGGGTTTTGTTTAAGTTTCTCCAAAAGATCCCTTAAAGATCTCTTCCAGGAGCATTCCCATAGATCAAACTCTGACTGGGTAAGCAAGCACCGGAAAAGATCTAGGAGATCGGTAGGGACAAATTCAAGGGATGTTAATGTAGCTTTCATTGTACTTTTAAAGATTTCACTATGTCTCCCAAATTCTGATTGGGTTTTACATAGTTCACGTTTTGTTTGGTATGAGAAAGGTTGGTAGGTCCTAGGACCAGCCCTACCACTATTGTATTGGACCGGAGCTACTAAAGGAATCACTTCTTCCCGGGTTTGAATGCCAGTTTTTTTTGATTCGGCTACACCTTCATGGGGACTAGATGAGGGACTAGCTCTCCCCCCAGCCGCACCGCCCTGGGAAGAAGGCAGGGCTTCGCCCCCCACCCCACTCCCTTGGGGACTGGTAAGGGGTACCCCCCCTACCCCACCCACCCCGGCGCCCTGGTAACCGGAAGGAGGGACATGCCCTCCTCC
The DNA here is from genome assembly GCF_015832195.1 of Motacilla alba alba. Taxonomy (NCBI): domain Eukaryota; kingdom Metazoa; phylum Chordata; class Aves; order Passeriformes; family Motacillidae; genus Motacilla; species Motacilla alba. The sequence continues at coordinate 95,880,735 of NC_052018.1, forward strand.
TGCCCCACCCCCGTGGGGGCCAGGCACGGACCCACCCCCCCAGCCCCCGGCCCCACCCCCCCATCCCTCGGCCCCACTGTCTCGGGACCCGGGCACGGGGGCGTGGCAAACAGGAACAGGGAGGGGGGCGGGGTAACCGTGGGAACCAGGGGCGGGGTTACAGGGTGACGTCATGAGGGGCGGGGGCAGGGAGGGAGGAGGAGGAGCGTCTGAGGGGAGGAAGGGGTTGTGAGACCGGAAGGGGTTGGGGGAGGGGACAGGTGGGCGAAAGGGATTGTGGGAAGAGGAAAGATAGCCTGAAGGCTCAAACACGTGGATGCCGCCATGTTGGGCTTTGACCACGCGGTCGGCAGTGTCTGGAATGCCAACCATGTGTTCGTAGCCATTTTGGGAATGGGGGGGGTCAGCATGCGAGATTGGGATAACAGGAATTAGGTTGGAGGGGTGCGGGGAAGGTGCTCTGTCAGCCTGCGCACAGCCAGCAGAGCCAGGGTACTGAGGGGGGCGAGGGAGGCCAGGGGAACAGTGGCAGTGCCAGGTACCCTGTGTTTGCCGGCATGCCTCGCTCGACCCTCTCAGTTCGGGGGCAGAGGGTTTGGGGGGAAGGGTAGGGGAAGCTGCGGGAGGGGAGATTTGTTCGGGCTGTCCTTTCAAATCCCTGTTTAAGATTTCTTTCCGAATTAAGAGGAATACAGGAAAAAAGTTAGACACAGTTGTATCACCCTGTTCTGCTTTTACAGTTAGCAAGGCTCCAATTTTGTCCCAGGCAGAGATTGAGTAGATATTTTGTTGGGAAAACTGAGGGAAATGAAAAGAAATCCAGCGAACAAACCGTTTTAAGACTGCTTTTGAAACTTTAACGTTTCCACTACTTAGGGTATCTAAAACTAGGGAATAAATGCTTCTCTGCGTTGCGGAAAGCTTAGCACCCATTCTGATGTTAACTGGCTTCTGCAACACTGTAATCCACCTTCTAAAAAGCAAGCGCTAACAAGAATTGAAAGCACTGAGTCCACAGCCAATCCGAGAAAGAATCCGGGCAGCCTCCCCCCCCTTTCTCTCCGGGGGACAGACGAACTGCTTGCGTGCGAACCGCGCGGGTTTTAAAGCCGCGGGCGGCAGCTGCCGGCTGCACGGCTGCCACGTGGCTGCCACGCGGGAGCTCGGAGCCGCCTCCCCCGCTCGCCGGGTCCCCCCGCTGCCTGGGAGCGCTCCTCACGGCAGAAACACGAGCCGAGGCTACCCCGCCGCCGCCCGCGCCGCTGCCGCGCCGAAACCCGCCCGCGCCGCTTCTCAGAGCCGCGCGCCGCGGGGACCCGAGCGATGGAAGCACGCAGCTCCCGGGACCACGCACGGACCCTGCCGCAGTGCCGGAGCCGCTCTGCCCGCGAGGAGAGACCCGCGGGACACTCACAAACCCCAACTATCGGGGCCGGACCCTTCCCTGCACCGGGAGCTCACCCCCACACTCTGAGGGCTCCCCCGGGGTCCCCCTATTACGCAAGGGGATATACTCACCCCTCCTGGGGACAGTGGATGACTGGGATAGCTAGAAAGAAGTCTCCGTCCGAAATCGGCCTGTCGTGGGTTGCGACAGGGTCCCGATTTCACCCTCTGACGTCCTTGCCGACAAAAACGCGACGAAGAAAGGCAGAGGAAGGTGAAAGTCCAAAAAGCTAATATAATTCACGCGTGTAAATTACAAGCTCCTGCGTGTCGTCTCTGACCGAAGTGGGAGTCGAAAACACGTTGGGCGCCACCTGAGGGAACGCGTGGGTTCGGGCTGTAAATCCCCCCGGCTAGCTTGGGATTTATGCCCGCACGGATCCTACATAGACGAAGTAAAGGACGAGAAGCGCTCTCTCTCCACGTGGTTCTGATGTCCTGTTTATTAGCTGGAAGGGGACATCTGCATCGTAGGGTTTCCAGGTGAAGGAGAGAGAGGGAACGCCCAACTTAAGGGACATTTATACCCGCGGAATGGGAGGCGGGGACGGAAGGCCACACCAGTGGGGAGGGAAAAGGGAGGGGTTTCAAAGGACAAGACCACAGGTACAAGCCTCAGGTGTATCTGAGGGACGCACCATTTGAGAAAAGGGGGGAAACATTTGTATAACACAACACCCAGTGCAGAACCGAATAACAATCTAGTGCATCACAACAGGCCAGCTTCTCCTGTAGCCAGTTCTGGGTCTACAGGCAGCACAGTAACCTGTGTGCTTTGAAGAACTAAGTGGATTAGTCGGATAAAACATGGAATAAGGCAAGGTAGAAAAAACAACCCAGCTAATGAACACAATATTATGAACCCTATTTTAGTTCACTAAGCTCCCCCTCTTATTCTTTGTAAATAATTTGGCTTGAGCAATATTTCTTGTTTACTTGCATCTTCTGGACTATGCTGGTAAAATAAAACAAGGGGATTACACAAGGAAGAAATATCAAAACAGTAGTAACATATAAAAGGAAAAAATCTTAATTTCTTTAATCATCTTATCTCTAATACATTACTCCACTAGCTAGGTTTTAACATTGTTTTTCTAATTTTGGACTGGTACCTGGGTTATTTTATATATATATATAATTTACTTTTTCTGAAATGACTTTTCTGTGGCTATTAATTTTCAACAATCTGATATATTTAAAACAAATACATCTCCTTTTGGACATTAAATTCCCTGTCTATTACCAAATTTTCCTAAGTTTCTTGCAATCTAATAATTTTCTCCATTTTGCCTACAGATTCTTAATTAGGATGGGTTATAACAGTGGCTGTTGACATGGGTGTGTGTAATAAAAGAGGAACTTTGGTTTCTTTGCATGTGATGCTTTCTGTAGCATTTGTGACATGATCTTGCTGGTATCCCGAAAGGGAAAAGACAACAAATGAGTGACAGAAACAGGAATAACAGAGGTCCAGTATGGCTTATACTCCCACCTCCCATGCCTGTGGAGTTGCAATCCACAGCAGGTGTATTTGATCTTCTTGGTGGCGAAATACAGAGGCCAATCTGGTCTTGCCCTCTATTTCCTTGTCACTTTCTCTTAGCTAATTTCCAGGCAAATCCTTAACTATGGTTTCTCACTTGTTCCTCAGGTACTTCTCATTCAACCAACACTAATAATTCCCATCCACAAAACAAAGTTATTACTTTAACACTTCTTGCAATAAGAGCATAAATTTTGTGAACCACAATACTAATTATTCCTACAATTCACACATTTACTTATACCTCAGCTAGCATGTTTAGTATTGGGATGAATCAAAAAAAAAATAAACCAGTGATGTAAGCTTTGCCTTTGTTCTTAATTAAGTGTTATTCTTTGTACATTTCTTGAATCATTGGGTTTTCCTAAACTATTACTACCCAATCCCGGTTTGAAAGTCAATTTGGTATCACCCGGTTTAAATGTGATAGTCCATTCTTCAGGTTCCTTCACAAGTCCTTTGATTTTGCTGGCATAAATTCACCCTCTTTTCATGGTTCAGACTGCTGTTTCAGTAGTGCTTGGAAAGGACTTCTTAATAGCACAGTGTTAAAAGAAAAACAATACTGCATTAACTTTTACCATTAGCTTTCTTCAAAACTTCTGGGTTTAGTTAAAAGCTTTTTCTATAGCTGCCTCTTCTTCTTGTACCCAGCTGTGCTAACAGCTGCAGAGGCAAATTCTTCTTTTTGTGAGACAAAATTAGTTAAACAATAAAGGCCAGGCCGAATTTAACACGAGATGTCTCACACCTATTGCTTTTTTACCTTTTTGACACCATTTACCTGTTTTAACTTTACAGACCTATTCCTCAGAACAAAAGCCTCCTCTTTTTAACAGCAAACAAAACAAACAAACAACCAACCCACAAAAAAACCTTACTTAAAAAAATAAACCACTTTGCGAGGTTTGGAGAGTCAGCAATCTCTGCCTTGATTTTATCTCTTTTAGTGCTGGCCTTCCTCCCCCTCTTTTTCACAGCATTGCTGTCAAAGCTGTTCCTCGCTGTTCTCTCTCTTTCTCTTTTTCTCTCTCTTCCTTTTTCTCTCTCTCTCTCTCAACCTACTTGCTAGGGCTGAAGCTGCCATCCTGGACTCAGGACCCTGACAGTCTGGGAGCCACCCCGGCATCTCTGCCACTGAGCCAGCCTGCTCCCAGCTGGCAAACCTGTTTAATCTGCACCCAGCACCGCCGCCGGATCACCTCCGTGATTCGGTCCCTGCCACAGCCCCAGAGACCCCGCCACTCCTACGGGAGCGGTCAAACACCTCCTGACCTTGACAACTCCAAATTTGGCGTCCTGGGTGCTCCTGACATTCTTTTTCTTTCCTTAGTCTGCATATCCTTTTTTCCTCTCAAGGAGGGCCCGTTCTGCTAAACCTTTTCCGGACCCTAGTTCGGCATTGAGCAGTCTCCTAACAACCATGTGTTAAGACCCTTCCCTGCCCTTTATGCAGAAACTTCATTCACACTTCTGCTCTCTTCTAGCACCAAAACATCGCTATTCCACCTTCCAACATCTTAGAGTCCACTAACCACCCCCTTTCTTCAACTTCCCTCTTCTCTTCTTACTTTCTTTTCCTTACCTTTTCCTTTCTTTGATTCAACACATCTCAAACTGTACAAGATGTACACACAACTCGTTTACTTCTTTTTATAGCTTCCTCCTCTTGAGTACTATAGTTTTTTGGCAGTTCCTCCTGAATTTTTCTCCATAGTGTTCAGCTGGATAGTCTCTTTTAATTTAAAAGCTGCCTCCTTTGCAGCTTGATCAGCTGTGTTATTTTCCACTTACTAAATACCTTGACCCTCGTTGGTGACCTTTTACATATACTACTGCTATTCTCTTAGGTCCTTTCAGGGCTTCAGGCACTCTAATTATTAACTCTTGATGGATCAGTTTTTTCCCTTGAGTATCTATCAAATCTCTTTCCATCCAGATTTTTCCAAACGTGTGTACAATTCCAAAAGCATATTTTGAGTCTGTATAAATAGTCCCCACCTCATCTTTTAAAAGTTCTAAAGCTCAGTATAAAGCAAATAATTCACAAGCTTGAGCTGACCAGTTAGAACTTACTTTTCCTCTTTCTATTACAGACATGTTATCTCCTTCTACAATAGCATATCCTGAACTTCGTTTCCCTTCTATCACCCTCTTTTACTGCAGCTACGAAAACCTCAGCTTAAACTTTCACCTTCTCTTCCTCTCTTCGCACATAAACTTTTTGTGTTTCCCTTAACAATTCTTGCAAACCTCTCTTCTGCCATCAATCTAACTCTTCAAGTTTCTTTCTAATATCTTCCCATGATTTTGCCACAAACTGAGTTTTGATTAATGCTTCCCCCACAGCTGTATCAGGATCTAATCCTGAATACAATTGTATACTCTTCCTTATTATTTTTCACATTTATTCTACAATTTTAACATTACCCCAAGGGGCTGTCCTGGGGTATATCTGGAAAACTGCTCCCTTTTTTTTCCAGTACCTTCAGTACCTCTGTTATCCAGCTGGTTCATACCAGCTCCTGGGTTTTTGCTTTAGCATTTACCCATTTTATCCTAACAGGTGTTCCCTCACTTGCTTCGACCACACTTGTTCAGAACTTGGTCATTTCTTGTCAAGGATTTCTATAATAAAAAGTCCCTTCTGCCAGTACCGCATCCTGCCTCTGATTCACTAAGAAAAATCCCCCCAAACTATTATCGCATCCTGCTGCCGACCTTTTATATACAGAAAATCCTCCTTCACTTGCTTCGTTCCTTCACCTGCTGCTCCCCTCGCGGGGATATGGAACCGAGGTTAGAAGAACTCAATCACGTCGTAACCAGGTCATGTCTCACACACAAACCATTCACACTCTTTCACGTCTACACCCGTTCTTATCCCACCTAACCAAGCGATACTTACAGCCTCCTTTTCTCGCCTGGGTCTTCATGCATGAGTTATTACAGGTGAATTTACTGCAGTCTACTCAGGAGCTCAAAATTCTTTTGCTCATAATTTACCTTAGAAATTTCCTCTTCCCTGAAAGATTCCCCAGTCACTCAGGGCCACCTGAGGCAAAAGCCTGCAAGGTGGGGTGCCTCCCTGAGATTAGGAGTCTCAGGACTCCAATGGATTTGGAAATTTTCCCAGCCAACGCACCAAATCTGTTATAAATAAGAAGCTTGACTAGGCCAATATTCAAGCAGCAATCAATTTCTTAATTAATGTGGTAAAGTATGAGCAAAACAGCGCTGGGTACAGTGGGGGAAGTTTTCCCTCCAACTGCACAACAATGATTGGGGCGTACAGATATTTATAGGGGTACACATAAGCTTTTCTCAGCAGTTTCTATTCCCAATTTTTACGTCACAATTCTATATGCTATTGTGATTTAGTTTTTCTCAGGATGTACCCCAGAAAGGAGTATTCCCAGATGGTGGGGTCCGACTTCCAAAAGAAGAAAGAGGTCTTCCAGCTGGTGCGGTCCAGACTCCAGATGTGGGCCCACCTTTTAATTGCAAAGACTATAAATCTCATAACAGTGATGTCCACTTCCATTGGTCGAAGCCATCAATCCTTGGGTTGAGGTTCATCTTCCTTTCTCAAGCTGCTTTTTACTGTTTTGCTAAGGTGTTGAGATAAGCATATTTCCTTTACATATATTCTAAACTTATATTTTCAAAGCTCCTTACTACAAGCAATATTCTAAAATTGTACTTCAAAAGGTTATTATTGTAAAGCTGCTTAATGCTTAGCTACGTGCAAAAAGTTCCTGTCTAGCAGCAACATCCTTAAAGCTTTAATTCAGATGCTATAATGGTTAATTGCAAACAAAAGATAAGTTCAAAGGCCTTCTTCCATGCTTTACTCCCTCAGTTATTTTTTTGGAATTCATCCTTTAATTGTCCCATGATCAGTTTCCATACATATCACAATCACAAGCACACATGCTGCCTGTGTGTACCTGACATGAAACACAGCTTTGTATCTCACAGTATTAACTCGCACTACATCTCCTTAAGAATATTACACTTGTCAGATGAAATAAAAAGGGCAGGAGATCCTTCTCCTTTTTAATGCCTTTATTAAAAAGAAATCAGCTTGGGTGGGGAGAACCAACAGGTCACACACACACCACCACTGCTCCCAGGAGTGGCACAGAGGAAGAGGAAGAATGCAGCTTCGTCCACTGGTATGCAGGCAGAGCTGGGGCCTCATTCCTCAAGAGAGCATCCAGAGATCCCAGTTTTTCAGTTTCACATTCGAGGTCCTCTTTCTACCTGACATCCTTTTAGGTTAGGGTGAAGGGTAAAAAGGATCTTAATAGACACTGGATTCAGTTGCTCTCCTTTAGACATCACTTAGATCCCTTAATTCCATGGTGGTCGTTGTTTTAGGGGTCATTTGGTGTGGTGTTTACACGTTTGCATACCAGCTCCCCACATTTGCATGTCAGCTCCTCACATTTGCATGCCAGCTCTGACTGCACCTTTTCAGTCCCAGGTGCCATCTCCCAGGAAGCTGCAGGGGGGATGTTCGATGGGAGAGGGATTTCTAACCATCAACAACAAGTAATTAAAGAAAAACTATTAACAACAGGTGATTACAACATGAAATTATTGACAACAAATAGTTAAAACTCCAGCTTAGCAGCAATTGGTTTAACCTGTTAACTCTGCAACTTTTTTTAAAAATGGACAACTTTTCTACTCATAACATCAGAGTTTCATACTCAGTTTTTAGGCTAAATTCTAGAACAACTCAGCTAAAGGTCGGACTCTAAACCTCTAAGTGCTTAGAACAAGTGTAGGTAGCTAAAATAGACCCAGATCTTGCCAGATGCAGACTGAGCTCTACCAGCAGAGCCAAATTGCTTTACATGCCTCTTCTAATTGATTTGTGACTCATATCTGAACATGCGGAACTGTGTAAGCTAAGCTTGCTCTAAAAAGAAATAATGGGAGCCATGCAGAGTAAGGAAGTGCCTAAGGCCAGCCCATTAGGGTGCGTCTTAGCACATTGGAGAGAAATAGCAGGCAAAGGGGGCATGGAAAATAAAAAATACCTAATTAAATATTGCTCCTATTGGTGGCCATTATATCGCCTAAAGGAGGGGGCAAGATGGCCTCCTACAGGTACATTGGAATATAATACCCTGTTACAGCTCATATTGTTTCTACGGAATGAAGGGAAATGGGAGGAGGTTTCTTATTGTGATATGTTTTTCTCCCTCCAAAATAACCCTGATTGGCAAATGGATGGTGGCATCAGTGCCCCCTCTGACCCTCTTGTTCTGGCTCTCAAAAGAGAAAACAGAAGCAAAATGGGAGAACTTAAACGGTGCTGCTTGGCCTGTAACATAAGACAGAGATGCACCAGCACAGATAAAGTTTATCACGCAGCACTAGAGGAACAAGAACAAGGTCTAGCTGACCCATTTAGCCCTCACTTGGGAGGGCAGGGGGGAGGGGGTAGGGACTTGGGAGGAGCACCAGCACCACCTCCCCCACCTATTCCACCTCCACCTATTCCACCTATTCCTCCTACTACTCCAACTCCTTCTCCTCCCTTGGCAAAGACACCAGCTCCAACCCCCCTCCAGGCAACCCAATAGCATACCGAACCAGAGGACAAATACTGCAGGCCCCTGTATGGGAGAAAGTAATACCAGGCAGAGAAAATATATTGGTTAAGGTACCCTTCTTGATGTGGAAGCTTGGGAAAGGGTTGCGGCAAGTTACCAAAATGACCCAGTAAACAGTGCTCAATGTCTACGATACATTATGAAGCAGCACAATCCAGACTGGGGTGATATTCAATTGTTATTAGATGCATTCACTGAAACAGAAAAACAGTTGGTTTTAAAAACAGTAAGGGACCTGGTAGCAGACCATTTTAGACAACAACAAGTGGATCTAAAGGAACATTTTCCACTTCTGGACCTGTTGTGATGCACTGTATAGGTATTTAGATGTTCTGCACTGGGTGAACTGTTCCCATGGTATCCCTTGGTAAGGTGGTCTGTCCCTTATAGCCCCTCCCTTCGCCCTTCCTCACTGGTGTCCCCTTGGCTGCGGCCTTCCATCCCCGCCTCCCATACCAGGGGTATAAATGTCCCTTGGGTTTGGAGCTCTTCCTCTTTTTGCACCTGGAAGCCCTACGATGCAGATGTCCCCTTCCAGCTAATAAACAGGACATCAGAACCACGTGGAGAAAGAGCGCTTCTCGTCCTTTACTTCGTCCATGTAGGATCCATGCGGGCATAAATCCCAAGCTAGCCGGGGGGATTTACAGCCCGAAACCCACGGGTTCCTTCATGGACCCAGGCTGGAACCTGAACCAACCAGCAGAAAGACAGAGGCTAAAGAATTATCAGGATTGGATTATATTGGGAGTGAAAGAGCTATAAATTGGTCAGCTTTATATGCTATTAAACAGGGACCCTTGGAATCCCCCACAGAGTTCCTAGACTGCCTGAGAAACACTATGCAACGCTATTCACCACTGGACCCTGCATCTGATGTGGGGATACAACAACTAATTAATCCATTTCTGGGACAGTCCACCGGGGATATTAGGTGCAAACTCCAAGAAGTCCAAGAAGAAGATGCACAGAATTTAGAAATTTTATTGGGAGAGGCTTGTAGAGTCTTTAGCAACAGAGAAGAGGCGTATAAACAAGGGATGAAAAACTTAATAGCAATAGTGCAGGAGGAATGGAGAAAAAATGTGAAAGCAGGCAGGGACCACCCAAGCAAGACCCTCCTCAATTAGGCAGAAATCAATGTGCAACCTGTAAGAAACAGAGCCACTGGAAGAAGGACTGTCCAGAACGGAAACAGAATGGTCAAGGGAATCAAAGGACAGGAGGGGTGATTGCCTATATACAGGAGGATTAGGAGGGACCGGAGAAGACTACCCATCAGGCCCTCTGGTTGTAAAACTGAAGCTGGGGAAAAAGGAAAAAGAAGTGAAATTCCTAGTCGACACTGGGGCAATGCACTTGGTTCTAAATACAGCCTTGATGCCCATAGGGGATGATTGTGCTATGGTTACAGGAGTGACTGGCTGTGGGAACCCAGGACACTCCTCTGGGTGCCCTGGATGGCCAGAGCTGCTGGCAGGGGGCTCTGAGACCCTGTCATGCAGCCAAAGACACATGTGGGGTTTTGATCTTAGCCCATGGAGCAAATTACCAACTCTGTATGAAAAATTACAAGCCACACAAAAGTTTAGGTAGTATAGTAGAGATAGTCACGAAGTGAAGGGAAGAGTTTTTGAGTGCTGTACAAGGGGGTTTTAAGCCTTGTACACAGGGGTCCAAGTTTTGTACGTGGGGGTCAGGAGTTTTAAGATGGAGGGATTTGGGCGTGCCCTGTCTTCCTTCTTTCTCCTTCCTAACCTCCATGTTCATGGTGATGTTGTCACTCACAGATTGGATTAGTGTAGAAAGTCACCATTCAATATAGGTAATAGGCATTGGGGAAAAAGTACAAACATCTAACACGTAATGTATGATATAAAAGATGGCACCAGCCCCCTGGGAGGTCAGTGTGCCTTTGTCTGACCTGCTGAACGGGCCACAGCAGTTCAGGAAAAGAATCTTTTAGATAACTTACAATAAACAACCTTGAGACCGGACAACAGAAGACTACTGAGTCTTTCTTTGAAGGCACGGGTTGGAGCAGAGACTTTTCCATCTTTCGGGGTCACCCCAATCCAGGGCACGAAACCCCACAACTGGCCAAACTGAAAAAACATTTTTCTTTAGGCTGTTAAAATACAAACTGGGAAAGCAGTGAGGGATCCACAAATTTCTATATATGCCCAACTCCCTTGAGCCACCTTTGGGCAGAGATTTGCTGGGACAATTACAGGCAACTATTACTTTGAAAAATGGGGAAATTACTCTGGAGGTAAATGATCAAAAGTATGTAGAAATATTGAGTTTGATATGAACCACTAGCGAAGTCATGAAGGAAACTGAAATCAATGAAGAGATAATGAATCAGGTATTCCCTGGGGTATGGGCCTCTGATGTACCAGGGAGAGCCAAAAACGCTCCCTCTATACAGATGAAGCTAAAAGAGGGAAAGTAACCTGTCAGGGTTAAACAGTATCCCATGAGGAGAGAGGATAAGGAAGGAATTAGCCCAGTAATTGAGAACTTTTTGCATCTAGGATTGTTAAAAGAATGTCAATCTTATTTAATACCCCTATTCTACTAGTCCACAAACTTGATGGGTCATACCGGTTAGTACAGCATCTGCGAGCCGTGAATAAGGTAACTGAGGATCTATATCCTGTGGTGGCCAATCCACGTTATTAACTTATTTAACACCCAGACTAACTTGGTTTACCGTTTTAGATTTTAGAGACCCTTCTTTTACCTTCCTATCCACAAAGCCAGCCAGAAAATTTTTGCATTTGAATGGGAAAGTCCTAAGAGTGAGCAGAGAACTCAACTTACATGGACAAGACTGCCACAAGGATTTAAAAACTCACCCATTTTGTTTGGAGAACAACTTGCAAAGGAATTAGAGACCTGGGAAGCCCCTCCAGAGGAAGGGAAGCAGCTACAATACGTAGATGACATCCTGACAGCCACACGGACAAGGGAGGCGTGCATGGCCTGGACGGTAAGTTTCTTGAACTTTCTGGGGTTCCAAGGGTACCGGGTATCAAAAAAGAAGGCTCCAGTAGTAAAACAGAAAGTAACCTCTCTGGGTTACGAAGTCAGTGCTGGACAGTGTACCCTGGGCCAAAGGCGGAAGGAGGCAATATGCCAGACCCCAAAACCTCAGACTGCAAAAGAACTGCGAACTTTCCTGGGGATGACAGGGTGGTGCAGGTTATGGATCTATAACTGTGGACTGTTTGTTAAGCCCTTATATGAACTTACTGCAACTGAAAGCAGAGACATCCAGTGGACAAAGGAAGCTACGCAGGCCTTCCACCAGCTTATAAAAAGCCTCATGTCAGCTCCAACCCTGGGATTGCCAGACATGAGTAAGCCTTTCCTTTTGCTCTCCCATGAGAAACAAGGAATCGCCTTGGACATATTAGCACAGGACCTCGGCCCGTACCAGAGAGCAGTTGCTTACTTCTCTAAGCAATTGGATGCAGCAGCTAAAGGGCGGCCTGGATGGCTCAGAGCTGTTGCAGCAGTCATACTGAATATCCAAGAGGCACGAAAATTCACCCTGGGCCAGAAAATGACTGTGCTCGTGTCCCACACAGTGTCCACAGTGCTAGAGGGGAAAGGCGGTCATTGGCTTTCCCCACAAAGACTTCTGAGATACCAGGCTATGGTGGAGCAAGATGATGTGGACATAGTGGTGACTAACATCGTCAATCCAGCCTCCTTCCTCAGTGGAAACCAAGGGGAGCCAGTGGAGCATGACTGCCTGGAGACTATCGAGGAAACCCATTCCAGCTGCCCTGACTTTCAAGAATGCAGAAATCTGGTTTACTGATGGAAGCAGTTATGTCATCAGTGGAGAACAACATGCCGGGTACACAATTACTACCTGCAAGGAGGCCGTAGAATCTGGGCCCCTGCCAACGAATACCTCTGCACAAAAGGCTGATATAGTTGCTCTAGCTCAGGCCTTGGAACTGACAAAAGGGAAAGAAATAAACATATATACAGACTCAAAGTATGCATTTGCAGTAATGCATGCTCATGAAGCCATTTGGGAAGAAAGAAGGCTGCTGAACTTTCAGGGGAAAAACATTAAACATGCATTATAAATACTGTAACTCCTAGAAGAAGTCCAGTTGCCAGAGGAAGTGGCAATCATGCACATTAAAGCACATCAGAAGATAAACTCAGAATTGGAAGAAGGGAACGAGCTGGCAGATAGGGAAGCAAAAGAAGCAGCAAAAAATGAGGTGATAACTGAGGTGACCTTGATTCCAGATGGGCAAATTTCCCTCGAAGGTAAGCCAAAATACAACAAATTAGACAAAAAATTGATCCATGAGCAGAAAGGAGACTATAACCAAGAGGGATGGGCCACCATAGAAGGAAAATTAGTTATACCCTCCTATTTATTATGGTCCCTGATAATGGAGGAACATCAGAAAACACATTGGGGAATTGATGCCCTATATAAATATCTAAATGAAAGCATTATTGCTAGAAATTTATGAGCCACTATCACCCAAGTGACTAGACAATGTGACTTTTGTCTCCAGACCAAACCCAAGAATATTCCCAAACCAAAACTTGGCCAGATTGGGAAGGGGCCATGGACCTGGGCAGCAATGACAAATCGATTTCATAGAATTGCCAAGAAAAGGGAGGTGTAAGTTTTTACTGGTGCTAACAGATAGCTTTTCAAGATGTCCAGAAGCATTCCTCACCAGGACTTCTAAAGCTAGGGAAGTAACTAAAGTATTGGTACAGGAAATCATACCACGCTTTGGAGTCCCAGCCAAATCTCCTTGGATAGAGGACTACATTTTATTGCAAAATTAGTGCAACAGGTTAGCCAATACTTGGGCACAGACTGGGAACTTCACACCCCATATAACCCACAATCAAGTGGTCAGGTAGAGAAAATTAATCATTTGATCAAACAACAAATAATACGACACAAGAGGGTACATTGCCATGGCCTCACTCCCTCCTATTAGCGCTGCTGCAGATTCGAACCAATCCCAGAACTAAGGAAAAGCTAAGTCCCTTTGAATTACTTTATGGGAGACCATATGGAGTGCAGAAAGGAGTGTCTGCCCAGGACACATCACTAACCCCCTATGTGATCGCTCTGACCAAACAACTTGGAGCAATTGAAAAATATGTGGCTGGAACTCGGGGTACAGGGCTCGATGCACCAGTACATGATGTACAACCTGGAGAGTGTGTATATGTTAAGTCTCTTACAGAGAAGGCCCTGGAACAATGGGAGGGACTGTACCACATTCTCCGTACTACTTTCACTGCAATCAAGATTAAGGAACAAAGCTCTTGGATCCACCACAGCCATGTTAAGAAAGCTCCAGAAGCCCCTTGGAGAATAACACCGGGTCATGGTGAAACTGAAACTGAAACTTATCTGGACAAAATGAATGCATCATGGTGAGTAGAGATTTTTGCTGAAGTGTTTACAACCATAATTGTAATCCAAGAATTAGACAGTACTCCTAGCCAGAGCAATGCTGAATGGCCTTGGTCCAAGCCTTTACTCAATACACCAGATCCATGGGAAAACCTTCCAATATAAAAGGTTTAAACCTAACAACTGCGGTCATGTGCAAAAACCAAACATATAAAAGGCAGGAGTGGCAGAAATGGAGGTTGTGGTCACTTCAAGAGACCATAGGGGAGGTAACTAAGATAGCATGTCAAATGATTAATGAGACTACCCATGGTAAAGCAGCCCAAATCAGTGTAAATAAGCACCAGAAGATTTGCAATCGTCCAAATGAATTACTCTTGGTACAACTTCTCATTAAGACAGACTGTTGATGTAGTTTGCCTCTGGGCCCACAACACCATTGGGCTTTCTTTCAAATTTAAAATGAATGCTATAGCTAAGCCCATTACGACCCACCCCAGCACTCAAGCACAAACCCAAAATACGCCATTTAAGCATAAACCTAGGGTTTATGAAGTCGGCCCATATGTAACAAGGAATATGGGTCAACAACAACTGTTATTTAACCCAGAATGGTCCCTTAAACATGTCAAACTGTTAATTCAAACCAGTATCTTGACAGTTCAGCCAGCTTGTTGTCCTTTCCTAAGGTCATCCTTCGAGGGATGGACAAGTTGGCTACAAAAACAAGTAGACTTCAGAGACAGAATGCAGAGGGATTTAACCGGGATATTAGGGACTGGGTTAGGGGTTTTGAATGGGATTCACTCAGAAATACTAATGAATAAGTTAGCTGTAGCAACTAGTGATCTGATAAAATTAAAACAGCCTTTACAGTCATCTCTACTGGCATTGGGAAATAGTGGCAAGTCTCAAGGGTGCTGCCAAAATGGAGAGAAATTGAAGATCAAGACCATAGCGTACTAGCAGATGCATTAAAGAGGGCGCAGGATAACATATCTTTAGCCCTTAGCTGTATACAAACACAATTATGGATACAGTCAACAGCTGCTTTAATCATAAGGAAGGAAGTGAAGGGGTGTTTCCAACTGAACTGTGAAAGGTTGTCTGGGACAGTGCTACAGACTTCGATAGAGATTTCATATCTTGGTGGACCATGTAAATTTTACATATAATCCATCATTAACACAGCTACTGCCTTTGTGCTCACTATACGTAATGCCATAGTTCATGCTAAACACCCCATTGTTGCTGTAGGGTTAAGTCACGAGGAGTCGGTATTATGCCCGTCAGAACATAGGGTATGGGCCTGGAAAATCCAGGGGAAATGGCAAACCGTAAACTTGGGGCCTTGCATTGCTCAAGAACAACAGGGATTCATCTGTGAGAGTAATTTGATGAGTGCTCAAGACATATGCCTTGACACTGACCAAGGCATCTGCCACTTTGAGATCCACCCAGATACCAGCCAAGAAACAGTACTACTGTGTATAGGTGGTGGCTGTGTGTGTTTAAGGACTGTGTGTGATTTCATAGAAATTGATAAGAGCAAGGTACCCTTATCTATTAAGAATCATTCCAGTTTTTGTATTTGCAACTTCATTAAGGTTACTGGGTGTGACTTTGTATATTCAGCACCAGTTGTATCCTGCCAGTTAATAAAATCAAACTACACAACATACCATGAGTTACCACCCACACCCATTGGAATTAATTTAACCGTAGTAAAACAAATAACGAAACATCAGAATCTAATCAAAATTGTAGAAGAGATTCAAAAGAATGGGCAGAGAACTCTGGTAACTGTCCATCACGACATAACCGAAATAAACAGAGTTCTGCAAAGACACAAGTCATAACTGGTGGGATGCACTATTTGGATGGTCACCAACTGCAGCTGGAATCATGAACACTTTATGTCACCCCATCATAGTTTTATTAATTTTAGTTACTGTAAGTTTAATGATGTCTATTTTAACACTCATGTGGAATTGGAGGATGTTGAGACACGTGGCTGTTGCTGTTCGTTTGGGGGTCCCCGGGGGGCCCCCTAAGCAGTATGTTAGGGGAAGGCAAGTTAGGGATGGAGTTAGGGAAAAGGAGCAGCGAGGTGGGGGAGAGAGTAAGACCAAGGAAGGAGGTCACAGAACTGATGAAAGCAGTTTTGGGGGTACGGGGCTCAGGCAATGCTGAAAACTGTTTCTTGCTTGTCTGGTGGCTCTTCCACAGAAACTGATGGGCTTTGGTGCCTTCTTTCACCGCTGCTGTGGTCCAGGGCATCGGCTGTTCAGGCTCGGTGGTCCGCACGGCCCGCTCGCTCTGCGGGGTCCTCCCCCGCCGCCTCTGGGCTGAAAGCAGCGGGCTCGGCCCTGCTGCCACAGCGGTGGCTCCCTGGGAGCAGCGGCAGACTGGCACGGGCAGCTTTGAGCAGCCATGCGTGGCCATAAGGCGATGGTGCTGCGAGCAGCAGGCTGGGTGCGCTCCGCATGGCTTTTCTGGATGCTGGGGTGCACCCGTGCAGCGGTGGGCCGGCATGGCAGTGTGGTGTCTTGCAGGGTCTCTCTCTCTCTTGCAGTGGTGGAGGGGCTGCCCAGGGCCGTGGCTGCAGCCCTGCATGGCCGCCCCATGGTGCTGAAGGCGGCGTTGAAGCGATGGTTCCGTGGGGTTGTGCACTGTGCTGGTGGGGCAATGGAGGTCCATTTTTGTCTTAGGATTGTCAGTGCTCAAGCCGCACGTTGGGAGCAATTTGTTTGGGGGTCCCTGGGGGGCCCACTAAGCAGTATCTTCACTGGTAGCAGCAGGAATGTAAAGAGACTCCACACAGCTTCTGAGGGTGTTAGAGAGTGGGCGCGGACTAAGACTTGGGCCAATGGAATTACAGATACATGATACTTCAGGGGAGGATCACAGGCTTGGAATAAACTGTACATTTACAAGGGGTGAGACAGAGCACACCATTTACATAACTAAAATGTAACACCACAATTCGTGGCCATTTTGACTTCACTCTCTAGATCTCATGGAATCCTGCTGAAGGAGAACTGTCATGATAGCAGGTCAGAATTTAGATCAGGGCCCCTGTAGTAAAAGAATTTACTATACTTTAAGAAAAGGGGGGACTGAAATGGAGGTTTTGGGGGGTTTCCTAGAGTAACACAAACCTTTCCTAAGGACAAAGCAACCCCTTCATACTACTCATTTGTTGACAAACGTGGAGAAACTTCCATATTACTATTGACACACTGGCACACAAGTGAAAGGCTTGCTTCACTTCAAACCATAATCTGTGCTATTGCCAAGGCTTAATAAGACTGCTAGGGTTTACTTCCAGCCTCACAAGTGTTGCCAGGGATTAAAAAAAAATTGTTAGTTTTATATAAAATGCTTGTATTAGTGTTTTGGTATAAAGTCAGTGTGTCTATGTTGGCAATTTAGGAGATTTGTAGCAAGCTGATTATAACATTCACTGTCTCCTAGTAATCTTTCCATTACATTTTAACATCTTCTGTAACTTGTTTAACTTTTTTCCAGCTCTGAGAAGCATCTTGACTGGATCAAGCAAGAGTGGAACTCCAGGAAGGACTGGTGGCCAGCCTTCCATTTTAGCCGTTACTTGGCAAAAAGGAATTGGCAGGAAAATAAAAGCCTTTCATATGAAAAAGCTCTGGTGGCTGGAATCTTACTGGGAAAGGGTATAATTTTATTTTCTTTTCACTTCATGGAACAGAAATAATGTCTAGTTCTAGCCCTAATGACATGGGATGCAGCTGATCTGCTGCCTGGAAGAAATACAGTTTCTTTCTTTTAAAAAAGATTCTTGTCTTTGAAGTTGAACATGAAAGGTATTTAAGTTGGTTTAATATTTAACAGTGAGGCAGCTGGTCCTATAGTGGTTTAGAATTCAGTTTTATCTAGTCTTGTTGAGCAGACACAATACTATTTGTCTTGTTTGACCTTCAAACCATAACTCCAAAAATGCACGACACCATCCTTAGGGAATATTGTGAGGACTGCAAGGAGTTTGCTTGCTGGATGCCAGCCTGGGCAGTGTCTCAGCAATAGTGGGTGTCAGCTGGTCATTAAGGACCATGGGGATGTTGTAATGCAGAAAAGAGGAGGGAGAGTCTGAATGAAAAACATCATCAGTTTGGTAAGAAGGTGAAGATAATTACCTCTTTAGTAGCATTATTTGAAATGCTGCCAAAACAAGGGGAGGATCAGGCCAAGAATCAGCTGCTAAATTGAGAATGGTAATATGGTGTGGAGACAATGGCTTGTACACCAGTTTGGACTTCTGGTTGGTGGGCAACATGTTTATTGTCAGCTTTTCTGTAACTTTTTCTTCTGCACTTCGTAGAACAATTTCTCATGTTGGAAGCTCTTTGGATATTTTTTGTTTTGCTTTCAGTAGGATCAGATATATCCCTTTTATTTCCAGATGGCAAATAAAAGCGTTCCAGTTCAGATTTTTTTGAATGAAGTTTCAATGTGAGCTTCTGTTTTCATTATCTTGCATAATAAATTAATGTATGATATCAATGCTGCTTTACACTCTTGAAACTTTACTTTCTGATCTAATTTGCAGAGCAAAAATGAAAGAGAAAAAAGTATTATGCAAGATAACAGACATTTAGATATATGTAGAATGTTTGCTGGGCTAAGTGAAGATAGATTATTTAATACTGCAGTTATGTCTCTAGTGAGCATGTCTTGGATTTTAATACCTTTAATTATTGAAAAGTTTCTTAGCTGTTTGCATATTATTTAAACAATGAAAGCATTTTGTATTTGCTTGTATCATGGTGTAACTTAGTTTTATTTTCTTTCCTTAGATTGCAAATACTTCAAATATGTATCACACCAAAGCTGCAAAGCTCAGCTGAAAAGGTTTTGGATGCTGAAGAAGTTTGTGACCAGGCACAATCCTGTCTACCTGAGAATATCTGGTCCTCCAGATTCCTCTGTTCAGCCTTGATAAGAAGCTGTCCCTAAGGTTCTTGGTACTTTTTCCTCTCTGTAAAACTGACTTTTGTGTTGGTGGTACTCCAGAATCTTTAGGCAGACCCTACTGACTCAGTACCAGACTGTTTTTTAATATATTTATGTAAAACTACTTTAGTTTGTGTTTATTTTATAATAAAATGAATATAAATCAAGTGATAAGGTCAAATAATTTCTGTAATGTTACTCTAATATTTGTGTGAAATGCATACAGTGTTGATTTCAGATACATCTTGAAAGAGTAGAGGCACAGAAATACTGGGAAATTCTCTACCTGCTGGAAGAGACTTTTTTTTGCAGTCATGCCCATGAGTTGAAATATGCAGTGTTGCTGTGTTTGGAAAGCAAATGTTCATGTGTTATCACAAACCAGAATTCCAGTTTGCTTGAAAACAACAACTAAATGGTTTCCAAATACTACTTCTGTTTTAATGCCATATCTGTAGAATTCTGGAGGATGAAGTGCTTGAACCTCCCTTTGGGATTTTGGTCTGGGTTCACATGGGTCTTGTGAAAAGTGCCTTAAGACAAGGTGGCTTAAACATTAAGTGAAATACTTGCTGTAACTATGTTTTGTTAAAGGCAATTACTCATCATTCCCAACCCCAGTGCTCGTTTACTTCTGACTCCTTAAGAATGCTGCTTACTCACTGTGTAATAGTCAGGGGGTGTTAGGTTGCATGTGGGGGGTGAGGGGCAGAGACAGAGACACAACTCACCCCCAATGTTCAATGTTCACGTGGCAGAGAGGAAGTTTATTTTCCCAGGCTACTCTATTAAGATTTTGGAAAGATCCAGTCTAGATATTCTCACTGGTCTGAACTCCATGCCCCCTCAGGATCTGGCCAGTGAAATGCTTGCAGCTTCATAAGAGATCTGATTGGGAGAAGCCCATCAGTTAATCCTGGGGCTTGGTAGTAAGCTCATATGTGACATCTGGTAACGTATGACCTTTCTTTGTTTAATAAAATTTGTAATTTCTTTTCTGTTACCCATCTGCAAGGGTCCTTTACAAATGGGACAACAAAAGACAGCATGGCCAAATTTGCACAGAAGCTGCAGCATTTCTGTTCAGTATGTGCTGGGGGAGAACTTAGGCCACAGGCACAATGCTTACATGTTACAATTTACAAAAACCAAAAGCCATTCAACCTTTAACCCATTTAACCCTTATAGAAAAGCCCAGCTATTAAAGACAACCTGTAACACATTTATCCCTTGAAGAACCCAACACCCAGAAAACAATCTGTAAACAGAAAAACAGTTTGTAAACAGGAAAATACTTTGTAAACAATTCAAGTCCTTATATTGACTGTCCATGAGGTAGGTGGTCATTTGTGATCCATAGTTCTGTTGAAGAGACTTCAGAATGCTGTCCAGTGTCCTTTACCTTGGATTTCATAGGAATATTGTTATGTTACTGTTACATGACTTATTATAAAACATAAGAACATGACACCACCCAAAAGTCAAAAAGGGGGGGTGTACCTTCACCCCAACCTTTTTTCCCCTTTTTTCTTTCGTATAATAAGTAGGAATAGAAATAAAGCATGCATTTCTTAACAATATTAATAAAATAGGGAGTTGCTGAAAGGTCTGTTTTTCATTATGAGCAAACCTGGAGGGCTATTCTGGACCAAGTCTCTATGCCCGTCTCAAAAGAAAAAGAGTTAGCCTTTTTGCACAGAATATTTACCAGCCAGGTTCATAGGTTGATCAGGCCAATGACTTGGTTGGGAGAGATTCCCTGCATAAAAACAAGTTTGTATTAATATCCAGTGCAAAACAAAATGAAATTTTTAACATGAATTACAGTGTAAGCAATACTCTCTTCTTGCCTTGTTAGAATTAAAAAAAAATTATTAGTGATTTAATAATTGATTTTCAGTTTTTTTAGAATTATGACAAGTGTCAAAACTTCAGTTGAAGAACTTTCCAACTGAAATTTGCCTACGATAAATTAATTTTGCTATGGGTATCTCAGTGGGCACCCCCTGGGTCTCAGCCATCCTTCTTGAAATACTGTGACAATTGTTAGTAGGACTATTAAAAAATACATAGTAATACACACACTAATCCTTCCCTGATATATTGCATTAATAGTCTGCGTCAGAAATATAACACCTTACTCATCATGGGCTTGTTAATTTTGGTTCTAACAAACGCAGACACCCATAATGAATATTGTACCATGAGTTCTAATGTATATTTTACAAACAGGTGTACCTTATAATAACTTTTGTATGACAACCTTTCAGTGTCTTCATTCGAGTTTTTGTAATATGAAAACCTCGATTTATTAGGAAGTAATGTGGTTGTAATGTTTGTAAGGAAGAAACTTGGTGACTGCCTCTTCACCATCCATTTGCTAGCAGCTGCTGCCTTCTCACTTGTCTGGGTGACACTGTGTCTTGGCCTCAGCTGCTGTGAGACGTGCAACTCGTGTGTCCGAGTCCATCTTGTTGTGGTGTGTTGTTTAGTTCTATGTATTGTTCAGGTTCACAATGGTAGGTTCTGTATTCCCCCTGCCGTTTTAGTTCTGCCCTGGTTCTCCCTTCCCGTGCAGAGATGTGTCAATCCCCCTGTTTCCTCCCCTGTTATTATCCATTTTTGCTAATTCATTGTCTTAATCCCTCCCTGGCTCCCTGTCCGTAACTCTGCAGCCACCCCCCCTCCTTCGAGAACCTTCTGTCCTTGCTGTCGAGCTATTGGATCGGGAGCCGGGGTCTCCCCGCCCGGCGGACCGCAGTGGTCCGTCCCAGCGTCAACCCCCCCCCGATTTACAGCCCCCTGCTTCCCGATGGGTTCTCCTGCCGGCTCCGTCCCGGTTCTGCCCCCCCCGTAAAAACCCGTGCACCCATCGTCTCGACGCTTCGCCCGGTTGGATCCCTTGGAGTTAATAAAATTCGGACTGTACTCCCGGACGTAATCGCTCTCTTTATTCTCTTGCCGCCGCTGCCGCTTGCAATTTCAGCCAGGCGCCCTCCGGATCCCGCCGCGTTTCTGGAGAGTGCCCCCCGGTGCTGGTTGTGTCGGAGTCCGCCGCCGGTCCCGCTCCCCCTGCTCGGAGCGGAGAGACACAGCGCAGCACATCTCTTTGGGCAGACTAGACCCCCTGCGGTACCACACCCCCGCCTGTCTCCCTGCACTGCCTTTTTCCGAGCGGCACCTTTGCAAAGGCTTCTCCCCCACTTTGCTTCTGAGTTCTGCAGCCTGCTTTGGAGGCAGGCTCGGGGGGGGCGGCTGCTCCCTCCCGAAGTGTGGCTGTGTTCCGCGAAGGCTGGAGCAGGGGCAGGCCCACTCCCTCTGGAGCTGCGGCCAGGCTCCACCCAACCTGGCTGTGTTCCACAGAAGCTGTGTCAGGGGCGGGGCCCCGCTCGTGACGTCACTGGATGGCGGGTGCTGCCTGGCTGGCCCCGTGGACCACCTGGCGCGGAGTAATAGCCTCGCGGTTTCTCCTGGTCCCGGGAGGGGTTGGAGCGGCTGCATGGCACGGCAGCCCTGGGGTGGCAAAAGTATCCACTACGTGGTCTGTTATCCCCGAGCAGGGCGGCATGGTAGCCTGAAGTGACTGCATAGTGATTACTGCAGTCTGGGGAGGGCTCAGGGCATCTCGGAGAAGCCGGGGCTGTGGTGGCTGCCATCTCTCTACGTGGCTGGATTTCGCAATCCATCCTGCCGGCTCCCTGGATAATGCCGGCATCTACTGAGGTTCCCTCACTCCCCGCGAAAACAATCCCTTTTTTTTGAAAGAAGAAAATCAGTACCTTCATAATGGAGTTTTCTGGCCCTGACACCCAAGCTCCCATGGTCTCAATTGTTATTTTAGGCCACAAAACAGGTTTTTAAACCCTCACAGCACTTTCTGCTGTCTGCTGAGGGTTCTTTTTTACCACTGTCTGACCAGTGAGTCCTGTTTTTTCACTGAAAGTCTGGTTTTTACACCGTTCCAGCTTTTATGCCATTCCCAGCTCTCAGGCTGTATTATTCCAGGCTTTTACACCTAATAATTCTGCTATTATACCTGATAATCTCGCTCTAAACATGGTTCCAGCTTTTTGTTGTCTGTCTCCTTTGCTCTGTGCCAGGCTATGGCTGAGTCCTGATCACTTTGGAGGTCACCACGTGCAGCTTCATAAGAGATCTGACTGGGAGAAGCCTTTGTCAGTTAATCCCAGGGCTTGGTAACAAGCTCATATATGATATCTGGTAACAAGGGGGTTGTGTTGGAGATTTTCAACTGGGTTTGGACTATTTTAATTTAGACTGTCAAGTTTCAAAATATTCTTCCCCAGCATCCCATAAGGTGTCCCCCAGCCCTGGGACGCAACCCCTCCTTTGGTGAGAGAGATGATCCAGACTTGCTCCCAGTGTCCATCTCACAGGAGTTCATGCCTGAATGTGGGCCTAAAGCTGTCCTGGGACAGCCCTGGCAGGCAACCAGGTGTCCCTTCCCTTCCAGACACATGGTGTCCCTTCCCTGGAGTCTTTAATTTGGCTTCTTGCCTGCTATTGTGCCCTGCTGCTCCCCTGGACTTGCAAAGATGGACTTCAAAGTGCTGGTGACTCTTCTGTGATGCTGCTGAGAGCATGCCAGCAGGGTGTTACTTGGGCTTCCCCCTTCCATTATCTGCCTGTGTTCCTTTGTGGGTATGCATTGGAGCTTTTATCATTAACCCAAGTATAAAAGCTGAATGCCGGAAGCCCTGGTGCTTGGTGAGAGTTCCCGTGTAATTTCTTTTTATTCCCTCAGCTTCCCCTGGGAGATGTGTGTGCCTTGCAGCAGCTGAAACTCTATTGAGGAAGAAATGTGAAACAAAGCATCAGAGATTGGGGTGGAGATAAGGAGAGTGAGAGGATAAAGAGGAACTTGATGTCTGAAAAATCTGCTAATCCGTTGTGTGCTCCCAGCTTTCTCCTGTGACCTCTGGAAGCAGGATTGTTCTGGGGGATAATATCCTCTTCAGGTGCTAGAACTATAACGCTGCAGTCAGCAAGTACAAGAGCTGAGTCACAGCTTTTGTGTAACTGTGCCAAGCATTGCTCTTCCATGTCCTGCAATAAACTTGCTCTTTCCTGACACCACAGTACTTGGACCTGAGACAAACCAGCAGATCACAAATCCAGAGAGAAATCTCTGTGTGTATTGTGTTTTCAAGCCTGTGTGTTGTACTTTGAATGTGATAACTCTTAGTGGATTTGTGATAGATGAGTAATGCAATGATTGACTCTCACAATTAATGGACAAATATAATGCATATAGGTTAAGAAAGATTTATAGATTTATAGTTATGTTGTACCCCCTCGCGTGGTTATCAAGGGACAATGGGAGTTGGGACATCTGGGAGGGCTGGCTTGTCACTATGGCGACATCTGACCTCCAATCAGGATTTGAGGAAGAGATCACCACTGGACAGCAAAGAAGAGGTTGATGGATAGAACTTTGGGAGGGGTTAAAGGGTTAAAAAGGGTACAACCTCCATTGTGAGGGGGCTGAGCACATAGCAGGAAAATCTTTTGCTCCCAGGGCCATAATCTTTTTTCTTTATTCAGTTTTCTGTTGTATTTTTGATAAGGTTTAATAAACTTTCCTTAACTATGAAAAGTGAGTAGCTATTTCTCACAGATAGGAATGGTCGTCTTTGGCTTTGAATTCTGTGCTCTAGATTTGGTTTTCTGATCAATTTTCCTCCCCTTCCTGTGGGCAAAGCTTCTGTGAGGATTTTTTTTTATCATGCATTAATGCCACGGGGTTACGGGGTGTACCCAGGAGCTGCATCAAAGCTGGATAGCACAGCTCTGAGGGGGGCTAGTCAGCCCAAGCTCTAGCAGTGCCTCCAGCCTGCGCCTTAGCAAGCCTTTAGTGATAGTCAGCTTTAGTGATTCTCAGCTCATGAGTGATTTCAGCTCTTGGGCTTGCTAGGCTCGGCTGGGGCATGCAGCAGGCATTCGGAAGACCAGGAAAGAGAGGAGAGCGCTGTATGAGGTTCTGAGAAGATATCTTTATTGGTCTTCTTTGTAGCTCTTCCACGAAGTGTCTCGAAGGGTCTCAGGGACAGCAGCTCTGGTGAGCCGTGCAGAAATAGGGGTTTATGTAGGGCAAGAGGGGATCGAGAATTATCCAATGGTAAGGGTTAAAGGAAAGTGACCTATAGCCTTCCAGAGAGATAAGCAAGGGTCCGAGAGCGGGAGAGAGGGGCTCCTACTGTCCGGTCATCCTGACTCAGCATCCTGCCTGTCTTAGGCCTCTGAACGCCAAGGCAGGTTTGCAGGGCCTGTGCCTGCTACAATGTATGAAAGAAATAACTCCCTTTCCACGTGGCTGTGATCAAAATTGTCTTGTCCTGCTTATAGAAGAGCAAATCTAGGGAAGTGTCCTCCTCCAGCACAGGCTGAGTACAATGTGTACAAACATGAGCATCCCTAGCTGATGGTGAAATAGAGATTTCTGGAGTTCACTTGAGTTAGCAAAATGAATTAAGCATTTAAATTTTAGCTTGTAGAATTATGTGTTGAATTTTAACCTTTTACTTAAAAAACCTCTGCCATGGTACAAAGGGCATAGGAAAATGCAAATTTCTGAAGCTTCTTGCGATAAAGGACAATATCAGGAGAAGACCAACGAATGCAAGAAACCTAGATAAAGGAGTTCCTCTGTCTCCAAGTTGATCAAAACCAACAGACGTACTCAGATGAGCACCAAGGGACCAAAGCACATGCGCAAAGAATAAAAGTTCAAAAGTTCAATCATGAGGAAGACCAAAACCTTTGGCCTCAGAGACCACCAAAGACCCCCCCATGCGACCACCACAGCAAACAACGCATGCTCAGAAGGGAGTGACTCTAATTACCATGCAAGGCGAGGACAGGCGTAGCCAGGGGTTGAATATGCATTAAAGGACTGTGTAATGTAATGCATATGGAACATCTTGGTGAATGAAGATGTGGCCCAGACCGGAGCTCGGGGCACAAGTTTTCATGAGAGTTATCTCGCTTGTGCCAGGCACTGACAATACATACCCACTTCATAACTACATCAGTGTAGGAATGTGCCCCCTATGGACAGAGTGACAGAACTTTCCTCTGTCCCCCAAAAAGGAAAAAGCCAGAACTGTCTCCCAGTGATCAGGTAGAAAAATCACTGATAGGACCTTGGGGACCTCACCTCAAGTTTGGGACAGCTAATTTGCCATAAGCCAAAAGGTCCCGCCTGGGCCATTTAGTAGAAAAGGACAGAACAAAGAAACCAAATCGCTTTTGTGAGGTGTCTTTACCAGGAGCATAAGCTTGTGGCACCTGGGCCGTTTCTGAGTTTGTTGTTTTGGCTTTTATTAAACCTTTTTGTTCCTGACACTGTCACATCAGCCTCCTGCTCCTTTTATGCCTCCCAACGAATGCTGAGCTATTCTGGGGTATAATATTTGGGTGTTGAGAGCTTATCAGATCAGCTCAAAACCCCAGGCAAAAACATTATACATCAGGTTGTGGAGTCTATTTATTCCATATATCACTTAAGTGGGAGGGGCTTGCTCAAGCACTATTCAGCAGAGGGGAAAGTGGGCAAAGGTTTCATGCATTTTAAATCAATTTAATTGTTGTATTGCACTAAATAGTTTATTTTGTTGTTGTTTTGCACTGGGTGATTAGAGTTTGTGCACTGAGTGGTCCTTACATTGCACTGAATAGCTGATGTTATATCACATGGTTTGTTCTTCCCCCCATCACATGGTCTTTCCCTCACGCACCCCAGTACCCCCCGATGGTCTCTTCCTGGGTTACCCCTCCCCTTGCCACTCCTCACTGGTATCCCATTGCCTGTGGACCTCTTCCTCTGCCACCCCACTCATCTGGGTATAAAAGTCCCCTGCCACCAGGGAACACCCTCTTTTCCATGTGCTTGTCCATCATGTGTGTCTCCTGGAATAAAGAGAGAACGTTCCCACATGGAGAGGAGCGCTTCTGATCTTTTTCTTTCATCCATGTAAGATGATGTGGGCTAGGGTCAATAGCTAGCCGGAGTGGACCCAAACAGCCCGTCCAAGCCACGGTTTTACATTTAATGTCAAGTAGGATCAAACCCACAAAAATTAATTGGCTGAAGTAGAGGATTACCACAGAATATCCCAGTCAACTTGAGGTTGTGCTGGTGCCATAAGTGAATTTTTCCTCCTTCACTCCTTCTGAATTTCTTCTCATTTTAACCCTGACTGTATACCTGGATTTGTGGGTAACAGAGGTATCTATGAAGTCACTTGTTCCTATGGTTAATTGCTGCCTTGATTGTATTTTATGACCCCCGTTCAGTCTTTATGAAAACAGGCCCCAGTTTGGGGCATTGAAAAAGCTGAGAAAAATGGTAGTTAGGAACTGGAAATTGTTCACTTGTGTTTTGTAAAGATTATCAAGTTCTGTGTTGGTACTACAGGTACCTACTAAATACAGGTACCTACTACTATAGGTATTACATCTCATGTTTTTATTATTCATATTTCTCAGTGAAAGATTTCTCAGCCAATTTAACCTAAAATGTAGGGATTAGATTTGTGAGTGCTTCTAGGGGCAGGAGAAAGGTCCAGAGGGGAGGGTTAAGCCCTGTGACGTGTGACATATCAAAGGTGGCCTGGAGGGTGTCTCTGCTTCTAAGTAGTACACTTCAGAGAGAAAGGAAGAGGGAATGTAAACCAACCTCAGGGAATGCTGAGCTCTGGGGCTGGTGATTAGTGAAACAGAGAAGATAAATGAACCATGCTATGAAGAAGTCCAGGATTTTTATACATGTGACCTCAAGAAACCTTTGCTGAAGGAAGTGAATGTTTGGCCACAGGCTGGAAAGTGCAGCAGCATCTCTGGCGTTTCTTTTCCTCACCCACATGTGTGTGTTTGCCTCTTCTTGTTTTGCCTGATGGGCACTCAACTGGGACATCCTCAGTGTCTGGATTATGGGCCACCTTTCCAGCCCTCTTTGCCCTTGGAGTTCTGCTCTACCTATGAAAACTTTGGCTGCTGTGACCAGGAGAGAGACAACAGCATTGCAGCAAAATACTGGGACATCATGGATTACATGGATCCCCAGGGGCATAAACTGTGTGGAACATACATCAAAGATATCCTGTGTAAGGTAAGGAAGAAAAATAATATTTGTATCCTATACTTTGAGCTGGTTTAGTGGTCAGTTGTGGTTCTGACAGCTGTGCTACTGTGAAGGGAGGTGTGGGAGCAGGGGAAGAGTGGGCTGGCAGGGGAACGGCACTTAATCCCCAGCAGGCATTTTATAAAGTGCTTTGTGTAAGGTGCATCACTGGAATCGGGGAATATATAGTGACATTTGCTAGCAATAAGGGTTTATGGAAACGTTGCCCAGTGAGGATTGTTATGGGTAATAAATGATAAAGCCAAATTAATAATAATAAAAAAAAAGATTTTATTTTGTGACCGAGATTTTATCTCCAATAGCCACAAGCAAAGGGACAGCATCGAGCCTGGGATCAACGTTGGGTGAACACAGATCCGAACTCTATTGCTTTGAATCCCCTCTGTTTACAAATGCTGTCTGGCCAGGTTAGTTTTTATACAGTTTTTCTTGCTTGGGGCAGAGTTCCTCCTTTTCTTTGCTTCACATATTCATGTGGTCTCTTTTTCTCTGTATTGGGCTGGACAAAGCTGTTTCTGAGAAGTGATGAATGCTGATGTCTTATGAGAACCTGGTATTGGAATGCATGTTCCTGACGACTCTGGCTATCTTGATTGTAGATACTTATTCATCACTTGGGTGTTTCCTGGACTATTCTTGGGAAAGAACCTATATCTGCAGAAGCCACATCATTTAGTTTGTTAATTTGGTCTTTCTCTCTGCTGCCATCTGTGGTTTCACAATTTTGTGAGGCAATCTCCCTGGCTTCGGCTTGTGCCTTTAAAACTTTTAAGAATATTTCTTACAAGCATCTTACAAGCATAACTTATTTCACGTATATTTCTCGTATATTTCACATAAGCACAAATTATTCCAAATAATATATTACAGGGTGATAGTGAGAAACAACTGCTCACTTTAAACATTTTATAAGGTTTAATAAACCTTAACAAAAATACAACAAAAGGACTAAATAAAGAAAAATTTGCAGCACTGGAAACTGCCTTTACAGCTGCCCACCACATGGCTGATTCGTCTTCAAGATGGATGCTCATCCTGGGGGTTGCATCAGCCAACCCTGGCCCCTCCCAAAGTCTGTCAGTCAACTCTTTTTTGCCGTTTATCAGTGGAGTCTGCTTGCTTGTAACTTGATTGGACATCAGGTGTTGTCATGCCACGCCCCCTTTACAACAAGCTTTTCCATTCCCAACTGCCCCAGGTAAGGGGCACATGTACGCACCTTCTTTCTACTTGTCTAAGACAACTGAGGCTGTCTGATGGTAACAATATGGGGTGGGAGGGGTGGGGAACTATGGGGAGAACAGAGGACATCTAAACTACAATAACATAACTGTACATCAATAAAGCTTCTCTTAATATTCACACAATATTCATCTCTTAATTGCAAGAGCCAGTCATCTCATTATCCATCTGTAACAATGATGATTTTCCCATAATGAAGCAGAGAATTATAGATCAGTCTTTACCCTCTGCTTGGAGCTGCAAGGTGCTGTGTCTTGGGTTGATAAGGAAGTGAGTTTTTTTGGGAAGTTGTAGCTAAACCAATCTGTGATCAGATTTGAATATTAGTATTTGGTGTGGTTATTGAAGACATAGATACACTTTTGAGAATACAGGGGGTTAAAAATCAGAGAACTTTCAGGAGAACTTATTTTTGTTTTTGGTCAGTTGAAGAGGTCGGATCTCCCCTACCCAGCCGCAGGTTGGGTGGGGGAGGGGAAGCCATGTGGCCTCGGTTGAAGTAGGCTGGAGCTTTGGACAGAGAAGGAGTGTGAAGGCTTTTGCAGGATGGAGGGGTGGGGAACTACTGAGATGTTCTGGCCAGCTCGAGACAGAGAGGCCTCCCCCCAGAGAGAGAGAGCTTGTTACTTTAAAATTTGATACTATGTGCTGGCAGCATAGCCGTCGGAAAAAGAGAAGGGGGGGGGGGGTGCAGCAAGAAGGTGCCTGGCTGCTGTGGGAGTTCTGGGCGGGCAGAACCCAAGATTTTAACCCTTTTCTTGGATAATAAAAACTTTGCAGAACATTAAACCCTCCTAGAAGAGAGACAGACATAAAATAGAAAAAAATGGGCAAGTGTGGTGAAGGTCTGAGCAAGTGAAAGATGTCAGAAGAAGCTGAGAAAAATCCTAGGTGGGAGGAGATGATGGAGTGGCCTTTAGCTAGACTCTTTACTTATATAGCCATAGACAAAGCCATTTTTCTTGTAACACAGAGACTGCATTTAGGGGGAGGCAATAGCTTGGAGCCAAGACAGTGCAGTGATGTTATGTGGAAGAGTGGCATGAACAGAGGCAGATGAGGAGCGTGTAGCAGTGCCCTCTGTCTTCAGTGAAGAAGATCTCTGTTCTCGAGACCCCTCAGCCCCAAGGGGTGAATTTGGGGGGGACTGGTGTCCCAAAAGTGAGAGACTGTTTCTTTTTTAGAACTGGACAAAGCCTTCTTAAAAGAAGAACCTTAGAAACAGCTCTAGTCCATGCATAGTAGTGACAGCACTGGACATAAAAAGAAGTCACGAGGGCAGATGTTCTCCAAGTAGTGCCATGTGTGACATAAAAACACAAGAGGTTTCAATTGGGTTTCCTGGGGAAACCTATAGTACAAGAAAGACTCCTCTCTCCTTAATGAATTGAGAGTTGATTATCTGAGAGGTAGTGATGAAGTGAGAGTTGATTATCTGAGGGGTGGTAACTAGACTGAGAATCTGAAGTTTTATCTCATTGTGCTGTAGTAGAAATTGGAAGAAAAAAGAGGAATGTTTTAGAAGGCTTTCATTCTGAGTTGTGTGTGTGTTCCTTTGTAAGTTAATAGTTTTTCCTTTATTCCTAAACTAAAACCTGCTTTGCTCTATTTCTAGTCACATCTCACAAGAGCCACTAAAAAATATATATTTTCATAGGAGCACTAGTATTGTGCCAGCATCAAACCATAACATGCTGGATTACAAATTCTACAGAATCAAATGATAGGAGAATTACAGGGAAAGTGTTTGGATCTCTGGACTGCAGGGAGGACGTTTTTTCATTGTGTTCCTGCTGAGGGTGCTCCAAATGCTGTGCTTGTCAAAGTAGAACAAAATTTTCCAGGCAGTGGTTTCACACAGCTGCTGTATGGTCCCAAGGCTGCAGTGACAGTGTTTTCATCAGTCCTATCTCCCCACTGTCCACCTGGCTCATGGAAAGTGTGCAGGGAGGAAAGACCAAAGGCCCTTTTCTGCCTGAGCTCCCCTGCATCCCTGGAATCAGAAAGCAGGACTCACCTGTCTTTTTAGCACCTGTTAGTCACACCAAGCTGCACTCACTGCATGCCAAAACACAAAGCAGCCAAAAGACACACTTAAGTCTTTCTAAAACCATACAAAACTCTTGTAGTTAATATTACCTGAGCTCTAAAATGTTTCCACGCTTTTTGGATACTGGCAAGATTGTGGCATCTCCTTGGGGTGGGGGATATACCTTTTCAGCTCTAGGGCTGAAAAAGTAGCAGCAGAGTTCTCTGTTATTTTAAAGTTGGTAAACCAGCAGAAGATGTGTTACAGATTCTAACAGAAAAACTGATGTTGATGTTGAAAGCATTCTTCTACACGATTCAGGTAAAAAAAAACCACTACAAAATTGTTGGAACCCAGGACATCCCTCTGGGTGCCCTGGATGGCCAGAGCTGCTGGCAGGGGGCTCTGAGATCCTGTCATGCAGCCAAAGACACATGGGGTTTTGATCTTAGCCCATGGAGCAAATTACCAACTCTGTATGAAGAATTACAAGCCACAAAAGTTTAGATGGCATAACAGTAGTAATCACAAGGTGAAGGGAAAAATTTTCAGGTATTGTACATGGGGGTTTTGACCTCGGTACAAGGAGGTTTGGATTTTATACAGGGGGGTCCAGAGTCCTAAGATGGAGGAATCAGGGCGTGCCTTGTCTTTCTTCCTTCTTCTTCCTAGCCTCCATGATTTGGGTGAATTTGGCACTTTTAGATTGGTTTAGAATAGAAGCTGACTGTCTAACATAGGTGATAGCTATTGGAACGGAATTATAAATATAGTACGCGTAGTTTTTAGTATAAAAGATAGCACCAGCCTCAGGGGCAGAAAGTGTGCAGAGAGTGTGCAGAGTGTGCCTCTGGCTGACCTGCTGAGCAGACTGCAGCAGCCCAGAAGAAAATCTCTAAGATAACTTAGAATAAACAACCTTGAGACCAGACAATTGAGGACTATAGAGTCTTTCTTTGAAGGCACGGGTTGGAGCAGAGACTTTTTCACCTTTCAGGGTCACTCTGACCAGGGGGAGACTCCGACATAAAATTACTATTGTTTCTTTGATTCCTCATTCTGGAGGTTATAATGTAAATTTGCATTTGTTCTAAGCGCATTTTGTAGGAAAAAAAAACCCAATCTACCCGTATTTTTTTACAGCTTTTCAAAGTTTTAAGCTATTACTCTTTTCCTGTTTTTTACAATAAGATTGCTGTTGAATCATTGAGGAGGAATTGTGACTGTAATATGTGTTGCTTTCCCTGGTCAAGTTGGTAACAACCACAGAAATGAGATTGGGTTCTCTGGCATATACTATTTGCCAGTTGAATTAGTGAAAAGAGCAAAGATCTACCAAATGGTTTTGCTTTAGTGAAGTCACTTTGCTGGATCCCATTGCTGCTGAACTCGCATGGAAGAGATGGAATTCCATTCTGCCCCCTCCACAGCATCCTCATAGTTTGGAACAAAACAAATTTTAAAGAAAATGGTGTAGGTGCTTATTGATTGCCTCCCCCTAAATGCAGTCTCTGTGTTACAAGAAAAATGGCTTTGTCTATGGCTATATAAGTAAAGAGTCTAGCTAAAGGCCACTCCATCATCTCCTCCCACCTAGGATTTTTCTCAGCTTCTTCTGACATCTTTCACTTGCTCAGACCTTCACCACACTTGCCCATTTTTTTCTATTTTATGTCTGTCTCTCTTCTAGGAGGGTTTAATGTTCTGCAAAGTTTTTATTATCCAAGAAAAGGGTTAAAATCTTGGGTTCTGCCCGCCCAGAACTCCCACAGCAGCCAGGCACCTTCTTGCTGCACCCCCCCCCCCCTTCTCTTTTTCCGACGGCTATGCTGCCAGCACATAGTATCAAATTTTAAAGTAACAAGCTCTCTCTCTCTGGGGGGAGGCCTCTCTGTCTCGAGCTGGCCAGAACATCTCAGTAGTTCCCCACCCCTCCATCCTGCAAAAGCCTTCACACTCCTTCTCTGTCCAAAGCTCCAGCCTACTTCAACCGAGGCCACATGGCTTCCCCTCCCCCACCCAACCTGCGGCTGGGTAGGGGAGATCCGACCTCTTCAACTGACCAAAAACAAAAATAAGTTCTCCTGAAAGTTCTCTGATTTTTAACCCCCTGTATTCTCAAAAGTGTATCTATGTCTTCAATAACCACACCAAATACTAATATTCAAATCTGATCACAGATTGGTTTAGCTACAACTTCCCAAAAAAACTCACTTCCTTATCAACCCAAGACACAGCACCTTGCAGCTCCAAGCAGAGGGTAAAGACTGATCTATAATTCTCTGCTTCATTATGGGAAAATCATCATTGTTACAGATGGATAATGAGATGACTGGCTCTTGCAATTAAGAGATGAATATTGTGTGAATATTAAGAGAAGCTTTATTGATGTACAGTTATGTTATTGTAGTTTAGATGTCCTCTGTTCTCCCCATAGTTCCCCACCCCTCCCACCCCATATTGTTACCATCAGACAGCCTCAGTTGTCTTAGACAAGTAGAAAGAAGGTGCGTACATGTGCCCCTTACCTGGGGCAGTTGGGAATGGAAAAGCTTGTTGTAAAGGGGGCGTGGCATGACAACACCTGATGTCCAATCAAGTTACAAGCAAGCAGACTCCACTGATAAACGGCAAAAAAGAGTTGACTGACAGACTTTGGGAGGGGCCAGGGTTGGCTGATGCAACCCCCAGGATGAGCATCCATCTTGAAGACGAATCAGCCATGTGGTGGGCAGCTGTAAAGGCAGTTTCCAGTGCTGCAAATTTTTCTTTATTTAGTCCTTTTGTTGTATTTTTGTTAAGGTTTATTAAACCTTATAAAATGTTTAAAGTGAGCAGTTGTTTCTCACTATCACCCTGTAATATATTATTTGGAATAATTTGTGCTTATGTGAAATATACGAGAAATATACGTGAAATAAGTTATGCTTGTAAGATGCTTGTAAGAAATATTCTTAAAAGTTTTAAAGGCACAAGCCGAAGCCAGGGAGATTGCCTCACAAAATTGTGAAACCACAGATGGCAGCAGAGAGAAAGACCAAATTAACAAACTAAATGATGTGGCTTCTGCAGATATAGGTTCTTTCCCAAGAATAGTCCAGGAAACACCCAAGTGATGAATAAGTATCTACAATCAAGATAGCCAGAGTCGTCAGGAACATGCATTCCAATACCAGGTTCTCATAAGACATCAGCATTCATCACTTCTCAGAAACAGCTTTGTCCAGCCCAATACAGAGAAAAAGAGACCACATGAATATGTGAAGCAAAGAAAAGGAGGAACTCTGCCCCAAGCAAGAAAAACTGTATAAAAACTAACCTGGCCAGACAGCATTTGTAAACAGAGGGGATTCAAAGCAATAGAGTTCGGATCTGTGTTCACCCAACGTTGATCCCAGGCTCGATGCTGTCCCTTTGCTTGTGGCTATTGGAGAACAAATCTCGGTCACAAAATAAAATCTTTTTTTTTATTATTATTAATTTGGCTTTATCATTTATTACCCATAACAATCCTCACTGGGCAACGTTTCCATAAACCCTTATTGCTAGCAAATGTCACTATATATTCCCCGATTCCAGTGATGCACCTTACACAAAGCACTTTATAAAATGCCTGCTGGGGATTAAGTGCCGTTCCCCTGCCAGCCCACTCTTCCCCTGCTCCCACACCTCCCTTCACAGTAGCACAGCTGTCAGAACCACAACTGACCACTAAACCAGCTCAAAGTATAGGATACAAATATTATTTTTCTTCCTTACCTTACACAGGATATCTTTGATGTATGTTCCACACAGTTTATGCCCCTGGGGATCCATGTAATCCATGATGTCCCAGTATTTTGCTGCAATGCTGTTGTCTCTCTCCTGGTCACAGCAGCCAAAGTTTTCATAGGTAGAGCAGAACTCCAAGGGCAAAGAGGGCTGGAAAGGTGGCCCATAATCCAGACACTGAGGATGTCCCAGTTGAGTGCCCATCAGGCAAAACAAGAAGAGGCAAACACACACATGTGGGTGAGGAAAAGAAACGCCAGAGATGCTGCTGCACTTTCCAGCCTGTGGCCAAACATTCACTTCCTTCAGCAAAGGTTTCTTGAGGTCACATGTATAAAAATCCTGGACTTCTTCATAGCATGGTTCATTTATCTTCTCTGTTTCACTAATCACCAGCCCCAGAGCTCAGCATTCCCTGAGGTTGGTTTACATTCCCTCTTCCTTTCTCTCTGAAGTGTACTACTTAGAAGCAGAGACACCCTCCAGGCCACCTTTGATATGTCACACGTCACAGGGCTTAACCCTCCCCTCTGGACCTTTCTCCTGCCCCTAGAAGCACTCACAAATCTAATCCCTACATTTTAGGTTAAATTGGCTGAGAAATCTTTCACTGAGAAATATGAATAATAAAAACATGAGATGTAATACCTATAGTAGTAGGTACCTGTATTTAGTAGGTACCTGTAGTACCAACACAGAACTTGATAATCTTTACAAAACACAAGTGAACAATTTCCAGTTCCTAACTACCATTTTTCTCAGCTTTTTCAATGCCCCAAACTGGGGCCTGTTTTCATAAAGACTGAACGGGGGTCATAAAATACAATCAAGGCAGCAATTAACCATAGGAACAAGTGACTTCATAGATACCTCTGTTACCCACAAATCCAGGTATACAGTCAGGGTTAAAATGAGAAGAAATTCAGAAGGAGTGAAGGAGGAAAAATTCACTTATGGCACCAGCACAACCTCAAGTTGACTGGGATATTCTGTGGTAATCCTCTACTTCAGCCAATTAATTTTTGTGGGTTTGATCCTACTTGACATTAAATGTAAAACCGTGGCTTGGACGGGCTGTTTGGGTCCACTCCGGCTAGCTATTGACCCTAGCCCACATCATCTTACATGGATGAAAGAAAAAGATCAGAAGCGCTCCTCTCCATGTGGGAACGTTCTCTCTTTATTCCAGGAGACACACATGATGGACAAGCACATGGAAAAGAGGGTGTTCCCTGGTGGCAGGGGACTTTTATACCCAGATGAGTGGGGTGGCAGAGGAAGAGGTCCACAGGCAATGGGATACCAGTGAGGAGTGGCAAGGGGAGGGGTAACCCAGGAAGAGACCATCGGGGGGTACTGGGGTGCGTGAGGGAAAGACCATGTGATGGGGGGAAGAACAAACCATGTGATATAACATCAGCTATTCAGTGCAATGTAAGGACCACTCAGTGCACAAACTCTAATCACCCAGTGCAAAACAACAACAAAATAAACTATTTAGTGCAATACAACAATTAAATTGATTTAAAATGCATGAAACCTTTGCCCACTTTCCCCTCTGCTGAATAGTGCTTGAGCAAGCCCCTCCCACTTAAGTGATATATGGAATAAATAGACTCCACAACCTGATGTATAATGTTTTTGCCTGGGGTTTTGAGCTGATCTGATAAGCTCTCAACACCCAAATATTATACCCCAGAATAGCTCAGCATTCGTTGGGAGGCATAAAAGGAGCAGGAGGCTGATGTGACAGTGTCAGGAACAAAAAGGTTTAATAAAAGCCAAAACAACAAACTCAGAAACGGCCCAGGTGCCACAAGCTTATGCTCCTGGTAAAGACACCTCACAAAAGCGATTTGGTTTCTTTGTTCTGTCCTTTTCTACTAAATGGCCCAGGCGGGACCTTTTGGCTTATGGCAAATTAGCTGTCCCAAACTTGAGGTGAGGTCCCCAAGGTCCTATCAGTGATTTTTCTACCTGATCACTGGGAGACAGTTCTGGCTTTTTCCTTTTTGGGGGACAGAGGAAAGTTCTGTCACTCTGTCCATAGGGGGCACATTCCTACACTGATGTAGTTATGAAGTGGGTATGTATTGTCAGTGCCTGGCACAAGCGAGATAACTCTCATGAAAACTTGTGCCCCGAGCTCCGGTCTGGGCCACATCTTCATTCACCAAGATGTTCCATATGCATTACATTACACAGTCCTTTAATGCATATTCAACCCCTGGCTACGCCTGTCCTCGCCTTGCATGGTAATTAGAGTCACTCCCTTCTGAGCATGCGTTGTTTGCTGTGGTGGTCGCATGGGGGGGTCTTTGGTGGTCTCTGAGGCCAAAGGTTTTGGTCTTCCTCATGATTGAACTTTTGAACTTTTATTCTTTGCGCATGTGCTTTGGTCCCTTGGTGCTCATCTGAGTACGTCTGTTGGTTTTGATCAACTTGGAGACAGAGGAACTCCTTTATCTAGGTTTCTTGCATTCGTTGGTCTTCTCCTGATATTGTCCTTTATCGCAAGAAGCTTCAGAAATTTGCATTTTCCTATGCCCTTTGTACCATGGCAGAGGTTTTTTAAGTAAAAGGTTAAAATTCAACACATAATTCTACAAGCTAAAATTTAAATGCTTAATTCATTTTGCTAACTCAAGTGAACTCCAGAAATCTCTATTTCACCATCAGCTAGGGATGCTCATGTTTGTACACATTGTACTCAGCCTGTGCTGGAGGAGGACACTTCCCTAGATTTGCTCTTCTATAAGCAGGACAAGACAATTTTGATCACAGCCACGTGGAAAGGGAGTTATTTCTTTCATACATTGTAGCAGGCACAGGCCCTGCAAACCTGCCTTGGCGTTCAGAGGCCTAAGACAGGCAGGATGCTGAGTCAGGATGACCGGACAGTAGGAGCCCCTCTCTCCCGCTCTCGGACCCTTGCTTATCTCTCTGGAAGGCTATAGGTCACTTTCCTTTAACCCTTACCATTGGATAATTCTCGATCCCCTCTTGCCCTACATAAACCCCTATTTCTGCACGGCTCACCAGAGCTGCTGTCCCTGAGACCCTTCGAGACACTTCGTGGAAGAGCTACAAAGAAGACCAATAAAGATATCTTCTCAGAACCTCATACAGCGCTCTCCTCTCTTTCCTGGTCTTCCGAATGCCTGCTGCATGCCCCAGCCGAGCCTAGCAAGCCCAAGAGCTGAAATCACTCATGAGCTGAGAATCACTAAAGCTGACTATCACTAAAGGCTTGCTAAGGCGCAGGCTGGAGGCACTGCTAGAGCTTGGGCTGACTAGCCCCCCTCAGAGCTGTGCTATCCAGCTTTGATGCAGCTCCTGGGTACACCCCGTAACCCCGTGGCATTAATGCATGATAAAAAAAAATCCTCACAGAAGCTTTGCCCACAGGAAGGGGAGGAAAATTGATCAGAAAACCAAATCTAGAGCACAGAATTCAAAGCCAAAGACGACCATTCCTATCTGTGAGAAATAGCTACTCACTTTTCATAGTTAAGGAAAGTTTATTAAACCTTATCAAAAATACAACAGAAAACTGAATAAAGAAAAAAGATTATGGCCCTGGGAGCAAAAGATTTTCCTGCTATGTGCTCAGCCCCCTCACAATGGAGGTTGTACCCTTTTTAACCCTTTAACCCCTCCCAAAGTTCTATCCATCAACCTCTTCTTTGCTGTCCAGTGGTGATCTCTTCCTCAAATCCTGATTGGAGGTCAGATGTCGCCATAGTGACAAGCCAGCCCTCCCAGATGTCCCAACTCCCATTGTCCCTTGATAACCACGCGAGGGGGTACAACATAACTATAAATCTATAAATCTTTCTTAACCTATATGCATTATATTTGTCCATTAATTGTGAGAGTCAATCATTGCATTACTCATCTATCACAAATCCACTAAGAGTTATCACATTCAAAGTACAACACACAGGCTTGAAAACACAATACACACAGAGATTTCTCTCTGGATTTGTGATCTGCTGGTTTGTCTCAGGTCCAAGTACTGTGGTGTCAGGAAAGAGCAAGTTTATTGCAGGACATGGAAGAGCAATGCTTGGCACAGTTACACAAAAGCTGTGACTCAGCTCTTGTACTTGCTGACTGCAGCGTTATAGTTCTAGCACCTGAAGAGGATATTATCCCCCAGAACAATCCTGCTTCCAGAGGTCACAGGAGAAAGCTGGGAGCACACAACGGATTAGCAGATTTTTCAGACATCAAGTTCCTCTTTATCCTCTCACTCTCCTTATCTCCACCCCAATCTCTGATGCTTTGTTTCACATTTCTTCCTCAATAGAGTTTCAGCTGCTGCAAGGCACACACATCTCCCAGGGGAAGCTGAGGGAATAAAAAGAAATTACACGGGAACTCTCACCAAGCACCAGGGCTTCCGGCATTCAGCTTTTATACTTGGGTTAATGATAAAAGCTCCAATGCATACCCACAAAGGAACACAGGCAGATAATGGAAGGGGGAAGCCCAAGTAACACCCTGCTGGCATGCTCTCAGCAGCATCACAGAAGAGTCACCAGCACTTTGAAGTCCATCTTTGCAAGTCCAGGGGAGCAGCAGGGCACAATAGCAGGCAAGAAGCCAAATTAAAGACTCCAGGGAAGGGACACCATGTGTCTGGAAGGGAAGGGACACCTGGTTGCCTGCCAGGGCTGTCCCAGGACAGCTTTAGGCCCACATTCAGGCATGAACTCCTGTGAGATGGACACTGGGAGCAAGTCTGGATCATCTCTCTCACCAAAGGAGGGGTTGCGTCCCAGGGCTGGGGGACACCTTATGGGATGCTGGGGAAGAATATTTTGAAACTTGACAGTCTAA
Organism: Motacilla alba alba; assembly: GCF_015832195.1. Lineage (NCBI taxonomy): Eukaryota > Metazoa > Chordata > Aves > Passeriformes > Motacillidae > Motacilla > Motacilla alba. The sequence continues at coordinate 95,920,815 of NC_052018.1, forward strand.
ATTAAAATAGTCCAAACCCAGTTGAAAATCTCCAACACAACCCCCTTGTTACCAGATATCATATATGAGCTTGTTACCAAGCCCTGGGATTAACTGACAAAGGCTTCTCCCAGTCAGATCTCTTATGAAGCTGCACGTGGTGACCTCCAAAGTGATCAGGACTCAGCCATAGCCTGGCACAGAGCAAAGGAGACAGACAACAAAAAGCTGGAACCATGTTTAGAGCGAGATTATCAGGTATAATAGCAGAATTATTAGGTGTAAAAGCCTGGAATAATACAGCCTGAGAGCTGGGAATGGCATAAAAGCTGGAACGGTGTAAAAACCAGACTTTCAGTGAAAAAACAGGACTCACTGGTCAGACAGTGGTAAAAAAGAACCCTCAGCAGACAGCAGAAAGTGCTGTGAGGGTTTAAAAACCTGTTTTGTGGCCTAAAATAACAATTGAGACCATGGGAGCTTGGGTGTCAGGGCCAGAAAACTCCATTATGAAGGTACTGATTTTCTTCTTTCAAAAAAAAGGGATTGTTTTCGCGGGGAGTGAGGGAACCTCAGTAGATGCCGGCATTTTCCAGGGAGCCGGCAGGATGGATTGCGAAATCCAGCCACGTAGAGAGATGGCAGCCACCACAGCCCCGGCTTCTCCGAGATGCCCTGAGCCCTCCCCAGACTGCAGTAATCACTATGCAGTCACTTCAGGCTACCATGCCGCCCTGCTCGGGGATAACAGACCACGTAGTGGATACTTTTGCCACCCCAGGGCTGCTGTGCCATGCAGCCGCTCCAACCCCTCCCGGGACCAGGAGAAACCGCGAGGCTATTACTCCGCGCCAGGTGGTCCACGGGGCCAGCCAGGCAGCACCCGCCATCCAGTGACGTCACGAGCGGGGCCCCGCCCCTGACACAGCTTCTGTGGAACACAGCCAGGTTGGGTGGAGCCTGGCCGCAGCTCCAGAGGGAGTGGGCCTGCCCCTGCTCCAGCCTCCGCGGAACACAGCCACACTTCGGGAGGGAGCAGCCGCCCCCCCCGAGCCTGCCTCCAAAGCAGGCTGCAGAACTCAGAAGCAAAGTGGGGGAGAAGCCTTTGCAAAGGTGCCGCTCGGAAAAAGGCAGTGCAGGGAGACAGGCGGGGGTGTGGTACCGCAGGGGGTCTAGTCTGCCCAAAGAGATGTGCTGCGCTGTGTCTCTCCGCTCCGAGCAGGGGGAGCGGGACCGGCGGCGGACTCCGACACAACCAGCACCGGGGGGCGCTCTCCAGAAACGCGGCGGGATCCGGAGGGCGCCTGGCTGAAATTGCAAGCGGCAGCGGCGGCAAGAGAATAAAGAGAGCGATTACGTCCGGGAGTACAGTCCGAATTTTATTAACTCCAAGGGATCCAACCGGGCGAAGCGTCGAGACGATGGGTGCACGGGTTTTTACGGGGGGGCAGAACCGGGACGGAGCCGGCAGGAGAACCCATCGGGAAGCAGGGGGCTGTAAATCGGGGGGGGGTTGACGCTGGGACGGACCACTGCGGTCCGCCGGGCGGGGAGACCCCGGCTCCCGATCCAATAGCTCGACAGCAAGGACAGAAGGTTCTCGAAGGAGGGGGGGTGGCTGCAGAGTTACGGACAGGGAGCCAGGGAGGGATTAAGACAATGAATTAGCAAAAATGGATAATAACAGGGGAGGAAACAGGGGGATTGACACATCTCTGCACGGGAAGGGAGAACCAGGGCAGAACTAAAACGGCAGGGGGAATACAGAACCTACCATTGTGAACCTGAACAATACATAGAACTAAACAACACACCACAACAAGATGGACTCGGACACACGAGTTGCACGTCTCACAGCAGCTGAGGCCAAGACACAGTGTCACCCAGACAAGTGAGAAGGCAGCAGCTGCTAGCAAATGGATGGTGAAGAGGCAGTCACCAAGTTTCTTCCTTACAAACATTACAACCACATTACTTCCTAATAAATCGAGGTTTTCATATTACAAAAACTCGAATGAAGACACTGAAAGGTTGTCATACAAAAGTTATTATAAGGTACACCTGTTTGTAAAATATACATTAGAACTCATGGTACAATATTCATTATGGGTGTCTGCGTTTGTTAGAACCAAAATTAACAAGCCCATGATGAGTAAGGTGTTATATTTCTGACGCAGACTATTAATGCAATATATCAGGGAAGGATTAGTGTGTGTATTACTATGTATTTTTTAATAGTCCTACTAACAATTGTCACAGTATTTCAAGAAGGATGGCTGAGACCCAGGGGGTGCCCACTGAGATACCCATAGCAAAATTAATTTATCGTAGGCAAATTTCAGTTGGAAAGTTCTTCAACTGAAGTTTTGACACTTGTCATAATTCTAAAAAAACTGAAAATCAATTATTAAATCACTAATAATTTTTTTTTAATTCTAACAAGGCAAGAAGAGAGTATTGCTTACACTGTAATTCATGTTAAAAAATTTCATTTTGTTTTGCACTGGATATTAATACAAATTTGTTTTTATGCAGGGAATCTCTCCCAACCAAGTCATTGGCCTGATCAACCTATGAACCTGGCTGGTAAATATTCTGTGCAAAAAGGCTAACTCTTTTTCTTTTGAGACGGGCATAGAGACTTGGTCCAGAATAGCCCTCCAGGTTTGCTCATAATGAAAAATAGACCTTTCAGCAACTCCCTATTTTATTAATATTGTTAAGAAATGCATGCTTTATTTCTATTCCTACTTATTATACGAAAGAAAAAAGGGGAAAAAAGGTTGGGGTGAAGGTACACCCCCCCTTTTTGACTTTTGGGTGGTGTCATGTTCTTATGTTTTATAATAAGTCATGTAACAGTAACATAACAATATTCCTATGAAATCCAAGGTAAAGGACACTGGACAGCATTCTGAAGTCTCTTCAACAGAACTATGGATCACAAATGACCACCTACCTCATGGACAGTCAATATAAGGACTTGAATTGTTTACAAAGTATTTTCCTGTTTACAAACTGTTTTTCTGTTTACAGATTGTTTTCTGGGTGTTGGGTTCTTCAAGGGATAAATGTGTTACAGGTTGTCTTTAATAGCTGGGCTTTTCTATAAGGGTTAAATGGGTTAAAGGTTGAATGGCTTTTGGTTTTTGTAAATTGTAACATGTAAGCATTGTGCCTGTGGCCTAAGTTCTCCCCCAGCACATACTGAACAGAAATGCTGCAGCTTCTGTGCAAATTTGGCCATGCTGTCTTTTGTTGTCCCATTTGTAAAGGACCCTTGCAGATGGGTAACAGAAAAGAAATTACAAATTTTATTAAACAAAGAAAGGTCATACGTTACCAGATGTCACATATGAGCTTACTACCAAGCCCCAGGATTAACTGACAGGCTTCTCCCAATCAGATCTCTTATGAAGCTGCAAGCATTTCACTGGCCAGATCCTGAGGGGGCATGGAGTTCAGACCAGTGAGAATATCTAGACTGGATCTTTCCAAAATCTTAATAGAGTAGCCTGGGAAAATAAACTTCCTCTCTGCCACGTGAACATTGAACATTGGGGGTGAGTTGTGTCTCTGTCTCTGCCCCTCACCCCCCACATGCAACCTAACACCCCCTGACTATTACACAGTGAGTAAGCAGCATTCTTAAGGAGTCAGAAGTAAACGAGCACTGGGGTTGGGAATGATGAGTAATTGCCTTTAACAAAACATAGTTACAGCAAGTATTTCACTTAATGTTTAAGCCACCTTGTCTTAAGGCACTTTTCACAAGACCCATGTGAACCCAGACCAAAATCCCAAAGGGAGGTTCAAGCACTTCATCCTCCAGAATTCTACAGATATGGCATTAAAACAGAAGTAGTATTTGGAAACCATTTAGTTGTTGTTTTCAAGCAAACTGGAATTCTGGTTTGTGATAACACATGAACATTTGCTTTCCAAACACAGCAACACTGCATATTTCAACTCATGGGCATGACTGCAAAAAAAAGTCTCTTCCAGCAGGTAGAGAATTTCCCAGTATTTCTGTGCCTCTACTCTTTCAAGATGTATCTGAAATCAACACTGTATGCATTTCACACAAATATTAGAGTAACATTACAGAAATTATTTGACCTTATCACTTGATTTATATTCATTTTATTATAAAATAAACACAAACTAAAGTAGTTTTACATAAATATATTAAAAAACAGTCTGGTACTGAGTCAGTAGGGTCTGCCTAAAGATTCTGGAGTACCACCAACACAAAAGTCAGTTTTACAGAGAGGAAAAAGTACCAAGAACCTTAGGGACAGCTTCTTATCAAGGCTGAACAGAGGAATCTGGAGGACCAGATATTCTCAGGTAGACAGGATTGTGCCTGGTCACAAACTTCTTCAGCATCCAAAACCTTTTCAGCTGAGCTTTGCAGCTTTGGTGTGATACATATTTGAAGTATTTGCAATCTAAGGAAAGAAAATAAAACTAAGTTACACCATGATACAAGCAAATACAAAATGCTTTCATTGTTTAAATAATATGCAAACAGCTAAGAAACTTTTCAATAATTAAAGGTATTAAAATCCAAGACATGCTCACTAGAGACATAACTGCAGTATTAAATAATCTATCTTCACTTAGCCCAGCAAACATTCTACATATATCTAAATGTCTGTTATCTTGCATAATACTTTTTTCTCTTTCATTTTTGCTCTGCAAATTAGATCAGAAAGTAAAGTTTCAAGAGTGTAAAGCAGCATTGATATCATACATTAATTTATTATGCAAGATAATGAAAACAGAAGCTCACATTGAAACTTCATTCAAAAAAATCTGAACTGGAACGCTTTTATTTGCCATCTGGAAATAAAAGGGATATATCTGATCCTACTGAAAGCAAAACAAAAAATATCCAAAGAGCTTCCAACATGAGAAATTGTTCTACGAAGTGCAGAAGAAAAAGTTACAGAAAAGCTGACAATAAACATGTTGCCCACCAACCAGAAGTCCAAACTGGTGTACAAGCCATTGTCTCCACACCATATTACCATTCTCAATTTAGCAGCTGATTCTTGGCCTGATCCTCCCCTTGTTTTGGCAGCATTTCAAATAATGCTACTAAAGAGGTAATTATCTTCACCTTCTTACCAAACTGATGATGTTTTTCATTCAGACTCTCCCTCCTCTTTTCTGCATTACAACATCCCCATGGTCCTTAATGACCAGCTGACACCCACTATTGCTGAGACACTGCCCAGGCTGGCATCCAGCAAGCAAACTCCTTGCAGTCCTCACAATATTCCCTAAGGATGGTGTCGTGCATTTTTGGAGTTATGGTTTGAAGGTCAAACAAGACAAATAGTATTGTGTCTGCTCAACAAGACTAGATAAAACTGAATTCTAAACCACTATAGGACCAGCTGCCTCACTGTTAAATATTAAACCAACTTAAATACCTTTCATGTTCAACTTCAAAGACAAGAATCTTTTTTAAAAGAAAGAAACTGTATTTCTTCCAGGCAGCAGATCAGCTGCATCCCATGTCATTAGGGCTAGAACTAGACATTATTTCTGTTCCATGAAGTGAAAAGAAAATAAAATTATACCCTTTCCCAGTAAGATTCCAGCCACCAGAGCTTTTTCATATGAAAGGCTTTTATTTTCCTGCCAATTCCTTTTTGCCAAGTAACGGCTAAAATGGAAGGCTGGCCACCAGTCCTTCCTGGAGTTCCACTCTTGCTTGATCCAGTCAAGATGCTTCTCAGAGCTGGAAAAAAGTTAAACAAGTTACAGAAGATGTTAAAATGTAATGGAAAGATTACTAGGAGACAGTGAATGTTATAATCAGCTTGCTACAAATCTCCTAAATTGCCAACATAGACACACTGACTTTATACCAAAACACTAATACAAGCATTTTATATAAAACTAACAATTTTTTTTTAATCCCTGGCAACACTTGTGAGGCTGGAAGTAAACCCTAGCAGTCTTATTAAGCCTTGGCAATAGCACAGATTATGGTTTGAAATGAAGCAAGCCTTTCACTTGTGTGCCAGTGTGTCAATAATAATATGGAAGTTTCTCCACGTTTGTCAACAAATGAGTAGTATGAAGGGGTTGCTTTGTCCTTAGGAAAGGTTTGTGTTACTCCAGGAATACTCAAAGACTAACTCATCCTCAGCAGTTATTACTGTTAGGCAATAACGCCCTTAAACCAAGCATTTCAGCAACACAAACTCCTTCCAGCCCCTCAAGGAAACCTGCAAGAAACATGAAGAGGGAGTTTTTGCAAGGGAAAGTAGAGACAGGACAAGGAGGAACAGCTTTAAACTGGAAAAGGACAGGTTTAGATTAGATATTAGGAAGAAATTTTTCACTCTGATGGTGAGGCCCTGGCTCTGTTTTGCCCAATATAGTATTTGGTGAGTGGTCTCTCCCCCTGTCCTTCTCTCAACCCATGAACACTTATATTTTCTCTCCCCATCCAGTTGCACAGTGGAGGGATAGAGCAGCTTTGGTGGGTGCTTTTGGTATCCAGCCATGGTCAGCCCACTACACTGCTCTAGTGGGAGGTGTCCCTGCCCATGGTAGGAGGGCTGGAACAAGATGATGTTTCAGATCCCTTCCTACCCAAACTATTCTAGGATTCTATAAAACTATCAAAACTATCTACAACAGGGAAGTGACATTCCCATACAATGACCAAAATGCCCAGTATATTCCAAGACACTCTGAAGTTGTGTATGAAATGCAAAAATGAAGGCAAAGTTAGAGCACAGAGGGTCACTGTGTCCACTGCCCAAAGGTGGAGACTTGACACATTTGTTTCAACACATTGCACCAGAGCTACTTACATTACAATTTGTTTCACCTGTCTTGCCAAACAGTTCCATGCTTTTGCATTTTCTTTCCAGCCAGCATAATCCAAGGCTGCAAAAATAACTTGTAGGCCCAGTTGACGTTTTTTCCTTTTCTCTGGCAAAAGATGAGGCTGATTAATGAATTATACAGATCAGGATGAACTCATTAGTAAGGCACAAGTGAAATACAGTTCTCCACTTTGCTCCCCCCAGTGCTGCTACTTTAAACATAAGTTATGCTTATTGGTACAAATTTCTTTAAAAACTCGAGGTTGTTCTCATTAGTTATGAAAAGTTGGCAAATGTGTCACACATGAACTGAAAAAGGGGGGTTTCAGACAAAAGTTCTCTTTTTCCCCCTCCCAAAGAAGAATCATGGTTTCGGTTGGCGAAGACCTTAAAAATCATCAAGTTACAACCCCCTGCCATGGGCAGGGACACCTTCCACTACAGCAGGTTGCTCAGAGCCCCAGCCATCCTGGCCTTGAACACTTCCAGGGATGGGGCATTCACAGCTTCCCTGGGCAACCTGTGCCAGTGCCTCACCACCCTGACAACCAATAATTTAGTCCCAAAATCTCTTCTAAACTTCCCCGTCAGTTTGAAGCCATTAACCCTCATCATATCAGAAGAGAGAACAATTTTATTCACATACATTTCACCAATCTGTTGACCTGCTGAGACATACCAAGCCACAAGAAGACAGACAGCTTGGAATACAACTGATCAGCATGGGAAAAAAATAGTCTTCAGATTAGAAGACTTTTCTACCACCTTGAAGATAATGCTCCCTTAAAGAGAAGGAAAATTTTGTTGTTTGATCATTAACAATGAACTAAAGAATAGATACATTCCAAGAAAGAAAAGAATAAATAAAACAGAGATCGCAAAAATGGAATGAAGACCTTGGAATTCGGAGTAGGGCGCCTAAAAAAAATTAAGTTGTTTTCGAGATCCTGCCAGTGCCTTACAACAAGGCTTTGTCTAGCCTTTAAAATAAAAAAGGCATTTGTTTACACAAGTTTGTAAATGACTGCTCATACATCCATCTTAAGCGGTTATAGTGATTGAAAAGCTGGCATTTGAGTTGGATTTTTGGGATTATTTCTTAAGAAACAAAACTAATTTCAAAAGCAGAAAGAAGGCTGTAGGATAATCCATAATAGTTTTCTGAAATTACCATAAATAAAATGAACAAAGGCAAAGACTTACTTGATTTTTGAAGCATGGTATTAAAATCTATCATTAGCTTATGAGAAGGAACAATATCATGCAAGATCTGAAAAAGAAAAGACAAAACCCAGATAGGTTATTTTAATGAAGACTTCTACCTGACCAAGAAAAGCACAGGCTTCAGAGCTTTGGGTGCTTTTAGTTCAGAAAATTAAGCAATCTGGTACTTTGGTGCTTTGATATAAAGAATGGATCTCTAAGTCCATTTTGCACGTTGGTGACAATGCTCTGTGACACCATAGATGAAATACCTTGATGGCCACTGACAAACACTGCATGTGGCAAATACAACATTCTGAAGGAGCAGCCCAAATCCCCATCCAGTGTCCCCTTTTTTGAAGGCAATGTAATTTTTTCCCTAGTACAGTTCTAGGTTCCCTGTACACTGCTCTCTGCATTGGATCAGTTTCTGGACTTATCAAACCATTTCTATGTTTTATCTCTGTTTTCTAAGAGACTCATGTCTAAAGCCACTGCTTAAATGCAGAGGTGAATTTCATGCAAATCTGCTACAGTTTTCAAAGTCTAAAACAAACAAAACAGCCTTACAAACCTGTTTTTAAACAACACTTGCACTAACAAAATCACATTAGTGCCATCAAGTGGCAAAGCATGGTTTGCAAGGAATACCAAGGGCAAGAAAAGCAGGAATTTAAAAGCTTAACCTAACAAGGTCTTGTCTCCCAACCACCAGTAGACATTAACTGTCAGAACCCAGGACATCCCTCTGACTGTCCTAGATGGCTTGAGCCCCTGGCAAGGGGCTCCGAGACCCTAGCATGAAGCCAACGGCACTTGTGACTTTGATTTTGACCCATGGAGCAAATTACCAGCTTTGTATGAAGAATTACAAGTCAGGAGAGTTTAAGTAGAATAATAGTTAATTGTCACAGGGTGAAAAGGTAGAATTTTAAGGTTTTTAGAATGGAGGTTTGGGGTCCCAAGATGGAGGAATTTGGGCATGTCCTGTCCTTCTTCTTTCTCCCTCCTAGCCTCCATGTTCTGTGTGATGCTGGCACTTTTGGATTGGTTTAGAGTAGAGACAGACTGTCTAACATAGGTGATAGGTATTGGAAAATAATTGTAAATAAAGTACACGTAGTTTTTAGTATAAAATGTTGACACCAGCCCAAGGGCGGGCAGTGTGCCTCGGACTGACCTGCTGAATGGACCTCAGCAGGACAGAGAAAGAATGTGTTAGATAAGAGAATATAAACAACCTGGAAAACAACAGCTGAAGAATTCTGACTCCTTCTTCAGTTGCCAGGCTGGGAAAAGAGACTTTCTAACACATCTCGGGGTCATCTTGACCAGCAGAGATTCCGAGAATTAACTTTTAGCTTTAATGCACACCTCATTGAAAACAAGCAAAGAAACTAATTGCTAGACAGGATCAATAAGTGAAAGAGAAGGCATTTAATGATTTGTACAATATTGTAAAGATTAAACTGCAAGAGAAATCAATGCATGCTATGTACAAGTCTGCTGATACAGACTTCTGAAACAATGTGAACATGTTCTCTGAGCTTGCTTACTCCCTTTAAGTGATATGATGTACCAATTAAAGGCAAAACAATAACTGGAATTCAAGGACAGTAAAGGATTCTGCTCCCTCCCACAAACTTTCCTCTAACCCTCTACTTCCCACAAAGAATACAATAGGATAAATAACATTACAGAGCTCAAGCAAGCTGTCAGACCACCCCATGACTGACACAGACTGCATCTCCTAAGGGATACCTACCTTCAGTGTAGATATGAGGGATTTCTTTGATTCACCCTGCCTCTTAAGGAACTGATAGAGGTAGACATGGGCATTGGGGTTAGCAGGGAACTTTGAGTTGTAGGCATATTCATTTAACACTTGGCGGGCCTCATTGTGGTCTCCATAGAACTCCAGCAACTGGAAGTTAAGTCTGTCATTAGTTTGTCAGATACAGGCAACCAAACTCTTACAATTAATTCTGGACTGCCACAGAGCCATCCAGTAGCACAGTCTGTATATAAGAGTGCAGTGTATTAGATAATGTATATTAGACAATTACATACCCGTCCATATTAATTTTACTGGCTACTCTCAGCACAGAGAGACAAGAATTCACTGCACAGTAGCTACTCTGGGAGAAAATGCCTAAAAAACTGCTTAATTGTCAAAGGATTATGACCTCTTGCTCACTGGAAAGAGATGCTGAAGGCACCTGCCATATCTCTAGAGGTAGAACTGGCAGATGCCAGCACCAAGGAAAATTATTAAGACATCCTAGATTGCCAAGCAATGTGCATTCTATTTGCCATGTGTTAGAGGTGTGGCAGTTATCTTCTGTTAATCAGGCAGTTTTCCTTATCTCTTCCACAACCCATCCTCCCTCCAGAGAGATATCATCTGTTAATGGGCCATTGACTGTCACTGCATGACTGATAAAACTACAGAATCCTATTGTGAGATGCTCCACCCAGAGGGAGGAGGCAAGCATTCCTAACTAGATATAATCTGAGATTCTGGGACAGCAGAACAGCCTTTCCACTGGATTCCCAGAGGAACAGCTGCCTCTTCAACTAAATCTTCAGAAGAAGACTACATCCTTCTACAGGATCACTGCTCCAACAGAACCACACCTGCTACTCCAGGAGGACTGCAGCCACAATTCCAACTGGACTACCAACACCCTGACCCACAAGGTGTCAGGTTGTAGTCTCACTCTGTCAGTGTTGTTTTGATTTACCACATTGTTTATTTTATTTTTATTGTCTTCCCTAATAAAGAACTGTTATTCCTGCTCCCAAATCTTTGTCTGAGAACCCCCCTTAATTTCAAATTTATAACAATTTGGAGAGAGGGAGTTTACATTTTCCATTTCAGGAGAGGCCCTTGCCTTCCTTAGAAGACTCCTGTCTTTCCAAAACCAAGACACGTGCTGAGAGAAGAGGTTATCAGAGCTTATAAATGTTCACAAAAAGTAGAAGATCTCTTTAAAATTACTAATTCTTAATTACACATCCTTAGCAGATATTCAAAAAACCCAAACCAAAACAGAGACAGGCTGCATATTTGGCTTCTCTAACATTACATGTATCCAGAGAAAACACTGCCCTGCCAAAAATCAAAGTGTTTCAGGAATTTGAACTAAAGCAGCTATGCTTCAATTTTTGCAGCCCCACAAAAACAAAACATGTAAGCTGTTTGCCTACTTCTTTTTCTTGACAATGAACAGATAAAAGTTCTTTTTGTACTGTGCTCAGGCTCTGCAGCTCTACCAGGAGTACGCTGTGCTCTATATCAAAGCCCATGACATGCACATACAAATGTGTTGCTTTTGAAATACTGTGTTTTCACTCACATAGACAGAAAATAATCTGCATATGGGCATCTTTGTAGCAGGCACAGGGCCTGCAAGGCTCCCTTGGCGTTCGGCAGCCTAAGATAGGCAAAATGCTGAGTCATGGTGACTGGACCTTAGGAGCTCCTCTCTCCTGCTCTTGGCCCCTTGCTTATCTCTCTGGAAGGCTATAATTCACTTTCCTTTAACCCTTACCATTGGATAATTCTCAATTCCCCTTTGCCCTATATAAACCCCTGCTTCTGCCCAGTCCATTAGAATTGCTGTCACTGAGCACCCTTCGCAGAAGAGCTACTCGAGAAGATCAATAAAGACATCTCTGCGGAACCTCACACAGCTTCTCTCCTCTTTTTTTCCCCACGTCAGCCGAATGCCTGCTGCCTGCCCAGCCGAGCCTAGCAAGCTAAAGAGCTGAAATCACTAATGAGCTGATATCACAAAAGAGCTGAAATCATTAATGAGCTGATATCACAAAGAATTGTGATCACTAAAGCTTGCTATGGCATCCGGCGGCCAGGCGCTGCTTGGAGCTCAGACAGGCAGTTCTGCTCCAAACTGAGCTATCTGGCTTCTAATGCAGCCATCTGGGGACACCCTGTAACCCAGCGAGCGGCATTACATCTTAATGAAAATTAGACAGGGAAACACAAAAGAAAGCCATCTGTAAAACATGCCCTTACATCCACATAGCATTTCACAAAGACATCCCAGACTCCAGGTATTTTAATAATCTCCTTCAAGTTCATTGCTGCCTTCCGGAAGTAACTGTGCATTTCCTGCTCAACAGCCAAGTCTGCAAATCCATCCTCACCTACCAAAACACAAAGGATGGTAACAAATTTATTAACTCTGCCAAGCACAGGGATCTTGAAGTGCAGCACCTTAGGGATTATCACATTTTGCTAAGCAAGGACTTCAGTCAGAGAGCTTTTAAGAAAAGACTCCTCAGTACTGAAACAAGACATTTTCACTGTTCCTTGTTCAAATTTATAATCAATTTCAACTTATTGAGCACAATGAGTAGGACACCAAGAGAAGATGCTACCAGAACAAGGTCCATAAGCCATATTCAACATCTGGTTTTCAGAGAAACAGAGATCTAGTGAAAGTGATAAAATACTGCCAGTAGGTATATATAGAACCAGATGTGACACATGTAGCCACTTCCACATCCTTAAGGAATCTGAAATTCAAACACAAGTGTTGAGGGTTTTGCCATCACTTGACATTCCAGCAGCAATCATGCACTTGCACACCTATTAAACCACTGCTTTAAGGGAATGCATTCCTTTGATCATTATTTTAGGTGATGCTGGCTGGACATGGGGAGAGAGTCTCAGAACAGCATTTCAGGGCACTTCAGAAAGTGCTATTTTGGCAGTACTATCACTGCTTATATGGAATTCTGTACCAGCCACACCATCACACACTCAAGTCTGGTAAAGGAAAATGCGTCACTGCAAACCATAGCATCTGCATGAGCAAGCTGAAGCTACAGCTCAATCCAAAAAACACTTACCATGCTCTAACAGGATTTTCTTCTGCTTAGACCAGCTACAGTAGTCCAAGAGTCCCCTGTAAGCCTGAACCAGCTTAATTTCCTTATCTTGAATGGCTGTTTGCTCTCCAAACCTCCAGCTTTCTGCCAGGGACAGGTTCTGGTAGGCTTCATCTATTTGCCCATTACAGAGGAGATGGAAGACATGCTCCAAGCAGACCTGCAACCCAAACAGTCCAAAACACAGCATTCCACACTCAAATGCAGAGATTTTCAGCAATACAGCAAAGTTCTACACACATGTGCAGAGAAAGAAGAGACTTACTGACATGCATAAAAAATATTGCCAAGACGCATAATGAAAAATTTAAACTATTTGTGTTGTCTCAAAAACCTGCTTGTCTTTAACATGTGCTGTACCTATTTCAGAAGATCTAAAAATGACCTGAGGAAACCCAGCTGGGATGCATTTGCTTATTTTTCAGAGTACCTGAAAGAGGGATGTCCTTCCACCCTACCATGTTGATTTGGCATCATAAGATAAAAGCCTAAGCCTTCAGTTAGCTCCAGAAAACCCTTGCATGAACTTCTTTTGAAGATCTTTAAAAACAGGATAAAAGAAAGAAGCACCATCCCAAGTGCGCAACAGCCAAGGAAAGCAACAATATATGTTTGAATGAGCCAAAAGAGGAAAAAAAACATTGAAAAAACCCCACAGCTGTGTGACACAGGTGTGCACAACATACAGTTTAATAATCAGATTAGCTACTCAAAAAGTGAGAGGATAATGAGGCAAAATTTAAGTACAATTGTTTAGTCAGCAGCACAGTGGTCAAATTAAAGACTGGAAATAAAACTTGGCAGGTAATTACCTGTATTTACATGTCATTGGGACATACATGAACATTAATTTGACTGGTTCAAACTCAAATTAAAAGATTAAAGGGTTTTTAAGCACTTCTGAGGACATACATCTGTGATCAACCACACAGACCAAATAGGATAAGGTTAGGTATAAAATGACCTTCAAATATCATGTAATTGGTAATTCAAATGTTGGGTTTGTGTTTTATTGACACTAATGTCAGTAGCACATTTCAAAATAGATCTGGAAATTAATATTCAAGTAAGTGTTCAGCTAAATGTGAAAAATCAACAGGGCTGCTTTAAGTACACTCACCTTCAAGTACCTTTTTACTCCTAAAGTTTTCATCTGTTCCATGAAACAGCTGAACTCTTTCATCCTGCTTTGGGAATGATGCCACAGAATTTCAGTTCCTATTCTCCAAATCATCTATTAATGGTGAGAAAGAAAATCAAAACCAACCTTAGTACAAAAATAGAACAGACATCCCATATAGTCTTACTAAACTTATAGTTACTGTAGGACATGAAAAATGTACATTTGAGTTGCAAATAAAAAATACTACAAAGCATTATCTACTGCTATAGTAACCTACCTACTCATCCAGTAGGACTTTCAGAGTCATTCAGTGGTTCTGAATTGCTCATTATAAATGCAGCACTCCAGAACAGTTTATGAAAACTGCATGCCAGAGGGTTCTACCTCCCCTCACTGAAAAGTTACGTTCTTTTTTGATATGACCCCACAAAGACACCAGGTATACACAACTCTTTGAACTTAACAGCAAACATTATTTCCAACTTGATGTAGCTCCCCAACTGCATGCACTTGTTTCCAAGGTCTGCAAGCTAGCCATACTCAAGTAATCCATTTATTAAAAGCTCTGATCTTTTTCCTTCCACCTGCTTCCATGTCAACACCTGCAAGGAATTTTGCAGCTACTGGAAAAGCTAGTAACAACCTAAATAAGACATCAACTTGCAAATAGATTCTGACTGATGACATGCCAGAACCAAACACATTTACTGCCTCCCCATTTTAGAGGACTACTTTGACTTTTCACAGATACACTGCTGATAGAGTGAACTTATACCAAGCCAACAAGGCTTCTTCTGTTGTGACAAGGATCTATTAAAAAAAAAAAAAATCAAGCCTGTGATTAGCTAATTAAGACAGATGTTGGTCCTGAAGTATATGGATGCTGCTTTGCAAGTATTTTTTTAACTGCAAAAGAACTCAGATAAGGAACATGGGCTTACCTCTGATGGACCAATGTGTTCTCTGCAATAGTCCTTCTCCAGTGACTCAACATAACAGGTCAGGAACTCTGCAGCCCTTTTCCACTGCTTTTGGAGCAAGGCATCCTGAATGTAACTTAAACATGCTTCCTTGCTCTTCTTGAAGTTTAACTTGTGTTCATTGGAAGATACTAAATAAACAACAAAAAAAACCCAACCAAACAAACAAAAAAAATCAACTGAGCCCACAGTAGTCACAGCCCTTATTCAGATAGCCACATGCTCTCCATTTCAGCATCTTTCTTGTATGGACACTACAGAAAATTATCTTAAGCTCTGTGGTTTTGAAGACAAACAGGGAAGCCAGACTATGGGACAAGCTGGAAATGTGATATGAAATTATATTTTCCATAAGCACCACATAGCTGTGCTTGAAATTTCCATTCACTTGAAACTGTGAATAACCAATTATGTCACACCACTGCCCTACTAGAATCAGGGAGCCATGGTGCTTTGATAACTTCACAGTACATTTTGTCATATTTTGGGGACTACGCTCCTCACTTATTAGTCATGACCTAAGTTTGTGATGCCATGGTGCTGCAGATTTGCATGCACACAAACAGACTGTTCCAGTACTAAAGGCTAAACAAATCCCACAAAGATAAACATAGAGAATTATTCTCTTTTGAGTACAAGGCTACAAAGAGGCCCTTTGGTCTTTTTAATCAATAGTAGTTTAATTTATACTGAAACCAGCACAAAACTGAAACTTCATTCCTATGAAGTGTGTTTAAAACTCACAACTGTATGACCCTACAACAATGCTCATCCATAAAAAGCCACCTGCAAGGCACATGAAGAGCTCACCAAGACACCTCCTATCTGGATGCTGTAGGCAGAGGGATAATTCAAGGAATGGCTAAGTGAGGTAATCACAGAACCATCAGAGTTAGAAGGGACCTCTGGAGATTATCCAGTCCAACCAGCTGACAAGGCAGAGTCACCTGGAGCAGATAACACAGGAAGGTGTCCAGATAGGATTTGAAAAAGTCTCCAGAGAAGGAGACTCCATGGGCAAACGCCATGGGCAGCTGTTCCAGTGCTCTGCCACCCTCAATGTAAAGATCTCCTTCATGCTGAGGTGAAACTTCTTGTGCTTTAGTTTATGGCCACTGCACCATGTCCTGCTGCTGGGCACCACTGAAAAGTCTGGCATTATCCCCTTAGCACCTGTCTTTGAGATATTTACATGCATTGATGAAATCCCCGCTCAGTCTTCTCCAGACTAAAGAGGCCCAGCTCCCTCAGTCTCTCCTCATAAAAGATGCTCCAGACCCCGAATCATCTTTGGTGCCCTCCGCTGGAGCTCCATGTTTCTCCTGTCTTGAGGAGCCCAGAAATGGGCACAGCACTCCAGATGTGCCTCACCAGGGCTGAGTAGAGGGGCATGATCACCTCCCTCAACCTGCTGATACTGCTCTTCCCGATGATACCATGGGCCCTACCGCCCGCAAGGGCACACCGCCGCCTCACAAAATAACTACGGTTATTTCGAACCTCTTTCCCGGCGCTAGCAGACGATTTGGCGGATAGAAGCTGAAACTCTGCCACCATTCCCAGGGCAGCACGAAGGAGTTCACAAAGAGAACGCACAAACGCTCCACCCTTACCTGGTTGCGGCGGCAGGAAGGGCAGGTACAGGGGCGGCTGCAAGGCCGCCTGAGTAGCGGGGCTCCTTCCCCTCCTTCTCTTCCCACCCACTACCACCGCCGGCGCCTCCTCATCCTCCTCCAGGAAGCTGTCCATTGCGCCGCGGGCACCCGGGCTCCGACCTCACCTTGCAGCTCAGTGGGCCGGGAGGCGCGGCCGAGCCGAACGCGGGTGCTCAACCGGGGCCGGGCGGGCAGCGGCCAGGCCGCCCCCTCAGGTCGGCACCTCCTAGCAAGCAGCAGGGGTGGGAGATCCCAGCAGGCGTCGCGTCCCGGGAAGCGCGGGGCGGGAGCGGCCTCTGCGCGTGCGCGCCGAGGGGGCCGGGCGGCGCTGCTGTCGTGAGGGGAGGGGGTGCGGGGTTCCTCTGCGGTGTTTCCCTGCTTCCCCCTGCGTGTGGGGAAATGGATGCGGACCAAGGGTGAAGCATGAGGGATGAGGTGGAGCTTGGGGGGTGGCTGGGTGTGTGCAGGGGTGTAGCAGAGTGGTGTTTATTTCTAGATGTACCGCAATCAGAGCATGACTAGAACCGTGGCTAGTGCACTAGTTATTCCAAAGATAAATTAGTGAGCTCCTTCTGTCACTTTTTCTATTAGCTGTATTGCTACTTTCCTGTTCCTTTGTAACGTTCTACAGAAGGAAGTGATTCCGAATCGAAATCCTGCGCATTGTAGAGCAATGATGTTGTCTGTGCTCCCGCTGGATTTTGAGAATTCATCTGCCTTAGCCACAGCATCTGATTTAAGTAGTACTTGTGCTAGTACTTGTTTCTTTAAACTACTTTGGAACTGAGTTTGCCCTGGACTGTTTTGATGTGTATAAAGTCCAGTTTACTGCATAAGATCTCACAGAGCTGTTTTTTTTTCCCAGAACTGTCCTGGCATGGGAGAGTGAGTAAATAATAAACTGGCTCAGTTTAAATAAATAATAAACTGTGGTGCAGTGTCTTGGATCAGCTGTGATCAATAAGCAGTGTTGGGAATAGTGCAAGGCAGAATAGTTGTGTGCAGCATTTAAACACTTGAACCTCAATATCATACCTTAATATGGTATTTAATAAATCAATGTGGGGAAAACAGAAGTCTCCCTTTGCTTTTTCTTTATTTTTAATCCTGTGTTCTTCCAATAAAGGCCAGCATTTCAGTTCATAAGTATTGTTATTAATGGAAAATTAACTTACTTGATTGACGACAATAAAATGTTATACAACACAACATCTTTATCAGTGCCATTTTCTTTGACTGTCCTTTAAAATTTCTACCTTGTGTGAGTGCCTCTCTGATCACTGGTGTTCCCCTAGTTTGATGTCACTTCCTGCAACACTCCTGATCTTCTGTTAGCTCAGCATTCTAATTTCAGAATCCAACTTATCCCCCATTTTTTGGTAAAAGTTCTCACTTTTGCCTGCAAGAATATTTACTTTTGGCTTATTATTTTTATTTTCCTGTGTCATACATAAGCGAGTGTTTCCTGATCCTTAGGTAAACTTAGCGAAGTGATCTTGTCAATGGGTATCAGCTGCTTTAGTAGATATTTTAGTGCAAAAGAGATAGGAGAACTGCTTTTTAAGGGTAGGTGAATGTTAGATACCTCATGTACAGTGGGACTACACTCATAGCTGAATACATATTTCCAAGATTGGGGTTGAAAACTGGAAGGAAATTTTGCGTTAAATATCTTAATGGAGCTAAGTGAAATATTTTTATTTTCTTTCACACATTGAGAAAAGGTATGTTAATAAGTGGCTACCTTATTACCCTGAAATACTTGAAATTGTAGGAAATACTTGACAGTTGCAGTGGTAAACTTGTGTATATGCATCAACTGCAAGCTGCTCATTATTGTATAATAAAGGCAGTGACTTATACAAGAAGTATGTGATTTTGTTTTTCTTCACATTTCCCTTTCTTGCCCTTGACTTTACAACCACAGACACCATTATCTTTTATCTTGGTCTTTTATAAAGATAAGCTTGATAAATTGTATTGATGGAAAATAACCAAACAGCTCTTTCTTCACAATAAATTGGACCTAATACTGTGGGCATCACACAACAGGCAATATTAATGTCGAGGAAAGAATGCTTATCTTTCACTCATACAATTATCCTAAAATGTGACTTTATTGAGTTTACTTCCATATTGTAAATTGTGACAAACTTCTAGATTTTCTGAGTTAGGCTTTCTTGGAGCTTTTAATCAGCCAACATCAGTGATGGCAAATAGGTATCACCTCATTCTCTAAGATGTGAAACACAAAAATGTCAGCAAAATTGCAGGAGGGCTACAGCCACTATACTGTGCTAGGCCTGGAGAGCACTGGGTGAATGAATCATTGCATTCCTGTAGCATGTGGGTCCTGGGGATACACAGGATTGTAAGAAATGCCAGGGTGTCCATGGGATGCTGAGCAAAGAGGCACCAAGACTGTTTCTACCTTGACACTTTTTCATAGTGTGATTAAAATATTGAACTGCTCTAGGTGGGAGCTGAAAATTAAACACATATTTTTCAGAGATTACACAGCAGTAACTAAGCCTGGATCTAAGGCCTTCTACAATGAGACTGAAAATGAGAGTCTGGAGCAAAAATCAATAGGCATGAGGATGCAAGAGGAACACATGAAATTAGCAACAGTGATTGCTAAGTCTTGAGATGTAGCATTTAAAAGAGCTCTTTAAAAGCTCTTGGAAAAACCCTCAGCTGCTTTTACAAACTCACACACAAAAAAAATTATTTACCTTGGCTATCAGTTCTGTGAGTGCCTATTAATTTTGGGAGCAGCTTCAGAATTTGCTCTGGAAAGTAGAAAAAAATACAAAAAATGTGGCCATTTGATTCACCAGCAAGAGGATTCTCTTATGTCACCTGTCCTTTCTTACCTGCATCTTTTATTCTTTTTGTCTACTCAGGCTACTGTGCTGAACAAATAACATGGGTCTGAAAAAGAGAAAAGTTTTGTTCATCGGCATTGTGACTTCTGCTGTCATTTTGCAATTTTAGATCTCTAAGGCAATATTAAGCTGATGGATGTGAAGAAAAGGCAACAGTAAGTGCAGGCACACTTGTGAGCAGCACATCTTTCGGCTTGCAAACACTCAACACTTAAAATGTACCATCAAGTGGAAGCTGCAGCTACAGAAGGGTGTTATAAATAAGAAGCTTGACTAGGCCAATATTCAAGCAGCAATCAATTATTAATTAATATGGTTAAGGATGAGCAAAACAGCACTGGGTACAGTTGGGGAAAGTTTTCCCTCCAACTGCATACCGATGGTTGAGGCTTACAGGTATTTATAGGGGTACTCATAAGCTTTCTCAGAAGTTTCTATTCCAAATTTTCACATCACAATTTTATACACTATTGTGAGTTAGTTTTTCTCAGGATGTACCCCCAAAAGGAGTATTCCCAGATGGTGGGGTCCGACTTCCGAAAGAAGAAAGGTCTCCCAGCTGGTGCGGTCCAGACTCCAGATGTGGGTCCACCTTTTAATTGCAAAGACTATAAAGCTCATAACAGTGATGTCCAGCTTCCCTTGGTCAAAGCTATCAATCCTTGAGTTGATGTTCATCTTCCTTTCTCAAGCTGCTTTTTACTGTTTTGCTAAGGTGTTGACATAAGCATGTTTCCTTTTTATATATTCTAAAGCTATAGTTTCAAAGCTCCTTACTACAAGCAGTATTCTAAATTTATACTTCAAAAGGTTATTATTGCAAAGCTGTTCAATGCTTAGCTACGTGCAAAAAAGTTCTTGTCAAATAGCAACATCCTTAAAGCTTTAATTCAGATGCTATAATGGTTAATTGCAAACAAAAGATAGGTTCAAAGGCCTTCTTCCATGCTTTACTCCCTCAGTTATTTATTAGAATTTGTCTTTTAACTGTCCCATGATCAGTTTCCACACATATCACAATCACAAATACGCACGTTGCTTTTATGTACCTGACACGAAACACAACTTTGTATTTCACAAGGGCAAGGATAGGCTTGTCGGGGATTCCTGCGCTTTCGGCTGCTCGCTGTAAATCCCAGCACTTTCCCCAGTGGGATCACGGCTGAATGAGCTCCTCCGTCCGCTGCACCGCAGGTTTAACCTCAAACTCTCGGAGGTCACCAGGAAAGCGGCGGCTGCTTCTCTCCAGCAGAGACAAGAACTGCTCGGCGGGGCAGGAGGGAGAGCAGCCAAGTGCTTATTCGGATGTGTCGTGTCCTTACAGGGCGGCAGCTACAACCTTTTTTATAGGTTCTTGTTACTCCAGCGATCCTCAGCTGGAGAAACCCGCACAAATAAGGGGCAGGAGGACCTTCCTTATTTTCTGGCCTGCGAAGCGGGAAAAGTAGCCGGACTCCTGCTCAGCGCAGCGACCAGGGGTGCTGCCACCTCGGGATCAGGACTGGGAGCCTGCCGCCGGCAGGGAGCGAGGGAGAGTCCGTGCGCGGCCCTCCTGCGGCTGCGGCGGCGGCGGCGGCGGCAGGGCCGGGCTTGTCCCTCCCCCCCATATCGCCCTCCCGCCGGCGCTGCTGACGTGTCTGCTCCCTCCTTCCCGGCCCGGCTCCCTCTCTCCGCGGCGCTCGCCGACATGGCCGCAGCCGCGCCGCCGGAGCCCCGGCTGCTGCTCGCCCTGCTGCTCTTGCTGCTGCTGCCGCCGCCTCCGAGCTCGCGCTGCGCCGCTGCCGCCGCCGCCGCACCCGACTTGGGCCGCCGCTTCGCCGAGCGCAAGCGCTGCGCCGACCTCGAGTGCAGCCGTGAGTGGGGGCAGCAGGCACGGCCCCGGCGAGGGAGTTGTGGGTGAAGATGTCTCCTGGAGGCTCTTTCCTAAGCCCTCTCCTTCCGCCGGCTCTGGCATGGAAATTCGGGAGAATCGGGAAAATGGGAACGCGTCGCCCACGGGCGCCGTCCCTCTCTGCTCGGCCAAGTTTTCAAATCCCCGCAGCTCCCTGTGTGGTTTTCTCCCCTCTCCCCGCAGAGCCCTCTCGTGATAAATCCGCTCTCTGGGTGTTCTCTGGTATAGTTTCAGGACCGGTTTGCTGGGACACAGATGTCATCTTTCTGATTTAACATTAATAATCAGCTTCATAGCTCACCCCTGAAGCGTAGTTCTCCAGTGCTTTGTCAAACCCTTGTCTTACCTAGAATGCTTGCTTTGCTTTTTTAGCTATAACTTGCCTTTTTTTTTTGGTTATAACTTAGCTTGTTTGTTTGTGTTAATTATAGCTAAAGATTTCTTAGTTATACTTCCAATTTAGTTATATTTTTATTAATTTATTAATTTATTAGTTATACTTTCAATTTACTTTCTTATCTCTTGACCCAGTCTAGAAAATAGCAAAGTGGTGCATGCGAGGTCTTGTTTGCTGCCAATTAGAAAAGACACTTTTCATGTAAATTATTTTTTAAGTCATACTCCTCTTTTTGTTTTCTTTGGACAGTGTTAATGTGCCGAGGGAAGGCCATGCGGGATTTTAAAGGTCCGGATTGTCGCTTTGTAAATTTTAAGAAGGGAGAAGCGGTGTATGTGTATTATAAACTAATAGGAGAATCCACTGAGCTTTGGGCTGGAAGCGTAAGTACTGTGTAGAGCATTTCTTCTGTTTGTTCTTCTTGGTAATCTGTTTTAATTCCTTTTGCCTTGTAAGAGAATGTTTGGAGTTTTGAACATGGCTAAATAACACAGTGAATGCTGGGATGAGGTTTGATCAAACCTGAGTGCTGTGAAAAATGGGGAACTCTAATGTGTCTAAAAACTGTTAGAAAACTGCCTTTGTGTTGAAAACCTCCTCTTGCAGCACTGTCAGTGGTGGTGGCCACAGGGCCACCTGGAAGCTAAGCCTCCCTTACCATTTAGGGAGGCTTAAGCCTGTCCTAGTGTTTTCCCAGGATGTGGTCTCATCCTGCACTCTGTAATCCTGCTAAAAATCACTGCATGTGCATGTTTTAATTGTGCTTCTCATCCTAATATTCATTTGCCTTCTTCACCTTTTTATCTAAGCTGCATGCAGAGTTGGAGGAAAAATAAGTAGTAAAACTAGAAAGGATTAGGGTAAATTTGATTTCTAAAAGGTCTGTCTCTCTTAGCTCTGCTGTAGCTTGCAAGTAGTGGCCTTGTCTGAGTCAGCGTCCTTGGACAATCTGAGAGGCTTCTGCTAATGGAGAAGGAACATCCCCATACTTGCAGTTACTTTATAGAAAGCTTCTCTCGACTTTCATAGGCACCTTATTTGCCTGGCAGAGGCAGAACTGAGATTCTGTGGAGGAGGAGCAGTTTCTCTGAGCTTCCCTTGAAAATGTTGGCAATCCAGAGGTTGCTTAGACCTAGTCCCTGTTGTTTCCTCCCGATGTTCCCCTATGTCCTTTTTAGTGTCTAAATTGTTTACTTCAACCTCTTTTCTTACTCTAGTTTTCTACAAAGGATAAACAGTTTTGACAGTGGTCTCGAGTGCTTGAAACCACACGTGGGTGTTTACTGTGGGGCCAGTGGTTTAGTGGAAATCCGGATGCATCACTTTCTGTAACCACTTTAGGCTGGGGGTGGACAGCCAAGCTCTCAGTAGGAGCTGAATCCAATTAGAACGATACAGAAGTGAACAGAAAAACTGCAGCATGTGGTTAAAGAACAGTTAATAATTCTATCGTGCTGGTAATTCCCTTCTGACATGTACTGTACCATAAATAATCTGGGTAATTAGTTGGTACAGGTTTCCAGGGCTGCCAGTTCTCGAGATGCAGAGTGGCAACATGGGGCCAATTTTGCATCCTCTAACAAGGTATAGTGTAGGCTGCAAGATCAGACAGCAGGCTAAGGTAATTGCTGAGTTAATAGTCAGTTTAATTATTCACTGATAGGCAGCTCATGCAATAATTAGGTGTGTCTCCAAGTTAAAAGGATGTTTGCTTTGAGTTTAAAATAAAAGCTGCAGTTGGCAGGTTGGAAAGAATTGCCAAGCTCCATTTCATTTGTTGTCATTTTTCAACTGTGTTACATGATTTTCAGTGCTCCTTTTAGGGCAGTGCTGCCAGACTGATTCCTTTTGGTTGGTGGCTAAAACCTTTATTTCTTTTGTCTCATTTGGATTGACTGTATTAATCATAATGCTGCTGCATTAGTCATAACACTGCAATAACCAGCTTGGAACCACTGCAGCAGGGTCAGAGTTGCCTGCCTTTGCATTTTGAGTAGGGTACTGGCACGGCTTCCCCTGTCCCTGACTCACAGATAGCTCTGGGGTCTCTCCTGTATCGTGACTTCCTGCGTCACATTTGGCTGGGCAGCC
This sequence comes from Motacilla alba alba, assembly GCF_015832195.1. Lineage (NCBI taxonomy): Eukaryota > Metazoa > Chordata > Aves > Passeriformes > Motacillidae > Motacilla > Motacilla alba. Next base: position 95,944,793 of record NC_052018.1, read on the forward strand.
TGATTTCTCATGCCTGGTTTGGGTGGGCAGCTTGATTTATGCAGGCCAGCCATGCCTGCTGTGTGAAGTCTTGGAGCCAGGGGGAAGCTGCTGCTTGCTCATTAAAACCAGGCTACCCAGTGAGGTCTGCCATCAAAAGAATTCCAATGCCATGGAAGGCATGCTACCTTCTGCCATGGCCCTTTTGGGATCTCGTTGCGTGACTTCATGTGGGCTTTGTGTGTATTATTTGATCCCATACGTGTACCCTGCTGCCTTTTTCCATTCCCCAAAGTTTTTTTTTTGGGGGAGAGGATTTATTAGGGCAGAATAGAAGCTATGAAATCAAGGGCTAACTGGAGTTCTGATTGTCAGATGTGAGCAGAGGTCAGGGCAATGTGAGTATGAGAAGCTTCAACTAATGCAACCTGGGACTTAATTCAAACAAGTTGTAAATACAGATTCTAATTACGAAATCAATTTGAAGGAGCCATGAGAAATACAACAGTATTTCTGACCTGAAGGGAGATGATCTGATAAGAAAAGGAGCCTTTCACCAAGGCTGAAAAATCTATAGCATTTAGGAGTGGGCTTTATTTGCATTTGCTTTTCTATTTCACTCCACCCTTTTCAAGCCATTGTTGATTTTTTTCCCCTGTGCTAGCAAACATGTTGTATTTTGACAAAATAGCTCCTTTATTTTGTGATGCCAGTTTTGAATACTAAATTGCTTACAGAGCACACACTATGTTCACTGGGTATTTTGCATTTGAAAAAATTCTGGAACGCAGCTGTAATATGTATTCTATGCATTATATGGGCTGTAGTTTTTAGCAGAGCTCTCTAAACCTCAATAGTAAAGCAATGCCAAATGCTTGGAAAATACTCTATGACCATTATTTAATAGTCATTTTATGTTATGAATTTCATTCATAAATCAGTTGCAGGAAAATGCTTGATTTTTTCCCCCAAAGCCAAAAGATAGAGCATATCAGGTGCTCTTGTTGTCCTCTGCACAGTGTTCTGCTGTAAATCAGTCTCCTCTTCAGTATCAATCTTGTGTTGCTGACACCATCAAGTTGTTGTATAGACTCCTGTGCATTTTTTTTTCCTGTATTCTGCCCTCACTTTAGCAGGGTCCGAAACTCCAGAAGTGCTTTAGATCATTCCAAGTAAAACCTGCTGCTTTTTCACAAAACATTTTTTCAATAACTTTAAGGTTGTTATTTTATCTTATGGCAAAGGGATGAACTTAATACCTTTGATTCAAGGTTGAAAAAACCATTTCTGGCCTCATATTACAAGAAATGGACTTAACTGCAGATTGTGGCTTCTTTGTGGTGTTGTTTTTTGTTTTGTTTTTGTTTGTTTTCAAACCTTGTACATAGGTTAGTAGAAAAGAAGACAGGATGGATAAAATTAAGTAAAACAGGAAGACAGTATTTCTGGAGAACTCAGAGGGTCAGGGCAATACTGTTTTTTCTTAACCCTGCCAATGCTCAGCAGGTGCAAAACAGCTTTCTTTGCCCTGTGTTCTGAAGTTTTAGTTACCTGTGATGCCTGTGCTTTAGGGATGTGGGCTTTAAGATTAAAAAGATTGGAACATCATCTTCCCCAGCTGTCTGGTTTCTGATAGATGATGTGAGACTGTCTCTTCTTGGTCAGTGAATCTGCAGCAGCTGCCTGTGACATGTGGGCACCAGGGAGGCCAGATATGCTGTACACACAGCCACGTGTTTTGTGCATGCACAACTTTTTAGCTGGGAAGAGAGTTGATATTTCTCCCTTAAACACTTGGCATTGATCGTGCCTTTCCTCTGTCATGTCTGTAGAGAATGAATGTTTCCTTTATTTGCACAATGTGGCATTTTTTTCCCCTTACAAGAGAGGACTTGCAAGGAGAGAAGCTCTAAATAATTTTCCCATTCCCATTGGTAATTCGCAGTAATAATCATGCATACATGATCTGTTTTCAGTAAGGGAGCAATATGTGTTTACAAAAGGTGGGGAGGGAACACTGTGGGGCTTCTTAATACATGTATAACTAACTTCAGAGATATCAACTATGGAAGGTAAGATCTGAATAAGAAGTAGTTTAAAAAGGAAGTCCTGTAATGTATCAGTTTGTACTTAGCTTGCATATCCAAACAAACACCTCCAAAAATTATTAGGATATATTATTTACTAGATACTAATTTCTTCTTTTTAAATTTTTTTTATACCATTGTAAATCCAGAAAGATTCAGGTGAGGTTAACCTGTTTCAGTGCTATCAGTGTAACAATATATCTGTGTATCCCTAATATCCCATGCCAAGTTTCTTTTTTAGTTTGAACTTTATCTGAGTGTTCTCCCCACACAAACTCTTCAAGAAAATTGGCAATTGTCATCTTTCTCCTGTAACAAATGATTGAGGAAATTACCAACTTTATTTTTTCCCCCCAGATATTTTGGTTGTCTAGGAACTTTGTACCTTTCTAGGTGTTTCCACTAGACTCTAGTTACCGCAATTATCTAATCGGTGTAGTGATTGCATGCTATTAATATTGGCTTCTTGACAGCTGTTCTCAGAACTCTTAAGTGTGAGCATTACTCTGTGTAGATCATATCTGGTGAGTGATAAGAGAGATTCTTGTCTTCCACTGTTTGCCTTACCTTGCCTTAGCACATTGAAAATCACCATTCTGTGTCTGATTTTTTGCTTGTGTCAGGCACTGAAGAGAAACAATGCATTCGCGGGGGGGGGGGGTATATTTTCTACACAGGTTTTTAAATTATTAAGTCTGCATTTTAAAATGATGCAATTGTGCATTTCCCTACAATCTGCTTCAAGAATTTTTTTTCTATAAGTTACAAGGTGAGCATATTTTGGGCTATGTTATTGTGTGTGGATGTAAATCTTATTAGTCAAAGATCCTCTTCTGCTTGCTACTTGAGAAAATCCTTGAGGTGTGTGTGGTGCCTCTGGTGCCCCACAATAGGAGTTAAAGCAATTGAGTCAGAAGGCCTGGGATTTATTCCCAACTCTCCTAATAATTTGTTATAAGTCAGGCTTTAAAACATAAAGAGTAAAACTTAAACCAATTTCACAAGGCTGTTGTAAAATGTAAAACCTCAGTGAAAACTGGCATAAACAAAGCATCACTGGTCTTTTTATTCACTGTGTTAAACTTCATTTAGAATACTTGAGAGTCAGTTCAACATATTTGCTACTGGTGTCTGCAATTTTTTACATAGTCATGTCATTTCTAAACCTTCTTTACTGTTTTTCATTCATTTTTTTTGTTTGTTTGTTTTTTTGCAGGTTGGAAGTGATTTTGGATATTTTCCAAAGGATTTACTTGAAATAAATCATAACTATTACAATGAGGAGCTAGAATTACCAACGGATGTAAGTCTTACTTGTTCTGTTTTCTTTCTTCAGTTGGGGTTTTACTGTTTCTTACCTTGGCATTCAGTAAAATTCCCAAGCAAGAAATTGGGAATACTAGTGAATTTTAGAAACTTTTTGTTAGTAAGCACCTACATACTTGCAGAGGTGCACATGTATGTACGGGGCCAGGAGGTGGAATGTTTGTACAGCTCTGTATGTGGATGGGTGTGAAAGCATCAGCCCAAAATGAGGGCATTGACCTTTATTTTCTCAAATGTTACGGTTTTCTTCTAAAGAAATCTGTTTGGATTGAACTCTATATGTCCTGCTAGCTGGCTTGTGCATAGGCCTTCTGGTGTGTAATCATAATAGCTTCTTTTCCCAAAACTTTAAAGTTTAAAACTTTCCAAGTTTAAAGTACTGTCAGAAGCAAACAAAACTGGGTACACTCAGCCCTTTGACTCTAGAGTTGGTCGTGCAGCCGTTTCACACATGACTGGCTTTCATGCACTAATGGCAGCAACTCCAGAGTTGTGTCAGTAAAGCCTTTTTCAGGCTGTAGCCTTAGACGTGCTTGCAGCACAGAAAGCCAAGCAAATCCTGGGCTGCATCCAAGGCAGCACGGCCAGCAGGCCAAGGGAGGGTATTCTGCCCCTCTGCTCTGCCCTGGTGAGACCCCACCTGCAGTGCTGCATCCAGCTCTGGGGTCCCCAGCACAGGAAGGACATCAGCCTCTTGGAATGAGTCCAGAGGAAGTCACCAAGGTGATTTGAAGGATAGAGCATCTTTCCTGTGAGGAAAGGCTGAGAGATGTGGGATTGTTTAGCCTAGAAAAGAGAAGGCTCCAGAGAGACCTAATTGCAGCCTTCTGGTACCTGAAGGGAGCCTACAAGAAAGATGGAGGGGGACTTTTTATAAGAGCATGTAGTGACAGGACAAGGGAGAATGGCTTCAAACTGAAAGAGAGCAGGTTTAGATTAGATATTAGGAAGAAATTCTTTGGAGGTACTGAAAGAAGTTGCCCAGAGAAGCTGTGGATGCCCCATCCCTGGAAGTGTTCACAGGCAGGATGGATGGGGCTCTGAGCTACCTGGTCTAGTGGAAGGTGTCCCTGCCCATGGCAGGGGGTTGGACCACCTTGATGACCTTTAAACCCCTTTCAACCCAAGGCCATTCTATTGTTCTATGAAATTGTGTCTCACACTGCTTCTATTTATTTTTTAGAAGCTGCATACAAGGAGCTCCTGCTTGGAGGACTTGGTCCTTTAAGGGGGCACCAGTTAACAGAGGTTGTGACACACAAGCTTAGCAATATTTGTTTTCTTCTGTTCACTGGCATTCAGCAATAGACTTGTTCTTCATTCAGTACCTATGGTGATGAGTGTAGTGTAATACTGCCACCTCCATTGCTGCCTTACACTTTGTTCCTGCAAAACCTCTTTATTTAGTTTTTTATGAGTCCTTGGGCAAAACCTCCACTGATTTCAAAGAGAGCTTTGGTTAAGGACTCAAGGGGTTAATTCTATGCAATTAATATAATTTACTTTGCTGCTGCATCTCTCTTTAAGTAGGCAAATATTTTTTGTCTCATCATTGCTATAAAGAAAATAATATTTTTTGACTGCATGTTGTTTTTCATTTCAGGAAACAGACTTTGTTTGCTTTGATGGAGGAAGGGATGACTTTGATAATTATAATGTGGATGAACTTCTGAAGTCATTGCAAGAGACAATAGCAAGTGAAGGGGAAACTGAATCGAGTGATCCTGGGACAAAACCAGCTGAAGGAATTGAGAAGGATAAGGAGGCTGAACAGACTGATAGAGGAAAGTCTCTTGGTGCTTTGGAGACAGACAATCTTGAGCAAAGCACTGAAGAAGAAAAAGAAAACCTTGTCTTCACTAACAAAGTTGACAATTCTCTTGCAGAAGGAACTGAAAATACTGGGGGACACTCCAGTGTCAACAGTCACAAAGAAAACTCTCAGGGAGATCAAATTGCACATGAGCACTTGAAAGGAATGCTACATGGAAAATTAAAAGGTCTAGAAAGTGAAAATACCAAAAACACTAGTATTCCTCAGGGTGAAACCAGCCAAATTGACCAAGAGAATGAAGTCAATGCCTATACACTTTTAAACAGAGAGCTCTCTGTGAACTTAAAAACAAAATTTGGCTCAACTGCTGATGCTGTTGTATCAGATGATGAAGTAACTCGCCTTGTTACATCACTGGAAGATGATTTAAATGAAGATTTGAGCATTAATCCTCACAATGAAGAGGAGAAGCCAGAGTTTGCAGATCAGTCTGCAGAAATCCCTTTGCTGTCTTTTATGGCAGAGGATGAAATTACATCCCCTGTGGATTTAGAAGATGATGGCAATGATGACATCAAGTCACAAAATCACAAACCTGATGAAGATGCAAAGGGTTCTACAAAGCTAAATAACCAAAGAGACAATGGGGAAGAATGCAATTCAGATGCATTAATTCTTAAGGATGCCTTCAGTAAGAGCAGGAACTCGCGTGACAGTGTAAGTGTAGACAGGTCTGAATCTAAACAAACAGAAGAGAAACAGGAGGAGGTGGTGCTAATTAGTAAAAGAGAAGCACCAGCAACAACTCAGCCTGAGGATCTCTCCAGAGAACTCCTTGGAAATGAACGTGTGGGTATCGGTGATCTGGGTTCAAAAGAAAAAGCCAACAACACTGAACAGTTGGAAGAGCAGCTCACTGATGGAACGGAGTCGCATTCTGCAGCACTGAAAGGTATAACTGTGCCTGATCCTCATGTTTTGCCTAGTCCAGGCAGTGCTCTGGAGTCTAAATCATTTCTTAAAAACAAGGAAGATGCTTCAGAACCATCTGATGATGATATCAACAAAAGCTCTGAAGGAGTTCTACTTGCTCCAATAGAGAAAAGTGAGAAACAGTTTGAGGACAATACCTTGGAGGAGTCCTTGGAAAGTGATTTAAAGTACAAAAGACCATGGGAGAAAACAACGGAGAAGGGAGAAGCTGAGAACAAGCCTCCAGTTGATGTTCCAGCCAAACCAGTGGAAGAAGTCAAAAATGCATCTCAAGATGACCTAGGAGATATTGACCTCTCGAGACAGAAAGTGGAGCATGGAATGTCTGTTGTGGAAAAAGAACTTCTCAAACATGAGGAAGATTTAAAACAAGCAGGGAAAATTGATCATGAAAATAAAAATCCCGCCTCTTCTAACAAAGAACTGGAAATAAAAAAGAGAAACCTGAAAGAAACCCCTGCAGAGGAAGGAGACTCAAGCTATAGTGGAACTGTTGAGCAACCTAGGCCGTGGGAAAATGAGATTGAGTATTCAGAGGCAGATATGAATGAAAAACTTTCAAGAAATCCTGGCAAGATGCTAGTGTTTAAAGAAAGCACTGAGAAAAGTTCCCCTGAAGAAAAATCAAAAAGCACCATGCAGAACACTAATACAGATAATCTCACTCGTCAAGGAACTGTTCATTCTGAGGATGCAGGATCAGACAGACATCTTGGCAAAGATTTGGCTAAAGAAACAACACAAAGAGCCGAATTGCAATCTGAAGAGCCAGATGCTGAAGATGACTCTGACCTGAAACAAGCGGATGATGAGCTACTGGAAGATGAGAATGCAGCAAGTGCAAAGTTGTCACAAGCAAGGGCTGCAAATGCCCAGGGTAATACACTAGGTGGTGAAAATACAAATCCTAAATTAGAAGGACTTAGTGAAGCTGTTTCAGGAACCCCAAATCCTACTTACAAAACAAGAGAGAAAACAAACTCATTCCCTAAGGAGGATAAAACAATCAGCATGCAAAATGCAAGCAAGATTGGGAACAAAGAAGTTGACGTATCGGTGAGAAAAGATGCTAAATTGGATGAGATGCAACATGTCATGGAAGCTGATGAAGAGTCTTCTGAACCTGAGGAACCATCAGCTGTGGAAGAACATAATTTCCAATCTCCTCACACAGAAGACAGCAATGACTTTGACCAAAGGAAAGATCGTCTCCCAGAGGGCATGTCACAGAAAGACTCAAAAGAGGTGCAAAATTTAGAGCAAACAAGAAATGACCACCAGCAATCTGCATATGTCCCCTGCCCTGCAGACAGCTCAGAAGCCACCAGTGACATGGTAACAGACTTCAGTGAATCCGTGAAGCAGCTGTCAATAATGAGAGAGTTCCTGGATGAAAAGCGCGTGATAAGCCTACAGAAGTACCTTGGGCTCCAACACGTAGTTAGGGTTGAAGCCATGTTCCACGACATGAAGGTGGAGATGGAGCTTGCTCGGAAGGCAAGCCAGAATAACGAAGATATAGAGAAAGCTCTGGATGAGATACTGGAGTTTTCAGAATCGAGCATTATGGATGTTGTAGGAAAAGTTCTGGATTCCAGGGTGGCAGAAAATAAGGAGGAGGTGGTGAAGGAGATGGATTTGTATGATGAGGAGAGTGCACTGATGGATGATATTCAAGAGTTAATATATTCATTAAGAAGTAAATATTCATCTGCTGGTGAGAGTGTCCCACTTGCTTCTCCTCCAGAACAGGAAGATGACCAGCTGCACATTCAAGGTAGGATGTTAAACCAATTAATAAATAGATTAAATGGAAGTAAAACCCTGTCCCAAGTAACACTAACAGAGAGAAGGTTTAGGAAGAGGGTGAGTGAGTAGAATCTAAAGAGGTCTTGTGCAGTAACCTGGGATTTTGCTTATTTTTAATGCATATTTTCAGCATTGTGATGACAGTGGCTCAGGAGCAAATCCTAAGGGAAGATACTGAGTTAAGCACCTGTTCTTATGGACCAAGTTCTGTGTAAGATAAGTGAGATCCATGCATGGATATGGTAATAAGGAGCCACTCAGGACAAGTCTGTACCTCCTTAAGAAACAGGGATTCACATATACTAATCTGCAGAATTTTCTGGAGGGCTTTTTTTCCCCTGAACTAATTATCACCTGATTATGAGAGATCTTGTGATTAATGCAAAGTTCAGGTACTAAACCAGGCACCTAAAGTCTCGGATGTCCTTATAATCATATTTTTGCCCACATTCATGAAAGAGTGCATAAGTAGCAATACCAAACAAACAGATCTTTTGATTGGGCAAGAACCAGAGGTAGAGTCTTTTGCGAACTTACTGGGTTTTCTGTTAGTGTGCAAGATGTTAAAATACACTTTTAGCCAAGCTCCTCTTACAGTAACACATGTTAAGTATGCAATTTTTGATAAGGTCACAAATGATGCAAATATTTCACCTTGCAATGTTTCACTGCAGGTAGTGGTTGATATCTTGCATGAATTTCATACAGACATTTAATTAGATGAAATTACTGAAAGCTGATTGAGAATATGGAAGCAATACACAAGCTGAAATATTTAAAAAGTGTCAAGAAAGCTTGGTTACATTGTTATAAATAAGAAGCTTGACTAGGCCAATATTCAAGCAGCAATCAATTTATTAATTAATGTGGTAAAGTATGAGCAAAACAGCACTGGGTACAGTGGGGGAAGTTTTCCCTCCAACTGCATACCGATGGTTGAGGCTTACAGGTATTTATAGGGGTACTCATAAGCTTTCTCAGAAGTTTCTATTCCAAATTTTCACATCACAATTTTATACACTATTGTGAGTTAGTTTTTCTCAGGATGTACCCCCAAAAGGAGTATTCCCAGATGGTGGGGTCCGACTTCCGAAAGAAGAAAGGTCTCCCAGCTGGTGCGGTCCAGACTCCAGATGTGGGTCCACCTTTTAATTGCAAAGACTATAAAGCTCATAACAGTGATGTCCAGCTTCCCTTGGTCAAAGCTATCAATCCTTGAGTTGATGTTCATCTTCCTTTCTCAAGCTGCTTTTTACTGTTTTGCTAAGGTGTTGACATAAGCATGTTTCCTTTTTATATATTCTAAAGCTATAGTTTCAAAGCTCCTTACTACAAGCAGTATTCTAAATTTATACTTCAAAAGGTTATTATTGCAAAGCTGTTCAATGCTTAGCTACGTGCAAAAAAGTTCTTGTCAAATAGCAACATCCTTAAAGCTTTAATTCAGATGCTATAATGGTTAATTGCAAACAAAAGATAGGTTCAAAGGCCTTCTTCCATGCTTTACTCCCTCAGTTATTTATTAGAATTTGTCTTTTAACTGTCCCATGATCAGTTTCCACACATATCACAATCACAAATACGCACGTTGCTTTTATGTACCTGACACGAAACACAACTTTGTATTTCACAACATGCAGCATTTCACTGAAGGTAGTTGTGAGTAAATAATACACATTAGCTCAGTGCTTAATTCATATCTCCTTGTCTGTCACAGACATTGCAAAAGAGGCTGAATATGACAGTGTTTCCACCAGAAATCCGAATACCATTGATAAGGGCAATCAGGAATTTCAGCAGCTCATTGAAGATAAGAGGCCAGAGCAGCCTATTGAGGAGGAGAAGAGGGCTGTCAGTGTTCCACCTGAGCACGAAGAGGCTAACTTCTCAGATAATGGAGAAGCTGAAGAAGGGTATGACAGTGAAAGAGGATCACTCCTGGAAGATACTTCCTTTGGGTCAATTAATTTAGAAGAGAGTGCCAGTGAACACATTGCTCAAGGTAACTATTTGTAATTGGCCTGTTTTGTTCTTTTACTCTTGAAGACGTGCATGGTTTAAAGGATTTTTAGGCAAATAGCAGGAGTTTTCATTGATACTTTCATTTTATGTTACTGTAATCCTCATGGCTTTCCCTGATTGTTGACCTTCCCTCTAGTGGCAGTGCTGTATTGCTAATTTAGCACAGCAGTTTTTCCACTGTGGTTTTGCAATGTAGGAAAAAGGAAAGTGCTCTTGTGAGTGTCCGAGTTAGAGCTCTTTGGACTGTGTCTCAGGATGACTGACTTGTGGACTGTGTCTCAGGATGGTAGTGGAGAAAGAGCAGAAATCCCTGGAAGCACACCATCAGCCCAGGTTTCATCCTCTTTGCAGGGATTGACAGCCTAAAGGTCACTTTCTATAGACAGGACAGCCTACAGAATTGTGTGCCCTCTTTTTTAGCCCATGTATCTGGGCCATATTACTTTCCAGGAAAGGTGATGTGTAGCTTCCCCCTCAGGCAGCTCAATAATTTCTCTGTGTGTTGGTGTAGGAGAAATGTTTGGCTCCCTCTGACTGAGACCTTATCCCTCTGGAGCTAGAGTGCTGTCTCATCATTATGCCAAGGAGGGATCCTGTTACTGTCATCTTTCCTGGCACTGTTTTGGTATGAAACAATCTTTGACTGTATTCTCAGTGCTACTCTCAGTTTGCTGTTCTGCCTTCATTTCTGATTATGCTTAATAAGTCTCTCTCCACTTAGCACTTAGGAAAAATCCAGGCACATCTTTGTTAGCTTTTGTACATTGCTGAGGTGCTGTACCATCTCCAGGGCCAAGCACTTTTGAGCAGCTTCTAAGTTCTGAAGGAAGCTCTAGGTTGAATGCCAAGAAAATTAAGGAATTTTAAATGGCTAGTGGGTAACTTGCTGGTTAAGCAGTTAGATGTTCAGCTGTATTTTAGACAATTTTCCATTTTTCCTTAAATATGGTTAAATGATGCTTGGCAGGAATTCTAAGGAGGGCTTCTAGAAGTGTTGGGAAGTAACAAGGTGGACAATGGTAGAATGGCTGGTGACAGCTGCTATTCTGCAGCGTGACAACAGACTGGGCAGGTGGCTGTGGAATCTGCTGGCCCAGACGTGTGGCAAAAGAAGGAGCAAGAGGAGAGGGCAGTATTCAGGCCAGGGCAGAGTTGAAGATGGTTTAAAGCTTTTGCCATACTTAGAGAGTACTTCAGAGTTCAGGAATGTTTGACATGGTGTCCTTCTTGGGGATGTCCTGTGCAGGGCCAGGAGTTGAACTTGACAGTCCTTGTGGGTCCCTTCCAACTTAAAATATTCTGTGGTTCTGTGAACACTGCTGGGAGCTTATTGGAAGGAATTGAAGAGTGTGTGCTGCTCTGATTCACGGCTAGAGGAGCTGGGTGTGCTCTGAGGCAGGCTTGGCACCGTGCCACCGCACAGCCGTGTCCCGTCCTGCAGCACCCCTCCTAACGCCGCCTGTGGAATATCAGCGCACCTGCCAAGGGCTCGGTGCCTCTTTCCCCAGTACCCCGGCGCACCAGGGGCCGTCCTCCAGCGCGGTGGCCGAGGCGCCTCCCGTGTGGCCCTGTGAGGTGACGCCGTTCCCCTCTCGCCCTGCAGGTGCCGATGCGGGCGCCGCCTGGCGGGGGGCCTTGGGCGATGCGCGGGAGCTGCTGCGGCGGGTGAGTGGCGGCGGCGCGCTCCGTGTGACGCGGGGAGGCCGCGAGGGGCGGTGCGCGGCGGGCGGACCCTGAGGGAGGGAGGAAAGGAGGGAGGGCTGACGTGTGCCTTGAGCTCCCGGGCCGCCATGGATCCCGCGGGCGGCAGCGGGTGGCCGGTGGAGGAGCCCTCCGGGCGGCGGAGGCTGTTGCAGGTGAGGGCAGGGAAACGGCGGAGGGCGGACGGACGGGCGGGCCGGCCGTAAGGAGCGGCGGAGGTGTTTCGGCGGCCCGACCCGGGCGGTAACACATTTCTCCCTAGCGAGGCGGGTCCCTGTCGCGGTCATCCCGGCGTACCCCGCCGTGAGGGGGCTGGCGTTCCGCGCCCTCGGCCCGTAGTGTGGGGCAATCCCGTGGGAGCGGAGGCGGCCGCTGGCGTCAGGGATCGTTGCCGGCCTCCCCGGATGGCTGGGAGAGTTCGCCCCCCCGCCGGGCTCTGCAGGGGCAGGTGTGCGTTCTCCTTTATGTCCCCCCCCCTCTGCCGGCTGTGGAGAAGGTAGGGAGAGAGAGGATAAGTAGGAGGAAAGGAAGGGAGAAGGCAGCGGCTTCCGTGTGTCTCGCAGTTTGTTACCTGAGCGCTATGCCATGTCACTATGAGCCCCTTAACCTGTACCAAGCATTCGCACCTTCCTCAGCTGCTCTCTGACCTCCAGGTAGAGGAGGAGACTCACGGCATATGACCCTCTGACAGGGGCAGCAGCTGGGAGAAGATCTGAGCCATTTGCACTGGATTAGTACAGACATCCAGATGTAAAACTGTTTGGGTTTTTTGTTTTTTCTGTATTTTTCCATCCTTACAGCTTTTTTTTTGGAAACAGGTCAAATAACTACCAGTGCTATGTAACGCAAATTGAGCACATCAGTGTGTGCTCATTTTGGTGTGGCTCTTCTTTGCCAGCAGACTACCGCTGTCAGGTGTCCTCCTGGTACTCGAGAGTTTTGCACTGAAATATGAGCACCAGGCTGCTCTGTGGTTTTCTTCATTTTTGGTTTTCAGTTTGAAGAAAAATTGCAAGAAACCTCCAGATGGTTCTCTGGGTTTATGAGGGGAATAAAGGCACCTGTCAGACTGCTTGTTTTACCCCCCTATATAATGAAAACACTCATAGCTGTCACTGCTGTCGGTTTGCAGTTGGTTGCCACGCTGCCTGAGGAAATGCGTCCTGGGCCTGATTTCCATGGACTTCCATGGGAGCCCGTTATTATAACTGCCTTAGTGGGAATTGTCACACTTGCTATAATTTTCTGGAGAACCTGCCTTTCAGTGAGTATATTTCATGCTTGCAAGCCTGCTGATGTTTCACCAGCTGAATGGTCCTTTGTATGGTTAAACTGTTTCAGCATTACTGAAGTCAAAGCAATAGGTAGTTTTCTGTGTTTTTACTTTTTCTGTTTATAGCGTTAATGGGAGCTAAATGCTGGGCTGAATAGATAAAGTAAGTTGCAGTACTAAGAAGCATTTTCTATAAGCTGGTAATTGAAGATGGCTTAGTAAGAGGTAATTTTGAAAGCAACATAGAGTATGATGTAAATAAAGAACGCTGAAGAAAGGGTCAGCATATCTTTGAAATGAGAAGCCTTTCATGTGCTTAAAGGTGTTGCTGGCTATATCCAAAACAAACAGTTAATCCTCCCCACTTCATGTTGTCCAGCTGCCTGCAGGTACTGCATTTAGAAAGTTAAAAACATGGTATTAATTCTCATTGGAGAGCCTCTTCCATTTTTCCTCATTCCTACATGGATAAGTTTCTGTGCAACAAAGTCTATGACCATTTCTCAACTATAGCAGTGCTTTTCCTTCTGAGCTGAGAGATGAGAATCAAATAGGCAAATTTATTTTACAACTGTCCAGTTTAGTCATGATATATTCTAGAAATTTGTGGAATGCTTCATATTTGCCTGACAAAAATTAACTAAAACTACATCTTTCCTGTAACAATATTGATAGATTTTTTTCCCTTGCTTAGTTTTGGTATTGAGACCACTGGATCAGTTTCAAATGCAAAAACCAGTGTTAATAGAACAGCATAAAAAAGCTTCTGAAAGTCATCTTTTATGGGGTTAATTTCAAAACAAGCACCTGTCACGTAAACATATTGCTTTAGAGGGTACAGAGCTGGGATGCAAGGGGTTTTGTTTTGTGTTTGCAAGGGTTTTTTTTCCTGCTTGGCAGTTTGTGGCTGTGGTTTGACACAAAAGGGCTTAATTTTCTGTGCAAATTAGCTGTGGGCAGTTACCGAGGTCCCTTTAGTGAGTGAGTTAACAGACCTTTACTAAGGTTCTGGGGCAGGGCTTTAGCCTGGGAGCTTTTATTAGAAAGCAGCTTAAGCTCGTTTGTAGTGTTACTCAACACTCATTGGCAGTGATAGATGTGTTTTCCATATGCTGCTTTAACCTGCATGGAAGTGGTCACTTTTTTCCATAAGGAATATTAATAACATTTTTCACTTATCACTTTTTATGGCTAATCTTTTTGTTTATTTGTTCTCTTCTGTAGGTAAAGAGTAGAATATATCAAGGTAAGTTTCTCTCTTCAATGTAGCTGATGCTTAGGCATTAGTTTTGAATATTTTTACTGTTTCAGACGACCAAGTACCCATCTTCACTCCCTTTCATGGAGAATGCTCAGTCCAAGGTTACAGTGTAAACTTGGCCAGTAGATGATACATAGTTGAATCTGAAGGTTTAAATTTTGCCTTTTGATAATGCTTTGCTAAGGAGAAACAATGCAACTTGCACCTGTGAAATAAAGGGCAAGGAAAAGCTCCACTTTGCTCAACATAAATGTGAACCACTGGTTCATGGGGCAGAGTTTGTTTTGGTTTTCTGACTAGCAGTGGGTCTGCATTTGCTTGCTGTTTCTCTCAGAAACCAGGAGCTGGTTCCTTTTGTTTTTTGGATTGAGGGGAGCCTGAAACTGGCTGCTGTGCAGCTGCAAAAAGACACTCTCAAATGTAGATCTAAATATGCAGGCATTCCTGTGCCCAGCACATCATTTTTACATGAGTTTTTTCTCTGACTTCAGGTTTATAAAACTAAAGCGTACTGAATAGAAAAAAAAAATTCTAAGTAGGGTGATTGATGGAAATCATAATTGAATAAAAAATGGAAATTGGAAGAATTGTCTTCAGACGAACTCTGTCTCTTCCTCCCTCACATTTTACTTACCAGTCATTTCTCTCTAGTTTCATTTGGGTTATACTGCAGTTTCCTTCTACACAGTTAGCGCACAATTAATGAGCTGAAAAAAGCCCTTCTTAGATCTCTGAGATGATTTCTGTAGAGCGGGAAGAATATTGGTATTGGTAGTGCAGAAATTACTTAGCAGTCTTCCCTAAAAAATCAAGGAACATGGATTTAATTCCACCACCCAGATACTCTTCTCTTTGATGCTGTATAGAAACTACTAAAGATCAGAACAAATAGATATTCTTCAAGCATGACACAGGCCACATTGTTATTAAAAACTTTATCCAAAAGAGAGGAATACTAAGTGAAAAAAATGCTTTAAAACATAGATTACATTTGGAGTCCCAAGGATGAAAATCAATTATCCTCTCTTAATGACAATAGTAAAATTGTGAGGCCAAGCTAATGCAGGGATTGCTGCTTCCCTTAAACTGCTGAGAGCTATCTTGAACCTTGGCAGCCACTTGCCATCTCTCTTTTCCCAGAGTGGGAAAGGCCTGGAATTCACTGTCCGAGAAGCCCTCGTGTGGGAGGGAAAGGAGTAGTAGCAGTTTCCATTGCACTCTGTGAGATGCAGTTGGAACAACCAGTGCTCCTTGTTGTGCTGCAGAGTTTGCTGTGAGGCAAATGGTACTTGAGGTAGTCAGATCCAGATCAAGGTGGCTTAGGACTTGAAAAACAACAACAACAATTGGGTGCTTTTTAAATAACTTGCAATAAAATAATTGAATTATGTGTTAATGATTTTCATTGAATCCTAAGGGTTGGTTGGTGGCTTGTTTAGGGTGAAAAGCAAATGCATGCCTGAAGGCTGCTGCTTGGTCACAGCACTTTTGAGCAGAGCAGCTCCTTAGACCTACTGGTGCTGTCTCCCAGCTGACTGTACTGTTCCAGTAGATCTTTCAGAGCTTTCATCCTCTTACTGTTGCTGATGAAGCATCCAGCTTCAATAGAGCAGAAAGGTGGTTGTTAGGGAAGGTGTAGCATTTCCCTGAGGTCTGAGACTGCTCTGAGATCCTCGCTGTCAACTCTTCCTCTGAACACATCTCAGGTGTGTATAGCCAGCACCTCACTTTGCTCTGGGTTCTGGGAGCAGCTTCTGTGAATTGGATGCAGGAGTTTTTTGCTTTGTGTCAGCTTTACTGTCTTGTTTTCAATTCTAACTTCAAGTGAAAGCTGGAGATGCAGAAAGGGCTGACTGACAAGGATTCAATACTCTCCTGATTCATGTTTTAGTTATTACTTGAAAATGTTCCTTGAAGTGGTAATAATGATAGCTGATTTTTTCCCCAGTGTATGAAGTATAGTTGCTGAAAGCTTTCTTTTTCTTCCTAGTGACTGAAAAACAACTTGCTGAAAAGATTAAAAACCTTCTGGAAGAAAAAACAGAAATATTAGAAAAGTTGTCAGAATATGATCAAAAGGTATTGCTCTAAGTTGTCCTTTGTTTCTTATTTTCTATTATTGCTTTAATTACACAGTCAATGCAACATCTAATATATTTTTATTTTCTATTAGTACTGCATATTATGTTGACCATTTCCTCAGTTCTGTGTGGTTGTTTCTGTGTTTAGATAAAGGAAGCAAAGGAATCTGTGAAAGTGACCCAAGAACAAAAAGACATTCTCTCAAATGAAACTGCAGGGCTTAAGGTAAGAGAAAGTTAACTGTCTCTGTACTGAAAGCAGCAATGCAAATAAAATCAGTTTGCTTTAGGTTGTTCTTTTACACCTTTTTTTTTTTTAAGGACTCTGTAAAAGAATTGGAAGAAGCAAATCAGCAGCTAGATAACAAAGTGAAAAATCTGCAGACCATGCTTGAAACAGAGAGAAAAAAGAATGAGAAGAAACAGAAAAAGGTTAGAACAATTACACTTGTGTCTTACATTGTCATTAGCTTGACATGCCCTAAAAGCTGGTTATGACCTGATGGGTTATACAGAGGTAGAACAAAAAAGGTGACCCACCTAAAAAAAAGAGATTAAATGAAATTTTAGGTTTATCCCAAGATCAAAGGATTAGTCTGTTGATTTATTTTGTTTGGGGTTTTTTGAGGTTTTGGGGTGTTTTTTAAGATCTTGATCGATTTGTGTGGTTATGTGCTTTCACACACAAACAGATGCATTCAAGTCATGGGCTAGTCTGCCTAGCTGGAGCCAGGAAGTTCCTTGGCAATACAAGTGAAGGCTTCAGTTTGGGAAGAAACATTTTCTTGTACTCAGAGCAGCATTTAGTTCTACAGTAAGTCTGAACTGCCCCTTTCTTGTTGCCCAGAGATACTTGTTTTTCTTCATTTTAAAGCCCGATTTTCTGAATCAACAAGCTCTTTGGCCTTTGGCCGTTTTGGTCAAAGGTTGCTGCTAATGATGGCAGTTCCTCTCGTTGTGGACTGCACAGGTGTACAGGGAACTTCCTGGCCATAGACAGGCAGAGTCAGGGGTAGAAGTTGATTCGAATGTGCTGAGTGTTTCTATTCCTTACCTTGTCAATAAGGTAGTGCTATGTTGCTGCCAGCAAATGGATGCTTGAAATGGAAGTTTGTTCATGTTTTGACTTTGCTTTTATGCTTCCAGAAGCCACAGGTTAAATAATTATTTAGGTTGAGTTTTGTGCCAACATAACGCTAAGTCACTGATCTTTTTCTTAGCTCTCTGAAACCCAGAAGTCATTGGAGAAGCTTCAGGAAACTATCACTGTGCATTCTGCAGAGCTTTCAGAGGTAAAGAATTCTTTACACCCCCTCAACAGACACAAGTTTTTGTACCAGGAAAGTTCTTATCTATGGAATAGAAAATGCTGGCTTGGCAGGTTGCAGGTTGTTTGTGCATACGTACCTTTTTCTTTTCCATTTAACCAGTTTTTTTGTAGCTGTTGCCCCACTATAGTTTGACTTTGTCTTCTTGTTCCTTTTTGTTTTGTGTGTAGGTGCAGATAGCCCTTAATGAAGCTAAACTGAGTGAAGAAAAGGTGAAATCTGAGCTTCATCATGTGCAGGAAGAGAATGCTAGATTGAAAAAGAGCAAGGAGCAGGTAAGTTATGCCCAGGCCAGGCAACCCTCTGTTTCAAACAAAATATCTGGCTTTTATTCCTAGTTTTTTTGAGTGTACCTTCAGCATGTCTCTGTTTTCTTAGCATGGCAGAATTCCACGTTTTCTATCACCATGATAAAATTCAAATGTTTTATGCCTGCTTGCACAGGCTGTTTGTGCAGCTGAGCCACATCTCTGGTATGAAGGCTTTGCCAGTTCCCCGATGCAGTTTTTGTCAGCAAAGTCACAGAAAGTCTGTGCTGAGGTGGTAGTCAAGGCATGATGGAGATATTGCCACTTGGGATCCGGGCTCAAGGAGGTAACGGTGAAGAATTGCCAGAAAGTATTTCAGAAAGCAAAGATAATGGGGAAGAGTTTTAGCCCTGGAATGTTAGGACAGTTCTTTTCCAAATGATTGTAAATATCTGTTTTCTTTCTTCATATGTGAAGTATGTGGCTTTTTAAGGAATGTGTTTTGATTACCTCTGGACTGCAATTAATTTCCTCATATTTTGAGGTGTGTGAGCAGTTTGATGTTGGGATGTTAGCTGAGAAAATGTCAAATTTGTAAAGCCACCTAATAATAAACTGCAGAAAGATTCCCAGCATCTAGTTCTGCCAGTGGAACAGCAATGAGCCTGATAACTGAAGTTTACCCTTTATTTGTGATAAAGAGTAAACCCATGGTGATCAGTTATCACCAGAGCTGGTAGTAAAGTAGACTTGAATTACATATGCACCATGCACTAAAAATACAGCAAATAATCATCTTGCCTTGGTGCTTCATACAGCTGCTAAAAGAGGCTGAAGGTTGGAGTGAGAGGCATTCTGAGCTCTGTGAGCAGATTCAACTGTATCAGAAATCTCAGAAGGACATAGAAGAGACACTTGCCTACAAAGAAAATGAAATTGAAGTAGGTTCTCTATAATCAGCTTGCTTTCAATATTATGCATCATGAAATACTCTGTCATACTTCACAAAATGCAGGGCAATTGAACCTTTGTTTTCTTTACTAGGTTTTAACCAATTGCATTATGCAGCTGAAGCAGCTGGACATGGATTCAGAGGCCAAGAAGGATGACAGAGGGCATGAGTGGAGCCCAGAGGATGATCTGGCCAACGGAGAGTTGCCAGGTACGGTTATCCCACCTGAGGATCATGTGGTGCTGTGCTCATGGCATATTAGAGAGGGAAATCCATGCATATAGAGCTGCCAGCTTGAATCCTCAAACACAAAATATCCCTAACTGAAGGGAGGAACTGGCTACAAGGTCAATAATTGCTTTTAGATTACCTTTTAGGTAATCCATGAGTGTAGTGATACAGTTGTAAAGACTGTGTATAAAGGTTGGTAATTAAGAGCATTCCTAAAGCTGAGCGTCTCAGGTTTGTTGTTCTGGTACATTTATTTTTGAGATGAGTTTTTAATGAGCTTTCTGCTTGCCTCCAGATAAATAACTAATTTAGGTAATCACATTTTTTAAATCTGAAAGACCAAAATAGATGTTTTCAAAGCTATTCAGGCAGTTTGTCATTATACACGTGATATTGCACGTGTATTTGCCGCATCTCTGGTTTTGAAATCCTTTTTTTGTTCCTTTTCTTTTTCCCCTTCTTTCTACTTAAAGTATATGTGGGTAGGAAATTCCCACTTCTTGATTTTTTTGGGTTTTTTCTCTTGACCATATAAGGATGTAGGGAGTGTTACTTTTTAACAGTTGTCCACAGACTTGTTCATGATTAAAAAACAGGGAAAACAAAGATACTTTCCTCTTTTAGATATTGAGACTGAGAAGATGAGGACTCAGATTAAGCAGATGATGGATGTCTCCAGGGTATGTTGCACAAGTATCTAATTATTGCAGTCACATTACTGCTATTCCTATGATCATAAACTCTCTGCTCTTTTTTCCAGGTCAAAACAATGTTATCCATAGTTGAAGAAGACAGAAATCTTCTGCAGTCAAAACTGAATGATGAAGTAACAGCAAGGCATGAGCTGGAAGGTAGGTTTAGCAAAATAACTGCTTAGGATGAAGTGCTGTTGGTGGCTTAAAAAGAAACAGAGGGTGTAAATGGCCAACATGGTTCTTATTGCAACTGCTTCTCCAACAGAGAAGATAAAAACATTGGAACACGATTCCTCTTCACTGCATACAGCCAAAACTCAACTGGAAAATGAATGCAAAACTCTTCAGCAGAAAGTGGAGATACTTGGTGAACTGTACCAGCAGAAGGAGATGGCACTCCAGAAGTAAGCCATTCCTTACTTTGCCTGTTGTATCATGGGCACTGCCCAAATGCTTTTTGCTCAGAACGATCAGAGAACTTGGAAGTTGTGGTTGGAATGAGTGATGGCAACTCTTTCAATACAGCTGAAGCCGGTATCCTTTCTTTCCTTTTGCCACCATTCCAGAGATTCTAAAAAGACCGTCAGTGTGTACACACCATATTGCCTTCTACTTTTAAACTTCTGGAGAGGGTGGGTGGGTGACTTGGTCTGCAAGTTCTGTGGTTGCTCTGTTACATCATGCAGAAGTGTCAAGGAGAACATAGGGGCCATTAAGATTTCTTTCTGTTACTCTGACTTCTGTTCAGTGAGTCTAATTATCATAATGTAGAAACTTTAGTATTTCAGCCTTGTGAGCTTCTTGCATTCTCAAAGGGCTAAATGAAGGCTGAATTGGTGATGGCAGTTGTGAGGAATTAATTGCCAGTGGTGAGGATCTGCTCTGTATGTGTTCATTCCTCATTAATTTATTTACTTACTGAAATGTCTGTAATACCATCTCAGTTTTGTGGGTAAAATTTGAGAATAGGATTCAGGGACATTCTCAGCTAAATTCTGTAGAAAAGCTGAAATTATGGTGGAGAAGCAGTTGACGTTCATGTGGTTTAAGTGTGTTGGTTGGGGGAAGCACAGGGTTGGAATTGAGGCTGTAGTGAAACTGCCTGACCTTGTAACTTCCATGGATCCATGTGTAATGAACTTAGAATGGAGAGGTGGAGGGTAACCTACCATTAAGGGAAAACTTCATTCTGACCTCTGTGAAGAATTTCTGTTCTTTCCAAAACATACAGGAGACCTTTACACTGGCTGTTAGTACTTCTTGATTAGAATGAAGAACTTCTTGCAATTTTTTTTCTGGAAAACTGCTTTGACTTTTAGCCAAGGAAATGGCTTATGTTGAACTGGCTATTAGCAATAATTAACTTGCTATTAGTTAAATATTTCTAGTTTTGTGGAGTGGCTCTTGTAAGTTAGGAACACACTATAGACCTCTTAAATACTTCCAGGGAAATATCAAAAATCAAAAAAATAATGAACCATGAGGTTATAAAAAGACTCTGGAAATTGGTTGTGCAGTGAATTGGTATGGAGAATACTTGGAAAAAGCTTCCTACATGGTTGATACCTATTGAATGTGTTTGTCACCTGGGCCGTAAATTTGCCCCTTCTCACCACACATCCATTTCTTCATTTCCCATGGTTGGTGTGTCAGTCCAGTGGATTTCCTTGTTTGTACCTTTGTAAATCTGGATTGCAATCTGTGGCATTGCTAGGAAAACTACAGGATCTGAAGGGATGAACTGTCTGCAGTTGACAGATTCTGACAGATCTTCAGAAGCTGACAAAACTTTCTAGTCAACTCTGTAATTTTAAGGTTTTACACACAAAGGGTTCGTCTTTTGGTTTCAGAAGACAGGATTTCTGTCTCTCTTTCTAAAAAAATCTCTTTTTTGTCTCTGATTTCACACATTATTGTAGATTTTGATATTGCTGTCGTTGGCAGGGAAATACCTTGATTTTGAGTTGTAATAGATGGAGAATGCTGGACTATATGGTGCATTTTTTCCCCTATGCAGAAAACTAACCCAGGAAGAGTATGAGCGTCAGGAGAAGGAGCAGAAATTGTGTGCTGCAGATGAAAAAGCCATGCTGGCCATCGAGGAAGTGAAAGTTTACAAGTAACTTGAATTTCTGAAGATTATGATTCTCCATTTATTTCAGCTATTGAGGAAAATTTATTCAAACATCTTTCCTTCCCCTCTTTTTCCTTTTGTACAGGCAAAGGATCCAAGATATGGAAGAAGAACTGCAAAAAACAGAGCGATCTTACAAAAACCAGGTAAACTTGGTTGCTGGTTGTTGTGCCAATTTCTTCTGCATCAATCCAGTGCTCTGTGGTGAGTTATTGGAAATACTGGTAGTTGGATAAAAACTAAATGGCTTCTTTCCTTCTCAGATTGCTGCTCATGAGAAAAAGGCACATGACAACTGGGTAAGAATGTTTGTCCTTTTCTGATGCCAACAGTTGATATTTGATGTCACATTGGTGCCATTAATGCAGTTGACAAAATTTTCCCTACCAGCTCATTGCCCGCTCTGCTGAGAGAGCTCTGGCTGAAGAGAAAAGAGAAGCAGCCAACCTGAGACAGAAGTAAGTGCAGAACAGACCCTCTCTATTGCTCTTTGAACATGCTGGGAGTTGCCTGGGGGGGAAGCTCAGAATGTGCAGTGCATTTTTGAATTACTAATTTTAACTACTGTTAAACTGTTTTGATGGCTAAAATAACATTTCTTGATGAAAGCTATAACATTTTACAATGCAGTTTGCCTTGTTATGTTATAATAGATACAACTCACATGTGTTGTTTGAATAATAATAAGAGGGCCTTTATTTTCCAACATCAGATTAATAGAGGTAAACCAAAAAATCATCATGCTTCAAAGACCGGTCATTGTAAAGCCAACTCCAGGCAGACCTGACCGCCAGATCCCACCACGACGAGGTAAATGCTGCTGGTTCTCCCAAAACCTTTGGTCTTGAAATCAGTACATCATAAAAAACATAGGGCTGTGCTGAATTGTAGAAAAGTAAATAAAGTGGTTTTATTTCTTTGGCACAGGGCCCTTAAGCAGAGAGGGCTCTTCTGGCCCATCACCTGTGAGTGGAGGAAATCCATCCCCCACACAGATGATTGATGTCCCTGCCCAGCCCCTCTCTGCTCCTCGAAGGGAAGGTGCGAGGGGTGAATTTGGTAAGCAGTGAAACTCCCCTTTTTTGACAATTGCCTCTTAGGCTACAAACCCAGGAACACTAAGGTCACATATTGGTTCTAGGAATGTTGATACTGATAGCTGCTTTATTAATACACTAATGAGTGGTTGGTGGTAGGGTTTTATTAATAGAAATAGCTCAGGCTTGTGTTATTTTGGGTCTCTGGGGTTCTCGTTTCCATTAAGGTGCAATGGTGGATGGCCCCCCTGCTCCACGAAGGCCTCCAGACCTGCTTGGAAGGATGTCTGTTCCTGGTAAGTTGTGTGGTCTGCAATCAACTGCAACTTACTCATTACTCTTTCCCTTCAAATAGGCAATATCAAGCCCACCTTCCCTACCCTTGGTATGGTAGGATACTTATTCATGGCTCTCTTTTTAGATATTGGGCCTGCTGTGGCATCCCTAATCAGCAGTGAGCCAAGGACCTCCTCCCCTATCACAGCAATTGATGGAGTGGTGAGTTGAGAACACCCCAGCCTTCAGGAAGCCTTTTTAATTCATGTTTCACTGTACTTCCTCCTGCTTCTTTAACTCTGTATCATGTTCTTTCTTGTCTGTATCCTGTCACTATCCCTATTTGCTGTTCAAAAAAACCCCAAAAGCAACCCTCTCCCAAAGAGTCTGAAGCCCCCAGTGTAACTACAGATTCACCTTCCTCCATGGAACCACCTGCAGTGAGTATTCCAAGGCTGGACATGGTGATGCTGCTTTGATGGAGAGGAGTAACAGGCTTGGTGTTCTGAACTGTTGAATAACAACTGCTCTGGAACTAACCAAGGGCTGGTCCCTCTGTCTCAAAGGGCTTCTCTAATGATAAGCAGTTGCTCTCTGGTTTTTGTGGGATTGAGGCAATAAGATGTTTCTTGTTAAGGACTGCGGCCAAACACTTTAGAGTGACCACAACAGTAATCCTAGTAGCTGACTTACTTGTGATGTTTAAGCACAATTCCAAATATAATTCAAAGTTCCAGGTCCTTTACGCAAAGAGGTGTTCACCAAGGACGCCTCAACAGGGCTTGAACTTTTCTTTAGTTCAGCTTCATCTGAACAAACTTGTCTCAGAACCACTCACTCCTGGGTAGTGCCAGCAGTGTTCTGGGAAAAGGGATGATGATGATGCAGTAGCTGTCCCCATTTTCTGCCTGGTTAATGTGGTTTGGAGTGTGGTGGGGTCATTTTTCTTTCTTTCTGTCCTCTCCCCCTTGTACCTGTTTGTCTCTGGGTGAGTGGTTGGGTTGTTCAGCAGTGTCAGCGCTTGTCTGCTGCAGTAACTCACTGAAGTGTAACCTCATCTTGCCCAGGGTAATGCTGGTGCCAAAGGCCCCTCTCCTTTTCCTGGGACACCTCTGATGAGCTCCCCAGTGATGGGGCCTCCACCGCCGCCACACATCCGCTATGGACCGCCAAGACTGCCACCTCCTCCTCTGCGGGGACACTTCGGGCCTCGGCCTCTCCCTGGGCCCCCAGGTACAGCTGCAATACCCTGTGCTGACACTTCACTTCCTGGAGCCTGACTGCAGGACCCAGAGCTGCTTTTCCTAAGCACACGGCTTTCTCATGCTTCATAGGCTTTAGCTGGCTCAGTAAGCTTGGACTGGGTGGGTTTTCTCAAGCCTCCTTAATGTCAAGGTTACTTGCTTGCTTACTCTAAAATGGAAACCAGCAGCCATAATAGAATAATTTATGGGCTTTGAAGTCCTGCATGCGACAGTGATCCACTCCAGAGCTGCTCCAGAAAATGACAAACTGAGGAACTAATCAGGAGCTTCTCTGTTTAGGTTAAAGCAAGATTTCATTTAACTCCCATTATTTCCTTTCCTTCTAGGTTGTGGTCCTCCCTTGCCACCTCCAGCTGGAAGAGATTTCTTACCTAGTCCACGTTTGCCTGCTGGCCCACTCCCGCCTCCCCCTGATCCCAGAGGCTACGCACGTGGGCATCCTCCCTTCCACCCCCTCGGCCCTCCTGGCCCCAGGGATTATCCTCCAGGGCCTCGGCTACCCCCGCAGGCTTCCAGGGACTGTGCTTCTTCTCCCAACAGAGACTTGCCTCCGCCAGCACCCAGGGACTGAGGGCAGCTGGCCCCAAGGACTACGCACATCCCCAGCGCAGGATCCCTGCCTGCAGCGCCCAGCCAGCCCCACAGCCCCAACCCTAGGAAATGGCTCTTGGTTTGAAGACATTGGTCTCATTTCAGTATATCTCAGCTTTTGCAGGATTAATTTTTATCCAGTTGCTACAGATGTCTTACGTGCATTTATGATCACAAACTCATCCATCCACTTGGGCTGCAAGAACCTTTCTGTGATGGACTTGAACCTACTCTAAAAGTGCAATAGGAAGGAAGTACCTGTGTGGAGACTTTTAATACAATGTAGCCTTTGTAACCAGTTGCAAATGAACTAATTTCGTTAAAAATGTATATCAAATCATTTCCTGTGGAAATAATTTTTCAAGTAAAATGCTATCCAACCTGCCTTCTTCATCACATCATTGAGCAGCAGTTACTGTAGGCCAGGGGTTTACATGAGAATTCTGAGGTTCTGGGTTTTTTAATAAAAGCTGTCTGGTCAGAGATCAGAAGCACAAATGACACTGTATTCAAAGGAAAGTTATAATAAGAACCAAAATTCCTTTTGCTAAATCCCAAAGGCTTTGTTTCAGTGCCATGTTTTGTTCAGAAAGGATATTGGTTCAGTAATGTGACAGAGAATGCTACAGTTCTGAGAACAAGAATTGAATCAAGGCCAAATTAATGCTGCTGCAGGGTAATGATCATGTTACCCTCACGCTGATCTATTCTGAAACAATATGGACTTGCTTTGTGTAATGAGGACCATGGGGGATACGGCTTCCAGAGCTGGAAACCTTGATGAGGTTGTGGAGTTGGCCTGTGTTTCTACAGTGCTTCTCCACTAGAGAAACTTAGAACTTCCCTAATTGCTTTCTGCTTTCAAGAGCGCCTTGCAGCATCAAGTGAAGTTTGAAAACTTGAGTTTTCATCTTCCTCAGGGTTAAGAGCAATTCAGCTTCTTTAAAAGGAAGGCTGGATTTGGAGAACCTTTTTTTACTTCGATCAGAAAAGAAAGCAGCTTTCTGTAAAGCAGAGTGGGGATATATAAACCATGTAAACATCTACTGCAGCTACCACTACTGAACAACTTTCAAAACGCACCCTACACTGGCAGTTCAAGTGTTAGTGCAAGCATTTGGACTGTCTCGGTGGGTAAGGTTTCTCACAAGTGCACTGTCCAAAAGGCAGCCTGAGGGAGGAAAAAAGAAAAACAATGTGGAATAATAAAAAACCCTACTGGGAGCCCATTACAGCTTTACTACCAGAGTACAAGCAGCATTGAAATTGCCATCTAGGTGTTACATTCTTACAGTACAAGTGTAAAGCTTTAGATTTCAGGTGAAAGACAAGCTGGAACATCACTGAAGCATAAAACAATCCCAAGCCTGTGGTGTGTGCAGCAGCAGTCCTGGTACTGGGACAGTTCACAGAAAAAAAGGCAAGGGATAGAAGTAACTTTAAAAATGGTATTTCACACTCAACAGACATTAATTCACAATCAGTTAAATACAATGCTCTAATTATGCATTTAACAAAAATACTTCAAAGTTGACATTTCATATAACTGGCATTCTACAAGCTGGGGATGGGTCCAGGTAAGCAGAAACGATGAGTTTGTATTTCAAGGGACAGTACTTCAGTTTGCAGGGTGGCTGATAATACACACATAGATGAACATCCATGATTAAAAGTCAAGTTCTCCAAGTCCAGGATCTTTCCTTCCCCATACAAGTCTTTGTGATACTCAGTGTCTCCCCCCTTGCCCATCCCAGCTAACAGTAACAAAAGTTGGATGGAATCTCCCTCTGGATGCACCAGCATTCACCTTGGACACACACACCCAACTGCAGTGCTTATCCTGGATGGCAGCTGGACCAAACTCCAGAACCAGCCCTTCCACTTTTCAGGGACACAGATCCTACAATTCCTTGGCCAGAACAAGTCCTGAGCCAGGCAGAGACCACTGTCAGGTAAATGGGCCAAGCTCAGATTACTTGCAACCACAGACTAATGCTTTGCTTCGTCCTTTTGCGGAGTTCAGAGGGTGATTTGTATTTGGTTTTTAGCAGTGTAGGTATTCTCTTTAGTCTGGTGCCCAGAATGCTGCATTCAGAGGAGTTTCCATAACTCACAGGGATATCTTGATGATCACCCATCAGCTTTAAAACCAGTGGGATATTGTAAAGATCTATAAACAGGACAATTCAACTGCCCTTTTTCCCCTCCAACCAACACTGGAATTTGGGAAAGTGTTGCTGACTTTTGTTGTAACACCTAAATAATGTCATTCCTAGTTATACCAGAGCAAAGAAAGGCAAGAAGATTAGGACATTCAAAACCAGCTTTTTATCCTAATCAATATGGTAAAGCCAAAAATGCCAAACAGCTGAGTAGCGACAGACAAACAGCATGAGGAAAAGTAACATCCCTTAACACATGATGTAACATCTTGGGCTGAGGTAACAGAAGACAGGAATGTATGATTCACCTGCATCCAGGCTGTTTAAAATAATTGACACTATTCTGGGAGCTGGGTCTTTAGTTAGCATAGCAGAGTATTCAGGCACTAGTTAGATATGCAAGAAGTTTATCAAACCATAAAGTATCGTATTAAATATCCACACAAATACATGAAAGATTTGACTGGGGTCTACTTCTTTCCCTTTTTCAGGTCAAAAGGTGAATGCAAGTGTGTCATAATAAGCCAATGTCCTGCAGCTTATTAGGCACCAAATAAAATGTACAGAAAATAAATGATAATCCTACCTACTTACATAAAAAGGTAATTTTTTTGAGTAAGTTTACAGACTTGCACAAAATATGCAGAAAACTGCATACAATCAGTATCCATAAGAACAGCAGTTTCATGTAGAAGGTGGGTCAGCCTGCTAGCCAAACCTACTTTATATAAAAACTCTGAAAAAGTGAAACTTCAGCCCACAGGGCCTGTCCTGCCACTACTGAAATGGCAAAACGCCCACTGCCACCAGGACGAAGCCCTGGAGAAGGCCTCTTTATCCCCCACCCACCTTTGCAAACCACTCTGTGACAAGATACAAAAAAGAATAGCTCTATTAGAGAGTAACAGTGACTGAAAAGATTGTAATATGTATTCAAAACTGAGGCAAGGCTGTTTAATCATAGTTCAGTGTTCTCATCTGCAGCTGTCTTCCTGACCTGACCACAGGGACTCGTGGCCACCCATCTGACCCGCATCCTCCACTCCTTCACTTCATAGCACTTGCAGTACCTCAAGCTCCTTCCCAGCCCACCTCGTCCTTCTCCCAGTCTTCTGTCACCCTGCCCACTCCAGAGGACTCTGAAATGCAGATGAGAGGAACTACAATAGCACAGCAGTGTAAACAGTTAGTAGGCCTGCCATATCTTTATTGCTGCAGGTTTGGCAAAGGGGCACTCTCTATCCTCAGGGGGAGCTTGAGGCGAAAGAAGAACAACGGTTAACGATAAAAAGTGATGAACTTGGGAAAGCACTCAACCTATATCAGGGCTCTAGGAAAAACCTGTGAATGGAAGTTACTGAAAAAAATCTTGCACTTGCATGGTGGGCTTGTCCCTGCCCCTGAAGTAGTGCTGTGCAGTGCATGATGGTCTTGCATGACCTACTGGCATGAACAGAGTCATCTTCCCACCCCTTGGAGCCTAAGGCTACTACACAGATACCAGGACTTGTGGTTCATTCACAGAGGTCTCACAATTGGGGTCATTCCTTGTGCAACGTTTGATGGAGGTGAAGGTAAAGAGGTTTCTTGGTCAACAGTTGCAATTTCTTCCTTTTAAAGTCAGTGGGTTTTTTGTACCTGTAACCACAAGAAAGTGCATTAATCCAAGCGCTAATGGCTGTGCAGGAAGATGAAAGCAAACTAGAAAGCTCATCCTGTACAGATCTTGTTACCCTCACCTTTTAAATACATCTGACAAGGCTTGCTGTAAGCAACATTAATGAGTAGGTTTACAGAAAGAAATGGCATTTTCTCCAGATGATTATTTTTACAGAAGGAAGATTTCAATATCTAAGTGAATGTAATATTTTTGTAAGAAGATTCCCAACATAATACTCTGGATTGTAGGAGAGACCCAGTATCAGTAACTCAGTACTTCAGAAGTACTTCAGCTAGCACAGACTAAGCACTCTTCCAAGAATTGCAAGATTCACCTTCTTCTTGAATAAGAAAACCAAACTCCAATCCTCAAACTCCTCCCTCAGACCTTCGGCCACTCAGCAAGGAGAGGACGCACACCATAACCACTCAATACTGCTTTGAAATGTTCACAAAGTTAATTGCAAATTGGTATCTCATGCTTCAAATCAGATTTCCTTTGCAGAAGTTCTGTACCAAAAGACTGAGTTTATTTTTTTTTTAAATATAGCCAATCTGACAGTCAGGCTAAGCTCCAAATTAAAATGTCCCCTACAGACTTCATTAAATTCATACAAAATTTAATTGCAAACACCAATATTTTATTTGGAAACTGGTCTAGTTTCTGAGAAGAGTCTCTAACCATCTTATTTGCCTAAAAGCATTTTATCTTCTCCTCTTCATTGAAAATAAAATATTCCTTATGGAAGCAAATCTAATTGTCC
Organism: Motacilla alba alba; assembly: GCF_015832195.1. Lineage (NCBI taxonomy): Eukaryota > Metazoa > Chordata > Aves > Passeriformes > Motacillidae > Motacilla > Motacilla alba. The sequence goes on from NC_052018.1 coordinate 95,974,441, forward strand.
AAGAAACCTTCCTTAATACAACAAGCCACACATTATAACTGAAGGCTGGTTAATTTCCTCTGTCATTGTCATCCATAATTTGTGAGTCACTTACAGTTCTATAACAATTGCCCCAGGTTTAATTTCATCCATCTCCATGAAAGCAAAGCACTTGGTGCTAGTAAACCTTTTCTTAGGCTTGTAGTGTTTGAATTCAAAGAAAATAGCTGCACCTGGAAGGAAAATGAATAGAAAAGCTAGCAATTATGGCTAAGACTTATCTGAAAAATTATCTGCCATTAAATTGCTCTACTTAAATTGAAGGAAATTATCTCCCACACTTCTGTTATTTACTCAAAAGCTACACCTTGTTCTTACAATGCTCATCACACTCCTCAATTCAAACTCTTCACTCCATTGCTCATACTCAGGTACCAGTTACTAAGCAGGTGAGAAAGCAGCTGTGTAGCAGAGCAGACTGCTCTGTTTTTATCTCTTTTCATTTCTCCCTTGCCTGCAAGCCATCCCAATGATCAATTTGAAAGGGACAGGATACAAAGGTCTATTTTTATGCTTGTCTGGATCTTGAGCTCTGCAGCAGCAGCTCAGGAGCAGCCCAGTGTCTGTGGTCCCAAAGCTCCTGGGCCCTGTTTCAGGTCTCTGGTACTGTTGGAATATTGGGGGACACACAACAGATGATGGACTTTGGACCTAGTTAACATATGAGATTTGATAACAGGATGCCTTGACAAAAGCAAATGGAATTGTTATAGATATATTAAAATTCGTGCTCAAGTAAATTAAAACACTAAAGAAATATACATATATACATATATATATATATATATATATATATATATATATATATAAAAGTTAAAATGCAAAATGCTTCGGGGTTTAGCACAAAAGGGGCACTTGGAATCCTAAAAATCCTACACAGGGATTGAGACATCAGTTCCTTCATCAGCTTGTAGCTTCCACAGGTGTCCACTTCCGAGCGGATTTCAGGAACATCCAAAGCCATCATCGGCCCTTAGCGATCTTAGATAAACCCAAGACGATGCAGTTCCACTAAGCTGTTTTGTGTGAATACCTAATTCCCGTAAACCAACTAGCATGTAAAAAGGAGTTCCCATAAAATGTAACAAGCATGCACAGAGGATTCCTGCAACCTTCATTATACATGTATGTGTTCTCAGATGTGTAATGTGTATTTCCCGGCTGCAGTACCAAGCGAGAGACAGAAGTCTACAACCCACGGACAGGGAACAAGGAGACTACATGAATATTCTAAGAGACTCCAGATTCCGTACTGTTTACCCATCTGATAGGATTCTTCAACACTGGAGAAACATCAAAATACTCGTCAGACAAAGAAAGGACAAAGGAAAAATAGCTTTGGGCAAGAAAAAGAGTATAAAACCTAGACTCACTCAAACGGACTTTGTGAACTCACCAGATCTGATCCAACAGGGGGTCACAGATCTGCTTCAACCCAGGGTCGAGACCCGGGCTTGGCCCTATTCCTTTGATTCGTGGCTGGCAAAATTTACAATCCGATTTGCAAAATAAATTATATTTTTGTTGTCCCGTAATTTGGCTCTCATGAAATTATTTAATTTGGCATAATTGGGCTATTTATCTATAACAGAACTTTGAAAATTAGACCTAGATTGCAAGAACATTAAATCAAATGGGTTTACCAGAAAAAGAAAATCCCATTAAACTCTACAAGCAAGAGATGTTGTTATATGCATAAGTGTGTGTATTTTAACCTAATCATTGTGGTACACATTACTAGTGTGATAGATATTCTGGAATAAATTTGTGCTTATAAGAAATGTGTGTATGAAATAAATCATGTCTGTGAAATGCCTGTAAGAAATAATCCTAAAGTCAAAATCCACAAGCTGGAGCCGGAGAAAGAGATTACCTCACTACATTGTGAAACCACAGATGGTCATAGAATGGAATGCCGAATTAGCAAGTGAAGGAACTGGCTCCTATGGAAACGTGGGCAATTCAGAAACACTCAAGCCACCAAGGAGCGATAATGACTCAAGACCAAGAAAAACTGGAGATCACCCAGAACTTGCATCCCAATGCCCAGTTCCCTGAACCAAAAATTCAGCATGCATCTTTTCTGGAGATGCTTTGTCCAACACAGGACAGAGAAAGAGACTGCATGAATATGCAGAGAAAAGAAAAGAAGGAGGGGATCGATGCGATAGAGATCGGACTGTAGCTCACCCAGCGCTGAGACCCAGGTTCGACGCTGTCCCCTTTGATTGTGGCTATCCGAGATTGTATTTCGATCGCAAAATGAAATCCATTCTTTTTGATTTAATTTGGCTTTATCAATTATTAATTTGGCCTTATAATTTATCACCTATAACACTAGTCTCCCTGAAACAGTATATATGTGTTTGTATCCTACAATGAAATCGGATTCTGATCACTGAATCAGTCTTCCCCGTCTCTCTCCATTGCCGCCAATTGGTACCTCCATGTGGGGGAATGAACCGGTCAGATTGGTGGCAGTCGGCAAGCCCCTGGAACTGATTGTGACTGTGACGATCAAGGCACAGGACACATCTGGGCCCAAAATCGCCTGTCTGCTGCGATGACAGATGAGCCAGGTGAACTAAAAAAGGAACTAAAAATGGGAAAGGAAATGTCCAAAGAGAGAGACATATATGAAACCATGCTCGCCCTTCTGAACAAGCATGACTTGTTCCATCCTAAAGGAGGACCTTGACCTTTAGTCACTTCTACTCCCATCCTGAAGAATACTTTCTAAGAAGTTGAAAAAGCGAGAGTAGCCGGATGCTGCCAGCCCCCTACCCTGCTCTGTCTCTCCTCACTCTGACTCTCCCTACCTGCTTGAAACTGGCACCTCTGATAGCCGCAGCCATCAACCGCACCCCTACCCAGACAAAGGAGGGGAAGGCATCCTTTCTCACAGTCGTTAGTAGTTTATATTGCTGACCGAAACTCTAGCAGTGAGGAGGAGGGGGAGCCTTTCGATCCAGGACGGATAGATTCAGATTATGAGACTGATCCATTCCCTCCTGAGCCTCGTGAAAAATGGATGCAACTAAAGAAAAAGGCCTTTAAGGAGGGGGGAACCCAAACTTGCGGGAAATCTCGGCATTTGAAAAAGGACTGTTTTAAAAAGAGGGAGACCAGATCCAAAACTCCCAGTATTTGCCCTCGGTGCCATAATCAATGTTGGTCCAAGTATGATTTTGAAGGGCATCTGATATCGGGAAACCAGAGCCAAAGCACGGACCGGCACCAGGCGAAGACACAGATGCCCCAGCCGATGCCTCAGAGTGAACCGCCGCAAGCCTCTGCCCAGTCTCCCCAAGCAACCTTCACCAGACCACAGGCAGCCCTGGCCTGACCGCTGTGCCTGACATATGACCAGCCACAGCAGGCAGCACAGGACTGGACATATCAACCAATATCACAGTAACGTTACTTCATTCATCTGTTCATTTGATTCCCACAGGAGTTTTCGGACCACCTGGACAGCATATGCATACTTTATTTGTTCTCCCTGGCGCTACTGACGCTAACTCCTGGCATGGACTCCCCAGCCGCCCTGTGTGTAGCTCCGGCTGGGAGCCATATAGCTCAATTCCTATTTTCCCCGGCAGCACCCCTATCTGCATCCCTGGTAACTGAGAAGAGGGAGGGGGGGTTTTGATTCCACAGAGGTCCCACAGATTTTATGGACACAAGGTATATCTGAGCGTCCAACATACCAATGCAAAGTGACTCTGAAAGGCAGAGACACTGCTAACAGGACTCATTGATACAGGAGCCTATGTGACGGTTATCTCAAAAAGCCAATGGCGCAGTGAGTGGCCGCTAATGACAGTGCCTCAGGTACTCCCTGGCATGGGTAGAAGGAGCGAAAGCCTGCAAAGCCAACACTCCCTGCAAATAACAGGGTAACAGGGCCTTATGGGCAGATCACCACAGTTAAACTTTTTGTGCTGTCTGTCCCCCTGGTTTTGTGGAGGAGGGATGTGTTAACACAGTGGGGAATTTTTATGCACTCAGATTTTGTACAGGAGTTATTGGGGACACTTGACACCCCCACAATGGTCCCTGGCCAAAGTGCCCCAGGCCCTTTCAAGCATTGGAAGCAGCAGCCCAGCTATCAAAAGTCACAGTTCATACATATCTAAAGCCCTGAGGAACACCTAGCCCTGGTCAAATTTCCAGTTACTTGCCTTTTTTTTTAAAACAATGTATTTTGTTGTGCATATTTTGGTACAGCTATTTAGTACTATATAACTAAATCTCTTTTTGTTTTAGCCTTCAATGTTTATATCCCACTACTCTTATTAAGCCGAACTTAAACCTATTCTATGAGCAATCTTTAAATGCTGCTGCAAGGGGTGCGGCCCCACCTGGCACCAGCCAGTGTTGATATTTACCTTCTAACTTGTGAATTGTGATTTTTAATGTGATTGTTACTAGAAAAATTAAAAGGTGTTGGTGTAGAGGTGGTTTATTTTATCTATTAATAACATAGAAAAACTGCATAGTTCACTGAGAGTAATTAGATAAGTCATAAATTCAAGATTCTTTACCTCACATTCAAGACAAACCTTGAACTTTATCTGCAGTAGTTATTTGAGACTTAACTATAATTAATATATAAACTCACTGTCAGCTTTATTAAGTGCTTGCTTTTTACTCCATAGTTCTAACAAGGTAATTTTTTTAAGTAAAGATTTCAGTACATTTGTTTACTTGCATGTTGTTTATTTTGATGTTTAACATATGACAAATTTGCAGTAACCTTTTTGTAATAATAGAGTTAAAAAAAGTTAATTCTTATTAAGATTGATTTTTGTTTAGTCTCAGTGATGTTAAGTTCTTTTAGATATATTTATTAAGGTTAAGTTTTAGTGAAGTTGATTTCAAGTTTTGTTGAAGTATATCTGTTTGAGGTATAAGATATAATTCCTTTGCTATACAAATGAATGACATTAAGACTGAGTGATGTTTTGTTAAAATTTCCTCATTTAAATTACAAGATACAGCTATTCTGCTATAGAAATAAGAACAGGTTTTGCTATTTTATTTTTCATAAGTGGTACCGAAATGGAGGTGTTATGAATGGATGTCAAAATTCATATTTATTAGAATAGAGGAATAGATTCAAGATAGTATAAAATATTAAGGTAGATAGATATTAAGTAAAGGGGGACACAGGGGGGCTAAGTCTGGACATGTTCTCAGGGAAAAAGCCAAAGAAATCGGACGGCAATACCGGCAAGATACCAACACACATACCACACCGATAGACCACATTTACATGTGAAATACAACGGGGATCCTCGATTTCGAGGTTGCAGCTACGCAGGGAATTACGCCATCGGCAGTACACCTGGATACTCCCGACCAGAGGAGGGGAAGAACACACACTATTTAGAATTTTAAAATACTTCTGGGAAGTCTCTCAGTTTGTAAAAGAGATTTCCAGTAAGAACTGAGTATCGGGTATTCAGGGTGATAACAAGGATATCTCTCTCAGGATAAGACTGTGTATTATTAAGCTTAATCCTGTCTAGCACAAGACCAGAAGTCGATGAATTATTCCCAGAGACATCGAGGACCGGACCACCTTCCATCAGATACCATTCTACTAGACCGGAGAAACCTTTGGAACTTGTTTGGTTATGAAAAGAACAATGGACTTCCTAGCCCGCGGCAAGAAAAATGGGATAAAAACCTGCGTGGAGGGAGACCCAGTGTGCCCGCCGCACTCCGAAGCTGCCAGTGCTTGGGGTTGCTCAGCGCGTCACCCAGGGTCTATTCCCGGGCTAGACTCTGTCCGATCCGTGGCTTACCGAAATTCTGTCAATTTGCACGAAATAAATTTTGTACTTTGTTTTTATATCATAATTTGGCTCTTGCAAATTATTGATAAATTAAATTGGCAATTTCATTCATAACAGAGGTTTTGGGGGTTCACTTTAGTTAGCAATATGAATTAAGCATTTAAATTTTAGTTTTGTGAGAAACAACTGCTCACTTTGAAAATTTAGAAAGGTTTATTAAGCCTTAACAAAAATACAACAAAGGACTGCATAAGGAAAATGCTGCAGCACTGGGAACTGGCCCTCATGCCTACCACATGGCCCGTTCATCTTCAAGATGGATGCTCAGTCTTTTATACCCCTGGGGGTTGCATCAGTCAGCCCTGGCCCCTCCCAAAGTCTGTCAGTCAGCTCTTCTTTGCCATTTAACGATGGAGACTGCTTTCTTGTAACTTGATTGGAGATCAGGTGTTGCCATGCCACACCCCCTAACAACAAGCTTTTCCATTCCCAACTGCCCCATGCAAGAGAAACATATGCATGCCTTCTTTTTACCTGTCCTAGACAACCCTGGCTGTCTGATGGTCACAATACAGGGAGAAGGAAGGGAACTATGGAGAGAATAGAGGACATCTAAACTACAGTAACATACCTAGGCATCACTAAGGCTTTTCTTAATATTCACACAATAGTTATCTTTTAATTGCAAAAACCAATCATCTCATTATTCATCTATAACAGCTTGTAGAATTATGTGTTGAATTTTTAACCTTTTATTTAAGAAACCTCTGCCATGGTACAAAGGGCATAGGAAAATTTCTGAAGCTTCTTGCAATAAAGAACAGTACCAGGAGAAGACCAAGGAATGCAAGAAACCTAGATAAATGAGCTCTCTGTCTCCAAGCTGATCAAAATCGACAGACGTACTCAGATAAGCACCAAGGGACCAAAGCACATGTGCAAAGAATAAAAGTTCAAAAGTTCATCCATGAGGAAGACCACGGCCTTCAGCCTCAGAGACCACCGAAAGACCATAAGACCACCACTGTGAACAAGGCATGCTCAGAAGGGCATGGATCTAATTACCATGCGAGGCAAGGACAGGCGGGGCCAGGGGTTGAATATGCAGGAAAAGGTTGTGCAATGTAATGTATACGGAACAACTTTGTGAATAAAGATGTGGCTCAGCAGGGCTGGGGGTACAATTTTTCGCAAGAGCTGTCTCGCTTGTGCCGGGTGCTGACAATACATACCCATTTCATAACTACATCAGGTTATGTATTTATTCCATATATCGCTTCAGTACTGAAGAACAAGTCTCCAAATTATGACTGTAATTAGTTATGAGTTATTTAATGCTTTCTTTTACTTTTTTGCTTTAATGTCATATATGTCTAGGAAAATATAACCTCAATTTCTTAAGACAATTTCTACTGATATATTAAATGACCCTGATTATGCTGGTAATATTATGATGTGAATTCACTGACTTTTTATAACAAGCATTACTTTATTAAATTGCTATTTGTCTATGGTACCATTGACTAACAGTAAATGAGAAAGCTAGCTACTTTACAAACCTCCACTTCTTGTTGTATAGCTATTTATAAGACATATATTATTTTTTAAACTACTAAGAGGTTTCTAAAATATATTTAAAAGACTCTTCCAGTTAAAAGCCTGGACCATGGCCAAGTCCTGGCCTTAACTATTTGAGAAAATTTTCTGCACCAAAATTATATTCAACTAATTTTGACTTACCAAATTTGGACCTATAATAGCTAAACCTCCTTTTAAGGTGAACTTGTTAGTCTTAACCAGGAATTATTTTTCAAGCCCACACTTTAAAAAATAAAGCTTGCCAATTACTACAGACTCTAAGTAATAGTACAATAGTAAAGAAATTCATAAGGCATTATTTTAAATCACCATTCTATTTTTCATGTGCTACTAGTTGTATCTATTATCTGATTTATTTTTACTTAGTATAAGTTTATTGTTATGTTACATATTGTTTTGCTTTTATGTTACTTTCATGTTATTAAAAAACCAAAAAATTAGGGGGGAATACAGCTCCTCCAGAATTTTACACTAAAAAATTTTTTTGAAAGCAAATTAAACCATATCAAATTGAATCCCATACCTTCCTGAAACACCTTTGGAACCCCAAGAATTAGAGTTCCTGGGTTCTGTAAAATTGGATTTTTGTGTTAATTTTAAATACATGAGAAGAAATCAGTCTAAAGCTTGGGATGGTTCTTCCTATCACCCCATGTATAAGAATCAAACCTTTTGGTGTAATTACACTTCTGGCACTCTTCCTAAATCCAGTAAAGCGGCTGCCACCAGGAATGTTTTCAGTTTATAAAGATCAAGCCTGAGCCTTTTAGTGGCTGGAATTTTTACCTAAAAGATTCTTTTTAGCATAGGTATGTATATGGTAATTTTGATAAAAATTGTATTAATCATGATATCTTTCAACGTGTGCAGAGATTAATTAATAAGGCCATTAAAAGAGTATTTTTGGTCTAAAGGAAAGGGGGAGATGTTGGAATGTTGGGGGACACAAGACAGATGATGGACTTTGGACCTGGTTAACATAAGAGATTTGATAACAGGATGCCTCGGCAAAAGCAAATGGAACTTTGAAAATTAGACCTAGATTGCAAGAAGATTAAATCAAACGGGTTTACCGGAAAAAGAAAATCCCATTAAACTCTGCAAGCAAGAGATGCTGTTATATGCATAAGTTTGTGTATGTGATTTTAACCTAATCATTGTAGCACACATTACTAGTCTCCCTGAAATAGTATATAAGCATTTGTATCCCACAATGAAATCGGATCCTGATCACCGAATCAGTCTTCCCCATCTCTCTCCACTGCCGACATGGTACCACATACCTTTTGTTAGTCTTTCAATGTGTTTCTGAATCTCAATGTCCACATTAAAATGGACGTATGTGTCCTCCTTCCTCAAAGCCACAGGAGTATCCTGCACAGGAGTCAGATCTATCCCATTCAAATCTGCAGGAAAGAAACAGCATGAGAATGGCAGAAGCTTCTCAGACTTCAAGGTTCAGCTTTAAGAGATTTATAAGTCTCTCCTAATCCTGCCACAAAAAGTTAATCCACACTTGCATGTTCCCACAAAACCTAAAAAAGGGGCAATCATAACCCTTCACAATCAGTTAATTTTCTTTTTGAGTACAACACGAAAGCAGCTGAAGTTCTAGCAGTATTTCAGATAAAAAATCGTAGTTATCCCTCTTTTTACTTTTAAGAGTGCATTTCTTTCTGCTGTCAGCAAAAGATTCCATTCCCTGTACACACAGGACTCCAGAAGAGCTCCAGCCCAAGTGGGATACACACCAAAGACAGCCCTCCACACAGGGTATACAGGGCACAGCTGGCACAGCTCACACATCCTGTGTGTGCCCTGCTTTGTCCCTAGACACAACAAGCCATATTCTTCTTGGGTTTTCTACAGAGGCATTGTAGGGCTGTGGGTTGGATTCCAGCTCTTAGCACCAGTCCCTGGTTTTGCTGCTCTGGCACAGCCAATATTGTTTCTCAATACGTCTCTGCTATTTCCAGGGGGATATTTGTCCTGTCTTTTCTCTCATTCCTGATCCCTTTCCCTCTGGCAGAGGAAGTTGCTAATGATGTGGCCAAGATTACAGGTATGGAGTGCACATGTTGTGCTTGGAGCTCAGGCTGAGGCCGTGGAGCACCAGTGATTCCCTTCATCCACAATATGGGCTGGGACTGCCAATGCTGCATCAGGAACAAACCTCTCTCTAAACCTGCAGACGAGCAGCTTGGTTTAAAAACAAGAAAATCAGCTACTAAGTGTCTTCAGACTCCTAACAGTGAAAAAATGAGTCCTCAGAGTTTCTTTGCCTAACCAAAAATCTTGGGAAATAAAAGTATCAAAAGACACCATTAACACACTCAGCCATACTCTGCCCACACTCTCACTTTTTGGTCCTATTTTCTACCCCATTACTTGGCAACCACCATTTATAGGTAAATGAGTTTGGAAACAGGGAGCATCACATTAACAGAGACTTGTTGGGAAAGCAAGCCCAGCAATAGAGAGTCTCCCTTAGCTCCAGAAGGGAAATGAGAGCTACAGCAGCAGTTTTAGCAATGTACAATGAAACAAACACTTCAGTGGCAAGGAACGTTTGCTTTACAAGCCCTGGTAAGTATTCAAGGGATATTTGATGTTGTGAACCTTCCTCCTGCCAGAGGATGTCTGGTGGAAGAAGCACTGATCCCACATCTAACAAGTGTTTTATCCTACATTTAATATTGAATAGCACATCTCAAGAGGACACATACAAGGTCATTGTCACAACTAAAAATAACAAGAGGCTCAGCTACAGATTTTTACATGATAAATAAAAAAAAAAAATCCTCTGCCTACATTTAAAGATTGTAGAGAACCTTAAGTAAAGCAGAACACAAGGCAAAGGCAAGCAGGTTTGACTAACAGAGTCTTCCTGCTAAGTGCAAAATGGAGGACAGAGATAATCCCATTATAAAGAGTGTAAATATCAAAAATCTTAGCCTCAAAAGATACCAATTATGTTACCATCTGAAACAGAGAAATCCTCATGTTGCCTATCCTGGACTGACAGAGGGAGAGGTTCTTCCAGATTTATGGAGCCTTTCAGCCCATCAGGTTTTGGCTGAAGCATTTCACTAGCCAGGCTAACACATTTTTTTATTTTATTTCACTTGCAAGCTTTGTTTCCCAGCTTCATACCCATCCCTTAAACCTCAAGCCCTGGTAAGACTATATTTGTATTACTACAAAATTAGTTTAATGAGAGGGCAAGAATGGAGTCAGTGGGCTGTGGCTCCCCACCTCCAGAAAGCCCAGAAACCAGTAAGTGTGGGGAGTACACACAGTGGAAGCAGATCTGTACTTAGGAGTCAGCTGTAGAAGCTATGATGGAAAAGCAGGGCAAAGTCACTCAGCTCTCAGCATGGACAAGCCACTCCTGAGTGCACAAGAGAGAAGTGTATCCTGCAGATATTCACCTCCCAGTAGCTGTCAAATACAGAATTTTTCCACCCTTGATAAAAGCAGAAGACCTACATCCACAATAGAAGTGCCAACAAATGTTTTTCCCAGCAGGCTGAAAAATCAATAGAGCTTTCAGAAAATGCACTCTCTCCAAAGCAGCACTGAGGAGGCAGAACAGAAATCATTACCCTTTACACTGACTGTGATGTAAGGATCAATGCACTGCCCAGCATCTTTCAGACCAATTTTCTCTATGGTGATGGTGAGTAATGTCATCCCGGGTTCAGATGGCAATCTGGGCAATAAAGTACCTGGAAAGAGTAAAGCATATTATTAACCCTTGGTGTGATCTCACAAGAGAGGTCTCACTTGTCCCATCTTCTCTCATGGAAGATGCTGTTCTTAGGGGGTTGAAACTCCAAAGATTCTTATCCCAGTAGTACGCACCACTATGGGAACGTCTGTGCACAGACACACAACATCCTTTAACAGATTTTAAAGCTCCCCAGAAAAAACCCAGGACTGCCTCAAGTCAAATCAACTGATAAAAAACGAATGCCATAAAAATAGAGGGAAGCATTGTTTAAAGTGTTATTTCACAGAATAACCATTCATGGAACTCACGAGATAGCATTTTAAAGGATTAAATTTGGATTAAATTTGGGAAGCTGAATTCAATCTGCAGTTGCAGGAAGTTTAGACACTTGATCAGGAGTCCAACCCCACTGAACATGACTTGGCTTCACATTGAACATTTAGACTGGGAGATTAAGGAGGAAAATGCCATTATTGCAAATCACACAGAACATAAGGGAACCAGAAAATTGATTCTCAAGTAAGTGCTACTGGCCTCTACTTAAAGAGGGGGGGGGGGGGTAGAAGCAAGTGTTTGCATCCCCCAAGTTCCCTTCTGCCTAAAGGAAGGAGTCCCCAGCTCTGCATTAAGAATATTTAGCATCAAAACTTGGTGGTCAGTATAAATGAATCCTCACAGTGCTGAGGAAGACAGTGCAGCTGTCCAGACTGTTCAAGCTCACTAAAGTAATGATATTCTATTATCAAACATGGAGTAGGTTACTTCATGCTGAGTTTAGCAAAAACTGGCACACTTCAAGTCCCTCTTCCCTACTGGATAAACAAGCACCAGGATAGAAAATACTCAGGCTCATAAGCAAGTCTGAGTTACAGTTTTGGTTTTTTAATGAAAAAAAGAAGTTATCCTAAGGCTTGAGATCTAAACAATGTAATAATTTAATTTCACAAGTCCAATATGGGTGTTTTCTTGACACAAATGTTTTCCTCTCATCTGCTTGAGGAGCTGTGGAAACACAAAGATTTTGTCTTATGAGAGACTGGCTTTGCAAGAGAGACCTCGCATTCTGCTCTGAAAACTACAGGCTCAAATTCAGCAAGATTTCATGAGCATTCCTGCATCTAATCCCCCTCTCAGAATCACATGCAAGACTTGAATTTCTATCTCTGATGACGTGTGTTTCTGTATTTCCTGTCCTGAGGAGACTCAGGGCCTCCAAAGCACTGTGTCCACACCTCTCAACACAGCACAGCAGAGCTCAGCCCAGTGTTTGGAGCAATGGGACAGGCTTCTGACTGCAATGGGAGAAATGCTGGAGAGCAAGCTTAGTAGAGCGCCCTCATTTCGGCAAAGCAGCTCATGCTCTAGTTAATCCTTCTGTTTCTTTCCCGAAGAGATGTTCAAATATAGAGTTCTTACTTCAATCTAAGTGAAGGCAGAAGAAAGCCTGTCTTCTCTTTGGCACAAACCTTTGCTCCATCATATGTCAGTTGTCTCCTAAAAGTAGCATGGCCCCCAAGAGCCAGGAATAACTGCAGCGTTCAGCTTTCCTGTCCATCACTTCATCCACTTGACAGAAAAATCACCTGAAGGATGCGTCAGCCTGCTGTTTATTATAAAAATTCTGGCTTAAAAGAAATTATTTTGTTCTTGAAGAATGCTTTCCAGAATGTGTGAAATTGCAGAGTTGCAATGGATATAAGGGTCAAAGTCACTTCCAGGACACAAGAAAACAATAGGACAGACAGTATCCAAGGAACACTCCTTCCTTCCTGCCCTGGCAGGAGGAACAGCCAAGTCAGCAGCGGACTAGAGCAGCTGACTGTAACCTGTCTCACATGAGCCACAGCTCCAGGCAGGCCTGTGCTGGAACCTCTGCAGCCAGAATAGGTGACAGCGCCATCTCCGTGGTACAGCTTTCCTGTGCTGGGCACCATCCTCCTGTCAGCCACCATGGCCTAGGCCCCTGAGCAGGCTCACACTGAGACCTTTCAGGATAAAGCTGCAGCCACACCAGACACAACCACAGGGTATCTCTGCCAGAGAGGGATGGGAGCATCTGCAAATGAAAAGCGTCTTCCTCCAAGTGGGTTTCAGGGGCAGACAGTGAGCCAGCCCAGCAGCCCACTGCCACCAAGACATAGGCATTCATACTCTCCACTCCCAAATCCCAGTTCAGAGAAAGGGGAAAAAAGTGCTAAGTCTCCTGCTGGGCTCACAAAGTGAAATGGCTCATAGAACAGCATAGCACTGGAATAAAATCATATATAACCAGGAGAAAGGCAGGAAACCTTTGCTGTTAGAGGCAGCAAGCCATTGGTCAGTTCAGCTCCACACAGCACTGAAGTCTAACTACACAAATACTCTTTGTGTAAGATTTCGCATAAAATGTGTATTCCAGTAAATAAAATCCAGCTACACCTACCCTTGGCTATACCACAACGTAGAACCCCCTCATTAGTACAGCAGGACCTCTAGAGAGCTGTTTGAATCAACAAACATGACCTTCCCTTTTCTCCTTACTGAAGGCAAATGAAGACCAACAGAGAGGTGCCCAGTAGTGTGATTGTTACCAAAAATTGTGTTGTGAGGATTGGCACTATGAGCTGGATGAAGAAGACCACAGCTACATGAACATGAGCACAGAAATTACTGTACATACTAAAAGGTTCTCATGCCTTTGTTGGCTTCTGGGTTAGATGAATGGGGCAATGTGATAATGATGAAGCCATGCATGGAGAAAACAAGACCATGGTCAGTTAGACAATATTGGATGGATTAAGGGTACATTAAAGCAAGGAGTGCAATACAACTCTGTCAGTTTCAGATAGGGAAAGTTCACTTTACTCATAAGGCTCACCCCAGGGCTGCAAACTGCTTTTGAGTCTTCCTGCTGTACTTGGGACAGACAGAAGGCATCTCCATAAATGGATTTATCGTGGTGAATAACAAGGATCAAGACAGCAAATGTTAGCCATCAATATCACAATATATTACAGCCTTTCAGGGAGCTTGGCATGAACAGCTGTAGACTGTGCATGTCCACATCAGGTCAGCCTGCAGGGGCCATATTCAGCACTGTGCTTGGCATCACATCTGAATATCATCTATTTCCTCCAGGAATAAGTAATGCAACACCCCAGTTCTTTTGACCATTATTCCAGTACTGGTTTCCTTACTTGTTATCTTGTTCCTGAAATACAAAATTTGCCAGCCAGCTCTGAAACTAGAAACTTGTTTCTTCTGCAAAGAAATTACACCAGGAACTAAAGGAACCAGTGTGGAGGATTTTGTGAACAGCTGGCTAGCTGAGAAAGGTCACAGCAGCATAAAACCGTTGGTTAAACAAGAAGGACATAAGCATGGGAACTAGCAATTAGTGTAAGACAGGGATGCTGTGCCCTTTGTACAATAGCAGGATAAGGAGGATGACGATCTTAGGTTAGAAATATGAAGAAACACAGAAAAGCTGTAACAGTATACCCACAAGAATGTAAAAATAGGTGCAGCTGGCTGATAAGCAACTAACCAATAATGAGCTCGCTTTTTGCAATATGTATTAGTCTCATTAACACCAATATAAGTATGCGTGTCTATTAATAAAGTTTGGGATTTGCTGATCACTTATGTTAAGTGCCGCTTTTCTCCCGCCAACTCCAACAAACCAGGAACACTGGTTGGAAACACTTTGTTGGAACACTTTTTCCAACACTTTGTTGGAAAGAACCTCTGTTGCAACATTTGAATTGTCAAAACCTGAAGCTACAGGAAGACCTTCTCACGAATCTGTTGGTTCTACAAAGTACTTTCACATGGACAAGGACTTCAGCTATGATAATGAAAACCCCCTCTTTCTCTTCTCACAGCCTGGCTACACTCTAAGCCACTGTCTCACCAAACAATGCAACACAAAATTAAGCAGCAACAACTTCTCACACATCTCTAGAAAGATGTGCTCCTGCTCCTTGCAGGAGAAACATTGCCACAATTTACATTTGAACACATCCTAAATGCTTCACATAGTTAAAGTGCACCAGGATGAAAATAACGAATCTAAATCGGGATTAAAGGCTAATTATTTGAGGTAGATGGTACCACCCTCACAGGTTCTCCATACAACTGTTTCACTGTAAGATACTGTTTGCTGGGAAAAAAATTCACTGGCCACCCTTGTGCTTCTCCAGTACAACATTAGGGTTTGTTTACATGAACCTATAGCTTCCCACCCAAACTCTTCAAATCACAGAAGCTTTTTAGAGCCAGAGCTCAGAGATGCTGCAGAGGCTGGCATGGCAGGGCCAGTGCCCCTACCTGGAACTCTAGCAGGAAAAGAGTTTGGAGACCCTGCTCCAGCTCCTCCTTCCTCATCATCCTCCTCAAACTCCAAGTGTTCATCTTCTCCAGGTAATAAAATCTTCCTGTAAAACACAAGAAAGAAGAAATGAGACCAACACTCACTCATCACCTGGCTGTCAATTCACAAGCCAGCACCTGAGCATGGACAACACTCTTTAAATTTCATACTTCTTAACTTCTACCTCTACCTACAGACTTTGGCAGAGATTGCAGGAGCTCAGAACAATAGAAAGCACAGAGCCTAAAGTCAGGAGACTATACTGGAAATTTCAGAGATGTAGGGATGTACCAAGTACTGATTTTACCAAAAGTATGGTCTTGATTTTTAGTGGTACCTAGACAACCAGAGTTTGAAAGTTCTTTTATTAACCAGTTTACACAAAGCAGACTGGCAAGCAGATGGCTCTAGAAATGTGTTTCAGCAGGCCCAGGCTGTACTCCCTTTCAAGTACATATATGTACATGAAGTGATGTGCAAGAAGTTGTCTCTTACCTGAGTGGGACAGGCTGAACATCAAAGGGGAACTCCTTATTGTAAGTGAGGATATTCTTTAAGACTGCAGAGAAGAGAAAAAAAAAATCCATGCTTATAAACCAGCATTAATTCTACTACTTTGCACAGCTACGCCCATTCTGACAGCATCTTTACACACAAATAATAACATTCTTAAAATAATCAGATCATACAAAAAACACCCCTCTTCTCTCATATTTTAAACACCAGCGTAGCTATGATCAAAGCTATATCACTATAACATTCAGACAGGAGAACTGCAACTGCAGTACAAGATTACTACTACCACACCCACACAGAGAAGATAAATGTGGCAATAACCAAAATCTTCATGAGAAAAAGCTACAGCCCGTGGGGTGAGGGTAGCAATTTTTGATGGCTATTGAGAGCAGGATGGTGGCATTAGTGGCATCAGCTCTAAACAGACTGAGATCTCCAGAGCTGACACATGTGGGTGCACATTCAGGCAGCCACCATGGGAGACCAAGTGTGCTGCTAGCATAAAGCTTTGGTGAGAATTTCTGCTTCTTCAGTCATGTGTTTTGGGGGTTTTGTTTGGTGGTGGTGATGCCTTTGTTGGTTTGTGTTTTCTTCCTATCTGCCTTCATATATCTGGGCAGACTGGTGAAATTCGTGAGAGCTAAAGTACAATATATGGGCACGAAGCCTCAGAGACATCACCTACACTTTCAGAATTTCATGCAGAATGGCTTTGCTGTTTATATTGGAAATTTGCTCACATTTTAGTAATCCCAACTTTAGCTGCCATTTCCAAACACAACTACCAGTGAAAGAGAAACTTCCAAAGACGTGTGAAAGAAATAAGCATTTCATGATGGCTAAAGGGCCTAAAAATTTACAAGAGTGTTGCGGTGTGATGTCATGGTTTGCTTCAGATACCCTGGGTTTCTCTCTGAAGATTCCTTCCCCAGGTGTGTCAATCACCTCTCCTTTCCCCACGCTGCTAAATACTGTCTATTGTTGTGGCCTTCAGGGCAGCCAGGACAAGGGTGAAGGGAAGGAGAAATCTTGACTCCATTTTTCAGAAGGCTGGTTTATTATACTATGATATATATTATATTTAAAAGACCACACTAAAACTATACTAAAAAGAACAGAGAGAAAAATGCATCAGAAGGCGAGACAGGAATAGAAAGGAATGTATAGCAAAGGCCTGTGACTCCCAAAGAGTCCGAGAGCTGCTGCCTCCTTGATTGAGCACCAAGTAGAAACATCCTACATCAACCAATCAAGGAAGCATCTGCTGCATTCCACACCAGCAGATAACAATTTCTTTACATTTGTTCCGGAGGCCCTCTCAGCTTCTCAAGAGAAGAAAATCCTAGCAAAAGGATTTTTATAAAAATGTCATGGCTACAGTCTATCAATCCTGGAATTCCAGAAGCGCTTCGAGTGATTGGGCAGATTCAAAAGATGCCCTACCCCCTGTGGGGCATTGGGACATCCAGGTGTCCTTTGTCCCTTGGAACCTCCTCTCCCATACCTGGTTAGTGGGCTTCCTTGCCCGTTCCCTCCCGCTCTCCCCCAGGTAAAAGGGCGAGCTCATCAAGTGGTTGGGAATTCTGTTAGAGCTGTTGCTAGATTCAGAGGCCTGCGAGCCACAATAAAAACTCTGGATTAAAACCCTCCATCAGAACTCCTTTCCTTCACCTCGCCTTAAAGCTTCTCCGGCAGAGGAAACCTGAAGAGCGGACCCTCTGTGAGAGGAAACTCCAGCCTCACCACCAGAGCTCCAGCATGCCTGAACTTGTTCTCACGTGCCCAACTGCAACTTCTAGCTAGCCAATAGTGTCTCTGGGGTGAAACACCACAGTTGCCGTTATTTGGTTCAGATGCAGGGGCCAGGCAAGCCAAGGCATGTCCCTTCAGCAATATTGGTAAACTCCAATACAAGAGGACTCCTGCAGGGAAAGGCACTCTCCTACCAGACACGAATATCCCAGACTGGTAGGGGGAGCAGAGAGAAAAACCTCTGACTCCCCTCAGAGAGCTTAACTTCACCATAAGCACTCTCAGAGCAGAGGAATTTTCCTCTTTAGACTTCTGAATGAAAACAAAACTCTTCAAACAACGTTCAGATTACACAAATACCAAGAGGTACTTAAATACCAGTTATCCTTAAGAAGCCATTACCAGGCCCCTCTGAGCATGCTACAACTCAGCCAGTGCAGGACAGCTTCCCTGTCTGCCTTCACATTCCCATCACCCAGCCTGGATTCCTGCATTAGCTTACCAGACACCATCTGAATGCTCTAAGAATAAATTATTCCTCTGGGAAACTATAGAGAACCCAAAAAGTCTTTCCAGTCTTTACTCATACTGATTTTTTTCTGATTTTTGTGCTACAACATGAGAGGTTAATCAGTGCCTGATCCCAGCCAGTCACAATACATAAATACAGAGAAAGGTTTAAAGTGACTTCAGTCAGAGCTTTGCTGAGAGAACAAACTGATCCCATGTCTCTCTCTCCAAAGACTTCTGTTCTGAGGGACCAGTAATGCAGATCTCAACATGAATCTGAAGAATCACAGCCACTTCCCACCAGAAAAGCAGCTGATCAACAGCAGACGGTCATCTTCCAGTGCTGCTGAGGTTCAGGAAAAGAAGGGGATTTTTATTACTCTCAGAATTCCCCAGCTCTCAGAGAGATACATCACATCAGAAACAGAAAGTGAAACTACCGCAGGAGGAAAACCTCAGCGAAGTGAGATCTCTTACAGATCATAGGCACATTAAACAGAAGAGACAGGCGTCACAGTAGCTCTTCTCTCACTTTCCAAAGGTTCATAAGTGCTAGACTCCTCTCTTCTAGTAAACAGGTCCCCTTAACAAGCAAAAAAACCCCTCCTCCTAATTCACTTCAGGCATCACTAGAGGGCCTAAAGAGCTCTACTGACATGAGCCCAGGCAAGAGGCAAACAGCTCTACAGCACCTAAAATCATGCTGCTGCTGCCCGAGGCTGAGCACCCCTGTCCTGCCAGGAACAAATGTGGTGCTGAATATTCAGCTTAGAAGCAGGACCTCTTGCCTTTTGCTGCACAAAACTGTGGCTCGTTTTTAAAGAGCTTTCAATTCTTGTCTCACCATCAATGGCAAATAATTTTGCAAAGTTGTAACACAGCAATATAAGTGCTCCTTTAAAGATCAACAGGATAAGCAACAGGTCCACCACACTCAGCCTGGTGAAATAAATACTTATTCAAAGCCACTGAGAAAAAGCTAAGCAATCAAACTTTGAGGGAAAGGAAAATCCTCTTTGCATCTGCCACAAGTATGAGCTTCAGTTGATTCAAATAAAAATACCAGATCACAGGAAAAAAAATTAGGTTAAAACGAACAGAAATCTCCCTTGCAATGCTGTGTAAGATATCCAAGCTTTAAAAGGTTGGTTTGGGTTTTTTTGGATCTCTGTTTCATTTTCAAAAACACAATTCACTTCTGGGAAAAAAAGCCCTTCCCCTCTGTAATGTTGCTGATTGCAAACATGATTCCCTGAAAATTCTCCACAAGTGCAACTAATGGGTAAATCACAGCATCATGGACTCAATCTGTGCTGCATTTCCAATAGCAATCTTTTAAAAATAGTGTTCTGCAGGCTCTTGTACAGAAGTTGCCTTTTCTTTTGTGACTTTGGACAGTGTCACTTTAATTTGCATAGAATCACAGAATCTCCTGAGCTGGAATGGACCCTCAAGGATCATCACAGTCCAGCTCCTGGCTCTGCACAGAACACCCCAAGAATCACACCATGAACCTGAGGGCATTGTCCCAACACTTCTTGAACTCTGTCAGGTGGGTGCTGTGACCACTTCCCTGGGGATCCCCTTCCAGTGCCCAACCACCCTCTGGGTGTAGCACCTTTTCCTGACCTCCAACCTAAACCTCCCCTGACAACATCAGGCCATTCCCGCAGGTCCTGTCACTGTCATCACAGAGCACAGATCAGTGCCTGCCCCTCCTCTGCCCCTCATGACAAAGTTGTAACAGCAGTGAGGTCTCCCCTCAGTCTTCTCCCGCCTGAACAGATGAAGTGACCTCAGCCACTCCTTAAAAGGCTACCCCCTGAGGCCCTTCACCATCCTCATAGTCTGATTTTATCAGCAGTTGGCTCTTTCTTGAAAGATTTCAAAAGAAATTATCAACATAAGCCAGAAGATCAGGACACATTAACTTGATAAACGCCACTGTCCATTTAGATTTTCTGTGACAGTGATTTTTTTCTGATACCTATACTTTTTTTTTTTTTTTTGAATAAACAACATAAAATAATTTACACCACGCTCCCCAGTACAACCCAGTATCCACTTGTCTTATAATTATCACCCAGGCACAAGGGATGCCCCAGCCCATCCATTTGTGCATTCTAAGACTGGTATAAGCTTCCACAAAGAAATGGATTTAAAATCCAGTGTGTTAACAATGACTTCACACAGCGCAGCCTCAAAAGAGCCATTTGTATGTATGGAACCTCCTGTAGCATTATTCCAGCACAAACTATTCAGTGACAAGTCCTATAAACAAACAGAAGTAGCCAACTGCTTCACTCTCCAATCTGCATGAAATGCAAGCTCAAGTAGGAAAAGTTAGAACTCAACAGCACAAGATTAAGGGAAAAGAAAAAAGTAAATCCAAGGGTGCTGGTTGTTATAACAACACCAAAACCATTCTGACAGCTTCAGCACAAAAGTAATTAAAACAAGCCAAATTGTGTGAATATCTGTTTTGTACGAATAGCTGTTTTTGTTCCACCCTAATGGAATGGCTTGACCTAAGAAAGGAATCACTTATTTACATTGCCAGCCCAGACTTTTTTAGCTCTTTCTAGTGGGATGCAAAAGAAAATCGACAACACGTGAATTAAAATGCTTCACAGTTGATTTTATGAAATGGCTGGTATTGGCCTGATTAAGATTTACTCTATTCAAGACACACTTAAAAAACATGAAACCAAGGCACAATTCAGAAAGAAAGAGGCCAGAACCGTCCAAGTAAGACAGAAGCATTAGGAACATCAATGTTCAATTGTTGTTGTAGAAGCATCCATTCTCCTTCAAGGAAAATAACTCAACGTATTTGAAAACTGATGGCTACACACTCTTCTTCAGTTTTAATATAGTTGCTTGTTGTATGAAGTGAGGGCTGAATGCACTTCACACTGCTGAGCAGTTCTTTTGACAGCTAAAAATCAGTTCTGTGATGGAGGGCAAGATAAACAACAGGACTGTTGCACATAATTGAAATTTTGGACAAGATTCCCATCTCTCTTCCATCATTCAGTCACTCACAGGGCATTTGGACAATGGAGTCTAAAACCCACAGTCCTTCAATGATTACAACATTTTACATACTTTGTAAACAGAGAGCAGCAAAATCTACGGAGAAAAATCCCAAGTCAGAATTCAGAGGCCAGACATGCAACATGTAGAGCAAGGAAGGAAGACCAAATATTCCAACACACAGTTAAATCCTTTCCTGAGTTATGGTCTTCGCCCATAAGACCCAGCAGTTTTGTAACACATCTTCACTTTGCACTTTCAAGGAACAGTTTAAAAGCATTTGGACTCTATATTTTGGTAGAGATATTAGGAAGCTTAGCTCAATGCTGCTCTACTTCTTAACAAGCTCCCCTGTACGATTCTGTGCAGAGAAGCTCAGCCTACTCACAAAGGGGAAACACTTGCCTGCCCATCATATTTATCTCCAACATGCTGCTTAATGTAACAATTGTGTCATAAGCAAAATAAAACCAACTTCAGTCAGCATGAAAGAACCTCTTCCACATTTCCTGTTCCCTGAGAACTGCAGAAACATTAACATTCAGGATAATATTGCTTAGATGTGGAAGCCCTAATCATAAGGATGCTTTGAGAACAAAGCAGCCAGTATTACAGGAAAGAAAATGAAGCAGATAAATAGATACCTCCTATACGAAAAAGTTATTTCTGGATTGACATACCAAGACCTGACCCAGGATCAGTTGGAAAAAAACAACATCACACAAAACCCTTCAAAGACTGACTCACATCCTCACTTTGACTCTCACCTTCGCTGGTCTGGTAGCATTACAGTGGGAGGTGATAGGTGATTAGCTACCATGAGCACAAGTTAAATATTTTCAGAAGAAAAAAATGAATGTCATGCTGCAATAAGGAAGACCACAAAGCGGTGAAATACAGTTCAAATAAGAAATGTGCAGGTAAATTATACAATGTACTACTGATAGCTTAAAATACTATTTTGTGCAAAAATTAGCAGCGCCCAAACTGCTTATTTGAAAATGAAGATGAATATATTATCTGAAACATTTGGGTTACTGTATTTTTAAATTACTCACATTACATTCCTTAATACACATCAAGTTTTCTCTGTGTGGTAACAGACACTTGGAATAAGCACCTAAACCCACCATCACTATTGAACTGCAGTGTGATTAGTCAGTATTCCTGCTGCTGTCATGTTTTTCCCATGTCATGACAAATGGCACTCAAAATACAAAGATACCACTTACTTGGTTCCAGCTTCTTCAGATCCTCAAGCTTAAACTCATCCGGCAACTGGGTGGACTACGACAGTACAAAGAAAGAGTCAGATCTTCAGATGATCCCTCCTCATCTCAGAATAAGATGCAAGGTGCTTCCTTTGTTCAAGCACACCCAAGTTACTACAAAGCTACATCCCCCCAGAAAATCTCCCCAACAAAAGGCAGGTTCACAGGTGAGATAGAAACTACGTTACTGTCATGGTTTGAGAGGAAGTGAGTTTTTGGGAGGTGGTGGTCAAACCAATAGGTGCTCAGATGTGAATATTGGCACCTGGTTTGGCCATTGAGGATATGGATATGCCTCTGAGAACACAGGGGTAAAAGCAAAGAACTCCCAGGGGAACTCTCTCTCTTGGTTCCGGTGGATGGAGAGGTCAGACCTCCCCTGCCCAGCTTCAGGCTGGGCAGGGGAGGAGAAGCCACGAGGCCGGAGTGAGGTAGGCCGGAGCCTTGGGCAGAGAAGGGGGATGAAGGCCCCTGGCCCCGGCAGGACAAGAGTGAGTTCCCCACAGATTATGGAAGGGTGGAAGAACTCTGTGAGGCATCGGGCAGCCCCCCTTTCTCAGGAGGGAGGGAGAGAGAGAGAGAGAGAGAGCGAGAGAGAGAGGTGCCAGTGACACCTTGAAATTTGATAGCACTGGCTTGGCCGAGAAGGAGAAGGGGGGGGCGGCGGCGAGAAGAGTGCCCGGCAGGGCCAGTGTGGGAGTTCTGGATGAGTAGAGACTGTGATTTTAACCCTTCTATGGGATGATGGAAACCTTGCAAATGCTGATCCTCCGGGAGTTGAAGGAGAAGAGAGACAGGGATAAAGTAGGAGGAAACGTGCAAGTATGATGCAAGTTGTGCAAGTGAAGAATGACCGAGAGAAGTTGAGAAGAATTCTAGGTGGGAGGAGATGATGGAGTGGCTTTTGGCTGGACTTTTCTTGTATGGCCATGGCCAGTACCTTTCCTGTAATACAGAGACTGCATTTTAGGGGGAGGCGATGGCTTGGTGCCGAAGGAGTGATGTGAGCGGAGACGACAGGTGAGGAGGTGATGGTGCTCTCGAGACCCCTTGGCCCCAGGGGGTGAAATTTGTGGGGGACTAGTGTCCCAAAAAGGTGAGAGACTGTCGTTTTCTCCTGGAACTGGGCAAAGCATGATTGAAAAGAGAACCCTGGAAGCAGCTCTGGTCCATGTGCAGTGGTGAGAGCACTGGACATGGAAGGAAGAAGTCACGAAGGTGGTGCCGAGTGACAGGGAAACACAACTAGACGCGGCTGTGTTTCCAGGGGAAGCCTGTGGCACAAGAGGGACTCCTCTCTCCTTGATGAAATGAGAGGTGATTGTCGGAAGGGTGAGATGGACTAAGAGTTGATTATTTGAAGGGTGATGGACTGGATAAAGATCTAAGGTTTTGTTTTATGCTGCGGAAATTGAGTGGGGGGAGGAGAAATGTTTTTGAAAGGTTTCCATTTTTGCTCTGTGTGTTCATTTTATTATAGTTGTAAGATAATAAAGTTTTTTTTCTTCTTTGTTCACAAGTGGAGGCCTGCTTTGCTCTATCTCTGATCGCATCTCACAGCAGATTCCAGGGAGAATATGTCTTCATGGGGGCACTGGCATTGCGCCAGCGCCAAACCATGACAGTTAATTCTCACTTACTAAGAACAAACTTATCCAATACTCCAAGCTCTAATGAAAGATAAATATTTTTAAATCAACTCATAAATTCTTCCTTACTGGACACAGGAACATTCACATTTCAAGGCACGTGTCCAACATTGTGACACTGGCAGAAATTACAGTACACAGCATGAGCTTGACAAAACTCAGCCAAGAACTCACTGAAAATAGAAGACGAATTCCCATCTTTCTTTTCTCCAGCTCTGATGATGGTTTTCCTCCTCTGTCTGTGAGACATACATGTACAGTTCTCAGTAAGCCTATCTGACTTACTAACTCAACAGAGAAGTTCTTAATTTTTAATTGTGAGGTAGCTTCACCAACAGTTTGGTAAGATTAGTTTATTCTGGGACAAGTGGCAGAGCTGGCATAAAAAGAAGTGGAAATAAGAGGATTGACACTGGACATTCACTTCTGAGTCGATGGTCAGGTCTTACCTATTTATGTCATTGCACCCTTGGCATCCCTTAAGATTGCCCATTGTTTTCAACATTGAAGGTCCAATGAGATTTTTTTTCTTGATTTTGTCCAAGAGTGAATAGGTACCTTCTGCAAGACTGTGTAAGGATACTAAAGCAGCTATACCCTTAGTGTTAGGAGAGTGGGAAAAGGTGAGAACACTCACTAACTGCTTTAACTTCTGCTAAGAAACCATATCGCCCCCAAAGTGAAGTGGGCAAGAAGTTCTTGTACCCTCTGAAAAGGTTTAAAAATCCTTGACTTACTGCTGGGGAATCAACAGCAAGGAAGGCTGTTCTTGCATAACATCCACCTCTCCAGCTTGGCAGGTTATGACATGGCTGCAGCTTCTGCTGCTGCTCCCAGATACGACCTGACCCACAAAGCTGTTCCACAGTGGAACATGCAGGCTCTCCTCAAAGTCACAGTGACTCCAAGCAAATGAAACATTCTTCAAACACCCCAGGTTAGATCAAAATAGAATGACAGGCAGAGGTAACAAATAATTTTTCAAATTCTACACAGCCTCAAGACTAGTCAGCACCCACCTCATGAGTCCAGCATGCTGTATCCCAGCCTTTCAGACAATTGAAGGCAGCACCTTATCCAGCAACATGAAGTACTTGGTAGTGCTGCTGGGAGTAACTTGATGCAAAATTTGCCTGTCATCACTCTTTCTTGGCAAAGAGGTAATCCACTAACCCAGCCTTTGATTTATCCCTTCCCCATCCATGGTCTTTTGGAAATTTCTCTCACTTGTTTTTTGCTTTGGGGATAAGCATGTGCTGAGAAAAAACGATATCCACTCCCATGACATCTACATTCAATAGAAAAAAAAAGCCCAAAGAGTAGTTTACAAATTATTGTCTTCCCACATTTTCCTAGAGCACTGCCAGTTTTCATGACTGCTACAAAGTAATTTTTATTCTACACACACATTCTTCTTTGTGGTCTATTATGATTTGAAGCAGCTGAATAAGTCTAAGGGTCATTCTGGTGATTTTTTTAACCTTGCACACAGGTTAGGAAGAGAAATTAAACAGTTTGGAAGGATAAGAATGAGGCAGAGATCCAAAGACACAAAATGTGGAGTTAAATTCCTGTACAAGCACCAATAGATGCTCATACAAGCACTTGCAGCTTTTCTTAAGGCAGTCACCCCAGCCATCATGACGACGGCCTGGAAATTCCAAGTGTTCAGAAGTTTGGGTATTTCTGAAGACAGTAAACAAGATTTAAAAAGCTCTACAGTTATTTGCTGCTAAAGTATGAAGTCAGATAGGAAAAAAGCTATACCTGTAAAGCTGCACTCCTCAGTTCCAAGCATGTTGCAATTTTAGCTATGGTTTTCTGAAATGGAAAAAGAATAATTTAGTACTGAAACTAGTATTTGTCCACATTAACACTTTTAAAGAATGTAAACACAAACAGTTGCTTGTTTGTTTGTTTTTTCAAAGGTTTCAGGTTTATTGTTCAGTACTAGACCATTAAGCATCAGAAGCTTTTTTCATAGACAAGCAGGATTTACTGAAAGCACAATACATGAAAGACATCTGCCACTTAACTCCCCTCCCACAGCCCAACAACACAGACGGGGGTCATTCACTCCACAGAAACTGTAATAATGCCTATCACATCATAAACTGTTTATAAACTCAACTGCTCTCAGGTGATAGGGGACTGAAAAAAAATCCAAGTCAAGCAGACTATTACCTCCTGAGGATGTGAGTGGTTTGTGCTGATTTGCCCTTTTAGGAGTCAGGCCTACAGCTCCCAACCTCAGCAGACCAAGTCCACCCACATCAGACATTACAGCAGCCCAGTATCTCAGCCCTAAAAAATCCACAGCCCACTTCTGTGGGTTTTGGTGGGAGAGGAAATCTAAAGGTGGATTATTTTTCTAACTCTCTATCTTTGTGATTTTAAGAGATTTAAGCTGTGAGTGAATCATGGAATATATACCTGAATTCAAATTTGTCAGCAATTTAAAATATCTGTGAGCAGAACTGTGAACTAATTTCTCATTTTTATTTAAAACTGCAGAAGAGAGGGAAGGGCTTCAGAATAGCCCATTGCAAGGAGTCTTGCTTTGAAGACAGCTTTAAGCTTTTATGTCTCACAAAGTAAGATGCTCCAGCAAGTCACATTTGTTTCTGTTACTACCAGCTGAAATGAGGAGTTAAGACTTCCATTAGTGATACGAAGAGGACACAAGTGTCCAGTGTATTTTTCCTGACCATCACAAGTTCATTCACTGACTAAAACCTTTTTGTGAAGAAAACCTCAGACGATATGCAGAAATAAGTGTCAGATATAAACTCAAAATACTCAGTGGAACATTTATAGGGCAAGAAAACCAGCAACAATGAAGCTGCAAAGAAGAGAGGTTTACTTTCAAATTAAATTTCTCCCCAGAAGGAAGACTAAAGTTGAAATACACACAGGTAAATCATTCTCTCCTTTTAAATCAGGCAGTAGAAAAACAACTTCTCCACAAGCTGGATGCAAGGGGAGGAGAAGATTTCCAAGAGTATAATTCTAGCATCAAAGAACTTCAAGAGTATCAGCACCTGGCAATCTATGCAGTGTCAGTCAAGTCCAAAAGGAGGTTTATATTTTTTGGACTCCAAGAGGTTGGTAACAGCAGATAAAAACTACACATGCTTTCAAAGGTGCCTCCCCCATCACCTGTTCTGGCTCTCCTGCAAAGTGGTGTCACAAATCCTTCTCAATCTGCTCCTAGGCCCCCAGTAATTTCAACAAACTAAGTGATTGCAGTTTCAGTTCACCTTAGGCCACATGGAAAGTTGAAAGAGTTCAGGAGCTGAATCATAAGTAGGTCACACATCAATACTTCAAGGGCAGAACCAACAGCTTGAGCGTGCAAAAGCCTCAGATATCTGATTTTCATCTGCCACCACAGGCTCATCTAAGTTTTTGAAGCCATTTCTCCCCAGCTGGCATCTCCCCTTTACATTGTTACAACATGGCACTAGGCCAGACTTTACATCTTCATAATTTTTTATTACTGTCCATTACATGGCAGCCTTTCCAAACTTTAGTTTTTCCGAGCACCTTCCCAAAAAGCAGCAAGTGATGCCTACTAACACAGGACACATTGTTCAGTCAACAAACTCCCTCCTCCCCAAAATAAATTCTGCTATACAACAGAGACCCATGACTGGATCTCCAGCACAGCTTGAAAAAAAACACAGGTATTTGGAAATAGAAAAGAGCACATAGAGTCCTGAGTTCACTTTGAGACTTTCAGACCCACACTGCACAGGTGTGTGTTGTGGATTCGTTTATATGTACTGCCAGGCTGGGGGCGAGGACACCAAGTAGTACTGCAGAAGCAGATTCTCAGTCCCTAGAATGAGAACACACTACAGCTATCTAATAACATGCAGTATAACAAAAGGAATTCCTTTTTCTATTTGTGAACATCTGGAAAAATATATCTGCAAAGGTAGATTCTTAAAGAGGAAGGTGTGAAATAATGGGTAAAAGAAAGGAGACCACAGGTTCCCTAGGGAAGGGAGGGGAATCTCTGAAATTTGACTACAGCTCCAGCATTTGCAAAAGTCCAGCTGTTCCAATGGTTTGAGTGTTGACTGTTGAGCAAAGAGCATGTCCATTCTGTGTGAGATCAAAACTCCTCCACTTGCACAACAGAAAGAGGGCTATGAGTTTGCAGGGTACCAGCACACAGTCTCCATGCCCCACCACAGAACCAGAACATGTAAACAGATTTTCACCTGGCTCTGCCCTTCCTGGTCTCTCATTAAGCCCACACCATAAATGAGGTCTCAGAAGCACTGCTCAGCCCCTATCTCCTATGTCAATTCACCAGTAAATTCAACAACTCCACTATTCCCTATCCTGCAGATTCATAACTGTGTGTTCTGAAAACTGCCCAAACTAGGAACCCCCTCCCAGAACAAAGAGCAATACAAAATGTGCGTCCTCTGGCTCCTGGGAGCTGAAGGGCAATAATGGCTCTAGAAATAGATTAATTTAAGAGACTTTGGGAGTCTTAAAATAGTAAAGAATAGGTTTTATATGGAACCTATTGAAATATGGCAAGCTCCCAGCAGGCATTATTCATAACTATTTATTTAAGGGACCACACCCAAGCCAAAAGTTAAAAATGCAGCTAAACACTGCTATCATTTTCAGCTGCAACTATCCCTCCTGCAAAGACTCCTTTTTGCAGCAGGGAAAACATTCTGCATCTCATTAGAAAGACTGAAGCCATAATTAACTTAGCTAGTTTAAAATAGTTTAGATTCAGTTTTACGTAAACTCGAGATTAGAATGGGGAAAAGTCAGTTGATCTCGTAGTCAAGGTTTCTTAGAGGAGTTGCATGAGTAAGGATTGTGCTAACTGTAATGCAAGCAAAGATGTTTGCACAAACATAGAGCCAAAGCAGAACTTAGCTTTAACCAGAGTTTAGGCTGTTAGAAGACCAGTAGTTTAATGAATCATGCTAAGACTGTCCAACAGTGCTTGTATTTCAGCAAGTTATCATTGCTTCAAAAGCAGGATTTTCTAACACTGACAAAAACTCAGCCTAGCACCAAAAAAGTTACACAAGAAGCAACAACTGTGGTTGGAAGAGGGCTTTAAAGGTCACATTTATTGCATAGAGAACTGGGTAAGATTAACTGTAGCTGGAGGCAAGCTGACAGACACAGCCAAACCTAACTGGAAAAATTCCTATCACAAAACACAGGAGTTGATCATGAATGAAGATGGGATTTTTAGAGAATGGAGGTAAAACAGTGAACAGCAGTATTCAAAATGTGAAGACTGAGGTAAATTCACCAGGAGCCATATCGCTTAGTATTCCATACATGCTGCCTCTCAGTGATAGAACTGTTGCACAGCCTCTTCACAGCTGCTAAAGGGAGACTAAACACAATGATTTGCTGTTTACAGGATCTGCAGAGAAATTCTTCAATAAAATTCACAATCACTGATGAAGAGTCCAGCACTGTCAATTACCCAAATCAAGACAGAGAACAAAAAATACAGAATTATGTCCAGCAATAGTTATAAGATGACAATCTATCACAATTTGAAAACACAGGAGTGAACAACAAAAATCTGTAGTCTGCTCTATCAAGGCAAGTAGCATATAGTGTTTCAAAACTGATTCTTTCGGAGCAAAAATGGAGATACGACTATTTAAAAGCCTGAATTCTTACCATAAACAATACATGCATTAAAAGATAAATGATAACTGGCTCACAGTATGACCAGGAAAGAAACTGGTGGTATTGTCAAGTGTTCTTAGATTAACAGATTGTATGATTACATTAGCAAGTAACACACCATCAATTTTTGTGTGGCCATATCTGCACTGTAACACCACCTGTGATGCATGAAATAAACCCAAATGTGGTAAAAGTTCATACGGACAGATAGGGATGAGGATGTGAACCTAGTCCTGTCCTTTCCCTGCAGCTGTAAAGAAAGGAGCTTCCCCTACATATAGAGGAATCACTGCTGAAATCCGCCTTCCCCACAGGTTAGGTCAAGTAAGAAACAACAGCCCCACAACAATTCTCAGCAGTATGTATAGTCCTTTGGAAAACAGCTGACTGAAAATCCACAAAAAAATTGCAATGAGGGTAGATCAAGCAAGTGGAAATCATAATCAGCTTCATGGCCTTTCAATCTACAAAATTCTGCACGTAGCCTTGGTCAGTGACATCAGATAAGCAAACCCTGAAGGTTACAGACTATTCCATAGTTAAAAAAAAATAAAGAAAAAAGAAAAAAAAAAGTGGCTCTTGTATAATATACAGAGCCTCAGAAAATCAAGATATTAGGGAAAGAGATTTTTGGGAACCAGGAGGAAAGAGCATGCTGGTGGGTGCACTGACAGGAGAACAGCTGAGCAAAAGTTACTGATTTGTAGCAGAATTTTAGAAGGGCAGGGGAAAATAAGATACATTTCTATTTAATCAAACTGCTTACAAACCCAGTATGCACCAAGCCCTCCAGCCACAAGCCATGTGAATGATATTAGTGATGATAGTATTTAGTCATACTGACTAGATGATATACTGGATGAGCTCCTGCAGAAATAGGGAAGACAAGCACAGCAAGGAGCTTTACATCAGAGATTTTGCTGTGCAAAGTTTTTAGTGTTTTTTTTAAGCAACAGCAAAACTATGCTCACTTTTTTTTTTGTGACTAGCATTCCTCATGGTAGAGGAGATAAAGTGTTCTTTCAACAAAATGTTGGGGAATTGGTTTGTTCACGTGGCAAATGAAACAGGCACTGCTATTTGATAAACAGACTCAAAGATACAGTGCATCAGCCATGTAATGATCGGCAAAAACCAGCAAGTGATAAAAACGCCATCCTCTTTTATAAATTATTTCAGCTTTAGAAACGGGTATCACTCTGTTAGGACGTAAAACCGCCACCCATTACTTTTTTCTTTTCAGAAGACTGTTGCCTTATGACATGACAGCACTTGTGCATGAAACATTTGAGGTCACTTATCTCCACTTCCTGAGCCCCCCAGGCCTTCCCTCATGGCTGACCTCATTCACTTCCACAATCTGGTTCAAAGTCCTTTTCATAAGACTCAGGGAACATCTGGAGGCAAAGCCCTGTGTGGTTCTGGTTCCCATACTCACCGGAGATGATGTCTCCAGAAGTGAGATTAACAGCTTGATTAACAGTTCATGAAGTAACTACATTTTCAAAACTCTCCACAGGGGGGAAACACACAGTAAAGATGACTCTAGCTGAGAATGATGGGGAAAGCTACCAGCAAGGGAGGGAGAGCAGAAGCATTCAAGGAATAAACAGCTGTCCAACATTAACAAGGCTCTCATGGCTTACAAATCAGGAAAAGTGGACCAAATTCTTCTCCAAAATTATCCATCTTTGCAGAAGGTAAGCAGAACATAGAAGACCAGGTCTTTGCTCTTCATATTGGTACACATAGAGGAAACAGCTACAAACCTCTCTCAGAGTCTATGTAAAGGTGCATTTCTTTGAGCTTTACACACATCAAGCTTGTCTCAAATTTCTGTAGCCAGCACCTGTTTTCAGGACTTACATTCCTAAACACAGCTTCCATTGCTGTTGCATCCTATTACCATTGGTGAGACTTTGAGCTAGCAAATGTCAATTTTCAGGTAATAGCATTGCTCAAACAAGTGATTTTATGACATGAAAATCTGGAAATACACATTGCTAGTTTTTTATTCCTAAGAAAAACATGCCTTTATAAAAGAGAAGGAAATTTAGTAGGGCCTCATATCTCCAAAGATTTTATTTTGCAGTAATATTTTGCTTGAATGCATGAGTCCACTAAAATCTCATCACAGAACTGCAGCAGTATGTCCCTGAGACAAGAAACAGCCTTTTCAACTGAGGGGAGAGAGGGGGGAGTAAAGTAATTTCAGTATTTTGTAAGATTATAAACAAATAACATTCAAAGAGGCTGCTAGGGAGTATTCTACCAGGACCCTTCCCTGTCAGGTGTTACAAGTTAAGCTTTCATCCCCCTCACACACCCTCAACGTCTTCAGTTCAAGACGTTTTGTATTCAGAACTCAACAACATAAATTGTGCTAATGTTGAATAACTAAGTTATCAAACATTAATCCAAAAAAGAAAAAGAATCACCTAGGTTATGAAAGACACTGGCCAACATGCCTGACATTTAATA
This sequence comes from Motacilla alba alba, assembly GCF_015832195.1. Classification (NCBI taxonomy): domain Eukaryota; kingdom Metazoa; phylum Chordata; class Aves; order Passeriformes; family Motacillidae; genus Motacilla; species Motacilla alba. Next base: position 96,006,873 of record NC_052018.1, read on the forward strand.
GCACAGCAGAGCATCCCTCACACCTAATGACAGCAACCGTTCTAGCCATGCTGGGCTCTATTGCTGTTTGTGTACATTGAGGGAGGAAAAAAGATCTCATAAGGCTCTGGCCTACAAGATAAAAAAACATAGCACACATCAACATCTATGAGTCAAGCTCCTTGCCTGAGCAAACAGCAGTACTCACCTTTTGATCTTCTGTGAATTCCGAGCTGCTGTGCTGAGACTGTGCCTCTTTCTGGAGGTGCCTGGCTAATCTGGATGGGGGAAAAGAAAATTGTAAAGTGGGAACACAACACAAACACACACACCCCAGCTCCAGAAAATGTGTCAGCCAAAAGATTCAGAGACTGCTGCTCCAAAGAGGTTTGGGTTGGCTTTGCTGTTGTGTTTTGGCTTTGGTTTTGTCTTTTGAATCAAAGTTTTCTATAGCCATAGTAGTTCATACTTAAGAAAAAACCCCAGAAGGTGGACAAAGCATGCAACTACATTAGGCAGGAAAGACTAATGCATCATGAAAGGAGAACAAGTAAGAGAGTCATCATAGCCAACAGCCCCTTTTACAAGCACTGACTTTTTTCCTCTCACAATCCCCTTCTCTTATAATAACAAACCACAGCCCCTGTGAAGACCCACTGTGGTGCAATCCCACACGCATTTCCCAGGAGAGGATGAGGTAAGTGAGATGCTGGGGGGCTCAGGTGAGTGCACCTTAAGCCATGGCACACACTCTCCCAGCACTAGAAGCCAGGCATAGGGCGGCTCGGCCCAGGCTGCTGGGGTGGATCCACTCACATTTGTGACTGTCAGCATCACAGGCAGAGCACAAACCTCACCCCTTGTCATCACCAAGGCAGGAATACCAAGGGGTTTGGAAAGTAACAGTAAGCAAACAGCTCTAGAAAGCGAAAAGAAGCTGGAGGGAAGCTATGGGAAGAGTGACAGTTTCCATCCTGGGAGGAAGGAAAACATTAAACAAGCAGATCACCTCAGCTCTTGTCCGACATAAGCAACAGAGTGAGAAAGGCAACAGAAGTTGCACTTCAGTTCTCAAACTGGACTGTCTGCAAATGTTTAGTGACCTCACTTCTCAATGAAGAGAGTTCAAGAGAGCCCAAAGACTTTTCATTCCAAAGAAACATCATTATATGAAACTCACTGCTCAGACAGTTTAAAGCATTAGGATTCTACTGTGCTCCTTGTAGACATCCACATAAGGGCAGTTAGTAAAAATATATTACTTCTTGATGATTCTTTTTTTCTCCTGAGATACATATCTGAAGAGAACTTTTCATCTCTCTGCCAAGGTTTGTAGAGTAACAGCCTGCCCTGCTCTAAAGGCCATCAGCAAACTGTGTATCAGTGAACTTGCAGTGACAAGTAACACTTCATCCTTCCTGGTGAGTGAATGAAATTATGAGATTATAGCCCCTCCTGACCACCTGGTACTTGGCCAGCAGACCAGTTACTCTGAATGACAGTGTAGTTAGAACCCAACTTGACAGTCCTGAACAGTGCTAAAAGATCCCTCAGGGAGCATCCCTTCAGCTGACTTTCTCTTGGCAAACAAGTGTGAACCCTCTTGACAACTTCCAGAAAATTCACCATGAGAAGCCTGGCCTGAAATACTGCAATCACAAAGAAATAACTTTCATTGTCATGGCAAATGAAGTAGTAGGGAAGAACATCTGACTAAAGGTACCAAGTGCATTTCCAAGGAGTCCATCATCAGTGCCCTGTAGCCTATATTCCTCTGCTGCCAAAGGATTCATGGATGGTGCGGTCACACTCTGTGCCAGCCAACCTGACTGGGGCTGCCAGGTTCCCCACCCTCACACCCTGATACCATCAGGGACACAACACACCAGCATGTGATGGACCCCTTTTCATTCTGATGGGTTGTGAGGGGTTTTTTGTTAAAGGCTGTTACTTAGGCAGCCCATTTGCCAGGTCGCTCCATTGCCACACGCATGGTGCCAGGGTAACAGGGTGATGGGATGGGGGCATCCCGATCCAATGGTGCGTCGGGGGCTCCACCAACGGCAGCCCACGCTGCCCATTCCTGCAGCCCACGCTCTCAAAATCACAACCTGGTTTGGGGTGGAAGAGACATTAAAGATCACCATGTTCCACCCACTGCCATGGGCAGGGACACACTTTCTACCAAACTAGGTTGCTCCAAGCTCCACGCCGGCCGCTCCCAAGAGAGCAGGACGGCCGGCTACCGCCTCGCCCCCGGCCGGGCACTCCCCGAGGGGACTCCTCGGCCCATAGCCCCGCGCTTTAGGGAAGCGGGGCCCCAGAGGCGGGGCGGGGGGGGGGCGCGGCCCGGGCCCGGCGGGGCTCCCCTGCCCAACCCCACCCCGCCCCAGTCGGGGCCGTTCCCTCGCCCTGGACTCCGGGGCCGTGCCGGGTCCGCACTCACATCTGGTACTCGTCGATCGCCTCCACCAGCTGCCCCCAAGAGTCGAAGTCGGTACCCTTCCTGAAGCTGGCGCCCCAGCGCTGCAGGAGGCTGCGGGCCGCCTCCGACATAGCCCCAGCGCTAGGGCACCATGCTCACCCCACGCCAGGGCACCCACCGCGCCGGACAGCCGCTCCCGCCAGCCCCGCGCCGCCGGCACGGCACAGCACGGCCCCGGGACACCCGAGCGCGGCGGCGCCTCCCGCCCGCACCGCCCAGCCGGGGAGGCGGCGCCGGCCGCGCCCGCCCGCGCCATCGCTACCGAGGCCAGGGCGCCACTTCCGCCCCGGTACCTGTCATGGCGCCGATCACGTGCGCATGGGCGGGGCCCGGGTGGCGTCGCTCCGCTCCTCCCTTCGCTTCCGGCCGTCCCGCCACCACAGGCCTGACCCCAGGTAAGCCCTGGCGCCCCCCTGCAGCACTGCAGGTGGCTTTCGCCTCTCGGGAGGGCCGGTGCCGTTGATGGTGTCGTCGCTCCTGCCGGTGTTGGTGGCGTTCGGGGTCCTTCCCGTGGGAGGACTGTGGGCCCCAGCCGCGCCGACGGCCGCTGTCCCAGGGGGACGCTCTACCGCCGCGGGGCTGTTGTTGGCGGCGGCCCGGGGACTCCGGTGGGGAGGAGGGCAAGCAGCGGGGTCGATGCGATCGGCTGCGATGGGGCGGTGCCATCGGCTCTCGGCTGGCGCTGCCTGCGGCAGCGGGCGCGTGACGCACCGCCGGGAGTGGCGGGGCCGGGCCGGGGTCCCGCGGCCTCGAGATCCTCTCAGGGACCGTTCCGGGCTGGGCCGCGACACCGCGGGGACAGCAACGCTGCGCAGGTGGGTGGGCACGGCGCTAGAGCCGCTGGCCTGACGGACAAACCTCTAGACGTGCCGGCGCGGTAAGCACGGCGCGATAGGTGCCGACGCGATGAACGAACCACCTGCTCGGTCTGGGGGATCTGGGTAGTGCTGGGGAATTAGTGCTGGCAGATCTTCTTGGGTCTGTTTTGGTTTTGTTTATTTGTTTCTCAGCAAAGCTACAGAGTGTTTTTATAGGGATGAATTGAAGGGATTTCAAAAGGACCATGGGATGATGGAGGTCCTGGGGGGCCTCTGGTCCAGCGTCCTGCTCAGAGCAGATACAGTTCCGAGATCACACCAGGGGCTCGGGGCTTTGTCCCGTGAGGTCTGGAAAACCTTTGAGATGGAGAGAACACAGCTCGCTTTTCAGTTTTTCTGTCCTAGTGGTGACCTTTTATCCAGTAGGGCCCTCCCATGTTCAGGATGTGTCCAATATGTTCCATGACCCCGCACTGCTGTTGTAAAACTCACTGCAATGCTTGTGCTATATTTGGCTGCTGAAAATGAAGTGAAAGAAAAGAGAGTCAGGTCTATCTTTGCTCTCCCAACCTTCCAGGTCTGATACACGTGTGTAAATAGATCCATGTTTTCAGTCAGAGTTTGTGGTTGCAGGTTCACGTATACCAAAGACTCCAAAATACAAGCTATTCACAGATGGACCAGACGCAGTATAATGATCTCAATGAATTGAGATTTAGCCTGCAAAGGAGGAAGGAGGCTCAGGGGTGACCTTGTCACTCCCTACAACTCCCTGAAAAGAGGTTGTGGCAAGTTGGGGGTCAGCCTCTTCTTCTAGGTATCAAGTGACAGGATGAGAGGAAGCGGCCTCAGTCTGTGCCAAGGGATGTTCAGGTTTTGCATTAGGAAGGATTTCTTCACAGAAGGGGTTGTTAAACATTGGAATAGGCTGCCCAGGTAGGTGGTGGAGTCACCCACCTCCATCCCTGGAGGTGTTTAAGAAAGGCTGGACATGTCACTCAGTGCCATGGTTTAGTTGATATGGTAATGTTCTCACAAAGGTTGGGCTCAGTCATCTCAGGGTCTTTGCCAACTCATTTGATTCTGTGATTCTGAGATATTTCTCATGTAATTTATAGATATATTCAGCCTTATGCAGGAGGTAACAAATGAGGAGGTTTTTTTCCTAGCAATGTGTGTGCTCACATAGAGCAAAGTAGGTGGTAGCTTTTTGCCTAACTTAAAATAGTTGCCTGAGAAAGCATTTGTATTTCAAGAGAGTGTAATTCTCACACAAAGGACATGGATAATGAGCATGAGGCGTATGGAATCTTGGCATTTCAAATGGAGAAAAAAATGAATTTCAAATTAATTTCTTGCCCAGTTATTTACATTTGGAATATCTTTTTGCAAGCAGAGGACCAGGACATGGGCAGCACCGCAGTTGTATCTGTTCCTGCAGCTGTTCTTTCATTTCCACTCCTTAGATTCAGCAGAAACAACAACACTGCAGGAAGAAAATGACCCACTGGTTCCATCGCAACCCTCTGAAGGCTACAGCTCCCGTTTCATTTAATTATTATGGGGTAGCCAACACTCCAGCTGCAACAAAGGTTTGCAAGTAAGTATACTTGGGACTGGCTTCACTCTGCCTCCTACAGTTTGGGGTACATCCTTAAAAGTAATGGTTGCTCTTCAGTTTTTGAGCTGAAGATGACTAGAGATGTGTAGGCAGGAAGGCAGTAAGACACTGCTAACACTGAACATTTGCTTACAGAGAATGAATTCTCCAGTCTCTGACTGCACAGCAATGCCAATTACAGCAATGCAGTGGCACACTTCATTGTCTTTCTGATGACTGTGCATTCCTCTGCAGAAGATTGCCTAATTTCCATAAGTGGATAGGGCCTGGCTGTTCTGTTGTAGGTAGGAATGTAATGAAAAGGGATCTCAGCCTATTTTGCCGATCTGTTCTTATCTCTTCATCTCATCATCCCATTCTAATGTTGAAGAATGTTCCTGCTTGTTGCTTTCCTTTCCTCTCTGTGCACCCAACCTCTTGGTAGGTAAAGGCACAGTCACTTTAGTTAGTGTTAGAACAGTAGATTGAGTACTGATTATCCACTGCTGTCTGTCAAGTCATATGTATCCAGAGGAGAAAAAAAAAACCCTAAGAAATCCTAATAAAAATGTACTAATACAGAAAAATTTTCCTTTCTTTTTTTTTCTCCTTTCATTTAGTGACTTGCGGTTGTCTCGAACACGGCTGTTGGAGCTGTTTACAGACTCAAGTTGTAATCCAGAAATGATGAAGAATGCAGCTGACTTGTACTTCTCACTCCTGCAAGGTAGGGAGATTTATTAGCAGTACTACTAATTCATCAAGAGAAGTATCAGTTCAATTTTAATGGCACTTCTCAGAATGTTAATTGTGCTGATCTCCTGTAAAGAAGCTTTGCACTTCTCAGGAAGGAGATTATCTTCGTCGGTTCTGTGCTTGATACCAGTGCTGGCTGCTTACCAGGCCCCTTCTCCAAGTTTCAGTGTCCTTTGTGACCCTGCCAGTACTAAGGGCTGGCAGCCCTGCCCTCCTGCCTTTAACCTCATTCTTCTTCCTGTTGGAGGAGAAAACATGTATTTGTCTTTTAGGTGGTGGTGAGTTGCTCCCTAAGTATAAATTGAGTATATTAATTAGTTTATTTCATTTAGTATTCAGCGTAAACTGCTGGTTTGTCTAATACTAGACTATAGACTTGTTGCAAGTTTACCTTCTACTGCTGCTTATCTTAGGTGTGTATATATATGTAGCTGCTCATTAGCATGGTATCTGCATTTTCAGTAGATGGTTCAGCTGTGCTGACACATTCCTTTGAAACCTTCCTTCTGCCAGTATTTGGGTAACTCTCTCTTAGCAGTCAGGTGCTCAGCCAGGTTTCTTTGGACTGAGTTTTCAGGAATCAGCTGATTCATGGAACATGGGATCTTTCAGTCTGTGGGAAGTAAGCATTGGTTTAATGAGCTCCTGGGAGGGCGTAGGCTAATGTCACATTTAAAGGTCAGATAAGAGTCCTCGTTGCAACAGCCAAGATTTGGATAGTTTCTTGAGGAAAATGTCATGCTTGGCCCCTAAAATCTTCTGCATGTGAAAGGAACAAGTATTTTCTGATTTTATAGGCATGTGACACACTGACAGGTATAGCCCCAGTAGCTGCTATGGCAAGCTTTTGACCTCTTAAAGTCTGTAAGACCTGATCAGACCAGGGCCCTTCTTCAGCCTCACAAAAAAATTCCTGGGCCTGCATATGCTAGGATTTGAACATCCCATAGCATGAGCCTCATCCCACTAACTGCTGTTTTCTGGGCTACTGGACGTAAAGAACCAGTTTCCTGTAGCCCTGGAGATAGATGATGACTAGGTGAGCCCATGCTTAGAAGCCCTCTTCCCTCTCCCTGTTGACCAGGCAGCTTTTCCTGGAATTTCCTGGTTGCCACTATGGTGGCAGAGACAGCCACTCACTCACCTTGAACAACCTCAGCCATCCTGTACCTGGGCCAGTCCCACTTCCAACTTGTCACTGTATGGGACATGCAGACATCTGCCAGGTTTTCCTTGAGCAGTCAAGATTCTCAGAATTGAGTTGGTAACATGCTGGGCAAGCAGTTTCCTGGAGTAGCCAGTTGGTTTTTTCCACATTTTGTTCTCAAGATACTGGGGAATAAAAACCCCAGGAAGTAACATGGGGTTTTGAGGGGTTCTGTGGTTGTGTCATTTTATGAAAATCCCTTTGCTAGGATTTTCTTCTCCTGAGAAGCTGAGAAGGCCTCAGCTTCAAGTGTAAACAATTTGTTATCTGCTACTGTAGAATGCAGCAGGTGCTTTCTCGATTGGTCAATGTGGGATGTTTCTACTTGGTGACCAGTCAAGAAAGCAGCCGCTCTTGGACTCTCTAGGAGTCACAGAACTTTGTTATTCATTCCTTTCTATTGCTGTCTCGCCTTCTGATGATTCTTTTCTCTCTGTTCTTTGTAGTATAGTTATAGTGTGGTCTTTTTTAATGTAATATATATCAGAATATAATAAACCAGCCTTCTGAAATGGAGTCAAGATCTCTCCTTCCCTTCAGCAAGTCCTAACTGCCCAGAAGACCCACAGCAATAGGGTTCAGCAAGAAACATTCCTTTATCTGTATTTATATTCATATTGATTGTTATAGATATGATTGCCAATTTGATTTTATCAATAATTTGCCAGAGCCAAATTATGATATAAAAACAAAGTACAAAATTTATTTCGCGCAAATTGACAAAATTTCGGTAAGCCACAGATCGGACAGAGTCTAGCCCGGGAATAGACTCTGGGTGACGCCCTGAGCAACTCCAAGCACTGGTAGCTTCGGAGTGCGGCGAGCACACCGAGCTTTCTCCATGTAGGTCTTTTTATCCCATTTTTCTTGCCACGGGCTAGGAAGTCCATTGTCCTTTTCATAACCAAACAAGTTCCAAAGGTTTCTCCGGTCTAGTAGAATGGTATCTGATGGAAGGTGGTCCTGTCCTCGATGTCTTCGGGAATAATTCATCGACTTCTGGTCTTATGCTAGACAGGATTAATCTTAACAATACACAGTCACATCCCGAGAGAGATATCCTTATCATCACTCTGAATTCCGATACTCAGTTCTTATTGGAAATCTCTTTTGCAAACCGAGAGGTTTCCCAGAACTGTTTTAAAATTCTAAGCAGTGTGTTCCCCCCTTCAGTCAGGGGATCCAGGTGTGCTGCTGATGGCGTAATTCCTTGTGTGGTTGCAATCATGAAACCAACTGTCCCTGTTGGGTTTTTACATGTAAATAGAGTCTATTGGTGTGGTATGCGTTGGTGTTTTGCTGCAGACTGACTTTTTTTAGGTATTTCCCTGAGAACATGTCCAAACGTAACTCTCCTTCTATCTCTTTTTACTTTAATATCTATCTACCTTATTTTATACTATTCTGAATCTATTCCTCTAATAAATATGAATTTTGACACTCATTCATAACATTGATCCATCTCCTTCATTAATCATTTCTGCTTCCTACTTTGAGATTGCCTGTTTTATTATTCCATAGGTTTTATCCTTTCACTGCATGACTCTTCCCAAGAGTGCAAGTTGAGATATATTCAGAATTTCAAGTGGACAGACACATTACAAGGACAAGTCCCGAGGTGCGTGTGCTTTTCTGGGTGTGGGGTATGCAGCTGCTCTCTGCTGCTCTGTTACACACATGCACAAGCCTGAAGGGAAACAGAAATGCAGCAAAGTCTTGAATACAAAGTAGTTTCTAGAAAGGTGTTGCTGTGTTTTTGGTAAATGCTGTACTGTGTTAGGTGTTCTGAAGAGTGCCTAGTGGCCTTTATGTTAAGCTGTGAGAATGCACAATAATGGTAGAAGGATCCATTGGGTCTGAGTTGATCTACAAACTGAACCTGCAGTTAGCTAGACCAGTACAAAGAAGAGCCTTGAGGGTATTGGTGAGTTGAGCATGGTAACAAAGCTCACTGCAGTTTAAAACTTAATTTGGCACTATTGCCTGACCAGGAACTTCTGTGTATTTGGAGGTTCCGGTGTTGCTGAAGATCTGATTTTGTTCTTGTCCTCTGAAGCTCCAAGTACATTCCTCTTGGTTCAAATAAATAAATCTTTTTCCAGGAGGAATACAGATCTCTAACCTTCTGAATTATTCATTTGTCTCTTGCTATTGGAGGTAATTGTATTGTATAATCATGCCTACAAATTTGTCAGGCTTTAGCTAGAAGTGCTTGACCTCCTCAAAGCTTTAATTCCCCAAGGAAGAAAATCTGTTGATTAGGACTTTATTCTAATTTTCTCACAGTCACGCACACTTGTACTTGTGCCAACATTACTCTTGCCACTCCCACATCTTTCTTTTTAAAAGGTTTGCTAGTTCCTAAGCTAAACTGAGTTGGTGATTGCAAGTTCAGTCTTTTCAAAGACTCTGTTTTTACCTTTTGAAATTTCCTGCTATTTGCACATGCTGTTTGTCTGCAGTTACATAAATAATTGCAATAACATTAATTTGAGAGAGTTGTAACAGACTCTTATTAACTTAGCAATACAACTTTAAAGTGGACATTCCAGGGCGAGGCTTTCCACAAAATGTGCGATTGAAAAAACAAAACAAAAAAGAGATGGAAAAATGTCAGCCACACCCATATCTAAACAAATCACAAATCTCAAGTTACAGTTTTAAAATAAAAGTTCCCAAAAGGGAACGGTGGGCATCTGAATGTGGTAGATTCTGAGTTCTTAAAGGGAATAAGTAAAAAAAATGATGTCTCTCTTAGGCAGTTCAGCAAAGTAGGAGATTCAGAGTTGGAAATTGTTGACATCTTAAATGAAAAATGTTTTATGGAGAGAAGTGTTGACTTTTGCTACGTGAACTATCAGCAGAGAGAGATGTAAGAACAAAACTGAATGCATTAAGTTTTCGGGGGATTTTTGTCTGTCTTTCTTTAGTGCCCAGCAGGATGCAGTGTTTGAACTGGTTTCCATGGGATTTAATGTAGCCCTGTGGTACACAAAATATGCATCAAGACTCGCTGGAAAAGAAGAGTAAGTGGTTTTCTTGTCTTAACAATTCTGCTGCAGCAATACTCCACCGAAGTTTTAGCAGGTTCTGGGGGTTGCCTGCTATAGGAAATGTCCAGCTCAGGCAGAGTTCCAGGAGGCAGTTGGTCTTTACACACAAGCACTTCAATCCCTTCTTGCCTCTGTAAACCGAGTGCAGTAGTACTACATGACTGTGATACAGAGAAAGTGTCAGTTGTCAATAAACCCTTCATCAGTCCCCCTCTAAATGTCCAGGTAGAAAACTGAGATTCTTAACATCACAGCTCTGCTGATGTTTAACACTACAGACCTCTAAATCCTTGGCTTCTAACACTGAGGTTGCCTTTTACTTGAGAGTCATCACAGGATCTCACATTTCTTTCAAGCAAGTTCTATATGATTATTTCATGATTGGACACTGTAAGAAACGCCTTTACTCTGACGGTAGCACAGCCATAGGATAGATCACTTAGGGAATTAGTGGACTCTTGATTGTTGAAGGATTTAAGATTCAGCTAGATAAAGCCATAACTGACCTGATCTGCTGTTGCAAAATGTGGTGCTCCAAAGCAGGAGGTGGCACTAAATGACACTTAGAGTCCCTTTCTAACTATAATTGTACCAATTCATTCTATTTTCTCAGTATAACAGAGGATGAAGCAAAAGATGTTCACCGCAGCCTGAAGATAGCAGCTGGGATTTTTAAACACCTGAAGGTAGAAGGACTTTCTTTGCTGTCTGTTCTTTGAGGTGTCTCCAAATACTTGACTTTTTGTCTTAGAGAGGCCTTTGCTATGCACACATACCTGAGAGCACCTGAATGATGCAGGAAACAGAAGGGTATTAATATGTTGTGGTACCGCTCAATCCCTGCAACTCATTCCCAGTGGCACTGGAAGAGTGGTTTGTCTGTCTGCCCATATCATGTGCTATATGTGCCGTCTTGGGACCTTCATTCAGTGTGTCCCATCCTTTTAGGAATGAGGCACTTGTTTTGCACTGGTATTATGCCTAAACTAACTCTGAGACTTGCTTTGTATTTAGGAAAGTCACATTCCAAAATTGATTACACCTGTGGAAAAGGGAAGAGATTTAGAAGCTCGACTTATAGACTCCTACATCATACAGTGTCAAGCTGAAGCTCAAGAAGGTATCTTCAAATATACATTGGTTGGCTGTGGGAAATGACTCTTTGTGGGTCACTGCTGTCTCATGAATTCTGCTTGGCAGCAAGGCCATGGGTTTTTTATTCTCCTGAAGTACTGTGACATAGTGGGGGAGGTTGCTTTTAAAGAAAATTATGTTACAATTATAAAAGGGAAATGCCAAAAATCAGTCTGATATTAGAATTGTAATATGGAATATCTTTCACTTTGGAAGAACTTGTGTGTGGCATTACTCCTTTTTCTTATTTCTTCCTTTCATGCAACCCTTTCACCACCATGCTTGCCTAACAGTCCTTCGCAGTTCCTTTACTTTAAAATATATGCAGCTTCTGTTTATTAGCTAACCTTAAGGCTAACATTCCTTCAGTTTTTATATTAAATTGGAATCATTCTATCCAAGAAACAATCTGTCTTTATTCTGCTGTTTGCTTGACTGCACAACATCTATTTTCTGTTCATGCGGAGGTTTTAAAACTAAATGCCTCAAAATGATTTGATGTGATGGGACATTTCAATTAAACTTAAGCCGTGGTGTGGAACTGTTTTTCAGTGACAATTGCTCGGGCTATTGAGCTGAAACACAATCCAGGCCTAATAGCTGCGCTTGCTAATGAAACGGCCAACTTCTACCAAAAAGCTGGTGAGTGTCTTGTTTTGTATCCTTAGTGACTTGATTTATGCGCTCTTGCCAGCAGATATACTTCACCTACCCATAAATTGCAATATTAATGCTGTTCTCGGTGGATATGGAGTGTGTATTTAGCTTCTATTTAGCACATTTAAGGCTTCAGTTATCAGAATGTATTATGATAAGGCTTTTTGGTTTTGTGGGAATCTTGTTCTATAGCTAATGGTAGGAAATGTTAGTGAAGGAAAACAGACTAACAGCAGACAAATGACCTGATGTCAGTGGAGTGTGTTCCAGCTGCCTTTGGGCAGCAGGTCATGATGCAGAGCATGGAGAGTGGAGTGGGTTCATTATGTACTACCTTCCAGATGAGTAAGATTATCTCTGGGCTTACTGAGGCAAGTGGGAGAAGTGCAGAAGTATGGGAGTCACTACTGGAACTTAAACTAGGAACAAGCTTTGAAATGCTGCCTAAATATACTTAGAGAGTTAGCCATCCAGACTTACTGGACAGCAGTTTCAGGAATTCTAGGGACAACTGCATGATAGCTGTATATTTTTGGTGTTTTTCTCATGTTTTTTCTGTGCTTTTTCAGGAGGAATTTTTTTCCCTTGTTTCTGGATACTTTAGAGTTAGGATCTAGTGATAAGTTTAAGAATTCTGGTCTTTTAAGGTGTTTGGGGTTTTTCTTTTTGGAAATGTTTTAAGAATAACTTTACTTATGTGTTCACAGATCAAACATTATCCAGTTTAGATCCAACCTGTGCAGGTAAATGGAGGAAGTATTTAAACTTGAAGAGCTGTTTCTATATGGCCTATGTAAGTACTTTGGGTGGCAGCAGTCACAGCTTGTTGTCTGTCTGCCAAGGGCTGCATAGGGAATAGGGGCTAAGTATGCCTTGGCTTTCTTTGCATACTGTGGAGAGGAATTGTGCAGTGTCAGTGACATTTGAACTGGTTTTGTGGAGCCAAGTGAAATTGCAGCAGTGTGGATTTGTTTTGATCACAGATCTTTAAATGAAGCCATTCAGGTTGAGCATAATGGTGCTCTCTGTTATCTACATCACAGTCTGATCCTAGGCACAGTTCAGAGCTGAGCATCTTTATGAAGGTCCTGAATGAAACTGCATCAAGTACCAAAAGGTACCATTCCAAGTACTGTCCCTATTTGCCTGATGGATCTCCTAGCAAGTACTGTAGTGCCGTCAAGATCCTCAGCTGCTCAATTTGCTGTGTCTTGTAGCCTGCCGCAGCCTGTAATCTGTCTTTTTTATACTATACAAAAGGCCAAGCTAAGCAGTTTACATAATTGTCTTTCTCTTAGGCTGAACCTGTAGCTAAAATCTGCTTGCCTTATTAGCAGGTTTGAGAGGTGAGGGAGGGTCAGAGTTGCAGTACTTCTCCTTTTTTTTAAACGTGAGTGGTCTGGGCAGTGGTAGATTTAGATAGATTTTTACTGTGAGAACAGACATTAAAGGAAGGTGAGCAAGGTGGGCATTTGTTGATGGGATTGTTCCTTGTTGTGTTTACTAGTTAAACTCAGCTCCTGGTAATAGACAATAGGCAATTCAGTTCTCATGGGAATACAATACCACCTTCAAGCACAGGTGTGAAGGAATGAAATTTTTGGGGATGGAAAAGTTATTTGGACTATGACAAAATATCTCAGATAGCAGAACACCTCATTTCTTCCAGATTCAGTGATGTTTGTTGCAGATGGAGTTTTTGAGCGTTCAGTAGTTTTAGTTTTCAGTCTTAGCACTTTGTAAACTTGCCTGGGGTTCATTCTCTTTCTGTGCTGGGGCTTGATGTTGTACACTGCTACAGTGAGAGCTTGGACTGGCCTGTATTGTAAATCAAGGGCAACTCCGACGAGGGGAGAGAAATAGATGAATCTGACTCCAGCTTATCAGAAGGCTAATTAAGTACTTTATTACACTATGTTATTCTATACGTCTAAAACTAAACCTGCCATGCACTCACTCTTGCTCACAAGTGCACACAACTGCACTCATCCTCTGATTCTTCCATGACTGTCTTGTGGCTGTCCACAGACAGTCCTGACACAGACACACTCTTGGCCCTGATAAGCCAAGGGAACAAAACATCCTCACTTTGGGTAAACAATCTCCATATTGCATTCTGCTTTGGCACAACACAAGCACAGCAAGCAAGATAAGAATTGTGTTTTCTTTCTCTGATGTTCAGAGAATGTGAACCCCAGAAATAGTCTTAGGAAAAAATGTGCCTTGCTTTTCTCCATGAGGAGAAATGTGGCAACAGGCCTGGGCCAGTGCTTTAGGTCAAACAGCTCTGTGCAGCTCAGTTACTCTTGGCTAGAGCTGAGACAGCTCTGTTCATACCAAGTGTTCGTGGTTCTGGTTCACAGTGTTCATGTTGAACTGCATTAATGGCTCAGTGGAATGCTGCTTTGACTTGGATTCCCCAGCTGTCAACTACTTGCAGGGAATGGCAACTTCAAAGAGCTGCAGCTGCTGTTGGGAGCAGGAGGAAGGGCTTGGTGCAAGAAGTGCCCAGGGATGTTGGTAATGATTTTGTCCTCTTCCATCAGGCATACTGTTACCATGGCCAGACTTTGCTGGCAAGTGATAAATGTGGGGAAGCAATCAGATCTCTGCAGGAATCAGAAAAATGTAAGTGTGGTTGAGACTGGAGTACAGGGTCTGATGATACCGTGCCTCTTCTGTTTTGCTGTATTGTGTTAATTTGCTCTCCCATAAAGATTTTATCTGTCACCTGATGGAAATCCAGCACATCTTTGAATAGAGACAGTGTATTTTTTTTTGTCTTACCAAATACTGTCTTTCATAACATTTCTGCAGAAAATTTTCATTTTCACTTCTTAGCCTGGATTAAAGACTGGCTTTGAGCTGTCTGCAATATACAGTATAAAAACCCATAATGGTCTGGTCATCCTGTTTTATGGTCTATATGTTAGAGTAGTGCAGCCATTTCTGCTTTAGAGGTTAAATAGTAAATCTAGATCTTGCTTGTTTATTTTTAACCAGATTTCAGTAACTTATTTCTTTTCTATTAATTTGAAAGGTATATTCAGGGAAGTTTGCAGTAGTTCAAGGTCTTCTGCCCAGTCTTCTCTCTTCAAAGCTATTTATACTCCATTGGCCTGCACTGCATAACTTTACTGCAATGTATAAAAATGCTCAAATCTTCAAAGTGGAAACTTTATTATTAGTTTTAAAAATAAATCAGAAATTTATTAAGAACAAACGAAGATGGATTTCTTGGAGTAAAACAAATACTGTTCGACTGTTCAGAGAAAAGTGCTTCTTCCACTCCATATCAGTTATTCTTGTTTGGTTTGGGGTATCAGCTGTGTGTGGACACCTTCATACCCTCTGTTTTTCTCTACCATGTGGCACAGTTCTTGGGCTTATTGTTGCATTTTGCTCCATACATAAGAATGCTTTCCTGCATCTTCCCACCCAAAAAGCTATCTTTTTCTTTTCCTGTTCCTAGTCACTTGTTGGATGCAGTAAATCTTGAGTGTCTTTGAACTGGTTTGGTTTTGTTTCTAAGAAGAAAGAGGCCTGACTGGATTCTGGTGTCTTCTAAGACTGTAGCACTGTAGAGCAGAACCATGATTTAAGAGGGTCATGTAAATAATTTTTATTTCCTTTGTTTCTTGCAAAGTTTTTGCCAAGGCTGAAGCATTGTGCAAAGAATATGGAGAAACCAAAGGGCCTGGGACTACTGCCAAACCTTCTGGACATCTTTTCTTTAGGAAATTAGGAAGTTTGATTAAGAACACATTAGAAAAATGCCAGAGAGAGAATGGATTTATGTAAGTAATTCATGGTTGGTACAGCATGCTACATGAGGTGTTATTACCTCATTTGCCTTTATTTCAGGATGGGATGGTAAATTTTACTCTCCAGTTGTTAGATTCCTTTAGGGCATGGCATGTAACTTAAAGATAAATTTGCAATTCTATAATTGTCCCTTGGCAGATTTGCAGTGGGTCTGTGCTGTCCCACTCTGTGTCCTGTGCCAGTTCAGCAGGCTGGGCTGGACTGACATCTGGAGAGGTTGAGCAGTTTTCTTTCCTCATTCCTCAGCCACCTGGTTACTGTTCCTTCTGCACAGGACAAAATGTGCAGAAGTTGCTGTGTTTCTCTAATGCTCTCTTCCTGTCTCCTAGATCTAGTAGGCAAAAGAGGACAGAGGGGGAAGTGGAGAAGACCAGTGAGCAATTCTCCTTTGCAAGCAGGGAAGTCAAAACATGGTGCTGCCTTCAGTGAAGATCATGCTTAGGGTGCTAGGAGCTTTATCAGTCCAAGTATAGTTGATATTGTGAATAGGGCTTTCTGTTCATTAATGTCATTCCAAAAAGGGTTTGGAAATACCAAGTTTTTATTTCAGTTGAAAATAATCAAGATTAGTTTGTCTTTAGAGTTCTTTTGCTCATTTATTTCTCCCCTTCTCTCCTGTTATGATTTAGTGTTCCATAATAGGTTTGTTATTTCCATTTTTGTTATTTCAAGACCCGCACAATAGGGGAACTGACTAAATGGAAAGGATGGTCAAGTACATCTAAGCAAACTGCAAATAGAAAGAGAAATGCCCTGCTCTGCTTTGGTTCAAATACCCATTGTCAGAGCTTACAACAAAAGCATGCTGGAGATTTCAGCACGTCCCTGTCCCTCTAGAACAAAACTTGGAAAGAGAAAACAGTGACTGTTTTGGGAGAGCTCTGTGCAGCACAGGAAGTGAGGCAGAGTGTGTCAGTGTGTGAGCTCCTGCTGCCCTGCCAAGGGCAGAGGGACACCCTGAGTCAGGCTTTGCCCTGTAGCCAGTCTTTGGAGGGCTGCTGTGTTGTGATCATCCACTATGGCACATTAGGACTGTTTAGGAAAAGAACTGTCCTCTTCATCTTTGGAAAGTACTTTAAATCTTCATTTGTATTTTGAAGGGTTTTTTTGGACAAAAGATGCTCTTCTCATTGAAGCACTGGGAATAATGGTTATTAAGTAGGAGAAAACCCGCCACACAATTAGGAAACAAACAACAATACTAGGAAGGAGTTACTTTTGTTCTTGTGAACCTTGCTGGCAAAATGCATGTTAGGCAGTGCCTTAATGAAATGAAAGAGAGCAGCAGTGCTTGCCACTGTGAAAACCCAGATTGTTTTGTTTAGAATTGCAAACAAGACTTGCAGAGATGGTGCACTGTATTTTAAATACATTTCTGTATTCTGTTCCAGCTATTTCCAGAAAGTCCCAGCAGAGGCTCCCCAGCTGGAATTGAAAGCAAACTATGGCTTAGTAGAGCCTGTTCCTTTTGAGTTTCCTGCTTTGAACGCACAGTGGATTCCTGAAGCAGTTGCAGCATTTGATCTCACCAAGAGGCCAAAGGAGGACACTGTAAGATAATCCCATGTGATGTTCTTTCCCTCTGGCTTTATTCTGTGTATCATACAGAGTTAGTTTGGTTCTTCCATAAAATTCCCCAGCTCAGTGTAGGAAGCAGACACAAGGCTACCACCTAAACTCCATCCTTCTGTTGTGCCAGGGTGTCGTGGTTTGAAAGTCAGTTAACCTCTGCCACACTGCCAGCATCTGGAAAATCAGCTCATTTTTACCAAGTCCTGTAACATTACAGCATGCTGGACAATGATTATTTTTTAGAAAAGGATTCATTTAAAGATGCTGAAACAGAGAACAGTTGTCTTTTCCCTCTTGATTGGGGTTTACTCAACATTTTTAGCCTTTAAAAGAGAGGGGACTATTAGGTTATAACATGTAAAGTTAGCTGTGCATAAATACTGTGCAGATGCAGTGGTTTGTACTTGTGGTATTTAGTTGGAATTTTTTTTTCATCTTATTTCCAGGCTAAACCAAAACCAGATGAAGAAGTAAAACCTCTGAAGGAACCAAATATAAAGCCTCAAAAAGACAGTGGATGCCAGATTTCTTAAATGCCATAAGTGCTTTGAATTCACTTTGAAACTCTTCATAGGACTCTGGGGCTTTTGTTCTGATCTCCTTTTTTGATTCTCCTCTTTTCATTTACAAAGCTAATTTAATTTACCTTTGTTAATATGTGTCTATCTTGCTTAAGATTGTGGTGGATTTCTAGGAGGTTATTTATACCTGACTTATTTTTGCTTTCAGTGGGATACCATAGAATGAGTGGGCTTAAATGTTCCTATTGTGCCTCTAGGGAGTTTCTTTTTGTGGGTTTAGTTTTACCCACAAATAGCCAAGGAAGTATCATGATTGTAATGCTTGAGGGTTTTTCCATTACCTTATATGCTATATCATGTTCAGTTCTGCAAACAGAAGTTTGCATGAACTGTTACAATTATTCAAGTTTTGTCATTCAGGCTTAGCACCTTGTTGTGTTTGAATTCACCTAATTGTAGTGAGGGAAGAAAATCTGGGTTTGGTTTGTAACAGTCCTATGGTATTTCACAGGACTGGCACAGAACTTGGGAAACCTCAAGTTCTGCATAACAGGAGCACAATTTATATTCTGAAACTATTAGTCTCTTCTCTGTTCTTTCCTCTATAGATTAGGGTTTTTATATCAGAATTTGTAGTAAGGTACCTTAGCTTTGTCTGTCCTTTAATTCAAATCCTTTAGTATCAAAGTGAATCTGAAAGCGATGCAGCAAGCAATATGGAAGTGCTTAAAAGCAAGCATCCCTGTGTCATTCATTCAGAGTTTCTGAATCTTCAAAGCTTTGTTAAGTTTCAGGGCTGCAGACAGCCTAATCTCCTGGCACTGGAATTCCTGAAGCTTTCATGCTAAGGTAATGGATTTGGAAGTTGCTGTGTTTCCATCTGGGTGGTGTCTATAAGAAGCTGCAGGAGAACAGGGAGGAAAGATGAGCTGAAGAGCTGATGGCACAGCTGGGAAGCCGAGCTCTAGATTTCCTTTATGCCCTGTGTAAACAGTGCCTCTTCTCAGGTTTTGCAGTATTGCACTAAAATCAGCTCTTTCTGAAGAAAACTTGTGAGAAGCCAAGCCCAGTCAAAGCTGAGAAAGAAAGGATTTTGTAGAACTTGCTGCTTCTATTTCTGCCTGCTGTGGAAAATGTGACAGCATTCTTCAGTGCTGAGCACTGCAAAACACCCTTGACAACAAAAACGTCTTTCTGATTTGTTGCAAATGCAAAGGCATATGATGCATGTGTTGAAGTTAGAGCCTTGCAATCCCTGGGTACCAGTTGCTACACTTCTCTTGGCCTGAGAAAGAAACTTAGCAGCCTGACAATGTTCACCCTTCCAGCAAACATGATGGCAAATGCACTTACCGTGACGTAAACTGTGAACACATTCCTCACTTCGTACTCTTTGTTCACCTTACACCATGCTGTGTGATTCAGTGCTTCTAAAATCCTTAAATGGGGCTTGGAGACACTTAGCTTAGAGAGCAAGTGTGTAACTCCTTGAAGGCCTGTGGAACAAAAGCTGCCAAGGTGGTTAATAGGGAACTCAAGACTCCTCATGAGATACTGGACCAAATTACAAAATTTGTTGATGCAAAAGGCAAAGAGACTTTTAATACTGGCTATTAACGGGTTGATCTAATGCAGACCCCCTTACTTTCCTTGATGGATTTTTCTTTCTGTCAGTTCTGTACATAAAACTAAGTGTGAGCTGAATTTCTATGGAAGAAGTTTCTGTTCTGCAGGGGCCTAGAGGATAATGAGTATCAAGAAGAATACATATCTGAAATGGCTCCATTTCCTCTGATGCTGCAGGGGACCTAGTGTATGTTTCATGAAGAGTTAGTCAAATCTGTTCCTAACTTGATCAGCTGACTCATTAGACTTCTTGCATTGTTAAATTACCAGCTTAGGTTTTGCCAGAGTAGAGTGTGGAGTTAGTTTTATATAGATTTTAGTTCTAAAACTGTATTCCAGCTGTAGTCATCAACATTTGTTCAGCCTGCCCTCTTTAAGGATCAAGATACAGTTAACTCAGTTTCATAATCACAATTTTTTAGCTACTCATTGTTTTTCAAAATTCTTTGTCAATACGTACACATCTTGACTGAATTAATTTTCTTTCTGTGCAGACTAGATCCTCTTTTCCCTCCTCCCCTCATGTTCCCTTCTATCTGCTACAAACTGTGGCACAGACTTACCCTCATTTGCTAATGCACTTACAGGTCTTGGGACTCATTTCCAATGCAGCTTTTACCCATCCTCTACAGGGTTCCTGTAGAGGAATATCTTAAAATCAAATTAACAAATCATGACTAAGTAGTTCCCAAACATCATGGTAGCAAAGATTATTTTATGGACTTGGAATTCTTTGGACGCTTTCTCAAACCGAGCTGTTTGTCTGAATCAAGTTCACTGTAAATAGTTTGGGGCATAACCAAGTGAATTGTGTCAGATGATGACATTATTTAAGCCTAGCTGTGTAACCTCTTGTGCCATAGCTGTTTCAGTAAATATGATGTAGTAGTTGAAAAATAGAATAATGGAACTAATTAATTGACTTAAAATGTGTTGCTTTTCAAGACAAACTTTGTTTACTTGTAGCTGAAATCCTGTGGCAAGCATTGGATGGTTTTGCCAAAAAATAAGAAGCTAGAGACTGTTTAGTTTGCAAAGTAGAGAGAGCTGTGAGGCAATGAGCAGCTTTCTCTTCTGGTTTTGCTGGGAAGTAGCAGGAATTACTGTAAATAGGATATAGATTAACTGTCCAATATGCTTAAGAATATGAGTGAATGATCTGGGAGTTTCAGTGAATCTGGAAACCCAGCAGCCATGTTCCTTCTCTTATAGTTCCCTGTAGTAATTTTTAAGAGTTGAGGTATTTTGAATGGTGACTTTTTAATGCTCTAATGCTGCAAGAGCCTGTTTTTGTGTCCTCTCTCTGGTTTCAGAGGCTCTCATGGCTAAACCTGCAAATCTTGTTGGTGTAAATAATCTTAAAAAATTTGTGCCCCATCTGAAGCAGGATAGAACTGCAGCTGAATAAAATACAGAGTGCTGGACCCCCTGTTTTGTGCTTTAAGAAAAGCAGTGATTGTCTTTAACCTACTGTAAACCAAACCATTAAGCTGTTAGTAGGATTTCTATTTAAATACACTTCCTCCATGTTTTGTGTTCCTGAGTTTTCAGTAGTTACTCTCCATCCAGCATGTGACACACATACAGCTGAGGGACTAAACCTGGCCCTTGGATGCTAATGGCTGCCTCTCACTGGATTTGGTAGAGGAGTTTTGCCTGTCAGCCTAGGGATGGTGTTTGGTCACTTGGATGTTCAGCATGGAGCCATGTGTCTGTAACAATGGTAGTTGTTTGTACAACAATCAGGAAAATGGATTCCTGTGTCTGTAGAATAGAGACAACTTTGCACTTTAGAATTTTCTTGTATTACAAAATTGGTACAATACAATATGCTTGTAAATAGTCCTTCCTGTCATTTTGATTTCAGTACTGCGCTATGGATAAGGTTTTAATGGGAAACATTACTAAAATGTATTTTTAATTGTCTGTGTGTGCTTCAAACTCGTGAAGCATATCTCTGCCTTTAGTATTGGGGAACATGAGCGGAGGCAGTAGCTTATCTGTCTTCCATGGGAATTCCAGGAGGTGAAGACTTTCTGTCTGTTGGCTGCAGGGTGGAACATGTCATCCCACCCCTGTGTCTGGTATCTAAACTGATGTTTCAGCATTAACATAAATCCTGTTCATGCCTATTAATTATCCCTAAAAAGATTCTGTCTCTAAAGATCACTCTTAAATTACCATAGTAGCATAAGCTGGTTTTTTTTTCCTTTGCTGTGTTTTTTCCTGTCACTGGCCCAGCTGAGGGAGGAATAAAGAGCAGTGAGTAAGACTAGCATGAAAAAGCCCTTGCAGTGTATCCCTGTCTCCAAGTTGTGAGTGCAGTGTGTAAAGGCCTTTCCACAGTGACCCTTTGCTTGTCTCAGACCTTTCCCTGCTGGTGATGCTCTCAAATTCAGCAAAGGTCCCATGGCAACTCAGGGTACCCCTGATTAGCTGTTTATGTAGGAAGGCCTCCCTCCTTTGGTGTTGGTGCCTTCATGGATTACAAGCTTCTAGAAGCCATCCTGTATTCTGAGTAATCCCACTTCAATGGAATTAGCTCTGAGATCACTGACCAAGCAGTCTTACTTTGTGAAGACAGTCACCATGCAATCTTAAGCTTCATAGTTGGAAAATTTGTATATAGCCACGAAGTCCAGAATGCCATTTAAAATAAACAATCTTCAAATATCACATTTATTTCATTATTTAAAATTTTACATACAGTAGCAAGAAAGAGGCTCTGTTTTGATTGTTACTTTCTGCAATTTAATGCAACTTTGTTATTATAGAGAATACTTAATCCTTGCTTAAAGGAAGACTTAAATAAGGAAGATCCATGAATTGGGTGCCTATGGAAGTAGTAGCTACAAGGAAGCATGTCAAGTCCTGAGGCAGGAAGAGAGGAGATGGGGTTTCCAAATTCTTGTTTAGGGAAAAAAAAAGTAATTAAGCAGAATTTCTTAGGGCTGTGCAACATCCCAGTACTTGCCAAGGTCTGTGACATTGTGGGATGTTCTATTATACTATATCAAGAGGCTTATTTGGGAATAACTTCTCTGATATTCTGCATAGAGCCCCACTAGCACAGCAGGCTCAGTCTTCCCTGTCTGAACCAGACATGCATATGCTGCTGTCTCCAGGAGTCCCATCTGTCTCTCACAGCCATGTGGTGGTCTTTAATAATTTTGTTTCATACCTCCAATCCTTCTGTCTGGCTTTCCCAAATAAGGACTCATTTGCAATGTCCATGTTGATGGCCCCTGGAATGTAAGGCTGCCCTTGCTTTGTTGAGTTACTCTCAAATCTCAAGGTCAGGGACCTTGTCCTCTGTGACACCTGGACCCTCTAGTCTGCTGGCTGTGCTTCCCCAGTTTCTGCCAGCACCACTTAGTCAATACCTTCTCCCCAAACACTGTCAAAACCTGCATAACAGCACCAACAGAGCCCTCCCAAATGGATAAAAAATTCCCACAGGACCCTGCTGGAGCGATGGCCACCAAGGGGCAGAAGTACTCATGTTTTCCTGCAGTTTTTCCACACAGCTGCCCAGCCTCAGACAGTGTGCACTCTGGAACAGCACTGCAGCTTTAAAATGGGAGGAGGTGTCACAAGTTACACCTTCTACATCATTTCATGTGGAACATCTCTGTACTTACTGACAGGGGGGCATCTAGGAGCCCATGCATGCTTGTGACTAGGAGAGCAGCTACCCCTCCATCAAGGACATTGCCAAGGCCATGGAGCAGGAGCACTGACAAGCAGAGACGATCTCTTGCCCTGTGTCCCAGCATCTGCTCTATCCCAGGGCCTGGCAGCCTCTCCAGGGCATCTGCCCTTTAGGAAGAAGATGCTGTGTACATCTCTGTGGGGTTTCTCCAGGGTCATGGGCTGGTTTTCTGTGGCAAGGATTTGAAGTGGGAAGGCTGCAGGGGCAGCTTCTGTCAGCAGCAGCTGCCCTCATGTTGGCCAGAGCCTATTCCAGCCAGCCCCAAGACAGAGCCACTGCTGGCCAAAGCTGTGTCCATCAGCTGCCTGCTCATGGCTGTTGGGAAGAGGCCATGAGGTAGACAATGAGGCCTTGGGCAGCTGCAAATTTGAACTAAGGGCTTGTCTCCTCTGCACACTGCCCTGCCAGCATGCCCCAGCAGGCTGGGGGTGCACAGGAGGCTGTGAGGGGACACAGCAGGGCAACTAACCCCCAGTGACCAGAGGGAATTTCCACAGCCTATTATGCCATGCTCAGCAATCAGACCATGGGGATGGAGGTTGGCAGGGGCTCCCTTGGCTCAGAAATTGGCTGGGCATCAGTGTTTTTCTTGGGTTTCAATGGGTTTTTTTTCTTTGTGTTTTTTTGGTTTGGTTTTTTTGTTTGGTTGGTTTTTGTTTTGTTTTAATGTAGTTAAACTGCTTTTATCTCAACCCACCAGTGTTTTTACCTTTCTGATTCTCTCCTCCAGGGCTAGGAAGTGGCTGTGTGGTGCTGAGCTGCCAAGCAGGGATAAATCATGACAGTCCTCTGTAAAACCATAAAAGCAGTGCCCTGTGCAAACAACATCTGAATGATGGGACACAAACAGCATATGCACATCAGGACTGCAGCAGGAAACAGGAGCTTTAGCTGGGGATGTTTATAAAAAAGTCATGAGCATGACAAGAAATCTCCACACAGGAAAACATCAGTATTAAAAATGGAGACAGTCACAAATACAGGGATTGTGGTACTCACAAAGACCGCCAAGTGAGTCTTCCCATAGCCACATTTAATGACACAACTGAGGTTGATGTGAACCTTTTGTCCACAGAGCTCAGTCATGCAGTTGTGAATTTGTGGGATAAAACATGGAACTTTGCCATTTTTGTCTTGTTTGGTTTGACAAACTGGCAAACAGAATACAGGTGATGTATCTCCAAGACTTAGTTCTTACCAACCTCAGTGTACTGTTGGCTGTTGTATACACTAACTGTTGTCACCTTATTGCAAAAGTTCCATACCTTCTTGGTGATTTCTCATAGGCCGTTCCTCACAGCACTGACTCCTTCCTCTTCATAGCATAGCCAACAAACTCCAACTCCCATCTTAACCAGCTAACCCACTCTTTGGTAGCACTCATCCTCATTGGACACAGCTGTGGCCTGTTAAGGACAGGCCTCTTCCTAATCTTTGGTGATTAGTACAGCTGCAACTCCTCAGGAGTGAGATTACCTTCTGCACTATCTTTATTTTCTTACATTCTATCCCCTCACAACTAACAAGTCTATCAAAACCTGCCACCCATGGTAGGATTATTTAAAGTGAATTATAGATTAGCTGAATCTGGCCAGTCTGAGGAGATCAGTTAAAAGAGGCTACAGGTTTTCTTTGCAAGGTGGTAGATCATATTGCAAGCTGAATGGTACAGAACTGTGTTTGATGCAACTTCACAGATTAACTTATTTTTATGCTCAAAATTAAAGCCTTCTTGTTTCCATAGTTCAAAGTTGGAGTCTGTATCTCTGGTTTGGGACAGTTTGAATTGCAACCATTTAATTCCTTAGGAAGTTAAAGTTTTTGCTTTTCTGTTTAAAAAATTTAATATGATTGATTAACTTACTTTAAGGATGGATTAACTGGAATGCAATCACTACTCAAGCAACAAAGCTGGCACTTTGCTATTTTTTTCTCCTTCTTTTAATACTTACTGGTGGTGTCTGAAGGGATTATTACCAGGATTTAAAACCTTTCATGATTTGTAAAATTAGCTATTTTCTTTTGTTCAACTGATACAAACTCTATCAATACAATTCAGACTACATTGCATAGTATCAGCTTTTTCCAAAGATTACATTTTACTGTACCCACAAAGGAGCTTTTGCATGCTCAGATGCAGCCTTTGTGGATGAAAACAGCAGAAAACCATGGTTATCATACAGATAGACAGCAATCAGTGTGTGGTGTGTTAGGTATGGTATGAAGTTTGTGCAAGCTTTACAGTTGGACCAGTGTGGCAGAAAGCACTTGCATAAAAATCAGAATATGATGATTCTAACCAAGGGTGGACCAAGAAAGATCAAGTCATTTTTGCCAGGTTTGTAAAATTTGAGCCATGTATCACTAGGTTTAGTCAGCCTGACTAAGGACTTTCTTGCTCCTATATTTCAAACTGCAGAAACTTTTAAATATTAATGAATTGACCAGAAAAAGAATCCACATAAAGCTTAAAATCAGATTACATGAATTCCTGTGAAAAGTCTTAATGTAATACATGGTAGGTCCTTAGGAATGTAAGAGGAAATTAATGAACAGAGAAAGGGGAAAATGTTGAAATCAAAGCCACACATTAAAATTCAAATCATTTGCTTTTGGCAACACAGCTTTAAAAACCTCCATGCTGTAACTATTAATGGAAAAGCCTCTCTACTGGCAAGGCAGATACAAAATCTCCCTGCAGCTTCCACAATCACTTCTGTCTCCTGCTGAAAGAAAAAATCTTGGTAAGAAAACACTTTCTAGAGAGATTTTCAGGTAAATATGACAGAGTTACTGAGTGACATGTCTGAAATGAGCCATCAAGGACTGTTATTGGGTTTCACCTCTTCCCCTCCATCAGCTCAGAGAACATCCTGACCAAGTGCACATGGGCAGCACGGCCTGTGGAGGTAGCCAATGGCATCCACCTACTGTAGGCTGGTAGCCTACATTGGCTACCAGCTACAAATAATTGTGTGCCCCTATGCTCGTTCAGTTGTGGGGAGTTCTGATTTACAATTTACACAGACTTGGCTCTTTCTACCCAATGGATGCACTTTGCCTGTTTTTAGTATCATCTGGAGATAACCACAACAGAAATAATAAATAATAATTAAGTAAAAGATAGGGGGTTTAGGTGCTTTAAAAAACAAATAGAAATTGCATTTGTGGCCATGGAGGTGTTGATATTCCATAGCCACAGCAATAACCTTCAAACTGCTCCTCACTGCCACACAGAGTTGAGATGTATGTGCAGGCAGGTTTCAAGGAAAAATAGTGCATTAGATTGAAACCTGCACTGGGACTATAGGAAGAAACCTTCCCTAGGATTTCATGTGTCCAGCTTTTCTTTTGGATAAGGTAAATAATGCATAGTTAGAGTGCAGGAACAATTGATTTTGCAAATTGTTAATAAATAAATACTAATAAAATGAGATAATTTTAACAGACTCTTGAATGCCAATGAAAACTTTTGAACCCAGTGCTGGGTATGCACAGAACTGCTGAGGGACCTGGCCTGAAAAAGCTCCCCCTGCATGTTGCAAAGAAGTCTCAGCCACAACTGATTTTAATGCAAATGAGTTGATTATTATAAATAAAGTAGATATTTTTGTTTTCTCTTCCCTCACAACTTTATTTTACTCATTTACAGTTAGTCCAGAACTCAGACTTAGAAGAGCATGAAAAATTTACCACTGACTGAAAAAAAAATTGTTTAAATGGAATGTTTGATTCTTCCTGGCCTGATTACAGGAATACAAATAAAAAATTATTCCATGGAAATCAATGTGTCTGTAGAAAAGTAATCTCAATATAACAATGAAAATCTATCACCCTGTGAGGTACAAGATTGCCGTAAATAATTGTTGGTCTATTTCCCTCATTTCTACTTTCAATGAACAACACTGGAATGTGAAGTTAAACTTGCTGTGTTCTAACCTTGCATTGCAAATAAGGCCTTCCTGGGGCTCCTGGATACTCTGCTGTCACAGGCACCTGCCCAAGTGTGTGTTGGGGGAGAGGCACACAAAACCACAAGATTTCCCAGCAGGATGGTGCCCAGGAAGAGGCAGGGGCTCCATCCCTCAGCAACAGCCATGGCAAAAAACTGGACATGGTGTGGAGAGAAAGCTAATGAGGACAACCACACTTGCTGTGCAGAGAAGAGCATTTGAGGGTCCTTGGACATACTACAAAGCCATTCTCTCCAGGGGAAAAACAACCAACCCAGCAGCTTTTATGATCTTATGCCAGGCAACCTCTTCCACATGAAACAGAAAATAGTTGAGCCTTTATGTGCATTTTTGCAATAGGCAATATCCCAAACTCAGCCTGATCCGAGAAAGTTTTTTGATGGGTCACTGACTTCATGACACTGTACAGGATTAACTTGTCTAACCATACCCCATTACCTTTGGGAATGTAGATGACACAAAACTCTTCCCAAAACCTTTTTCATCTCTAAACCTTTTTCCTGTCACCAGTTCTCTGAGAGTCCCTAAAGTGCGTGGTTCTGTTGCAACACTTCTGGTTCTATTAGTGGTGTTTGCTTTGGGGATAATGTAAGATAACTCCAAATATCCTTTACTTATTCCTGCCAGTAAGCAAACAATCTGCCCTGCTTTGTTATGCTGCTAGACTGGTTACTGATGGTTGCAACAATGGTGCTGTACAGGACATTCAGATGATCCAAGGTAAGTCCCAGGACCTCTTGAGGAAACACCTCATAGATGATCAGCTGGGTGAAATTTTGTGACTAAGGATGCATGAAATGTGTGGTGGAGTTTTTCTAGCAATAAAATTCTACAGAAAAGATGGGACCTTTTTTTAATGTGAAGATAACAGATAATGGACTTTGTAATTTTAATTTCCATTTTCATTACCTATCAATGAAGTGGTCCCAAAAGTTATTGAAACTTGAAACTGTCTGAATCTGTATTTGAAGTTCAAGTTAGCCAGTTTAACTTTAGAGAAGAATCACACATGGGCTCTTGCAATTTAGGGGCAACACAACTTCCCTGAAAGCCTGAAGTGTCAGCTTGTGCCAGTTCGCGCTTTAAAGTGAATGTCTGCTTTGTAAAAGTGATATCTAAAACTTGTAGTGTAGTTTTCCAAGTTTTAGGTGTGATACAACTGAATTTTAGAACAGGACCTCAGCTCTGGCAGCATATTCTGAGATCTTTTCCTTTAGCTTGATTCTTGTCCATATAATTCTATTCTTATTTCTGTTTAACAAGATTTAAATTTGAACCCTTGATACATAAACCTATTTAACAGCAGGCTTGCTTAGTGGACGGAGTAACTTGAGAGGAAAAGGCTAGCACACGAGTTTGGACTCTTGAAACATGAGCCAGAGGTGATTGCAGCTCACCCTCCCTGCTCTAATGCAGCTTCTTGCAGCTCTTTGCTGCTAAAGCAAAACTTGTTCATTTCTAAAATGTAATAGCAGATTTGCTGATGATGTTTCCACACTGTTGCTTTTCAAGATTTATTTTAACAGTGTTTTGTGGTTTATTATACTGCAAATGTCGTGTCACTATTCACCATGTAAGCTACAGCTATAAATCAGCCTTATGTGGTGGAGTCTTAGTGCAAGGTAAGTGGAAGCACTGGGACAGTTATCATTTTTTAAGTGTTCCTAACAGAAGACACCTACATTAGTTGCCCTTTATTTAATAAATGTTTTACTGGTTTATCTTCAGCAACATGGAGATAGGGGAGAAAGCTCTGAGGGAAATGACATGGACTTTTTTGAGTGACAAAAGACACCTTGGGGTACACTGTTGAAGATCAATAAAGAATCAATAAAGAATCAATAAAGAATGTTTTTCTCACAACATGTTTGTGCAAATATGAATGAAGTTTCAGAATGTGACCCAAAAAGTGTCTCAACAACTAAACACCGATTCTTGTTGTTCCAATATATCTCTGATTAAAGTAATTTAATAGGTTAGGAGTGAATTCTTACCCCCTTGTGGCACAACACATCCCCTCCCTTTGCCCAGCCAGCAAGATTTAATGTGAAGTAGAGAAAAAACAACAATCATGGAAGAGAAAGGGAGTTTTGTGAGGAAGAACATCACCTCAGTGGCATCTACTGCTTTATTTAAGCTAAAGGGATCTCTGGAGCTTGTAATCTGTTTCCCATTAACTGAAGTGTGGTTGTGTTCGAGGGTCCCCAAGACGAGGTGAGAGATGAGAATCTTGACTCCATGTTTCAGAAAGCTGATTTTTTATATTATGATATATATTATATTAAAATGCTACACTAAAACTATACTAAAAAGAATAGAGAGAAAGATGCATCAGAAGGCTTAGAAAGGAAGAGAAAGGAATGATAATAAAAGCTTGTGACTGCTCACAGCCTCAACACTGCTGGACCAATGATTGGTCATTAAGTAGAAACAATCCACATGGACCAATCAAATATGTACCTGTTGGTAAACCATCTCCAGACCACATTCCACAGCCATCAGATAGTTATTGTTTACATTTCTTTCCTGAGGCCTCTCAGCTTCTCAGGAGAAAATCCTAGTAACAGGATTTTCATAAAATATCACAGTGACACTGAAACTTATTTTCTGATGCATGGGTCTTGGAGCTGTCATTAGCTGATGACTTCTGAACATGGAAAACTTCCTCCTTGGACTACTACAAAGGAATTCAATATCCTGATGTCCCTAAACCAGCCTGCAGTATCTTCGGTCTGGGCAAATGTAGGTTTGTTTTTTTTTTTCTCATTCCTCAAAATAACCAAGTAGAAACAGAAAGAACTTTGACTGACTGGAAACATGTAAAATTTACCTATATTCAGCAAAGCAAGTAGTTGAACATTAAAAATAGTGATTTTCTTAATTCTCGCACTCCAGGTTCCATATTTTAGTTGCAGAGTAATGTGTTGGTCAATATTCATAAAGAAGGTAGATTTGCTTTATAGATAAACTAATAAAAGAAAAATACTTTTATCCTAGTTGATATGCTGCTGCAGTAATCTCCTATGAGATACTTAATATTGTCCCAAGCTACTCTTGGTTACACATTTTTGTTTGCTGGTATGCCTGAAGAACGTGAGGGGAACCACTGGATTATGTAAAGTACTATGCAAGACAAGTTTTCTGGACATGTTTTGAAGGGATATTTAAATTATGCTTTTGCCTGACATTTTCCTGGTAGTTGAAAAAAAGCATGCCCAAAATTTGAGTTTTCACGGGCCTGTGTGGTTTCTGGCTAGCTAAACAGAATAAACAAAATTTTCCAGCCGCTGGGCTGTCAGTTGAAAATGCAAATCAGTGTTAACACTGTTGCCTGCCCTACCTTTTTCCTTTTCCCTCCTTTAAAAACAAAACAAAACAAAACAGTCAGTCTCAGTGTAACGGTTTATAGCATGGGGATATTTAGAAGGGCAATATATCCTCGCAAAAGCTGTTTTCTCTCTCAACTAGGTGTTATAGATATGTCAAAATTCATAGGCGAATAAAGTGATAATATACAAATAATATCCTGAATGTAATACCGTTATAAATATGAACATACTGAAATATACTTCTATTTTTAAGCTAAGGTTGGTTATGAGAATATTGAGGGGTTTTACAACTATATATGAACACTATTAAAGGAAACTTGCCCAGGCTAGTTCTCAAAGCTAAAGAAAAGAGTTTACATTGCAGCTCTCAGGAGTTGGGAAACCCTTTGTCCTGCACATACCACACATAATCTTGCTGCATTTACATGTGAAGGAGAGGAGAACACAGGATCTAGGAAATCTTAACTAAGTCAGGAGTAAGCCATCAGCGGCACACCTGGCCACAGATAGCTAGAGGGGATAACATATTTTATGATAATCTATTCAAGCCTATAGTCTGTTTCTGGGAAATCTGTTAACATGTAAAGGACTACCGGTAAGAGACTGTTTAACTTGTATATCTTCCCTGATGTGGGTTTATGTATTGTAAACGCGGCTCTTAAGCTTCCATCTAGCAGAAGACAAGAAGCCTATGAATTACTCCCAAGACATCGAGAGCGGACCTTCTTCCATCTGATAGTATTATCCTTGGACCTGAGATGCTTTGGGACTTATTTGATTATGAAAACGGCAAAGGACATCATCATCTGCGGCAAGAATAAGAGTATAAAAACTGGACTCGGACACAGCTACAGTGTGCCACTACCTCTCTGACGCAACAGCGGCTCAGAGTTGCGTTCGTGTGTCACCCAGAGCCTAAGTCCCAGGCTAGACTCTGTCCGATTGGATTTGTGGCTGACCTAAATTTTGTCATTTGAACGCGAAATAAATTTTATACTTTGTTTCTTTATAATAATTTGGCTCTCGCAAATTATTGATTTAATTGGCAATTATGTTTATAACATAGGGAAAACCAAGACAGAAATACAATCACTGAAAGCAGATGTTTCATTCATCCACATGCAAATCATCACCATAAGTCATGCTTGAGTCTCACAGGAAAGACTGGAAGTGACACAACCTCCAAAGCAAAACTGAGAGCTCAGTCTTTTTCTGCATAACATGTGCTGTGACTGATTGAAAGCTGTTCATTTTTCATCTCTCTCTTTCACCAACCAGCTGCTGAGTGTCTCATTTCCTTGATGTTTCTGCTTTTTCCTAATTTCAGAATTGGAGAGTTGAATTTGTCACTTTTCGGCTCCTGCCGTATAAACCAGTGGTCAGACTCAATATGTGCCCCAGTACGATAGCACACTCCACAGGCCTGGCTGCACTGCTGGATGAAATACCAAAACTGAAATGATTTCCATTACACAGAACCACTGTCTTATGATAATTCTGTTGCACTTATGATAATTCTGTTAATTATGATAATTAAGTCCCAGGATTTGAGAAAGTAATTCTGTGGTAAAAGCAGTGGAATTTATTCCCATTAGTTATTCTAGTTATTCTCTGTGGAGCTTTTAAAAAAAATGGTGGTTTTTGGTGTTTTTTTTTTTTTTTTTCTTTTCATTTCACTTCTCTTTAGAATCATATGTCCACTGGAGACAGAACTTTTACAACTATGCTGTTCCTTGTTCATGTTCTGAATGACATCTTTCAGCCAGAGCTCTGATTTTTTTGTTTCAGCTAAGGCTGCTAGGGGAGGCTACTGTCCTCACTGTACATGATAAACCTTGGGAAGGAACAGCTATTTCCCTCATTAGTTTTGATGTTTCACTGCAAGGCAGAAAATGCCCACACTGGTATTGCTACGTCTGGGGTCCCCATTTATTATCGTGGGTCTTCTAGGCAGTTAGGACTTGCTGAAGGGAAGGAGAGATCTTGACTCCATTTCAGAAGGCTGGTTTATTATATTCTGATATATATTACATTAAAAAAGACCACACTATAACTATACTACAAAGAACAGAGAGAAAAGAATCATTAGAAGGTGAAACAGGAATAGAAAGGAATGAATAACAAAGTTCTGTGACTCCTAGAGAGTCCAAGAGCTGCTGCTTTCTTGACTGGTCACCAAGTAGAAACATCCCACATTGACCAATCGAGAAAGCACCTACTGCATTCTACAGTAGCAGATAACAAATTGTTTACACTTGAAGCTGAGGCCTTCTCAGCTTCTCAGGAGAAGAAAATTCTAGCAAAGGGATTTTCATAAAATAACACAACCACACACTGGCCCTTTGCTTGCAGAGCTGTGTTTGTTTTTCTCCTGATTTCATAAGTAAGCAAAGCATAACAGAGGAGGCCTGTGGTCAGCAATTTCTGTCTGGGTCATATCCACCTCATCCAAGCTTTTGACAGACTTGGGCAGTCTTCTGCAGCTTAAGGACTGTCAGGTTGTCTCTGGCTACTGCTGAAAGACAGATATTTTCTAGTTGTTGACAAAAAAAGAAAGAAAAAGAAACTCTGGATCCTAGGCTATGTCCTTGCTAACCATTTAAAATGTTTTTTTCTGGAGAATACCCAGTGCTCATCAAACTGGGTATTTGGTGAGTAATAATCTGGTTGCTCAAACCTGCAACGAGGGGCTCTACCGTAGCATTCCAACAAGCCTGCACTAAATGCTTTGACAAAAAACACACACTCTCTGAAATGAAATCTTACTTACTGTGGTGTTATTAAAGTGCTAAACTGTCGGAACCCAGGACTCTCCTCTGGGTGTCCTGGATGGCCAGAGCTGCTGGCAGGGGGCTCTGAGACCCTGGCATGCAGCCAAAGACACACGTGGGGTTTGGATCTTAGCCCATGGAGCAAGTTACTAACTCTGTATGAAGAATTACAAGCCACACACACACAAGTTTAGATAGCATAGTAGAGATAGTCACGAAGTGAAAGGAAGGATTTTTGAGTGCTGTACAGGGGGGTTTTAAGCCTTGTACGCAGGGGTTCAAGTTTTGTACATGGGGGTCAGGAGTTCTAAGATGGAGGGACTTGGGTGTGCCCTGTCCTCCTTCTTTCTCCTTCCTAGCCTCCATGTCTTTGGTGATGTTGGCACTCACAGATTGGTTTAGAGTAGAAAGTCACCATTCAATATAGATAGTAGGTATTGGAGAAAAAGCATAAACATATAGTACGTAATATATGATATAAAAGATAGCACCAGCCTCCTGGGAGGAGAGAGTGCCTTTGTCTGAGCTGCTGAACGGGCCACAGCAGTTCAGGGAGAAGAATCTTGTAGATAACCAACAATAAACAACCTTGAGAACAGACAACAGAAGACTACTGAGTCTTTCTTCGAAGGCACGGGTTGGAGGAGGGACTTTTCCATCTTTCGGGGTCATCCCAATCCGGGGGTGAAACCCCACACTAAACAAACAGACAAACTCAGAAGAGCTGCTAGGATGTGGGTGGGTGAATAAATAAGCTTTGATGCTAATGTCAGTCAATGCTAATTTCTATCCTTTGAAGAAAGTGTGATAAACACAGCAGTCAGAATTGTGAACTGAAATTGCTCTAATTAAATTAGATTTTTACTAGAATGAAAGCAGCTGAGGACCTTGTTTTGTTTTCTCTTTATCTGGACCAATTCAGAGAATAGTGACTTTCCAGTTCTTTCATGGCCAGGTAGGAAAGATTTGTTACATATAATCAAGGATCTGAATGTGCACAATTCTATACA
Source organism: Motacilla alba alba (assembly GCF_015832195.1). Lineage (NCBI taxonomy): Eukaryota > Metazoa > Chordata > Aves > Passeriformes > Motacillidae > Motacilla > Motacilla alba. The sequence goes on from NC_052018.1 coordinate 96,040,902, forward strand.
TTTCTATTGTATAGAATTCCATATTCATATTCACATTCCTTTTGTCGTATTTGCTACCCACAATTAGCATCTTAATTTAGAATCTGAGAATCTGAGATCTTCAAGGGGGAATTATCTGTACTGGCCATTAAGTGCTTTCTCTGCAGTATTATGGGGAGGTGACATAACTCAGTCATGTGCACTTCTCAAGTTTATGTGCTACAGTAAAAGACAGACAAGGGTATTTCAAGGTTAAGAACTATTTCACTGCTGATGAGAATAATAACTAGCCCTCACTGTAAAGAAAGGCATGAGGGGATAAAAGCTATAAACCTGAAGTCAGATGACCTCTGGATAACCTTTCATCTTTTGTCTCTTCCTCAGAAATCACCTTGTTCCTTTTTGTAGATGGATAGAAAGACCTGTTACTCCAAGCCTTGCAAATTTACTTTGTAAATGAAATTGTCATTTGGCTCAGATCTGGGGGGCTACTCCTTTTCAGTAGATCTGAAAATGAAGAAGGTGATAAATTATTTCAGTACTTTTTTTAAATGAGACCATTATTTTCCAAAGCAATCTAATTAATTACAGAGAACAGCATAGCCAAAAGTAAACAACTGATATATATAGACATGTGTTTGATTTGTCAGTGCTATTGATTTTAATTTAATTAATGTAAAAGAGATCTGTGTCAGAATTTAGTGCCATAAAAGAAAAATGTGAATTTATATATTGCTAGATTTATATAGAGAAATATGATATTAATGTACCTTCTACCGGTGCCATGTATCAATTTCCAAGATGCATTAATTATCTGATGAGGAGAAATTCGATTAATTACACAATCTCTTCCATGAGTGGGCACTAGATGGCACTGAAAGATAGGAGCTGGGGTGCGGAAATTTTCTTGATGTTTGCACACTTCAATGGAGGATCACTGCATGAATATCCTGTAATCTATTCTGTGGTGGGGGGGGGGGGGAAGGAAGAAAGGAAAAAGTCACAGGAATTAAGGAATTACAGAAGCTTAATTGCATGACTCAGTTGTTTCTTGAGTCTATGGAAGAAATTGGTACAATTAGAGGCGAAGTGGCATTAAGGGACCAGGGCTGACAGCAAAGTCCTTTGCAGATGGGAGAAATGTAACTTTCCCTCTCTCTCTTGATCATGTTGCTTCACAGAAAAATCTGATGGGAGAAATGTAACTTTCTCTCTCTCTCGGTCATGTTGCTTCACAGAAAAATCTCCTCCAGAATTCATATGCTCCCTCCCTGTCACCACAGCGCTCCTTGAGTGCAGTTCTAGTCCCAAACTTGACAGTGTTAAAAACATCAACTTTCACAACATTTTAGCCTTTGGTTCTGCCCCATCTGACCAAAGGCAAAACCTTGGACTGGTGGAGGAGACACAGCAATTGCTGTGTTCAGGAGGAGGCCTGGGTCAGAACTGGAGATTACAATGAGCCCTCAATAAAAACCACTCCAAATGAATCCCAGCAGGAGAATTAGCAGGGAACGAGGGGATTGGAGTCTGACTCAGGCTGCAGACTCTGGCTCTCAAACCATCAGCAGCCTGATCTGTGTGTTTCACATGCTTCAGAAGGGTTTTTGGAGAGCCAGTTACTCTCAGGACAGGATGAAAGTGAAACAGCTCATCATGTGCAAGGGATCACTGCAGATTATCCTCTGTGTTACTACAGTTTTAAAAATTACAAAGACGTACTTTTATTCCAACTGCAAAAGGAAGTGCTCAAAGGTGAGGAAACTCCGCATTTGTGTTTTGGCCCGTTCTGTGCACTAAATAAGAAAGACCCCTTTTGGGACAGAAAAGTATGCAACCATGTAATTAAAAATTGAGGCCTATGCACAAATTGGCACAACTACGTCTGGAGCAAGCTTTTTCTAGGAATTCAGCACCAGGTTTATCTGTATAGATAATGTTTCCTCTGTGCAATTTCATGTGCAATATTGACATGTTTTTAGAGATGAAGGGTAGTCCATTACATGGACTCTGATCTGTGTCACCACCTAGGATGAAACTGTCTGAGGGTCATTGTGGCCCTTGCGGTGTAATCGCCTAAGATTAAAGGGGAATCCTTTAAATCCCAGACACGACTTTCCCACAGTTTCAATACATTTTTAAAAGTGTGTCTCTTAGGCTGTGGCTCTTTGGGGACGTTTGGACATGCTCCGTTCATCGCAGCCATTACCTCAGGAGCCAGGCGGGCTGCGAGAGGTGGGGCGGGCCCTTACGCCACGCTCAAGATGGCGGCCCGCGGAAACCGGGCCAGGCGCCACGCTCAAGATGGCGGCACCGGCCGCCCCGCCTTCCCCCGCCCCGCCGGCTGTGACTTCCGGAGGGAGTGGGAGAGGGTGTCCGTCCCATGGTAACTGCGCTACGGTGGGGACGCTGCGGCCGCTTTTCGCGTCCTGCCGCCGCCCGGCCCGCGACGACGGGCAGCCGCCGCCTCTGGGGCCGCGCCGCCGGCAGCCGCCAGGTCGCGAGGTGAGAGGAGCCCGCCGGGGCAGGCAGGCCCTGCGGGGCAGTCTCTCCGCGCCGCCGAGGTACCAGGTCGGGCCGGGGGAGGAGGCGGAGGCGACGGACGCGGCGGCGGCCGCGCCGTGCCCGTGTAGCGGGGGAGGAAGCCCCGGTCCGGGGGCAGCGCCCCGGGGAGCCGCGCCCGCGGGACAGCGGCGGCCCCGCCGCGGAGAGAGCCCTGCTGGGGGCGGCGGTGCCCTTGTGTCGGTTGAGCCGTACCTTAAAATATCTTATAAAAATGAATTAATTCTTCACCTTCACTGCTGAATCTTTTGTATTTATTTTACTGGGATTTAGGGCCTTTTAATTTTTTCTCTTTATTTAAAGGTGTTCAAGTACCTAACTTTTTTCGTTCGTTACGGGCTGAGATGTGATCAGCCTTTCGTGTGCTCCTACCCTTTGTTCAGACACACGGTGCTTGTAGTTGCCTGTTTTATTTGTTTGGAGCAGACTCCTTGAGAGCAGGTCTACAGGCAGTGGTTTCGAAAGGGAGCTCATATGGCACCCTTTGTCTTGGGAAATAAGGATACGGTAATTCCCGACTTCTGGTCGCACAACCGGTGTTGTGATAAGGTTGCTCATTGCTTCCAGTGGCGGTGGAAAACGCTGGAGGCGTTGGAGAGAGCATTAGGGCCGAGATCTGTCCAGAGAGGTGTGGAAGTTTCTTCAGTTTCTGGATTCAGTGCGAGCAATCAGTTCCCATGTTTTCTGTGGAGTTGGCACTTGCAGGTAGTGCAGAAGCTCTCTCTGTACCCCACTTTAGGAATGGCTTCGTTCCTGCGTCAGGGACAGCTCACCTGCTGGTTCTTCACATCCTAGTCCTAGGAGAGATGGAGAGGATACTAGAAGTTTAATGAAAAGCTTTTCTGAGAGTAAGGCAATATGACACTTCATCTCTTTTTCTCAGCCTCTGGAGGAGATGGAAAATAGATTTTTTCAGAATAGTTGATGGTTCACGTTGCATGGATGTAAATGAGAACCAGCTTTTCAGGAGAGAGATGAAGAGCTGTAGTTACTCAAAGTGTGTCTGTAGCATGTGTGTGATTTAAATGAACAAAAATCCTCTGATCAGACTTGCAAGTAGCTTGTTATAGAATATCTGGCTTGGATAAACCTGTGAAATAGTAACAAACACTTAGGACAAGGCATCTGGGTTGTCAGTGAGTTTATAAAAGTTCTCAGCTTCAGGAGTGTTGACCGGTGGAACTAGAGGCAAAAATAGGTGCCAGGAAGCAGATGGGCCGAATTGAGACTGGAAGGAATAAGGGATTTCTTAACTGGATAAAGGAATAAGAGCCTGAAGCAAGCAGCCTGCAGGGATGGTTGTGGAAGAGATGTAGTGTCAAACAGCCAAGGTAGGGCCAGGGAAAAGTGCATTAGAAAAATATAAATATTTCAAACTTTGGCATCGCACTAAGGCTGCTAGAGTTCAAGGGTTTGGACAATGCTCTCAGGCACACGGTGTGATTCTTGGGGCTGTCCCGTGCAGGCATTGGACTGGATGATTCTTGTGGTTCTGTTCCATCCCAGGAGATTCTGTGATGTGTAGTCTCTTGTGGCAGATATTTAAGCTTGTAATCAAACCTTCACACTATATTAGAATGTATATAATATTTACAGATTGTATTTATTTTATATATATTTGTATTTCTCTGAATCTAAAATAAATTATTTGTGCTTCTTCAGTTTTTTTAGTAGCTCCCAGAAACTAACTACTACTGAGGGGCTGCTGTGCTGATTGCTGAATGCTTGTGTAAATTGAAATGCAAAGAGGCAAACATCCAGGTGGGGGCTTTTTTCCTTAAGTAATTATCTCTAGATGTTAAAGTAAGGAAACAAAACAGTCTTTGACACTCATGTTCTGTTTCAGAATATAGTGGTTGAACTTTATCGTTGTTGTAGTGTAGGATATTTTGGTGGTCATTAGAAAGAAATAAATAGAACGAAAAATCAGATTGCACAGGAAGACTTGTTTTCTCCTTTAGAGTGAAGGGAGTGATGTCCTGTAGTAATATCATAGCCTAGTTGGAGGACACAGTTATTTTGAGATTAGAAGCTTAAATGTGTATGTTGGTTAGAAGCAGATGGATGTTGAAGTGGGGACTTGACACTACAGTGGTGCCAAGTATGGAAGAGTGCCTTAAGATTTGAAACCTTGTGCCATCATTCAGGAGGGGTTTTTCCCCCTTTTGAGGGACGCAGTATATGTTTAGGGAATAAAACTCAATGATTGGCTTTTTCCAATTTTTTTTGTCTGCTTTTGAACTCACTGTAGCAAAGTTAAGGTTGTATGCAGGTTATATGAAGTGAAATAAGGCCATAGTGATATCTGTTTGCCTTTAAGGCACCTGGGAGAGGGCAGTGTCAGTGGCTGGGCTTTCCTGTCTGTAGAGCCAAACCTTTGCTTCAATGTATTTGCCTTCTCCAGGGCAGGGGGAGACACAACTTGAGGATGAAGCTTTCTTAGCAGAGTCTCAACATTGCTGAGAATGGGGTTTTTTTTCTCTTCACTTCAATTTTTTTTCACTCCTTCTTTCCAAATATGCTACCATCACACATTCCTGGCTCTGTTGGAGCATGCCATGTGAAGCTACTTTTGACTGCTCAGAGAATTACTGTATCAGGAACTAAGGACAGTAATTGGGGAGAAGTGGTCCCAAGGGGCCTTGAGAAGAAAGAGATAGAATTCAGATTAGTAGCCTTCAAAAAAATCTTGCAGTAGAAGAGGTGAAAAGTAAGACTTTGAAAGAACAAAGGTAAAAACAACATGCGAAGGCACTTATTTCTCAAAATGTTACCCTTTCCCATGAGGAGGCTTTTTGAATGGCTTTCATAGTAATGTTTCTCATATGTTGACCATAGATTTATTTGGGCAGTAAGCTTGACTTTGTCTCTCAGCCTTTAACAGAGATGATTGATTTACTGGCTTTGATAGAGGGATAGAATTACTTTCAAACTTTGAAATACATAATAAGCACCTCAGGTTATTAGCAAGCCTACATCTCTCTCTCTTTAAAGTGATCAATGGCATTAATTTGGTTTGGTAACCATGGCTATTTTCTTGTTCAGCAGCCATATGGTATTTCTGAGTTTAGTGTGATTTCCTGTATGTGGTTTTTACAGAGTCAGCTGGGCTTTAGTGTGAAGTGCAGCAAAAATTAAATACTATGGGAAGGTGAGAAAATGTTCTTATATTAAAAGAGAAAAAAAAAAGGTTGCTTTAACTTTGGGGTAAGAGTAGATTGTAATCTCTAAATCACACGTTCAGGGATACTATTATGTAAAAGCAGTACAAATTTGTAACTGCTGCTTGTTTGACACGGAAGTTTTTTAATGCAAATAGTGATCAACAGATCAGTGTTCAGTTACAGAAAACAAAATACTTTTTAGCTTTTCTGTAAAAAGGAGACTCCTCTTTCAGTATCATACCCTTTTAAAGGGTTTTCTTCTGGAGGTGTGATACATTATTGCTGTTGTTTAATGTGTCATGACATTAATAGAACAGCCACAGGAAATTTCCATTTGAGTTCTGAGTTTTTGAGACCTACAGTAATGAAAAAAGTGTGAATTTTACCTGTCACATGAGAAGTGGCTGAGGGAACTGGGGTTGTTTAGTCTGGAGAAAAGGAGGCCCAGGAGGACCTTACTGCTTTTTACAGCCACCCGAAAGGAGGTTGTTGACAGGTGGGAGTTGGTTCTTTCTCCCACCTACCAAGTGATAGCACAAGAAGAAACAGCCTCAGGTTGCTCCAGAGGAGGTTTAGATTGGATATTAGGAAAAATGTCTTCATTAAAAAGATGGGTCAAACATTGAAACAGGCTGCCCAGGGAAGTGTGGAGTCACCATGCCTAGAACTGTTCAAAAAACACGCAGATGTGATGCTTACAGATGGGATTTAGTGGTGGAGTTGGCAGTGTTTGTTTAACGGTTGGACTCAATGATCTTAGAGGTCTTTTCCAACGGTAATGATTCTAAGATTGGAAATCAAGATCTTCTGAGAAACTTTCTGGGCATCAAGGAGCATAGTCCAGCTAAGCTGGCGAAAGCAAGGATAACAGAGGAGTCTGGCTGGGAAGCTCAGAGCTGTTTTTGAAGCAGTTTTATAAAGGTAAAAAATCCTACTTTTTTTTTAGCCTGACCTTTACTCTGTGCTTATAAATAGCAGCTAAAATTTCTCTATGGGAGATTCTCCAGCATGCAGTATTAACAGAAATAAATCTGTCTGGGAGAGTTGTGGGAAGGGGAACCAGTGTCAGATGGTGATCTTGGAAGGAGATCTGGAAGTGTAAGCATTCAAGTCCGGGGAGTGGGGCAAAGAAAAGCAGCAGAAGTGGTGTTGGGAAACAGAAAAAAAGGGGGCAAAGCCAGGAATCACAGAAGACAATCAGGGGGCCAGGGATCACAGAAGACTAAACGTTGCTGATGGTGTTGTAGAGTAGTGTAGACCTTGCAAGCATAGTTTTCTGGTTAGTAAAGGTGGCATTGAGGAGAGACAGAGAAAGAAACTGTGTGGTATATAGGCAGGAAAGTGCCATTTAAAATTAGGTAGAAATACATCTGAAAGGCACCAGAGAAAGAATTAGTGATTGTAAGGTGCATGTTCTTGGAATATGTGGAAGGAAATGAGAATAGGGGCATGTGGAGCCCATTCCTATGAGGGGTGAGAACCTCAGTGCTGAGGTGGGGAAGCAGAGATATGGAGACAGCTTAACACTTGCAGCCCCAAATGAGAGAAGCTGTATGGTAACCTAGGGGAATGTTAGTGTGCCATGCTGGGTGTTCTCAGTGATGCAGAGCCCAGAGTGCTGCTCACAGTGTGCACAGCTTATAGAAGCTGTGAAAGAAACATTCTTTCTGCCCTCTCTGTTATTTCTGCCCCCATCTTTATCCTCTATGGGAGACATGAAAAACTTGCTTTCTGGTGGGTTGGTACAGTCAACATATGACTGGAAATAACATCAGCTTTCTGCATTCAAGTCTCTGAAGAAAGGTCTTGCTGTGTATCTTTGTGTAGCACTGTTTTTGTAGAAACAAACACAGTGTGATAAAAACATTCTTGTGCTGTCTATAATACAACATAACTCTTGTGCTATGTAACACAAATTAATAAAGATTACTGAATTAAGCCATAACTAATAGCAGATGGAAACTGTGGTTTAGTCTTTCCTTGTTAATGAATTTCACATGCAGATGAAATGGGAGAGAGATAGGCTTTAATAAGGGAAAGTGTTTGCCTTGTCATCTGAAAACACTTATGCTCCTGGGTGAAGCTTGTGTGCTCAGCAGTACTCCTTTCTTGTGCAGAGCCAGAGTGTTTAGAAATTAAACTTGTTATTCCTGGGTTGACAAGAATATCTCCCCCTCCTAGAGCTTTAATTCTTATCTTTCCTCTTTATGTAACCAGGGTTGGTCAGGGGCTGTAAACAGCCTTGTTTTAGATTTCCTGGTATTTCTCTGTGCCATTGCCATCCTTGTATATGATAAGACGTGCCTGCTGGAGCTGAACCAGGAAGTCAGTCTCAAAGGCACGAAGGTTTATTGCCACAGCTAATACTGGGCTTGTGCCTTGCTTTTAAAAAAGTATCCTGTCTGCTGTTTACTGAGTGTTTGGAGAGTCTCGAAGAGAATTGTTTCAGGTTTCGAAGTTTAAGTACAGCATCATCTTCCTGTGACTTGTACATGTCTGGTCAATGAATATGCCTGAAAAATATTTTGGATATAAAGTGACTGACTTAAGAAATTGTTTCTTTTAATGTATTTCTCTTTAAGGCTTCTTTTCCAATATCTTGTTTATTTGTAACATAATTTTTCTTTGTTTTAACTTAGAGAAGATTCATCTGCCGATGAGTTGCCTTTTGTGAAGTGTTTGTGATTAAATATTTATAGACAAGATGGAGCATGGTAGTTAGATCTGAGAAGACACATTTTGTAAACACAAAATCCATTCTACCTGGAATGTGAGTGGAATGGTACAGCTCAGATTACACTTTTGCTTCAGGGTAGTGTTGGAATTAAAGCTGGGGTTTTTGGAGCTTGTTTGTTGGTTTTTTTTGCAAAGCCTCAATTGTGGTCTTCTGAGTTTTGCATTTTCTTACTACTTGTTGTAAGACCTAGAGGGTGCTTGATACTTAGAAGCTTAGACTAAAAATGCTTTTAGACTTGATGTAAACTGAAAATATTTTCTTAGGAATTTTCTCCCTGTTGTGTTTACTGAAAGTAGTTGCTGTGCTCAGCAATACAGGTGATAAGATCAATTTCTAATGGTAAAAGTATTTAATATTGAAACACCCCTCTTGGGCAGCAGTTATTGAAGTTGCATCAAAACTGGATGATGTGGAGATATCTTTGGGTGGGAGGAAGGAAGAGGGGATTTTGAGAACTAGGTAATTAATTAAAGATTGCTGTGGTTATGATGTTTTAGGCTTAGAAAATTACAGAGTACTCTGCCACATACTTTGAATATGCAAGTTAAAATATTTTCTTTAATACATATGCAATTCTAAATACTTATATAAAGCTGAAGGGATTTTTTGCCTTTTGGAATAAACTTTACCCTAGTCTTAAACATATGTTCTCTTTTATTGTTGATAGCTTCTTTACTACTATAAAAAACTACAGTAGGTATTGCAAGAATTCAGTAACTTAATCTTAACCCTTTGAAGTGAAGTCCTGTGAAATGTATGTCATGCTGATAGCTTTATAAAAACATAATGGAATTAAAACCAAAATCCATTATTAAAGCTAAAAGTAAGATCATTAATATAGTTTAGAACTCTCTTCTGTGGCAGTGAAGTCTAAGATCCTGAATGGTCCTGGACACTTTCTGGGCCTGAATTAGGCATCAAGTATTTTCTATGACAGTGAAACTTTACAAACTTTGCAAACAAGATTTGCTTTAAGGGTTTTGAAAATATCATTGTATAATAATGTTTATACACCAAGACAGCTGAAGAAGGTAGTTGTGGTTTACTGTGAGCTTTAACAGGGGGGTTTTTGTGTTACTGCTTAACTGTTGCATCAGTAAACTGCTTTTCTTTGCTGTAAAGCAAAGCCAGTTTGATCTGCTGCAAACTGAGTACGTTGGCAACTTGTTCTCTGTTAAAAAACGGTAGAGATGGCAGTAGTGGGAAAACAATTACTTGCTTTGTAAGTAGTGAAGTTCAGTTATGACTAAGTATATTGATTTGCCTAGCCAACACAAACTCCAGACAAATTTCTTTTTTTTCATGGCCGTTCCATAAGAGGGTCACATTGTGGTTTGTTATTTCCCTGAACATGGTTAAATTTTACAAACCAAACTGCTTTCTGGGGAAATTGAAAGGGGTTTTAATTTTTTTAATAGATTTTGATCACTGATGTGTGATGTTGAGTGGATTGGGGAAGGCTTGTGCTTCTCTCAGCTTTTGTTACTTTGCAAAGCTCTTTAACTTCTCTTTTATGGCTTTACTAATTGCATACACAATAAAGAAGTTACTGACTTCCAAAAAGATATGATTTTCTATTTTTGTTTTTACTATCTAGGCAGGTGAAATTGCATCTGTTTGCTTGTGCCAAACATGATTTTGTTTTTTCTTAAACTGGCGTCTTATCCTCAATCCCCCAAAGGCAATTTGAATATGCTGGTTAGAGTTCTTAGCTGATTTTAGAACTTAGGGTGTTACATTTGTAGAACCTACAAGTTAAAGGCTGCTAAAACTGTAAAACCCACAAACAGAATGCATAATAACAGGATTATGAGACTCTAAGATGAATCCTTCATTTTGAGTGCTCTCTCTTATCTACTGTTCCTCTCATCATTCCCCTCTCTGGTTTAGGGAAGGCTTTGGTGGTCAGTGCCTTAGTGTAAAAGGTGTATTAGATTAACATTTAGTCAGCTGATAATATTGGGTCTAAATGACAGCTCAAAACAGTTGTACTATTTTACTCTTTGAGAAATAACACCAGCCCCTCTGTCAGCCCTATTAAGAGGATGTTCTGTGGTATCTTGTTTGTCTTTTCTGGAAATTTGTGTTCATATTTGTGTTGCAAAAGAATGACTGGAGCGGCGTAGAAAACAGAAATGCAGCGAGTGAAAAGTTTGAATAAAGTAAATATTATGGTAGTTGTGAATTGGATGCGGTTATCTCTTCTGTGAGCTGTTTCTGGGTAGCCTTCCATGGCATGTGGCATGTAATAAACCATGGGCCAAAACAAGCACTCGTGGCTATTACATGGAGAAGGGCAGATGCTTTGTTCCACTGCTTAAATTCTTCTTTTCTCACAGTTACCTCCTTCCAGTGAATTCAGACTTGTACAGACAGTTTCCTGAGAGGCTGTCTATAATTAACAATATCAAGTAGTTTGATACATTTAGGTGTAGATGTGGCTGCTACATGCAGTAGCTGTGCTCCTTTGTCCTTGTAAGGTCCTAACCGAAGGCTACACAGAATGAGCTCAAGGCATGGTGGGATGTAGGACAGGAGGCAAGAGACCTCACTTAGCACCAAGGAGGTGTTTGGTCGTCAGTGAGATCATTTACGTCAGCAACATAAGACTATTTTTTTCCCAGTTTACCAAACTGGACTGTTGTTAACTTGAATGTGAAATGCTGCTGGGTGTTCATAAATTGGGGTGCAGACAACTAATAAAAGACCTGAGTGGTGAAAATATTCTAAAAAATCAATTGGTTGCAGCCTTTTTGGAAAAGGTTTGAATGAACTTTCTTCCAGAAAACATTTTAAAATTCTAGACTGTATGTTTAGTATACTTGTTTCAGGTATGTCTTTATTACAGGATAAGCTGTAGTTATACCTGACACCAGAAACAGAACCATAGGAATTTTTCTTATATAAGGAAGATGATGAAGAACACAAAAGGGGTAATTTGGAAAGCAGGTGAAACTTAAAGGATAATTTAAGGTTCACCTGTTTCCTGGTCATAGAATGATTATCATTTTCCATATAGACAGATAAAGTTCTTTAAGTGGGGAGACGAGCCAGGCCGGGCACCTGTATGTAGGTGGGTCAGGTAGAAAAGAAGCATGAGAATTCTGGAGTCCACTTGTAAAAACATTTCAACAAATGTGAGCTATTGAATAAGTTTTTCAAGTAATAAGTACAAAAAGTGTTAAGTGTAAGTATGGATTTTGTCAAATGAAAATTCACAACCAGTCAAATCTCCTTTATGGCATGGTATCCAGTCTTTTTTGGGAGGAACAAATGTGTTCTGAGTTTGGTTAGTTATTCTAAAGGCTTTTTCTGTATTATAAGCAAGGATGTTTAAATACTATGAAGTTGGTGAAAAGCCTGAAATAGTTTCATGGATCACTGTCAGACCAAAGGATATGGAGACTGAATGCTCTGCAGGGTTTTGTCACTATTTTTGACTTAAGTGAAATGTTAAAGCTGTGCAGCAGCCGATGGTATCAACTTGGAATTGCTATGAGTGTGTTAGAAAATGTGGATAGGGTTCAGAGAGACTTGAGGACAGAGAAGAAGCAGTCTGGAAGGGAGAAAACCATGCCTTTGGATGAGGACAAGATTCAAGATCCTCCATTTATCATCTTTGTACAAGAAGACCTTGGAGAAGTAGAATGAGTGTTGTGCAGAGTTCTGGGGATGATGCCATTGAGAAGCCAGATATGATTCCGTTAACACAGCTGCTGCAAACAGCTTGGATGTACTGTGACATGAAAGCAGGATGAGTTTCTACAAAGCACATAGTAGTCCTTCATGCCAGGCTTAAGCATTTCACCCCAGGAAAAGCTTCATTACAAGACAGCGTAGAGGAGAGTAAAGAATGAAGTCTTGAAAATGTAATTATTTTATTCACAGAAAGATTGAGAAGTTTTTCCCTTACAGAATGGAAGATTACAGAGGGAAGGAAGAGTTTTCTTCAGGCAAGGTATAAACACGGAGAGCATTTTTCAGTTTAGTCTATCTGACAACAGAACCACTGGTAAAGTGCTTAAACTGCGAGTGAGTGGAAATGGACACTAGAAAAGAACAGTGACCCACTGAAACAGATTGCTTGGGAAGACTGTGGTATTGCCATTTTTAGGGTGCCTTGTAAGGCACAGATTAACTCTGTCTAGACCGTGTTTTTCTCCCTCAGTCCTGAGAGGCAGGATTAGCTGATTTATTGCACTGCTTTCTAACCATTAGAGTATTAGAAAATCCTAGAAGAGTTTCTAGAAAGCAGGGACATTCAAATTAAAAAAGTATCAAAGTGGTTAATACTACTGGGTACATGTTAATCACCTTCTCATTTTGTGATAATGGATCTTGCTGTCAAAATTTCACCTCTGTACTCCCTCATTTCCACTCCCTGCTCTTCAAAGAAAGTAATATTGCATTGGGGGAGAGGGGGAAACACTTTTATAAATCTTCTGGCTGACTTCCATTTCACATTTGTAAATATCTTCCAGTTGATACACTGATGGCTACAAACTTCCAGAATCATCTTTTTTCCCTAGCTGTGTGTAAAATTGCTTTGGGGTTGAGGGAGAAATTAGACTCTTCAAGCCCCATGGTAAGTTTGATATCGGATTCTGAGATTTGCGACTGCTTAGCTCATTCCTCCGAATCAGAATTAAGATATAAAATAAACCATTCCCTCATTAGCAGATAGCAGCTTTTATCTTGCATTCCTTTTTTTTTCTAAATCTGGCAATTAAAATGCATGAATAAGAGGCAGTGTACTCTGATAGCAGGAACTGTGGCCTGGGAGACAGATCAGCATCTTAATGTTAAACATGTTGTTGAATTATGGTTTGCTGAAGGGAGTGTTTAATTCCTGGCCCTGTTTTCCACACACAGACTGTAATGCTGCAAGGATTAATTTTTATTTGTAGCTGCAGAGTTAAAACTCTCAGACTTGTCTTCCCACATTAAAAGTTAGTATGTAAGCCAAATTTCATTCATTAGTTCCTAGGTTGTGTTTGAATTCTTCTGCTACAGTATCCTCAGGTTAAAGAACAATAATTTAAAATTCTGATAGGTTAAAAATATCTAACCTTGTGGTAATTTCCTTAGTTTTTAATATATGGAAAATACAATTTTTTTTCTTCCTTTCCTTTTTTGATTGCCTACTGTTGTTGAAGACAGCTCCTTTCTCAAAGACTTCAAATGTATGGTGTAGTTTTTTACTTCACTCATGATTTATAAGGATACAGAAAGATTGCAGAATTCAAATTTTACTGGAATCCCAGTCCTATTATTTTCTAAGCAAAAAGGCTGCATGGATGTAAGCTGGTTTGTCTTGGAGCATTGATACAGCAATACAGCCAAAGGATTTATTTTTTAATTTAAGTTCCTTTAGAGGCTGAGGGCAATGCTGTATGATATCATTCTCGTTCAACAGACCAGCAGTGTTGAAGAGTGAGATGGTGTGTGGGGTCTTTAGGGCAATGAAATACCTTTTCCAAGGCTGGTAGCATCAGGCTGAAATCCCTGTGGGCTTCTTCCTGCAGGTGCTTGTTTTAAGTTAGGCCTGCACAGACATTTAAATTTATTATTATGGTGTCACCCTACAGGGTTTATAGTTCTTTCAGTGAATTCTTTGTAAAAGAGCTGGCATCATTTTTTAAAAGGTTATGTTGAATTCTTGTTTCCTCAGCAAGTTGTCATGGATATGTCAGGTTCTTAATGTTTGTTTACAGAGGAATGAGGTAGAGAAGGTTTATGGTAGCTATTTTCAAATGCATGTTCTGCTTTCAAGTGATGCTGTTCTCACTGGAGCTAACTGGCCAGTGAACATGAATTCTGCTGTCTGCTTTGAGAATTTGAAAAGAGTTAACACAGAGATGTTCATGTGTATATCCTTACTTTGCATTAGCTTGTCAGTCGTTCAGGTTGCTTTATTCCCTCTGCAGTAAAAGGACCCTGCTGATTTTGTGTACCATGTGTTGTGTGTTGGAGTCCTGTCAGTCAGCATTGAAATAGGGAGGCAATGCACACATCTAGAACTAAGGAACTGCTGCAGCAAAATGTGCTGCATCTCATGCTCCTGCACAAAGCAAAGAGTTCCTAGACCGGCTGTGATTGGGAAAAGGGCATGGTGAATTTTTTCTGGCGAAGAACTGGCATAACAAGGAAATCAAGCCATAAAACTCCTGCATGCGTAGATAAAATGCTCATGAGAGAGCATTTGTATGTTGTATTACATAACACAACACTTGAAGTGTGTTCTGGTCTGTTCTCTGCCTTCCAAGTCATCTAGCTTGCTGCTTTGTAGCTGCACACTTACTTTTCTTCCCTTCCAAAAAAAAAGCCCACAAAGATAAATTTGTTTATGTTACCTTTCAAATCTTGATTCAGAAATACAGGCTGCTGACTTTGGAGCCCATGCAAATGAGCTGCACAGCACTAGACTCTGCTGTCAAGTAACCACTAGAAAAAGTATCCAATTAAATTAGAAGTCAAACCTTAACTATTCCCTTTCCCAGGTCACACTGGAAGAGGTGTGGGCAGGCATGTTTGAAAGCTGAGGAAAACGAGCCCTGTGTCACAGTGAAGGTGTCTTTAAGTGCTGCTCATGTCTCACTGTAAACTGTGCAGCCCTTAAGGATGAGACAACTGCTGCAGGACACTTGTTTCAGTTTTGGGTCAAATAGCCAAAAGAGTAGCAAAAAGTCAAGAGGCAGCATAGTGGAAAAAAATGGAAAGGTGAATATCTTGTAGTGGAAAGTGAAGGATGAGAGAGAAGTACCTGTTAAAGAAGCAGCTGCTAAAAATGGATGACCACTCCTAGTGGAGTAAAAGAATTAGCAGCAGCTTTCTTGGCAAAATTGGTCCTTGTGCACGTTCTGTGATGAATTTAGTTGTGGAACTCCACAGCCACAATGACTCTGTTCCCTTCCACTTCATAATCAAAGGTGGTTTCTTGAGTGGGGGAGCATGCCTGGGCGTGGTCAGTCTGTGCCAGTCAGTTCCCATATAAGCTCTACTGTCAACATTTTAGAGTTACCTTACATGTAAAGTTTAGTAAAAGCATTTTGAGAAAAGTGTGGTAGTCTTATGCCTTGTGTGTTCCAAAACCTTGAAATGCCTTTACAAAGAAGTGTCTTGTGTGTTTTTAAAAGTGTAAATGAAATACCCTCAGTGTTCTAATTTTAGTGCAGTAGGTCTGAGTTTCCAGATGAAGGTGACAAGATATTCTCTGGGTTTAGTATCCATAGCAATAGCCAGAGGTGCCTTTGTGAAGTGACAGGTACAGAGATAGCTGTGTTTGAAACTGTTTGTGTTTCACAGAAGAGCTCTTTCATTGTGTTTATCGATGTAGTGCAAAATATCTTGAGTGGTTCATGTAAGCTAAATACCAGCCCCATTAAACATCTGCATTTTCCATTCAGAATGAACAATATAGAGTCTGTACTTTCTGCACCTCTTTAGAGATACAGTTTCATTGGGTCCTTCCCTGTAGCCAAACATCCAGTCAGGAGTGTGTGGCAGGGAGGGAACCCTCGCAGAGCAGTGAGACAAGCTGTAGTCTAGTTTCTTTCACACAATTTCAGCCTTTTTGGGAAGAAAGTGGGCATGGATCTGAAGACATGTCCAGGACTAAATGAAGTTGTGAGAATCTTTACTGGAATTGCCAAGAAGTGGATTTCTAGCTTCACGTTGTGAGGCCTGATGTGGTACTGGCTCCACATGCTGCTCTTATATAGCCCATATCCCACAAGTGTACAAACTCAGCAGGATGCTAAAACATGAGAGTGCTTGAGGATGAATGTCTTTTGCAGTCCATGTTTATTTCATTTTATTAGATGTTGTCTTAACAATATTAATCTCTCTCTTCTGCTTATAATCACCAGTGACCAAATGCTCTTGGGTTAGAACACTTTAATGGCAGTTCAAGCCTAATTTCCAAGTAGATTTCTAGATCAAAAGCCACTATGTTTTTGTTTTATATGGTTGGGGGTTTTTTTCAATCATCCCATATGTTGATTTTACATACCTGGAGATTGTGCTGTACACAGAAAGGCCACTTGGCCCTAGTGACAGGGAAGAAAACCCAAAGTGCTGTGTACATCTATTCAATTATATCAGTTTTCATCAATCCTCACGGCCTAACCAACAGCCAGCTTCCAAAGCTGACACTACCAACCATCAAGATCCCTATATTCACAGAGTAATCTCTATTAAATGCTTTTTTGGTTAACCCTTAATTCACTGCAAGAAAATACCCCAGATGCAGAATGTTTGGATTAAAAAAAGAGATACTTAGAATTTTTTTCTCTTATTCCAAAAGGAGTGACTGCTCCCACGAGTGTGTCAGTGTGAAGGAAGCTGAGCAGCCACCTTGTTCTTAACCTCTGCTTGCTTCCATATTGCTCTTCTGGAATGGGTCATGTGATATGTGTTATGTTTTGAACTGAGTTAGATGAGGCTTTAAAGTGAGAATGCTCAATATATGACAAGTGTCGAGTTCTGTTTTGCTGGAAAATATTTAGTATTTATCTGTTTTTTTTCTTCAAGGTGTTTTCACATAAAAGATCCCCTGTCATGTGCAAGAACTGAAGCTTGTTCTATGAGCCATAAAAATCAATCTTAATATTCTGAATTAATGATACTTAATTCTTCAGTATTGCTGTTTCTCTGTAATCTGCTTTTGGTGTAATTATTTCCCTTTGAGAGAGGAATGATTGTGTATTACTGCTTAAAAGAGTCATATTTGAGAAGTTTGTCCCAAACCATAGGTTAGGTTTTAAAACTTAAAAGTTCCCTTTGTATGCAGATGGGATGTGCTCCCACATGAGAGTTTGTGATTTGCACTTCTATGCTGCTTTGTGCAAATACTACTCAATAGCAGGAACTTAGCTCCAACTGTGTTCTTGCAGGAGTTTGTTTTTCTCGATCTCAGGGAGTATTGCTTGTTTGATTCACATGCTCTTTATTAATCTTCTGTGCTGAGTGGCTGAGAGAAATTGTGATAGGCAGGTATGGTCAGTTTAATAAATGAAGACATTGTTGTATCTATTTGAAATGTCATAAGAGGACCTCTTTGCTGGCTGGGGCTGTGACTGTTCTGTAAGATTGCCAGGGTCCAAGAAAATTCATACTGAGAAATGTTATTTTTGAAGGTTCTTGAAGGGTAGGGTTGATTTTATACTTCTCATATCCACACAGAAAAATAGTTAGAATCACGGCATACTGTTTATATTTCTCAAAGTAGTAAAGAGCAGGTATGTGGATTTACAAAATAAAGGAATAAGAAATTATTCTCAGCTGTTTTTGCTTTCTCATTTAAATAGCTGAACTATTTGATCTTGTTTCCTGTTGCTTTGTGATAATTTAGCTAAAACTTGGAGGAAGGATTCTTTGCTTGTGGTGCTCTTGATATGATGTCCATCATCTATATAGTTGTGACCAGGTCAGAGATCTAAGTCCTTGGAAGACTTTTATGTTGCATTGGGATTTTTTTGTAAAACATAAGTGTATTAATTTTAAGTATTCCTTCCCCCCCCTATATTATTCCTTTCTCCTCCTTTTGGGATTAACATAAAAGCAATTATCAACTACTTAGTACCAGAATCTTGTAATCTAATTTCTGGGAAAAAAATCTCCTAAATAGAGAAATCAAGTGAATTACTGTAAACATGTGATTTTTTTGAAACTCTGAATTAGGCATATTAAAAGTCACTCTTTTCAATGCTTGCTGTGCTAGAAAGAAGGATTTTTACACAGGGAGAGTTCTGCATACTTTAGAAAGCATGCCGAGAATGCCAGTGTTCATAAGTAAAATGCACTTTCAAATATAGTGGCAATTCACCTAAAGTGGATGTTATCAAGTTTATTTACTTGCTCATCCATTATCTATAACCTTTGCTTTCTTGCTATATATCAGTTTTTATGCATTTTGCTGAATAAAAAATTGATTATTTAAGATTCATTAATTTAAAATTTCTTTTTGGATTAGCATTTGGGCACTTGGTGTCACTTCTTGAGCAGGATTTTTGCTCTGTTTTCTGTTCCTGGCTAAATAGGATGGATGTGCTTGTTACAGATGTGTACTGGGAAGTCTCTGCTAGGGATTCCTTAGGTTTCTAAAACTCTTGAAGTGCCCGGGCAGCCTGCTCACCCTCCTGGCCTAGAAGCAGTTGTTGCACAGAGGCACTGGCATTCCTGCAGACAGAAACTCTAACTTTTGAGTTATAATGGTGGTGAAGGGAGTCTGTAAAGTAAAGTGCAAATTCATGTTACTGGAATATTGTATGTGTTATAATGACTCATAGTTAGCAAAAGACTGTGGCTTGCCTCAATTTTGCATAGCTGCTGTTACACTTTTATTTGTTCTCCCTGATATTTTAGACTTTTTAGCAGCTGTCATTAATGATGCGGTTGAACAGTGTGAGAGCTAGTTGGAAACAGGTGGTGCATGCTCCAAATATCTTGAGATACAAATGATGGTCAACAGTGTTATTACTGAAATGTAGATATTTGTGCCAGCTTGTGTTGGTTTTGCTTCAGCAGATCTTCCGTATTCTTTACTGTGCAGAAGTACGTACAAAGCATTAAAAAATGAATCTAGGCATAAAATGTTGCTGAAACATCAATTATTTTGCATTGCTAGGGCTGTACAAAAGCAGCATAGAATTTGCAGGCTTTATTGTAGAAGGTATGGATTAAAGCAGCAGCAGAATGTCACAACTCTCGGCTGAAAGACAGCTTTGTATGGAGCATTTAATTTAGCATGCTGCAATTCCCACCCCGAATTGCCCATGTCCAATGTCCAGTGAATGTGGCATGTGTATAACTGGGAGATACACTTGCATAGCACAGTGATACCTTTCACAAGCAGGCACTTTGGAAAGGCTCAAACTTCAGGCAGGATCTGGTATTTTGTACCTTATTTAATTTGCAATACTCTATCCTGTAGCACATTAGTTTTGGGTCTTAAATCTGTTTGCAAATTGAGTCTTGTAAAGTTGCAGCTAGAAGTGCATAGTTTTGTGTACTGTAATTGAAGACTTTAGAGAAGATGAAAATTGAGGCAATTTATTTGGCCTCCTTAATTGAACCTGTGGCTGAATGACTCTTATTAAACGCATTAAAAACATTATCCTGTATCTCTGTACAATGTTGTTTTGCTAATCTGTTCAGTCAAGTAAATGAGGGTTGTTTCAGAGCTTTCTTTTAAGCAAAGTCCCTAGACCATTAAGCTGGCTAAAATAAATGCAGACATTTGGTTTTCATTAATGCTGTAACCAAAACAAAAACATTTTAATGACTGATCCCAGAGTGTTTTGAAGTTTGTGCAACTTTACTAGGAAGGTATTTAAACTGTAGTATCAGTTGCAAGTTTGCCATAAGCCAGGGTTTCAAAGCTGTTTCAAAGCAAGATGTTGGATTTCCAGAGTGTTACGAAACAGGGAAACTTTGAGAGGGGAGAAGTACTGGAAGGTAGTTACAATAAAATTTGCACTGAAATGAAATTATCTGCTAAAAGGAGACAGTGACAATGTTCATGCTGTACTACAGTTTGCTGCTTTGTTAAAGAGATGTTTCAGTTATTTGGAAAGAAACACAATTTTGAGTTTTATACTTATACTTACAAAGAATTAACTTTGCCCACGAAATAATGTGCATTTTTAGGTGGGCTTTTGGTATCTAAAACTTGCACAAAATGAGATCCTGCTTCTAAGGGAAAGAACTTAATAAATTGCTTACAAGATTTAATTTAAAAAGTACTTTTTGGGAAAATATTTAGGTTGGTCTTGAAAAATTATGCCAGTGAAATTGGACAAACATTTGCATGTGGTCTTGGTCTTGGACAAATAAAAAAATCAATAGCTTTGCATTTGTGGGAGAAGTTGGAGATTGTTAAAGTGCTGTAAGATGAAGATTGCTTATTCTGTATCATGTTGTAGTCATAGTAATGTCTTGGGGCAAACCTGTAGAAATTGCTGAAATGTTCTGGGTGATTGGGGTCAGTCAGGGGACAGGGACTGGATATCAAGAGCTTCATCGTGGCCAGACTGCATTCTTGTGGGCGCTGCTTGGCTTGGGTACCGAAAGTACTGTTTACCAGAATAGTCTTAGTTTTTTGGTGTTTCTGTTGTATTTTTTATCCTCATGGTTGATTTGGGCCTAAGTGGCAATTAGAAAAAGACTTCAGATGACTTCATTTAAAATATTAGAAATGGGAGCTATGTGAGCTAGGGAAAACCAGCACTTCTAGCAAAAAACTCCAGAACTTTGCAGATGGAATTACAGAACAGTTCATCTGAGCATGTTTGAATTTTGATGGGTTCTTTTGCATTGTTATAACCTTAGTGATTTATCTGTAGTTGACAAAAACAAAGTGTTCTTAGAAAAATCCCTCTGTCTTAAGCAAGAAGCAAAGATCTGAGAGTTTCATCCCAGTTTTCCAGTTGATATGTTTATACTCCACTTTATATATTCACCTTCTAGGCATAGTGTTCTTATGTAGAGATCTTGCATATCATGAAGGTTTTATTTGAATGCCTGAATTAAAGATTTTTACAAATGTCAAATAATGAAAAGTTGCTGTCCTTCTGGGATGGGTCAGAAAGGTAGTTTGCCTTTCCTCCCATATTCTGTCTCCAGGATATTTCTTTGGTGGTTTCATTGAAGGGATGTTCTAGCTGAATTGTCCCATCTCCTAAAGCTTGTGGAGAACATTGTGTATTTACACCTTCATGGTTTGCAAAAGGAAATAAAGGAACAGATGCAGATGCATGTTTACTTTGGTTCCTTTAGCTATAGGTTAGAAATATATTCACATTAAAGTTGGTTTTGCTAAGCCATGTAATAGTAATCTGACCACAAGATCATAATAGAGATAAAAATTTTTGCTGAAATTACCTTGCCTCAGCTGAAGATTTTGGTAGTACCAGTTTTGTGTTGTTCTACACCTGAGAAGGAACAATTTGTCATAAATCAGTTTAAGAAAGATAACTTCTTTTTGTGACCATAAAATGCTAGAAGTTCATCTATAATTACACTGTTCTTTGAAACCACTTCAGTTTTCCTTTTTTTCATACCTTCCCCCATTCTAATAGTCATTAGAAGTTCTAAAAAAATATTACTTTTAAGTCTAATTTTAGAACTTAATTTCTTGAGAATATTTAGTTGAGATTTACTACTATTTGGTAGCACCATAGTCTTGGTATCCTGAAAGGAAATACTAACATGGTGCTAGTACTAACATGAAGAGAAACATCTGATCTAGCCTAAAGCATTAAAAGCCGTATTGAAAAGTGGAGAGCTGTTCAGTAGTGTTTAACTGTACCATTTGTTCGCTACATTTTTTGATATTGTGGTAGTTTGAGGAGAGATGAGATGGAGATGGCAGAAGACTGAATAACTGTGAGAAGGCAGAAAGAAGCCAAATCCTTATTTGCTTGTCAGAGTGTTGGGTATGTATCGGAGCAATGATGTTTTTTGCAAGTGGAGGAACAGAATAAGCAGGAGGAGAAGGCACCATTATTAAGCTGGAGAAAAGGCAAGTTGAGGAAGAATGTGGAATCTTACTGTCTCAGAGGGTGTGAAGTTATTTGAGCCAGAGGCATGAAAAGCTTAACATGTTAAGCTGCAGATATTCACCTCTCTTCTAAAAGTCCTTCTGTTGTCATTTATAGAGCAGCTAAAAGTTCCTGACAACCATAAAAATATGCAGTGCACTGAACTTTGCCGTATTCCATGGTTAGCATCATGTGGCAGGGAATTTTAAAGGCTGATTGATTTCAAAGACATTAAGGTGCCAAATTTAGATTTTTATTGAATGTTCCCTTGTCAGGAGCAGACAACTTGCTTTGCTTCTGTTGTATTTCTCTCCACTTTTGGGCTGCATCTGGGAGCAATATTCTTTCTAATGAGACTCCTAAGCATGGAGCTACAGTAAGAGCAGCAACATCTGCCTGTAATAAGGCTCTGGCTCTCTTTCCTGCTTTGTTATTTCCATATGCCAAATGCCTGGTGGCTTCATGCAGCTGAATCTTGCTCAAAGCATGTGAAGTATGGGGAAGAAAATAAAGGTGCTGTGTGCAAACACAGGAGATGCAGGCAACTGAGGGGGAAAACAATGTAAGGTGGGAATATAAATTGCAAGGTCAGGAATGTGCGAGGCTCTTAAGTCTTTGAGACTGTGAGGACAGAGTTTCCTCAGTTCTGATGAACTTCTCTGTGTGGTTATTCTCCATATAACTTTTCGTAAGTACATCACACTCCTTTGCAAGGGAAATAACTGCTCTAAGTTCAGTGTCTTTTGATACGGATGGGCTTTTTTTCCCCCTCTACACCTGGGAAAGTCAGAATGACAGGAGTGTTGTTTTACTAGGGGGAATTAGGATGGAGGGTAGATGGAAATTCTGTGATTGGGAATTGGTTTCTTGATGCTGATGGAGAAGAAAAGCAGGGACTTGGGGAAATATGCTGCAGTACTGATAAGAATGTTTACTTGGTGAGAAGGACCTGAGGAATCAATCAAGAACAATGATGAAGAGGTCTTGGGTGGCAGTTGCATTAAAGGTAAATTTTTACAAATACATTAATTGACTTTTAAATAAGAACATGTCAAATGAGCTATTATTATCTCTAAAGAACTGGAAACAACAAAGTTGAATGTATGGGATTTGAAAGACAATTAAGTAACCGAGCATTCTTTTTACTGAATCTTTTTGTTATTTTCATTGTTCTGCTTGTAATTATTGTTTTATATGATTTGACTCTGTTAAAAAGCAGGCAGAACAATCAAATTATTTAAGATATAGTGCAGACATAAATGCAGCCTGCTGCAGAAGTGCAGACCTAATGGATGTGCTTGGGTGGGATGGAAGCTGGGCACAGCCTGTGGAGGATGAGGTCCTGCAGCAGGGGAGGGTGTGCCACTAAAATGACATCAATGCTTCACATAAACATTGATCCTGTCAGTGGAAGCAAAACAATTTCTGTGTGATTAATGGAATTGTTGACTTGGTGGAGTTTTTTCCTTTGGTTTACTTCGTTGCTTGGGAAAGTAATGAAGGTGGCTGTAGGAATACTTACTTGAAATTTGGAATTAACCCTTTTTCATTTGATGAAAGAAGTACTTTGTCTGGGTGAAGATACTGGCATGGTTTCTCTGTAGAGATGGAAAATATATAAAGTTTTAATGTTACAGAACTGGGACTGAAAGTTGCCAATAAAACTTGCATGTGTGTGCTTTCCTGTTCCCACGTTTACATTACCCACTCAACATCTTTAAAGGGCCAGTGGCTGAAAATACTTACGTTCTACTTGTCCAAGCAGAACTGCGCCTATATAATAATACCTAAATATTAGAGAGATACTGTGTGTTCATGTAAGCCTTGACAGTTTAAGTTACTTAATTGCAAAGTAGTTCTATGACAGGGAAAGCAGCATCCAGCATTAACTACTTCTACAAATTTATTTAATTTGTAGAACGGCAAAAATTGCAGTTCTCTGTTTATAAGAGGCATAGTTTGTTTGTAGATCAGACAATTGGGTTCCATGGTGCAGAATTTGTTTGTAGATCAGACAATTGGGTTCCATGGTGCAGAATTGATGATGTAGAGATATGACCTCTGCCATGTCTGAAACCTACCTTAATGTCATAGGGTCCAAAAATGAAACATTATTCAAACAGTACTAAAAAAACCAAACAAACAAAAAACAAAACAAAACAAAAAAAACCCCATAGTTACGGACTTACAGCTTAAATAACTCCTAGGGAAAGCATTCGCTATAGAGTTGTCCATTTTGTGGTAATCATACTTTTATCTGAAGAATCAGATATTTTGTTGGTTTTGAGGCTTATAAAGTTCTTATTTTGTGGATTGATTCAGCACAATCATTCCTATATTTCAGTCACAGAAATGTAAATACCTACAGTTGTTTACACTGCAGTGTGTAGTATTATGGCTGCTTTCTATGAGAGACATGATTTTATGAGCTGCAGAAAGCAGGAATGCCTTTTCTATTCCATAAACATATATGCTTCTGTATTGCTAATCGTTTCTCCTAACCTGATAAATATTGGAGAGAACTGTGCTGTTTCTGTACTGATTTACATGTGATTTCTCCTCCTAAAGGTGCATGCCTGTCTAAAAACATGCAAATGAAACTAACCTGTCTTTAAAACCCTAAAGAAAAGAGACTTCTGGCTCACTTTTCTCCAGCAAGGAGATTCTCTTAGTTTTATTTCTCTTGTTGAGTGTTTACTTTCAGTGGCCCACTACTGCCACTGATGACATTCAAGATTCCAGAGGCAAAATTTTAACATGATTAACCTGAGACATTAAGCAGAGATTAGAGGTTCTTAAGCATTCTTGGTTCATGGAAAGTAGAGCAAATCAGCAGACTGTGAAATAGCAGTCGGTCTGCCTTGAAGTTTTAAGCTGGGAGTGGGAGTGCTGCAATGACAGATTTCTGCCTCCTCCCTGACTTTTACTTTTTGAGACTTTGCACTGCACTTTTTCAAAGAAAGGTCATGAGTAGGAGCACAGTCCCCTGCAATTCCTAAGTGCTCTGAGTCTTCTCAGAGAGGAGAGTGAATGGGGTGATAAACTGCTTTCCCTCTTTCCATTACCTCATCCTTCAACATCCTTGTTTTTCCAGTATAAACCAGTGTTGCAGACACTATTTTTTTTTCATCCTCTTACAGTGACCTGATGGGCTGATTGCATGTTTTAATGGTTTGGTACAAAAAGCCTAATTCTTGTTTGTGCTGTGCTATAAAATAAAAGTGTGCACTTTGTGTTTCTGCTTAGTTTAGTGCTTACAGGAGGAAGTGCTGTTGGTATTTGTCTTTTCATTTCTCATAGCTGGATGAGTATCTTTGCATTTCAGGAGATACTCGCATCTACTTTCTATCCCATCCAGCTCTGCTGCAGTCCATAAGAGCGGGTCCTGCCTAGGGAAAGGAGCAGTTTTTCAGATGCATTTTAGCTCTGTGAGTTTAGTGGCAACAGCTGCTTCCATCTGGGTCCATGTGCAGGAAGAGATGTTCAGCTGAACAGGCAGCTTGCCTTTTTATTATGGTGTGTATGATGCTCACATATGGTCTCAGTTTGCAAAGCTGCAGAATAGGACACATTTTTTATAAAGCTCATTGAGCAAAATATGACTGTAAGAGTATGTATGTTTATATTTTAAAAACAAACAAACAGCTTCAAAAAATGCCAGATCTCATAGTGGTAATTTGAAGCTATGACCTGTTTGGTCATCTGTCCAAATGAATTTCTGTTATAAAAGGCCCATACATTATTTTTCTTTGAAATACTGTTTTCTGACAAGGTCTCCAGAGAGGGAGCCAGAGCTTTTGGCCTGTATTCCCAGTTCTGACAGTGTACCTAGCCTGTATTTGCAACTGGCTGATGTCATCACAGGCAAAGTTTCAGTTAATTGAGTCTTTGCACCTCAGTCTACCAAATACATTTTTGATGCAAGTACATATTTGGGCATTGGGATATATAGGAGCTATGGATTTAGTTATTAAAAAAAAAAAAAGAAAAACAGGAAACCAAACCAGTAAACTGAGAAGTAGAAATTCTGTTTTAGGATAGACAAGTGAATTTTCACTTTTCCTTCTAAAAAAAATCTGGATATTGTGTAGCACATAAAGTCTTTTTTTTGCTTCAACAGTGGATAGTTGCCCTACTACTTGTGTTAGCTATTGCTTTGCAACATCAGCTAACTTGGAGCCCAGCAGCCAATTCTTTTCTCAAATACTGTGATTAAATACTTGTTTTACTTGTGCTTGCAGACAGAGGGGAAAGAATGGTGTAAGTCCTACTTCTGCACCAGACAGATTAATATACTGACAGTTTAGCTTTTGTGAAGAGGAGCTGTGTCTTGGAAAGCTTCACACTAGTGAGTTCGAACAGGACAAGCTGAGATGTGATGCTGCCTTAGGTCAGCAAGAGGGAAGACAAACTGGATCTTCAGTCCCCTGCAGTGTGCACAGAAGGGTTAAAAAGCATGGCAAAATTAAAGTTTAAAAGCACTCTAATTATGTTAAGGTATTTGGAGCCAACAGCTAAGTTTTGGTGCTTCCAAAGAAGCTTTTGATACAGGTGTAAGTAATGTTAGTTTAAAAAATGAAAAGCAGACCTGTTCAGATATTCTCTCAGTCTGTTCTTATGTTTCCTGTAGAGCTTAGATGTTTTTTTAAATTCATGTTTTATTCAAATGTTGTTAGAACTACTGGCTCCCTTTTTGCAGTACTGTGTGTTTCAGTGATTAGTATAGACATGTCCCACTTTGAAGTGGTCTATATCTAATTACTTTGTTGAAATTTCAAGCAGACCTGCATTTAAAAATTTGCACTGAGATCCCCTCATGAGGCTGATTGGTTCAGACTGTTTACTTTCAATCCAGGTACAACTGCTATTTCACTCTTAAGAAAAATTTGATTTCTTAGAAAAACTATGTAGAAAGTGTGAAGTGGTATGGTATTCTGATAATGAGAAACTTTGTCCTGGTCTTTCTCCTAATTATCCTTTGCAGAGATGTGATTTTCCTAAATGAGTGCAAATACTTTGTACTAGTTTGTTTTCCATGTCAAATAAAGAATAGGTAAACATGAGATCATATTCATTATGTTAATCAGGTATTAAGGGTATTAGAAATCTGCCATCAGTTGCACACCTTTTGATTGTTTCAATTACACATTTGATTACAGATTTGACTACATTTTGGGTTTTGAGTAAGGTACTTTATATTAATATAGTGAGATCAGCGAGATGCTTCAGCCAAGGAATTACATTTCCTTGGAAAGCTAATTCATGTGGCTTTCCTTTTCCAGGACAAACTGCATCATAGAGGCCTTGACTGGAATATTCTTGGGAGTCTTCTGTCCCAGTGATAATCTATGGGGGATGCTGAAATAATATCAGGTCATTTTTGAAGGCAAGTCTGCTCCCTTCCCATCACTCCTGATGTTTCCACTGAGTAAAGCTTTTTATTCTCAGTTCTGAAATCAAGTCATTTGTTCAATTTGCATGAGCAGTTAAAAAGTTGTATGATAACTTTTTTTTTGTGGATGCTGCCTGAAGCTGAGTATCAGCTAGCATACTAGAGATCTTCCTCTCCTACTCCTAGTATCTAAGCTTTATAGTTATTTTCTGAACCATTTTGCATGCATATATTTAGTGCTTTGGTATCTTTGTGAGTTCTCAATCCTTGATTTCAGGTTAAGGCATTTAAAATTTTCTTTGTTTTTAATAGCTTTATAAATATTTAAATAGACAGTTGTTCATAATTGTTCTGTTGGTAATGTCTAAACTCAAATATGGAGTGTAGATGTTGTCTGCTTTCACTGTGTTGTTTCAGACTTGAAAATTTTTGCTTGAAGATAGTATAGATGAAATAATAAATCCATACCAGGTACTTTGTGGAGAAAATGAGGATTGTAATGATAATTCCTATTAAACTTGTTGTCTAAAACTTGCATCTTGGTCTAAAACTACCAAGGTAACATAGTTTTGACAAGAAGTCATCATCCAGAAAATGCAGAAATTAGATTTTAATTGTATCAGACAAACCTAAACAGGGGGTCACTGGTGAAGCAACATGAAAGGGGGAAGAAAAGTCATTGTTAACTTTTTTGACAGAGGCGTCCACAGGGCAAATTTTAGGGAGTTGTACAGATATTGGGCTAGTAGTTATTGGACTCCCTGTGTAATGGCAGGATGAAACTTTGCCTATTGGCAAAACTTGGTTGGCTCAAAAAAATCTACAAAAATAAGTGTCAGAAAGCTTGTGGATATCTCGAGCTACCATTAGTTCCAAGACAGACACCTGTTTTTCATAGTGTAAAATTTTCTGTCTTTTTTCAAGATTGACAGATGAGGAAATTGATGTGACTGTTATTTTCAGATAATGCAAATTATCCACACATCTTATCATTGTAAGTGACTCCTCTGAGACAGTGGTTTTCTTCCATAACCTCTATGATTTACAAGCATTTACTTGTCTGCTGCATCCCTACTGGCGTGGATGTCACCAGCCAGTGCAAATCTGTCCCATCTGTTGGGTGTTTCAGCTGACACTGTGCTGCTTGAACTTACAAAGCATCATCCAGATAGAAGAATATTTGTACCTAGCAGTTTCCAAAGTTAAAGGTAGCTGAAGGCCCAAGACAGGCTGTTACCCACCTGTTCAAATGGCAAATTTGGTACATGTTACTGCTGATGGAGAGAACAAGGTACAAAAATAGGAGTGGGGCCAAGAGCTGCTGTTGGGATTGGATGGAAATCAGTGAGTCCAAGGCAGGACATGCAGCTCTCCAAGCTCATGGTGTAGCAGTACAGGGAAAGCAAGATAAATCCTTTGTTCCATCTTCTTTGGAGTTAACTGTGTAGATAACTGGTAACTTGGCTTATCAAAATTTTATGTGCCCATGCTTCTCTGGTCTGAGAGTTTATTAATAGGTTTGTTTCTCTTGTCTTCTCTTGCTCCCTGACATGAGCTGTATGAGGAGAAGGGAGAATCTGCCCTGACCAAGGAATTTCTAAATGTCATCTTAAGCTTCTGTCAAGAGTGGGCTAAAATTCCTGCCAACACAAACAAGATGCAGAACTGGGATGCAGAATGTTGCATGTGGCAGCCATCTTTGCAGCACATGCATGAAAACAGTGAAATCAGCAGTGCCCAGATAGCAGACAATAGCAGTCTCGTGAGATTTGTTAAAACTGCATGTTATGCAACAGGATTTATGACTTAAAATATCTCAGTGCATTAGGGCTGGTTCTAATGTGCAAAAAAACATGCAAAGGTTTGCATGGTCAAGTGGTCAATAAGTTCTACTTGTTAACCTTTCTCAAGACAGTGAAGTTTTATGTACAGTAGTTGAGACACAACCTCATTCCACATTCCGATTTAACTTTGTTCTGGAAACTAAGAGCAATGTATTTGGATGGATGTCTGTGCTCCCTCTGCCTCGTGATGTGTTGAATTTGTGCTGCTTATAACTTTTCAAGTAAAACAGATGTGACTGGCTAAAGACCCTTAATTTCTCTGCCAACTTGGAATCCATTTTGGATTGCCTGGGATGTAGGAGGGGAAGTCAAATATTGCAAAACATTGTTTTAAGCTGTGACAGTCAATGCCTGATTATCTGAAGTCTCCAATGAGTGTACTAATTGAACCAGCAAAATCCTTCCACAAATACTGGTTTCTCTCAAATTGATAAAAAAGTTAACTCAGACTCTTACCTGTGACAGGCTTCTTGGGGGCTTTTGGCCTCTTTTTTGACTTTAGGGAGGGAAGTAAGTTTTGGGGATTTTATGATTCCCTTAGGTTCCAACCTGATGATGATATGCATTCAGTCTCTGCTCTTCTCTAATGTTACTCTTGCTCCCAGCCAGGTTCACCCCCTTCAAGTCCTTTCATTTTCTTCTCAGAAAGTTTGTCCAAAAGGCCAAAATAACGGATTTTCAGATGTGTAACACTTCTAGATGTAATTCCAGCAATGCCAGGTGTTTGACCAAGCCCATCACATTAAGGACAAGTTGAAATCCTGCTTTGCCATGAGTATTGTCATTTTTATTTGTCTGATCTCTACCTGTTTCTGCTTATTCTTGTGGCTGTGAGCTGTCCTGTAGTGGCCATACCTGTCTGGGTTGTTCTCCTGCTGAGCTCCCATCACTAATTTACGGTGAATGTCTGAGCCTCTGGCTGGCAAGCTGTATTTTTGATATCCACCTTGATGTCTGTTTTGTGGGGAACTTCATTGAACCAGGTGCTCAGAATATGAGGTACTTGTGCACAAATAGTGGCTTGGGCCAAAATCCTTGAAGTACCTAAACATGGCGTAGTGAAAACATGTCTGTAGCTAAACTCCTACAATTCCTTCCTTGACAAGAATCTGTTTGAATCATATTCTCCTTTAGTTCCGTTGATATTTAGGATTTTTTGTGTGTCAAAACAGTTCAATTCAACTTCAAACTCTCATTGTTCAGATTGTTTCTACCTGCCTGAGACCTATTACAGAATCCCAGATTTGTTGGGGTTAGAAGGAACCTCTGGAGATCACCAGTCCAACCCCTTGCCAAGGCAGGGTCACCTGGAGCAGGTGACACCAGAATGTGTCTAGGTGGGGTTTGAATGTCTCCAGAGAGGGAGACTCCATGACCTCCCTAGGCAGCTGTTCCAGTGCTATTGCTTTAAAGAATATTTGAAGAAGGAGCACTTGCTATGACACTTTAAGGCCATGTTCTATTTGATTATGTAATGAAAGATCTAGAGAATTTGCTTATATTGTCAGTAATAATATTGATACATAAGTTTTGACATTTTTTTTTTTTAGTGGTAAATGCACTAAATGCTTTAAAAAGTTATTTCAGAATCATGTAGTGGAAAACTGCCAAAGACTTAACTGTTTCTTCTTTTTTTTTTTTTTTTTTGATAACTTTGCTGTTGGAAACGCAAAACACATAGGTGGCCAAATTGCATTCCAGCACGACCTGCTGGCAGGCAGGAGGATTTCTGCTTCAGTGCTGCAGTTCATTAAAGAGTTGTAAGCAGAAATCCTGGAATAGTTTCCTGTGGGCATGTCACGGGAGATTTCTGATAACCTCAAGGCTGCCTTCCAAATGATCTTATTCTGTGAGTAATCCAGGGAAAACCAGTAGGGTTTCTTTGACTTTTGCCCTCCAAGGTTGCAGTATTTACAGCTCAGAGCAGCTATTAGTAATAATAGCTCTTGAAGTGTAATTTTAAAAGCCCCAGGAAGTGTGTTCCTGTTTTTCTTTCTGGTACACTTACAACTGGCAACTCCTCTTCCTTTAGCGCCTAATTCAGTGGGCTGCTTTTCCTGGAAACCTGTTTGGAATGTTCTAATGAAGTTTCTTCACTTGCCTGCAGTACATCAAATGTAACACATGGGCCTGATTTCCAGCAGAGACTTGAGTCTGTGTGCAGTCAGCTGCTTCTCAAGAGTCACTCTCGTGGCTGGGTATGGAAGGATGAGGGTTGCTTTGTGCAGGCTCTGGGAAGTTCATTATTTTAATTCTGCTGTATTGGGAAGGTGCTGTTGCAGTTGTCAGCTCACTTGTGTTCGAGGTAACTAATCCTGAACCAGAAAGTGACTTCTTTCTTGCTTTTAGTGAGGAGCATAGATGGAAATTTAGATTATATGGACCTAGAATCTCATGGACTGCATTGATGATTGGAAAAAAGGGCAATAAGTATTTTCATCTCTTCTCGAACATCTTCTCTTTTTTTATGTACCTTGAGGTCGGGTTTTTTTTCAGATTCCCTTATTTTCATTATCATTAAAATCTTCTATTTAAGAGTAACACAAAGAGCTGATTAAAATTGCTTTTTTTTTCCTTATGCAGCAGCTTTCAGTGTGTTATTATCCCAAGTAAAACTGGGCTACTTCTTCCTAGGTGCTTTTTTTTTCTCCTGCTCCCTTTTGCTTTTGCTCTCCAGAGTTGACATCATACATTCTGCATTGCAGAAGGCAAGATTCCTGAAAATAGCACACTGTTTGGAAAGGATTGTATTTGTGGCCTGTTGTCTGGATGTTATTTATTATGTACGCCAAACTGATAACTCTCTCTCTAAACATTTCCCATTTTAAGGCTGTTCCTTTCTATGCAAATTCATGTTGACTGCTCTTTAAAAGTGGTTTTCCATCTGAAAATAGGACTCTTACCTTACTAGTCAGCTAGTAATGTATTCATTTGTTGCATATCTATGTAACTTTATTGCTATTATAGTTTCCAGTTCAGCTAGCTGTCTTACCTCTCTGCTTTTAATTCAGTTTTGGGGAAAGCATACATTTTACATCAGATAAAAGGGAAAGGCAGAATAAAGAGTGTTAAAAAGTTTGGTCCAATCCTCAGTAGTGTTCAACCTTTGGTTACTGCACTTGGGAGACTATGAAAAGTTCAGCTTTTTTTCAGCCTAAAATTTTATCGTAATTACTGGTTTTGAAGCCAGCAGCTGTGTTTTGTAATGCATGAAACCCTAACTGTTCAGCTATGAGTTTTAAATGGGGGAGGTAAACAATTGTTTATTTTTTTATGACTTCTAAAGCAACTGTTATACCTATTAAAAAAAAAAAAAGGGGGTTAAGAAAAATAAGTGCCTACAATTAGTGAATATCCACTGTTATTTTCTAAAGTTCTATTTAACGGTTTAAAGTTCCAGCACTGGTTTTTAATATTTTCTAAAGATAGGAGCTTCTATGAAAAGTAACTACTGCTTGTTCAGTGGTCTTTTGAGAATTTAAAGTAGTTGCCTGGCTTGATCTGAAATTGTTGAAATGTAACTGTTTTGTAACTTACTAGTTAAGTTAAAACCATTTAGAAAGGGTTTTCTGAAGTATTTTTTTGAAGTCAGTCTGTAAAAACAAAGGTAATTTTAATGAAGACTTTGAATATTACAGTTTTTCCTTAGTCTCATGAATAAAACTTCAGATTTTTTTTTCTTTTTTTTTTTTTTTTCCCAGCTCTTTCCCTTAGGGTTAAATAGCTTGGAAATAATCTTACCCTAAATTGGAGATTTCAAGGAATGCCTCATGAAGGAGCATTATGGTGACTGGCACTTGAGTGTTTTGTGAGATGCAAGTGCAGTACAGATCACTGCAATTATTAAAAGGTGAAAATGGTTAGTGGGGTCTGTGGAACCTGTGTGCCCACAACAGCTCCTTGGTTATTTGTTCAAACTGTCCCGCACATCTAAACTGCTTGCAATAATAAGTGGTGTTTATGCAGACAGGTATTCTACATAGGGAGATTGCCTGCAGGACAGAGGCAGATTTCATCTTCCCTATCTAGACTGCTGCTTCTAGAAATTATTCATCAAAGTTTCTGATTCCTCTGATTTAGAAGGCTTTGTAATTAGGGAAATTCAGGACAAGAGGAGATAAAAACAGAAGCAGGAGATGAGAAAGGAGCAAAGGTCCATTTAAAGGTAGGAGGAATGGTGCAGTACCAGGAGTATAAGGAGAGATTGCTTTTGGTAGACTGGTGGAACTGTGTGAAGTGGGTTTGGCACTAACAGCCATTCATTTGAAATATTTTTTGTCCTGTTTTTTTAAAAATTATGACTTGGTTATTTTGCTTCCTTAGACTGAAAAGAAGATTGGGACAGCCTCTTCCCAATCTTCTCTTTCTTCCCTCCTGTTTTGATTTGCCCATGTGTTCTGAGTCCAGTATTGAGAAATGGTAGCTCCCCACTGTGCAAAAACCACTTTTATTTTAACTTTCTTTATATTCCTCTGTCAATTACTGCACACTTGTGTGGATTCTTTAGGAATTCTGTAATATGTGGAAATAATGATGTCATTTAGGTTCTTGTCCCCCAAGTTTTCAGCATCCGTAAGGGAGCAAAATCCAACTTTATCAGGTGGAATAGACACACAAAGAAATATTTACTTTGATAACAGAAGAGGCTCAGTGCTCACATAGATTTTCTGAAAGGATGTTTTTTAGTTAGAGTGCATAATTTGACATCTTCAAAATAAAGAATACAATAATATTTAGATACATTTATTCACTGCTTCAAGTAAAATGACACAATCAATGGCTTTAGCAAGTTTTAAATAGTCTTCTGTCTATCCTTAGCAACAGATTTCTGTTAAGTAGGAGGATATAACTCAGTGTGTGCTTACAAAAATAAGAAAAACTGCTTTTGTCTCAGATGACTCTGTAGTACCTTACATGTTTATATCTCCATTAGATTTACTGTAGCATGACTTTCTAGACGATGGGGTTTATTTAATAAATAAACAGTATATGGAGCATTTCTCTTGTAGGTCACTTTGCTGAATGTGTGATACCAGCAAAGACCAAGCTGACTTCCCTGTTTGATACGAAGGACTCAGTTGCTCCTATGGAGACTCCAAAAGATTCATTCAGCATAAAAATGCATTTTTCTTTTTCATGTTGTTTATGCTTGCATTTCGTTAGTACTGTCTTCACATTTTTGATTAAGCTTTTACTGAATCCCTATCTATAATGACAGTTTAACTTTTCAGAAGACAAATTGAAGTGACACATACAGAAAACTAATTTTTCAGTAGTGCTAAACATTTCCAGCTGTAGATGCAGTTTAATCATATCTACACTTTATGAAAAATGTACATCTGCAGTTCTCTAAGGAATGCTTCCTAATACCTTTAATGTTTATCATTGTACATAGGGAAGATATACATTATCCCTCTGTGTTAGAAAGACACTTCAGTTTAAATTTATTAAAGATTACTTTCCCCTATCAGAAGCAAAGTGTCCCCTAAATCCAATTCCCTCCCATGAAAGCGTGAGAATTTCTCCACTGCTTGGGGCCTGTGCAAATCATCTGCACTACAAAAGAGCCCTGGCTTCTTCCATTTTAGGAATCTGGGAAGGGTAAATATTTAGAAGTGCTGGCATAACAATAGCAGAAGTGGAAGGAAATTAAAGTTTAGGATCCAGTTTTGAGACACATTTCGCTTAAGTCTTGGGTGAAAAAAACACAAGCTTTTTGGTAAATTGGTGAAACATTACAATTTTCAGCTTTGGAGTACGGAATCAGCAGGAACCATTCTATGTAGGATAAAACATCCAGTTTTGAAAATGTGTCCTTTTTGTTCCTTTTTGTTCTTGTTTAGGTTTTTTGTTGGGTGTTTTGGTTTTTTTGGCTTTTGGGGGGGGGGGGGGGATGGTGGTGGTGGTGGTGTTCAGACCAGAGTGTGTTGTTGTTCGGTCCCTTTCTGACAGGCTGCAGGAGCTAATATTTCACTGAGCAAATACTAGCACCGTTAAGGGAACGAGGCTCTTTATGGAAGACAACTGCTGGTATGAGAACTTCTTGAATATGAAGCTCAGGGGCTGTAGGTTGAATGACTATATGAAGTAAACTGAAATTAAGACCATGGCATAGAAATTGATTTCATTATAGGAACTCTTGTTTAGGTTGCAAAGTAATTTGCTCTATAAAAGATTTTTTATAGAATCTCATAGAGAGTTTTCAGCATTTGTTGTTTTCAACAGCTGTTCAATATTGAGCGGAAAAACTCATCTGTTCTCTGCATAGCAAGAAAAATGTATTCTTTATCTTGATAAATTCAATTGAGCTTGAGTAACTCTTTGGATATTAAAACCAGTTTTCCTGGTGTGTTTCATTTATCTTTGGGGGAGTTTTGGCACCATGTTCAAATACCTAAACTTGTCCAAAGACTGAAGTTTGTTTCTGCCAGAATTTTCTGTGTGACTTATGAGCCTATATAAAGACCATTATAGTAACTTAAGCTGATACTTGGCTTGTGTTTATGCAAGACAACTCCAAATAATCCCTTAACTTAATTCTCAGTAATGCTGTGTTTTTCAGAAAGAGACTATATAGAGTTGGCTGGATAAAGAGACCTGTACTTTTGGAAAGAAGTGTTTTGAAATTAGATTTTTATTTTTCATCCAATTTAAAAGCTAAAACAAAACAAAAAAAAAATCTGCATTTCATTGTAGAAGCAAATAGAGTTTAATCTCCACAGATAGGAGACTGCTTGGGTAGCTTTATGTGATGCCTCAGGGCTCTTAGCTCTCACTTGGCTTGCTTCAGGTTGTATGGGTCTTCAGAAAAGGCAGGTTTCCAGTCAGTTCTACTGGAAAGGTGTCAAGCTTTACCATTACTGTTGTATTTTAATAATATTTTTTTAATGTCCCTTCCTATAATTTTGATTTTTACAGTTTCCAGATGGCGGATAATTCAGCACAGCCGCTGGCAGAGTTTGTTGAATTTCAGATCACCTAATGTCTGAAGGCTAGCAGAAGCTGCTCTGCAAGAGGAGCTAGACTCCTGAAATACAATATAAAGTAATATTTGGAGATAGTTTAGACCACTCCAAGACTTCAGTGCCTCAGTTTCCTTGCAAAATTTCTCAGCATTTTGGTTACCTACTTAAATTAATACTGTTACCTCTAAGTTTCTTTAGCAGGATGAGAAACAGTTCAGTATTTAGATGCCTGTCCTTTCTTGGCTTATTCTTCTGCAAATTCTGAATACTGAGAGTATTCTGCAAATGGTGAATTAGAACAAGTCAAAGAAATTCTTATTTCTGTGAGGTCATTTGCCCAACCTAGACACTGGAGAATGTGGTAATTTTTTCAATTTAGTCACCCAGTGCCAAGAGGAAGTGGAATAATACAGTCTTGGTCTCTACCACAAACAAACAGAGACTAGCACAGCACAGAGCATGTTTGCTTTCCTTGTTCAGAATCAGATATGTCGTATACAAAAGGTGGTATTGAATCTTAGAGTTGATTAATCAAGCTCTTTTCCCGGCCTTTTGCATCTTTATCTGTTAGGGATATGTATAGTTGTTGCATGAGATATATTAGTTATTAAAACAAAACCCCTTACAATAGTAAGCAGAAAAAAGGAATTACAAAGAGAACTGAATTTACAGTAAACTGAATTTAGACCAAGAAACCTGCACTCTATGGTAGGTTAGTCTCTTAATTGCAAATTAGTATCAGTCTTCTTCAGATTCAAGGTCTCTGGCAACTGTGGAATTTTGGTAATATTTCTATGGAACTCATGACCAGGGTCAGTGGGATTCTGTGATCTTTGCACAATAGTGTTCCACTGGTAAAATAAATCACAACAGAGCACATTTTAAATCTATTTAAGGCTTGTGAGACTATAAGAACTCTGTTAGGTTTCTGTTCAATGCTAATGAACAGTTGTGAGCTCAGTTGTAACAGGTGACCCTCATTTGGTGTAAGATTTACCAGGATAATTTCATGGGATATTCCATCTCTTCCCCAGTAATTCAGTTATAACCCCATTTTACCTATCAATACCTTATGAACCAGCAGAATTCAAGGTGTTTGTTTTACACTGTGTAAAAACAGACATTTCAAAATGGATTTGGCTAGGTTGGAATGGCATTACTTCTGGGAGTTCTTGAAGTAACCTCTCACAAAGTAGATCAGAAGTTGGGAGGGACAGCAGGGATGAAGGCTCTCCTTGCTTGTGGGAGGAGTGGAGAGTTGGTGTAAGCAAATATGACATCCAGTCCCTCTGTAGTCCTACCAGCCAGGCAAACTGGTGTGCTGGGGAGCAGAGCTGTGCCCAGTGCTGCTCCTGCCAGTGCCCCAGTGTGCCAGCACCACACCAGTGTCTGCACATGCCCTGCAAAGCTGGGATATAATTGCTGGGCAGCTGTGTGATAACCCTGAGAAAGGAAAGAGTTGGATTTAATGCTGAAATCCAGCTGAAGGATTTCAAGCTGAGGTTTCTCACCAGTAGTGAACTCTTTGCTTCTCAGCTGTTTACTGGATTGGGATGAAGGGCATCCTTTGTACTCCTAGGAATGCAAAATTTACAGGACCAGAGCAACAGAGAGCACCAATAAGAGAAACAGAACTTTATAATCCGGTGGTGAGGTCACTTCCTTGGAAGGGGGAAGCACAGGCAGGACTTTGACGACTCTGTATGTACTTTACATGAAACAGGGCACAGAGTTTATGAACTGTCTTGGAAGATTAAGCAGAACTTAGTGTAACCTATAAAGTGGTGAATTGAACAATTTCTGTCTAAGGGGCTTCATCAATAATTCAGCGAAACTTCAAAATGCTGGTAATAAACATAGAATGAAAGTAAGATTTTTGTACATGTGGTTTCTTTTTTTTTCAGATTCTTGATATTACAAAATTGATTCATTTCATAATAGAATTTTATGTGGTGAAAGCTTTTTTTAATCCTATTTTAAGCTTCTGTATAATCTTATTTTAAATGTGCTAATCAAGCTATGGTTTGTGTACTTGCCAGAAAAATTATTCTTGATTTGTGTTATAGTTCAAAGAGAAATGAGCATATTTAAAATCAATAGAAATTCTGCAACCACATCTGTGGATATAAAATGTTGATGTAATAGTGGTGCATGCCTCTTCTGTTTCTCAGTTTATAACTTCAAAGTGAAGAAACGAAAATGTATTGTACTACAGTGCATAACTAGATTAGGGTATTAAAGCAGGTTCTTTATTATGTTTACCTCTAATTTAGTTGGTTTCAAAAACTGAGTTGTTATTAGCTAAATTTACAGTGGCAGTTTTAGGTTTCTAGGAAGCTCCAGTGACCTCTATAAAGAAGTAATTCAGTGAACCTGTCGCTAATATTCTGTAGCTAATAGTAATGGATTTAACCCAGAAATTATGAACTGCGCCACCCTTCCCTGGGGGAAATATTTCTTTCCATCTTTAAATATAAGAAGGAGTGAGCATAGGAAATTTAACAGAACTTGTTCTTTTATTTTTGTAATCATGAGGCTTTTGTGAAGATCTGTGCAGAATCAGTAATATACAGCAGAGTTTTCCTTGAATTACCTCCTTCTGAAGGTTTCACTGCTGCCATTTTAATGGAATATAGTTTTATCTGCTGTCACTCATATATTTACCTGAAAACTAGCTCCTGATGGCTGTGGAGTCTTTGGGGTGTGTTCCATGCACATGAAGCATGACTGCTCTCAGTCATGCTCTGACTGATAATCTGAAGAGCATCTATGCTCCTGGTCAGTGTTTACAGTGGCCATACAAGGAGCTCAGTACTGAGCACTTGTGAGGCAAGTCATAGCAGATAATGATATTGTTGAACTGTTGACTTTTTTTTTTTTTTTCTGAAAGAAAAAGTGCAGTCATTTAACAAGGAACCTGGGAAAATGCCCGTCAGTGCCTTTACCAATTGTACCCCACTATGTTTTAGTCTTGAATTAGAATGCTAATCAGTGACTTGTTTTCCATCTTGTCCTAATGAAAGAAAGTCCTGTATGTAGGGAACTGGAATTTCAGTCTTTAAGTGTTTTGAACACAGCCCTTTGATTCTGCTTTGTTATTTTGTGAGAATTCAAAACTAGTTCAGCAATAACTTTTTGTACAGAAAAATCAGAGGCAGAGATTGTGCATCATGCTTATCCCTATGATTTGCATTTCTGCCTTTTAGTTATACGTACTGCATGCTTTTTCTTAAGCATTTTTTAAAAGTTTCTCTTTAGTCCTGTAAAGCCTGTTGCTTTTGCAGTTTGTACGCTAATATACACATTATATGCATGGGTTCTCCTAAGTGAACCTAAATCATCAGTGCCTCCTAAAGAAGGGTGTTGCCCCCATCTGGTTATCCTTGCCTGCTGTAGCCACCATCCTTATGCCAGCAAACAAACTTGTGCAAGTATGTGGGGAGTTGAATTTAGAAAATCTATTGGGATTGAAACTAATCTCTGAAGAGGAAGTGTGTGGGTGAACATGACGAGCACATGTTTGTGTGATAGGTACTTCCCTCTTAAATTTGCCACCTAGCTCTGAAGTTCTTTGTCCTCTGACCCGGGGCCAAGCATTGCAGGTTCCTTTCTCTCCCTTCTTCCCAGCCCCCTTCCCCTTGATATGTATGAGCAGTTTGCTCTCACCCCTGGTTTATAATGTGCCAGTAACCAAGGAGCTCAAGGTCACTTACTGTGCACAAAGTGTTGGTCCTGTCTGGCACCTCACACTCAGCTGTACTGGAAAGGTGGAAGGAACACTGGCTGGTATTACAGTCTCTTCTAATGCCTATCAATAACTCGGTGTGCCTTTGAGTACTGTGACCAGATCCATGTGATAGGTTTTTTTGCCCACTGTGAGGAAAAACGTGGATGTGTCATACGAGTATGAAGAACAAGTCATGCAAAATTCATTGGGATGGTTCCCTCAAGGTTAGGTTATTTTTGGCTTTGTTTCTAAAGCAAACTCTTTGAGAAAGATTTTTTTTTTTTTTTTTCTGGTAGATTTGTACTTAACTTGTTTTGGAAAGGGCATATGCAAAGATTAATATCTTCTGACAAATGGAGCAACCTTACTGAGGCTGGTCTATTTTTTTTTTTAATAGCTGGGCTGTGAGTTCTTGCTGGGAAGGTCAGTGTATTTTGTGTGCACTGCTCTTTAAAATGATATCTGCTGGTGATTGTTAAATCTGTAGACTAAACAATGCTGTTCTATGAAGTAAGATTTAAAATTATAAAAAGAATATTCAGGTTTTAATATCTGAACACTTGCTATAAAGGTTCAATGGCTTGGTAGTAAACTGATTTCTCAGGTTCATTAAAACTGCCAGTGCCCATGCCCTGGAGCAAGTACATGGTGCAATTGAGGGAGCTGAAAGGGAGGGAATTGCAAAGGGACCAAACTTCCCTTGGAGCTGTGGAATGGCTGTGCAGCTGCTGCTGCCTGGGGCTGCCAGCAGTCTTCTACAGCTGCTGCTTCCTTGTCTCCCTGTCTGATATGGAGGTGCTTTGCTGGTGTTAACTTTGTGCAGCTGTGGTACTGCTGGCATATACCCAGGCATTCCTCCTTGCCAGGATATAAAAAAACAACAACTGTACAGTTGTAGTCTCTAATGACCAACACTGACTAGTGTTGTCTAAATTCTCATAGCCTGGCTTCCTTTGCAGACTGCTATCAGTCTTGCTGCTTCAGAGTCCTGATCTTCAATTCCTGGGTGTGGAAAGATACCGTACTCCTAAATACATTTCAGCGGCTGATCCTCTTTAGATTCCTTAATTCTTGTGTGAAGAGAGTTAACCTGATAATAGAGTTCATATAACCAGTAGAGAACCAAATCCTATTCCAATGAAGCTCCTAGAAACAGCATGTGTAGCCTGTATAGTAATTTGATAAAATGGTAAAATCAGTATTGTCCAACTGAATTTCTGCATACATCACAGAATGTATAAAGTAATCTAGTAAAAGTCTTCTCTTGAATTCCATCTTTAAGTAGGTATCCAGCTGTATTTGTTGAATGTAAATCTCAA
Organism: Motacilla alba alba; assembly: GCF_015832195.1. Lineage (NCBI taxonomy): Eukaryota > Metazoa > Chordata > Aves > Passeriformes > Motacillidae > Motacilla > Motacilla alba. The sequence goes on from NC_052018.1 coordinate 96,082,132, forward strand.
GAGTTACCCTTAAGCTTGAAAAGCACTCAAGTGCCTCACCTTAGATATTTTTGTCAATACTGGGTCATCTTCTGCATAAAAATCCGGTCTGTTAAATGGACATCATGCAGAGAAGCAATTTATCTGGGTTTGTGTTACAACTGTAATGCAATTTTTCTGTACCTTGTGCTTTTCTGAACGATTTTTTGAGTCAAGCATTGATCAGGAAGGTTTGCAATTGCAGTTTTGTACTGACAACACAAGTTTTGTACTGTACAAGTCCAAACTGCGTGGCTCCAGAGAAGCTGCGCAGAGTAGAAAATGCCAGATCAGTTTTTTGATAAGACACCCCTCACAATCCTTGGGCATAATACAAAAGGAATAGAGATAGCATAGAAAAATCCATAGGGGAATGTTACGTAGGTGTTTCGTAGTTTAGACTTAAGGTTTTTCCCATAGAGTAGCAGGTGAAATGGAAGCGTATCAAATTTGGTGAAGAGTTTTGGAAATTATGTGATTGATTTGCAATAACTGTATTTTAGTCTAAGTAGCGTGAAATCGGAGGCTTCTGCAGAAATCTGACATCCCCTTCTAAAGCCATGGAGGCTGAGGCTCTGAACAGTCTGGTTCTTGATTTATCTGAATGTATGAGGAATTCCCAGGCTCATGTCTGTTTGCTAAGAGACAGCCAGAAAAGATTGACTTCACATTGCAGGGGCTGTGTTTGGGTAAGCCTGTGGCAGGCAAAAGCAGCCTGGTGAGCAAACATTGAGGTTGTGCTCAAATACCATTTTCTCCTGCCTTGTCTGTCAGACCTTCATTAGTGCGTCAGTAGAGCTCACTTCAAATAAAAGGTCCTCTCTGGGCTTTAGCAATGCTTGTTAACTCCAAACACTTAGATCTCTCTCTTTTTTTTTCCCGGGGAAAAAAAATATTAGCTCCAGTGGCTTATTCCACTTTCCTAATGAAGAAAGGTGAAGGTGTGATGTTGGTTGAGCACAAAAGCAGGGGGAACTCTTTCATGAATTGTTTGATGGTTTAGGGAGGTAATTTTGAAAATCTTAAAAAAAGAACAAAAAAGCTGGGTAGGGATTTCCTCTTCTGTTAGTTTTACTAAGCCAAGGGACATAGGCTAAGCTGAAGGTTGAATGTGCAATAGGTACAATATATGTTTTAGAAATGTTTCAGAATTGCCATTGTTACCCAGTTTACTCTTAAATGAATAGCAAGAACCTTCTACTTAGCTCTGCTAAGTGAATGAACAGCAAAATGAATAGCTTTCTGATATCTGCAGCATAAAAGTTTATTTTGCATACAGCTGTTAATATTGCATAAGCATTATATGGCAATACTTATGCAGTTTGTGTTAAATACAGATGTTACATTTTTCGCTTCCCTAAATTAATTTCAAAGCACTTGTCCCTATCTTAAAAATAATTGATATCTTTTGAAAGAATCCCATACATTGCAAGACTTTGCTGTTTCCTGAACTAAGAATATGAATCTGAAAAAAGTGTCATTTCCTTTGCTTCCCTAACTGAAATGGAAATAGTGGTACTTGTGGTTTCTGGACTGTTGCTATATGAATTTCTCCAAATGATGGGAGAAATACAGTTCTTTGTTACTTCTTTGATTACAGACGAGTTAATGTGGTGGTTGTTAAAACAGTATTAGTAAAATACATTTCTCCTGTCATGGAAAAAAAATTACACTGCAATAATTGCTTTCATTGCCATCAGGCTAGTGGTTGTAATTTAAGTGCTGGTGTTGTACAAGTGATAGAATTACTGCTTTATATGTCACTTGTTTATTTTATGCTCAGATAAAGCATTCTGTTAGTTTTTCCCCATGGTCAGTCTGGACTATTTTACAAGTGACATTATACATGTGTGCACTTAAGTTACATTTAAGTTAAGTTACTTCATAGTGGAAAAAGTACACCTGTGAGAAAGGAATGTGAATGAGAAAATATAACTGTGTAAACATGTTTATGCAGCTGCATTTTAATGTAACTTATTATTGGAGCACTCTGTTTAGAGAATTAATAGCTTGTCTTCAGCTGTAAAAGTTTCAAAGTTCCTTCAAAATATTGTAAGCTGTAGATAAATCAGAAGTATAGATACTCAGTTCTGCTTCTGGATTTATTTGGTTTTTTAACAAGTTTTCTTCATATTAGTATCTGAAAACTATTTGAGATGCTAATAAAACTGTCTTATAAACTTTCCATATTAAAGCTTTTTTGCAGAGTATTAAATCTAATGTTTTCTTATGTTTTTCATTCTTAACACACACCTTTCAGGGTTTTTTTTAGTAATATAAATAATTTCATCCAGTGTGGGGAATTTTAAAACTTAATAGCTTTTCAAGGCTTTTTGTGGGATGTGGGACTTGAGTTAGTGTGGAACTTTAGATATGCATTTCAGTTCAGAGTACATGTGGTTTGGAAACATGGAAAATAAAAGGTTTAGGTCTATTAGATGTCCACCAAAAAAAAAAAAAGTCATTAAATCTATATTAGTATTTCTGTTCTGTAAGTAGATAAAACAAGATAGTCTTATATGTCATAAAACTCAGACTTCACATTTAGAATCTCAATGAAACAAAGCTAGGGAAATGATGACAGTGACTTGTTTCAGTTGGGAAAAGAGGCAAGGCTGTAAAATGTCATTATCATACTTTGAAAGCTTTTTTAAAAATATCAATAAAGGCCAAAAATCAATAAAGGAAATAGTTTAGAATCAGGTTGTATTTGTTTGCGGAGTCATACTGAACTAACTTTTTCATTACACTAGGGACTGAGAGGACATTGTTCTAGGCACTTCATGGATAATGAAAGACCCTCTTTGCCCCCAGAAATTTATTTCTGTGCTTTGACTTTCAGTGTTATTTAAGCTGATGTGGCCTTAAATGTCCAGTTTCCAGCATATGTTGGTATCTGGTTTATTGAATGTAGTATGTGGAGTTTAAATTTTCCAAATACAAGCCAGATATGTTTTGCATATCTTAACCCCAACCAAAACAAACAAAACAAAGCCCAAAAAAGAACCCCAAGGAATAGAGCATGAGCAGTAAGCATGTCTGAACTTTTCCTCTGTCACTAGTGCTAGAGAAAGGCTGAGAAATCTTTAAACCTTGCAAAGCAGTCTTTCTCCAGGTTATGAATTATGAAATATTTTGTGATAAAGTCTGGATGAGTGGAAGCTGGAAAAGGACAGTCAATTTAGTTCACATTCTCTATTGATCAGACAATATTTCACCTTTGTGGAGGCAGCAGTCTGTAAGTAGAGGTGTCTGTAAGTGTACTTAAGGCTTCTGCCACAGGTATATGATGATATTGAATCAGTTTTGCTTATAGTATGACCTGTAATTATAAGAAGGTCTGTGTTCTACACTTAAAGGAGAAGAAAAAACTGTACAGAAGAATACCAGTGTAAGAGGATGCAGATTTTAATACCTTGAATTTCAGTCACTTCATTTTCTTTATCTTGTATCTCAAATAAATAAACCTACAGATTGAAGTGCCAGATTTTCATTGCTGGCTACTTTTTTTTTTTATATTTTGCAATATTTTCTTTCTTCTCTGGATGGGTAACAGAGGTTGTCAATTAACTGCAATGTTCAGAGGCTTCCAAATGCCAATTTTGAGAGTTTCCAACTTCATTTCCTTATGGACACAGGCATTCTCTTTTCAGGTTCAGTTTATGCTTAGGAGCAGACAGCTCACATTGGCATGGCTGCAGTCTCAGGTCACTTTGTGTCTGTGCATCATATTTCTGGACCCAAGAATACTTGGGAACACCGTGTAGGCTCTTGGATCTCTCTGCAGGTTGTCAGGTGTGAGGATCAGTGGCACTCTAGATATTGTAATCTCTGATGAATCAAGCTGACTCAGCCCAGTTAACTTCTCACTGCAGTACGGGCATGTCCCAAGTGCTGCTAGAAGCTGGAAGTTCCTGGTCTGTGTTCTGTGTGCCTCTGAGTAATTAAATTAGGTACTGCTACGTTTGTATTACCTCAAGTGTTGCACAAAAATATACTTTAGTGTGAAAAGTAGTAAATGAATGGTTGGTTCCTGCCAACCAATATTTTTCCTGCTATGTTGTTTATTTTAAAAGGCATTTGGTAAATTGCCTATTGCAAGTAATGTGCTATGGCATCTAAAAGGCAACAGAGACCTTTGCATCCAAGGGAAAAAAACCCACCAGCCAGGAAATTCTGGAGTTGGATAGGAATTGTAATAAAAATTCAATGTAGCTGTAATAAAATATGTGCAGACTACACGTGCCACATGCAGAACTCATTTTGTCATTTTAACCTCTAATTGGCTCTTTTATTCAGTATACCCTTATTCTCCCCAGTTCATTAGCAATTCGTCAGAATTTCTACAGCACCTCTTGTGCCTTCTGTCTGGCTTTCAAAGATTTTGGAAGCCTCTGCACTTTTTTCCTGAGCACTTGCTGAATCCTTCATCACCCATTTGTCCCCAGAACACCCAAGACTTCCACTGGCTCTCTTATTAACATGCAATGTTCAAAGTCTTTCAGCTTCTTCTGGATCTCTCTTTGGAAGAGTGACACTGTGACAAGAAGAAATTGTGATTAATGTCATACTAAGCTGAGAGAGGCAGGTGAGGGCATCCAGCCAGGAAAAGGTACCAGGTGTAGCTGCACCTCCTGTGGTGGAAGGGTGGTATCTTAGTAACGGCTCTTGATCATAGGCAGATAGAGGTCAGGGCAGTGGCTGGCACTCAATGGCATTGCTCAATGTCTTCAGTTTAGGAGAGGCTATGAAAGGGTCATGGCCAAGTACTGCAGCTCTTTTATCTTGTTTGAAGAGAGAAACTTCACACATTACAACACTCTGTCCTGCTTTGTAAATACAAGCTTCAGTTTTTTAGGCTCATTTTCTTGCACAGACTACAGCTCCTTTAAGTCTCTATCACGGTTATCTTCATAATCTTTTTCTGAAGTATTGTATACATAAATCTGGAAACTGTATTAGATTTTTTTACTACTACTTGATTTTATTAGTGAAGTATACTGTGAAAAATGTTGTTTTAAAAAACACAACTTATCATAGAAAAATAGAGAAAGCATCTCTTATGATAACTAAGTTAAAGAGTTTTTCTTTATCTGAACAATCAAAGTACTTGTAAAATGTATCAGCAGATCCATATACCTATGGGCAGAACTTCCTGATCACTGAGAATCATTTTGAATTAAACCAAGGCCGAATTAGTAGTGCAGATGTCCTCCAGATTCCCTGCATAGATGCATTTCCAGGCAGTGAACAGCGCAGTTTATAGGACAAACTCATTTATCCTCTTGAGGCTTCCACAAATCAAATCTGACATTCCTGGTCTGCCTTGAATCACTCTAAGTTTTTCCATCCTTTTTCACTGGACCTGTGTTCCATATGCTGTAGGGCTTAGTTGTATTTTTTAATCACTTGCAAATAAAGAAGTCAGCATTCGTCCACTATTGCTGGAGATGAATGGTGGGATAAGTAGCAACATTAGAAGTGATGCAGAAGGGGATATTAAAGGGTGGATGATGGAAATGTCCAAACCAGGATTATGTTGGGGGGACCCAGGGCAACCAAGGTGTTCTGCAGGGCCTAAGTGTAGCATGGGAAAAAGGTTTCTCAGCACTTAGTGTTGAGTTGGATTTTCAGATACTGTAATGGCAATAATCTAGTACAAGGCTGTAATTCAAATATATGATACACTATTTAAATCCCGTTTGGACAAATAGGTTTTTTAAGCATATCTCTGAACATGCATTATACATTTGTTTTACTGTCACCCTTGGGAACAAAGTGTCTGCATTAAATTTATGTGCTAAGAAACTAACACTATTTTCTGCAGTACATATAATCTTGAGTCTTAATAGACTGTAATCCTTTAGATTTATATAGTCCTTTTCTTCCTAAATATAAAAGCAGTGAGCAAATATTGTGTGCCTCCTGTCATTTCTTTGAGGTGATTAGCAAATACAAGGGACACAGTATCTGCAGTGAATTTATACAGTAATATTTACACATTTCAGAAATACTTTTATTAGTAGATATGTTTTTCAAAAATACATGGAGTTGTGTGACTTTGGAAGAGTAATTTTGAGATTATTCTTCTGATGCTTCCAGGCTATATTATGTGTTTCAGATATTCAGAAAGTGAATACTGTATTGCCATCCTACTTTCGTTTTGAATTATGGTTGAGTTACCTGCTTTGTAGTAGTGCTGCTTTGCTTAATAAATAGATTTGAGCAAAATACATTTCTTACATAAAATCTGTCCTAGATCATTAACGCTGAATGGTTTGACCTTGGGTGGAAAGCAAGTTTTCTTTTAGAGAATCCATTAGTGTTAAAAAAATGATGTTCTAGGTGGGATGCTGATGGTGTGGGGAAGGTGGAGATGGCAGCTGATGCCAGTGAAATTTCCCAGTTTAAGCTCAGTGAGAAAGTCAAGGAAGACAGATTTAACAAAAAAAGAGATTTCCTTTAGAAGTGGGGAAGCAGCACAGTTTCTTACCACCTGTTAAAGACCAGATCCAATCTGGAAGGGTTGCCATGTGTAAAAACATGTATCACAATTGGAATGCATAATTCTAAGGTTACACTAAGGGAAATTGAGCTTCAGTGTTTCCTTTGGTTAAATCTTTTGCTTTACAAAGAGTAAAGGTGTTTATAGATGAGCAATTAATTTTGCTCCAACTAGTTCAACTTGACCCTGAAATCAGAACTCCTGTATTTCAACAGGAGAAGCAACTTCTAAAAGCCAGTCAGACGGCTGTGAATTGTGATCTACTTTGGATTTACAGAGACTGATTCACAAGATCTGCCCCAGGAAGATGCCAGTTCTGAGGTTTGTATCTGAGATACCCAGACCTGAGGAAAAACCAGGAGTCAGCTCTCAAAACACAAGGCTTGTGAGCCTGTGGGCTTTCGTAGTTAGTTTGAGCGTAATATCCTAGTAAAAGCATAGATTGAGAGCTGTTTGTAGCACTTCCTCTGCTAGGATTTTAAGCTCCTCATAGAACACCTCTGCTAAGTGAGTGAGTACCATGTTCCCCACATTAATACCTAGAACTGAGGTTTTAAATATGTCGAGACTTTGGTAATCTCTATTTTTTCATTTTGAGTTGTGAACCATGAAATTTTCAGTTTTTCACAGAAATAGTCTGTGATAATTATATTTGTATTTATAAAGTCTTATAAAGAATTGTTACCTGAGATGTATGTGGAGATGAACTTCAGGTCCTCAAGTACTCCTCTATGGGAGAAGCTTTTTTAGGTACAAATATCATAAAATCTGGTGGGGTAAAGGCCCTTAAATCCCAGTAGGTATTCTGTTACTGGAGACCTGTTGGAGATTTATAGCCACACACCAGTATTTGGCCTGACAACTAAAGGATGATAGAAGAGCTTGGTGCTTGGGGGGGGGGGGGGGGGGGGGCAAGTAAGCCCTTGCCCGGAGCTAATGAGGACTGAAGTGAGTTTGAAAAGCAATCCAAAGAGCCCGGGAGCTGTTTTCAGTCTCCCGCCTTCCTCGGCTCTTTCCCTTTGCAGCAGCGGGTGCCAAGGCAGTGCCACTCGTGCTCTCCACGTGGAGAGGCAAGCGCGGCGCCCGCGGGCCGCGCAGCCCCAGTGGGCGCGGGCGGGTGAGGCGGCAGCGCTCGGTTCGGCCCCACCACCGAACCCGATCCGAAGGGGCTGGGAGCGAGGGTGGGGAGCGCGCCGGGGTTCCCGCGGCAGCAGCAGGAGGAGGGAGGAGCCGCCGGGTGCTGCCAGAGCTCGGACCTGCGGCGGGGAGGGGCGGCCCCGGCTGCCGACGCTCCCCGCGTGGGGCCTGTGTTGGGGCGAGCGGAGCAGCGGCTCCGGCTGCGAAGAGAGCGGGCTCGGAGCCGGGGGATACCTGGATCCGAGACCGGGCTGTCGCCTCCTTCCTGCCCATCTGCCCCGATTTGCGTCTGGTGAGTGGCGAGAGCTGCTTCGGACATGGCCGTGCCTTCAGAAAGCGCGGGGATGGTGATTTAACTCTGCGTTATTTACACTGCAATGCTACTTTGTAATGTAAGTGGGCTCCTGGGATTGAGAGAGACTTTTTTCAGCTGGGTAGAAATGCCGGAGAGCTTTGCACAGGACCCTGCCGCCCCTGAAGAGCATGGTGAGAAAGCAAATCTCCCCCCTTGCCCCGACTCGAGATACGGCTCTTGGGGTAGATACGCTGTGATAAAAGTGCTGTACTAGGTTGATCATTTGACCTTCAAAACACGGCTCAGCGAATGGGAGACTTTAAACCCACTCACGCTTGGGAAATGAAGCGTGGGGGGGAACCAAACAACTTAGCTTTCAAAGAAAATTATTGCTGGACTGATAGTGTAAAAGTGCTTTGCTGTATCTTCTGTAGCCAAGTGCAAAAATACTGTGTTTCTCAAATAAGTGTGACTGCCAGTGTGTACCTGCCTGATGTACCCTGACTGTCTCACTGATTCTTGGCCTTCTTTAATGTACTGTAGAGGCAGATTATATTAGTGCTCCTATTAAAATAGGGAAAAAATGCTAATATTAGTAACAATTCTTATTGATGTGTTATGTGCTCAAACATAGCCTTTAAATTTGGACAGAAAGCAAAAAGTCTGATTCTAAGCAGATGGTGGAGAGGTTTCTTATCCTCTTACGTAACATTTATATAGCCAGGGTGCTGGTAGGTATAGCTGGGGCTGTACCTTAAAGTGTTGCTTTTGTGTCCCTTTATAACTGTAATAATTTCAAAGTTAGTCCCACAGCATAATGAAGTAAAAACCTGTGGAACTGTCAATGCAAGTAACTCTTCTTACAGCCAGAAAGAGCCATATTTTAGTTTTTTCCCATTCTGTGTAAGCAGGATTAGAGCTATTTTAGATCAGAATATTTGCAAATACAAAAACTTTAAAGTCTTTCATTTGGTAATGGAAAGTCAGTAAGTTGTGTAAATAATCTTTAGTGTGATGACAGTGTGGCAGTTGTAAGCAGTGTTAGGAGTTTTTTAACAGCTTTTTGGGCTCTTAAACTCTGCTGAGGTATACACCTGCTTTCCAGAACTATGCACATATTTTCTGGAAGTAGTATGGTTCCAGTAATTTCTGATTGTAGCTGTATCTCATTCCAAAACTCAGAGTATTTGAAGCTTTTTCGGACTTTAATAAATTTTCTTCCATTTTCCCTACATAGATACGCTTTTTTCCCCTCCTTTTTGTTAAATTAAAACTTTAGAATCATACAAAACTTCTGGAACAGAATTCAGAGCTCCTTGCTGTTGCTTCTACTTATAGTCTGATTATATCTGTTGTAAGTTTTGACTTTGAAAAGACTTGTAGTTAAAGCACTGCCATTGATTTCTGTAGTTGAAGCCCTGCAAATGATTTCTGGAAATGGTCTGCTGTTTTTTCGTTCTCTGTGTCAGAAGTAACTTTAGCTTAAAAGCAAAGGAAAATCTGGGGGTCTGAAGAGGTTGGTTTTCCCATCCTTTGCAGTCTTTCCCAGCTCCCTCACCCCATAGCTGTCACTTGGCAACACTGGTTGCCAGTGCCCATCTGTATGTGAGCTGTGGTGCTGGCATGGTGACATCTGGAAACTCCCTGTCACAGGAATTGCAGTTCCTGAGCCAGCCTGTGGCATAGGAAATGAATTCATGGGGTCTCAGGTTCAGGACAGGAGAGCTTCAAAGCCTCGTAGGCTGGAGAGAGGGATGGCAGGGACAGCTGGCTCTCAGAACACTTGGAGGAGGGGAAATTTCCCCTCTACAAACCTGCTTCATAGTTGTCTGCTAACTACTACCTCATGGAGCAAGGACTTAGATTGCTGAAAATCTGCTTGTTAATAGGGTGTCATTAGTTGAGAATATGGGTATTCATAGACTGTGCAGAAAACACACTGATCATAATGGCATTTCTGAAAAATAGGAGCGGTGTTGTACCAATTCTCAAAGTGAAATAGCTGCATTAATAAATATATCAGGTAAACTTACTCATTGATGAAATAAGAATTTGAGACTTTCTGAAGCTGAAATGCTTATATTTAATCTACTTGAAATACCTGAGGGAAAAAAAAGAGAACACAGGGATGGCTCATTCTGGGAAGTGCCTGTATTTTGTACAGAGAAAGCTTTTCAGGGAAGAGGTAGGGGTTAACAGCTGAAATGGAAGAGCAAGAATTGAGGTATTGAGAGAAACCAAGCACCACGGATGATTGGTGTAAGAGCTGGAGAATTTGAAAAATGTCTCGCTGGGAGCCTAAATGGAGATCAACAACCATGAAGCATTAAAAAGCAGTTTTGCTTGCTAAAGACCATTGCAGTGATAGATAAGTAGACATCTCCCATGAAACCCAGTATCAAACACCAGGCACCACCTGTTACTTCTCTGGGCAGGGAGAAAAAGCAAAGATACAAAGAATTCTGGTAATGTGAAGGAGGAGCACACTCTCCTTTAGAGTGGCTGGGCTGGCAGAGCAGCCGAAGGCTGGAGAGGATTTAACTGAGTTTACAGACTGTAAGACTATTGGCCACATTGGAAGACTTCAGCATCTTAAAGGACTGCAAGACCATTGTGGTATTTCATCTGGAAGGAGCCTTACCAGTTAGCACTGGGATTGTTAAATGTTGCTTATTTTAGCAGTGCACTGCTTCTAGAATCCAGCTGGTTTAGATGAATTTTAATGTGAAAAGACATTTCTGTTACTTTGGACATTGTGTTTATCTCAGAACTATGATGCTTTGTAGCTGACAGGTCTGTGAAGTCCCTAAAGCCTGGGCTGGTTCAGCCGGCTTAGTGGTGCAATGCTGACTACAGCCGAGAAGCTTTAGATAACTTTGAAATGAAATTTCAATTCTTTCCTACCTTAAATGAAAAATCTAAAGTTTTACAACAGTTTAGTTTTCATTTTGTGCAAATTACAGATTTGGGATATTTTTTTTCTTATGTGGTTAAAACAACCCTCAACACTTGGCTGTTCTCTGTTGTCTTCTAAATATCTGTGAATTATCTGTACTAATATATTAGGCTTATTCAACAAAGGCAGAATTATGTGTTGTGGTACTGAGGATCTTTTCTTCAAATTTAGTAGTTCTAAAACATATCTGAAAAAAAGGTACACAGGTAGCTATTACCTATGTGGAAAAAAAAGCATTTTTCTTTGATCATATTAAATGGAGGCTGCTGAGCTGTCTGGACAAAAGTTACAATTGCCATGTCAGTGTTCTCAAGGGGCACAGATACACTGAAGGGCCAAGCCCATGTGTCTGTGCAGGGGTTGCCCAGCAGCTGCGGGCACGAGGTTGGGCATCTGTGTTTGGCACAGAGATGTGTGGTTTCCTTCATGAAGTGGTTGAAAACAGCTACTAAAAGTTAATGTTGTAAGTGTCCTGGGTTTAAAGCAAAAGAATGTGTGTCTGTCTTCCTGAAATATCAGATATTTGCAGTCTCTCTGTCCCTTCTGTTCAATTATTACAGTAGACAGTAATTTTGAGCAGTGTACAGTAGTTTCAAGTGATGATATGGATGAATCCAACTAACTTAAAAACAAATGGAACAGCATCACTGTGCAGCCTATCTCTTATGTGAGTGAATGTAAAAATAAGCAGCCAGAAATTCCAAAAATGCTGCCAGACACCTGGAGAGGAGCTTTGTTTGCCTCAGTGTCCAGCTCTCACTGTGTCCACTGAGGTTTGATGTTGCCTGCAGTGTGAGAGAAACCAGACTGCTGATACACAGTGGAATTTCACATAATATATCTCTTCAGATCAAACTGAAGTTTAGCCAGCCCCTTGAATTTGCTCTCTGTGCGCAGCAGAAAGTCCTCCTTGGGTTTGACTTTCCGGGGCCATGGTATGGCGTACCCATCAGGAATGTGTGGAATTGAAGGCTGGAAAAATTTGCTTGTCAAGTAGCATGTTCTCCTGTTCTGAGTGGGTATCTCAATGAAAGTGATTTCCCAGGGCATCTGGGTCTGTACATGATCTAGAACAAATAGCAGAGGATTAATTTTCATTTCAGAAGTGTAGAATTTAGCTCTGTCTCAGGGAGATGCCATGCAGGGGGGCTGCCATGGGGGAGAATTTCAGTCTGCAAAGCACTTTGCTGAGAATTAGCATTCAGGCAATTAAAAGCTCAGCTGGCTGGGCACGCTTAGCTCTCTGAGCACTCAGCAAAGGTATCAGGGAAGAAAATGAGTTAGGAACTTCCTTGCTTATCTGCCTTGATCTATGTATGTTGTGTCTCTCTGCAAAGTTCAGTGTCTGTGTAATGCAAGCCTTGCAAGTTGGACTTACAATGATGTTAATTAAAATTTGGTATTAAAAAGTCAAAGCAGTTGTAATTAACTGATTTTGTTTCTTCAGCAAGTGTTGATTTATTCTTCTAACTATCACATAATTAATGTTTTTCATGCTCTTTTTCCTCTTCCCTCCCCCAGGGTCATGTAAATTGGGTAGCAAACTCTTATCTGAGTGTGGTGTTTGACCTCTCATGTTATTTATCAAAATAATGATCTCCAATTTACCTTTTTATCTTATTAAAACAAAGTTATAGTTAAGATGGGAAAAATGGACTGCTGTAACCACCTCACACAAGTTTTGATCTTGAGCTGTGGTCACTTCTACAATGTTAATAGTTGTCATTTACCTACATATGGCTTGAAAAATCTTAGGAGAAAAATCTTTTAATATCCTTTATTTACGACCCATTACATTATGCACTGCCTTTAGAGTACATGTCGCTGAGAAGCGAGAGCTTCTCAATCAGCAGTAATTCAATCCTGGGATTATTTTTTTGTCACCTTGGGAAAAACATGTGATTGTATTCTATCTTTGTAGTATCCATAACAGTTCATTTTGAACTTCTGCTAAAGACTTAGTCTACTATTCAGAAAATTTGATATGTCTGCTGAAATGGCTTGATTTATTCAAATAAAGCATTTCAAAATTTCTTTATAAACATGACTATGCCTCGTTTTTGATAGAAATTGGAAAGGAGGTTACTGAAACCAGCACATTATTGGTTATTAAATAATCTCTATTGTGTGAGCTCGTCTCCTGCAGTTTTTCAAAGCACATAGGTAAATTGCAGTGCAAGGTGTGGATGGTGACACTGTTTATACCAAAATCTGTTTTTATAAATAGTGGCTATAGCTTAGTTTTGTGCACAACGATCTTGTTCTGTGCATGTGCATTACTTGTTAGCTGTGACACAGATACTGACAAATCTCTATTCATTTGACTTATAACTTGGTGTAATCACTGAAAATTGACATGACTTCACTCTTAACATTTTGTTGAACAAATTTAAGTACTTTAAAACATTCCTGGCAGTGTGTGTGGCTCCTTTCCCTGTTTCCCTGTGTTGCAAAAGGTGAAGCTCAGAGCAGAGTTTTAGTCACATTAATTTAAAGTAATTTTTGAGCATCTGAAAACACTGCAGCTCTTTAATCTATGCTTTTTGTGTTTCTTCAGGAATATTACATGTCCACTGAGAACTTGGAGCATGGCTATGAGCAACACCAGTGACTCTGTGGTCCTGAGCAATGGCAGCATCTTGTCAAATGCTGCTGACCCAGTGGTTGCTGCAGTGAATGACAGAGACATCACAGTCCAACAACTCCCATCCAAGGAAACACCAAGAACAAAACCAAGTCCAAATGGCTGCCTGCCACTAAATGGTACAATCAAACCATCCTTTCTGCCTTTAGACAACCAAAGAACTCAGCAGATGTTGTCACAATGCTGCCGCCCTTGTCCATACCATCGTTCTTTAAGTAGCCATAATAGCAAGCAAGAATGTCATTCAGTGGTTGGCAGCTCAGCACCATCTCCTATGACCTCGTGCTGCATGCAGCCACACCCTGAGTACTCAGCCTCTATTTGCCAAAAACACCCCTCTGTCTATCAGCCTGCCTGCTGTCTTCAACCCTCCCCATCCTTCTGCCTTCACCATCAGTGGCCTGACCATTTCCAGCATCAGCCTGTGCAGCAACACATAGCCAGGATAAGGTAAGCAGGTTGCATTATTTCTTAGTTCTCAGGATGGATAATCTTTCCCTGAACTGTTTTGTTTTCTTACAGAAGCAGAAGATCTGAAAGGAAGATGAACCTAATTTCTTTCCCAGTGATTTTACAGATCAATTTTCAATGCATTACCAAGTCATTATTTCCAGGAGAAACCAAGTCAGGAAATTTGTTTTGCTGGGCTCCATGAATATTCCTGAAGTGAAATAGTTCTTTCTTGGGAGAAAAAAAACCACTGGTGTTTTTTTTTTCTTCTTCAGGATTGTTTGGAAGCTCATTAGCTCTTTTAGAAGACACAGGGTACACTCTATTGTGTAAAACAAACCAGTAAAGAGAAAGCTAAGAATACACTGAAAGATCTGATATGTCTGCACAGTCCACTCAAAACACATATTTTCTTAAAAAGATGCATTGAAAAACATTTTCAACAATTCTATTCTCAAATGTACAGGATGTGTTTTCTTTGTCAGGTCAGCTGGTTCAGTGAGTTCCCTTCATGTCTTTTCAGTGTAGGTTACCTGCTGAACTTCAAAACTGTGCTCGGATTGAGAAATTTGGGATTGTTCCAGGTTTTAGTCCTTTCGCTTCTCTATTTCATAAGAACCTGCCTGTTTGTATTTGTTAACTTTGGAGTTCCAGAGCTTCAGGGAGCACCAAACACAAGAAAAATCTTCTACAGCCTCCTGGTCCTGGGCAAAATCAACCAATCTAAGAGGCAATTTCTAAAAAGCAATTCCCATTGAAGGAAGACACTTTGAAGCTTTTAAGCAAAGTTATTATTTTTTCTGAGTTGCAGTTGGGCTAAAAGGGGTGGATTTTCATGGGAACGTTAAAACTACCCTTCTGCATGTTCTCCAACATCTGCACCCTTATTCAAGAACTTGGAGCTGTGTTTCTCAACAGTGATGATGATTTTGTCTTGATGAAATACGTGAGCTAATTTTAAACTCCTAAAAATATCAGACTGGGAAAAACATGTAATGTGGAAAAACTCAAAGTGAATAAAGCTTTTTTCTCCTAAGATAAAAACGGAAGAAAATAGGGATTATAATACAGAGCGCAAATCAGCTTTCTCCTGCCAGTTATTCCACTTACAAATGGAAAAAATCCTAGTTGTCAGAACTGCTTGTAATCAGAGATGTATTTTCCACCCCATACTAGTATAAATGTCAAGCAAAGACATTGTATAATTTTGCATGCAAAGGTGTGAGGGAAGTTGAATTATTGTAGGATCAGTTGTACTTTTCAAACTGTCGGAATGGTTGCACTGATTTCACTGTTTTTCTCCCTGTGCAGCAGGGTTGTTAAACTTTATCTATATTCCATAGTCATGAGGAAGGGAACAAATGCCATCCATAGTCTGCGTTTCTGGTTTTAATCTAGAAATAAAAACAGTGAATTTTTTTCTGGATACGTTAAAATAATGTTTTCTGTCGCGCTTCACAGATACAAAAACTGTTTGAAGTGCTCTGATTGGGCTCTTGAGCCAAGACACTGGCTTTTCATCTTCCTTGCCATATCATACACTTCTACAAAAATGTACAGAAATTATGAATAATTATTTATGATAAATGGTTTGTCTTACTGCTAGCAGTCAAAACAAAGATGCAATCTGACCTTTAAAGCACCTATACGTATTTAACCAGCTCTGTCTGTTAGCATACCCTGCATATCCCTATCAAATTATTACTGTACTGCTTCCATGCCTTTTCACTCTGTAAACTGCCCATGGCTGCATTAATGGACAATATATACTGATCTGACTATCACTTAGCATGGAACCAAAGACTTGTTTTCTCTCTTTATAGTCAGCAAGGTATGTCTAAATACAATAGTCTGTCATTGCATTGTGAAGTTATCACCCAGAGAGGCCACTGTCAATGTAGACGTGTTGAGAGATGGTAGAAACTGGGAGTCACTGGATGCAGCCTTGCAGGTGGATGGATGTGCACTGAGGAGGAAGCAGACTGCCTCATTTGTAGCTCCTTGGCATTGCTAAAAAGGAGAGGTGATAAATGTGTATTTATTTTTTATGTGCTCGGGTCACTTCCTGTAAACAAAAGAGTAACACTTAGGTGTGTGATATTTCAATATGATCATTGTTCTACACTCTTAATTTTATTGTAGTTTGAGCTTATAATCTGCACAGCAGCTTCTTCTCCAGGTATTTTTATTACAAGGTTCATTGGAAATCATTCAGCTTTATGAAATGTACATGTTTTAACAGGGTTATTTAAAATGCAGTAGTACATTAGTTAAAGTACATTAGTTAAATTCAGTATGTAGTCAAACTACATTTAATTTAGCTTTTTTTTTTTTTTAATGCATTCAAATATTGTTATAATTTTAAGAAGGGGAAAAGTTGTGATTAGATAGAGGGTGACCACTCTTTGCAGACTGTATCACTGATGCTTACAGCTCTGGGCAGGTAAACCAGTTGTTTCAGCACAACAGACTTTGTCAGGTTTTGAAGTCCAAGGCTTAACATTTGTCAGAGACTTAATATTAAAGGAATGTGGCTCTGGTATATCATTGCAGATTGGAGTGAGTAAAGACAGATTGAAATAATGCCACACTTGTCCTATCCTCTTAAAGCTCTGGAATTTTGTAGAGGGTTCAGCTTCGAAGTTTAACCAAATTACACAGAAATGTCATTTATCCACTGCATCTTGAGATTAAGATTAAAAATTAACAACTGTTAATTTTTTTCAGGTTGGTGAAAACATTCTGTAGCATAAAAGGAAATATTCTTAGTCGTTGGTGTTTTGCAGCATGATTGCGGTAAAAAATTATATTGTAAAAATAGGTAAAAGAGTCAACATTTGGCAGTAATGATTCTGATGATTTTTAGATGTTTTTCTGAGGTTGGAAGATCTTGAGTAAAGTTTATTGTGTTGTTTTGTGGACATATTTAAGAAATAGCTCATGTAAACAGCTTCATACTTCTTTTTTTTCAGTGGCTATAATATCTTGACCACACAAACACTCCCTGGGAAATTCTAGCCATCTCTCTATATCACAATGCAGTTGTCTTGGGGTTTGATTTGCTTTCTAACCATTTCTAAATTTACCTGTGTATGAGCATGGCACATTTAATTCTCTTCAGTACTGTTGGATGTTTTTTATTTGTTCCCCTACCCTGCCCCTTTGGAGAGCTCATGCTGAAGTATGCATTTTTGTTGGAATGCACTTATGTATCTCAAGAAACCTGTGAGCTTAGACACCATGGAAGATACGAGTTACTGCCCCTCCTTTGTTGCCACCTGCTTCTGTAGTCATCAGCAGCCTTCATCAGGGTGGGTAGAAATGGGGAACACCAACCAAGTAAGGCTGTGAAAGAAGCATGAAGATTGATCCATAATGACTGGAAGCACTTGAGTTAGGAGTCCATAGGGAAAAGTAAAAATGCGCAGCCTAGTAGCATGCTTAGTGGGATGAAAGGAGGTTAAAATAAATAGTGAACAGTTGCATGGTTCTCTAGAAGAACTAAATACTACCATTTCTAAAAAGCCAGAAAACTCTTAGAATCTTTCCTAGTATTTTTTAAAACCTCTTCTATGTCTACGAATGTATGCATGTCAGTAGGAGTGGCAGAAGAAGGATGTGGGGAGATCATTTAGGAAGTTGTCTCAGTATTGAGGAAGGCACGGAATAACAGTAGTGGTATCTCTGGTGCCAAATTGGATTGCTTCCTTCAGACATGTATAGGAAGTTTTTAGTGGGAAAACACCAGTTAAAAGCTACTTGTGTGCTTGTTAATCTTGATGTCAGCTCTGCTGGAATCTCTCTGGTGATAAAATTTAGAAAGCTTAGGTCTGTGGACTCTGAGACAAAAGGTAGAGC
Organism: Motacilla alba alba; assembly: GCF_015832195.1. Taxonomy (NCBI): domain Eukaryota; kingdom Metazoa; phylum Chordata; class Aves; order Passeriformes; family Motacillidae; genus Motacilla; species Motacilla alba. Next base: position 96,099,995 of record NC_052018.1, read on the forward strand.
AGAAGAAGTCAGGAGGCTGTGAAGGAACTGCTGGTGCTGCTGCTGAGGAAAATGCTCCAGACTGCCAGTCTATGCAGTGCTTGCACTTTCACAGTATCAAACCAATAAATTCAAACAAGCACTTTTGGCTCAGGGTGAACCTGCTTTGTGTCACCCACTGTTATTTACTGTTTTAGACTATACTGTTGATGCTTTTGACTAAAGCAGACAAGCAAGGAAATTTTTTCTGAAAAGCATCTGAATGATCTGTGGTAAAAAAAAAAAAAAAAAAAAAAAAAAAAACCAACAGGCTGAAAGGATATATGAGATGATCTCCCCATGATCATACATAAGGAGGTTCATCTCAAGCTGGAACAGGAAAATAAAATCTGTTTATAGCCACACAGAATCCTTACTTTGGATAAAATTTAAGAATTGCTCCTCATCCCCCACCAGCGTACTTTGGAGATTTTAGTTCCCAAAGCTTAGTTAGTTTAATTTGCTGGATTCAAAGCTTTTGCTTGTTAGACCAATTTATAGCCTAAAGAAGGCAAAAGACAGCGTCAGGAAACTGGTAAAGCGTCCAGACTTACTGCACATCTTGCTTTCAATTCGATTTATACCTTCTTTTGAAGTGTTTTGGCACTGCAGATTTATGAGATGGTTCTGGGACTCTGGGTTTTGCTGTGTCTCAGCGTTCTGTGCCACACATTGTTCAAACAGTACTGCAGATATACATGAATACTTACACTTTATTTAATAGTTTATAACAAAGCTCTGTAGAAATTAAAAAGCTGTGAAGTGAGGATAAAACACTACAGCTGCCTCTTACCCATTTTAGATTTTTCCTTCTAATTATTTGGCATAAAGATTAGAACCAGAAAAAAATAAAATCTCCTTTTTCAAAAAGCAAGGGAATGTTTGTCAAATATCAATCTTAATAATGAGACTTTGTTATGAAACAGTTCCCTGCTTGATTCCAGGAAGAAGATAATGGTTATCCAGTACATTCTGCATGGCTTGTAGAGCTGATTTTGCAAATACATGTGTATAAAATATTTTCAAATAGCCTCATTTCAGCAACATGAACTGTTCACAGAAATTTTTTCACTGAGCTTTTTTAACAGCCTATTCTGTTTTGAAAGTTGTTAGCTTCTGCTTTATTTGATGCATTACAAGATATTCTAGTTTTCACTTTTTAAATGAAAATTGTATACTAATGTCTTTTGTACAAAATACATTTGCATATAATGATTTAAAAATTAATAAAGGAGCCTTTCTGCCTTCCCCAAAGAAGATTAAAAATAGGAATCTTTAAGAAGAAATCTTTAGGTCAGGTTTAAGGAGGTGGGATTTCTGAAATGTTTTATCAACCTTTAGCAACTAAAAAGCAAAAGCTGTGACCATTATTTCGTTCAGTGTTCAGGGTGTTGCATATCTTTTGGTTCATGTTATAAATCAGGAGTTCCTGAAACAATACAAATTCTGGCTCTGTTCTCATTTAAGCCATTTATTCTATGTCAAAATAGGAGTTCTCCTTATTATGAAGCATTTAACAACCCAATGGCTTACTTGGGATTTAGATGTAGTTGAGAAAAAAGAAAAGGAATGTGAAGCCATCTCATGCATCCATCTGAGTCCAAATGTGGGATTCTGTGTTGAGCACATGTGGAAAAGTAGGTTTTCCCTGTGACCAAATGAACTGGTTTTTTTTTTTCTTTCTTTGAAATAATTTTTCATGTCAGTCTGATTTGAGCTGTGCTTCATTTTCACACATTTTTATTTTAGTCTTTCATGATCTCTGAGTGTGATACCTTAAGAGTTTTATTCGGGTTTTATTAATTCATTTACTTTTCCCATGATAAATATTGTGCATTGTTGGCTGTGCAAACAACTTGCTGCACTTTCTGGAACTGAAAGCAAAGAGCTGACACACAGAGACCAGAATACAAATAAAAATGGCATTTATAATTTGGTGTCTGACCAAATTAAAAATAGCATGGCTAAGAAAGAATTAAGTGCAAAAAAAAAAAAAATCCCTGTCATTCTGGGCTGTCCAGGGGATTTTTGCAGGCTTTGTAATTGTACTAATTAAACATTAGTGTTTGTCTAGACTTCAGGTTGTTTGGAATCAAGCAATTTTGCCATAGGAAGGTGGTGCTTGGTGCTTTGGTCTTCATGCAGCTGAGGACCAGCCTGGCTGTATTTTGCTGTTTAGGTTCTGCTCCTTAGGGAATTGAGGTCCTGTGTGTGCTTGAAGATGAATTTCCTGTGCCCTGTATCCCTCACCTTTCCCTGAACAACAGAGGAGCTCACTCATAACTAGCAATCTGCTGGGCCTTTGAACTACTGTCCTTAGAAGATGTAAAGCTGCGGGAAACTCAGCTTTATGGGAGGGAAACCATAAAAAAACATGGCTCCTTTCTTTTGTACTAAATTGACTGGAAAGGCAGCATCAGCTGTGCTTGTTCTGGAAAAGGACTAATTGGTGTGGGGTTTGAGATGTCTTTTAAAACTGACCATTTATGTACTATTTATGTTTAGAAAAAAACCCACAACATCCAAAATTATGTCAGTTTGTTGGAATATTTTGATGATGTATGGTTGTTTTCATGTACTTTTAATTTAGTAGGTGGTTGTAGTAAAGTTCAGATGTGAATAGGACAACACCAGACAACAAAGAACAACAGTCTAAACTGTGCATGGCCAATGACCTGATTTTCATCACTCTTTAAGAGATGGATTTTGAACGATTTGCATATTCCTACATAAAACTTTTGAGTCTTCCTTCTGATGGGGGAAAGTGCAGAATTATCAACATCACCTTTAAAAAGCTCTTTATGAGTTACCATCATTGTTTCTGTCTCTAACTCCTTCTGAAATTACTTGTCCTTCCTCTCTGATATTCAGTGTTGTCTTCATCTCCTAGTGAATAATAATTGATGTCTGTGCTTTTAATTGGCCAGTGGTGCTTGAGCAGCAAAACAAAACAAAACCCCTAAACGCAGCGCAAGAGGGAAATACAGAAGGTACCTGAGCAATTTGGCATTGATTTTGCTACACAAAAATTGCAGTGATATTCTGCTGAATAAAGAAATCTCTTAAAACCTGGACTATCACTGCAAAATAAAAATGAGATGGTACCACTAACAGATCAGTGGAGGTAAGGGAAGTTACAAGTAGAAATCCTGCTGACATTTCAGAGAGCTTAGTCTCACTATTGGCAAATTAGGGTGTGTTTTGTTCTTTTCTAGTAAAATCATAAATAGATTTATGAACTGGACTGGAAAAGCTGATTTGCATCACTTCTGCCACTTCTCTCATATATTCTAGCATGTTAATAGGATACCTTGCCTCAAAATTCTTATGTTACGTTTCCAGTTTGTAGGATGTTTAGTTTGTTCTGTCAAATGGATGAACTTTTGCAAACATTTTGTTGAACAGCTTTGATTATGTTAAATCTGTTTTACAGTCTGTTTAATCCTAGAGCGCTTTTTGGGGCTTTTGGCTACAATACTGGATGTATTTAGCTACTTAAATGTTCAGTAAATATTTCTTTTTTTTTTGCTTGCTTTTTACTGAGCATACAAAACAAATTTCATGTCAGGAGATCCAGAAGATAATGTTTCATTATATATGTACAAGTTTTCATTAGCACTAGCAAAAGTTAGAGAGCCTTCTTTGTGCGATTACATATTAAAGCCTTTTAAATATATTAATTCTGTTGAATATACATTTGGTTTATATGACTTAAAAGTTACAGCATTCTAAATGACTAAATTCACAGGTATTGGAACAGGAGTTCAACACTGAAGAGAAATATTTGACTAAATTTAGAACAAAGATCTGAAGTAACAATATTTTTGTTTGCTGTAAGAGATTAAATGTGTGGAAAGGTAAAAACTATTGTTTGTCCCCATGGTTTGATAAATAATGTGGAGAAATTTTAAGTACTTTTAGTCTATCTTTAGAAAAGTTCTCTGGTCGAAGAAGGTTTTCTGACAGCAAAATTGAACTCCCTGGTAACTTACAACCACAAAGTCTTATATCTGCACAGGAAGGAAGACTGAAGCATGTATCTGTTGAAGTGTGATTTATGACACTCCAAGTCTCTCTACTTCAGAGCCAAACTTCCGTGTTCTTAATGTCAGTCTTTAATACCTGTAGGAGCATGTACTTCAGCCTGTGTGGAGAGATACCATCATAAAAATAGGCACTCTTGGACATTTTCATTCTCGGTGGTATCATGGGATGCGAGTTTTCTTCTGTGTATGTTGTGGTTCCTTGAGTTGTGTTAACTTTCTGTCTGTCAGAGAAATCCAAGATGTGGCCATGACCTTGTGTTGCTCCATTCACCTGGGAAGGGTAATAAAAACAGCTTTGAAATAAAATATTTCTAAGGAAGGGACTTTTTGCCAGTAAAAATGTTGAAAACTACTCTAGTCATCATTTGAATCCCAGAACATATATATTAATTTCACTGTAATTACCAAGAAAAGAGAAAAGACTAATGGTTTTAGACTTGTGAAAGATCTTGAAATAATACTAGTCTGCTCCAAAACAGCTGTTGGCTTGTTTTCAAATAATGATTCATGGTGGTATTCTACTAAGCTTTTTTAAAATTCTCTTTAATAGATCAGAACTTTTGTTTAACTTGCCAGGCAGTGCTTCAAAAGTTTAAGGAAAATAAATAAATAAATAAATAAATAAATATATAGCTTCAATTAAACATTTTGAAGCAGTATATACTTTAAATTGTGTATAAACTTTGCCATTTAAAGCAGGGAGTTGAAGTATGTTTGATGGCAGTCTTCTTATTGACAGTTTTGGAGCAGTGTTTAAAAGTTGCTACACTCGTTGGAGAAAAGTTTAGGGAAAGAAGAATAGAAGAAAAGTGTTTGGAGGGTCTGTATGACTGGGCTCCTTCATATGCTCTCAGATTTTCCTACAGAGAAGATGATTTAATTCCTTTTCAAGACAAGTGAACCAAGTAGGTGCTATAAAGGAAAAGAGCCAGCTTTCCTAGTGGTTGATAATACTTAGTCAGTTGTTGAAGATGAAAGAGGAAAGACATTAGAAGTCAGTATTGCAAAAATGGGTTTCTAAGGAGTCTTAAATTGAAGACTTGGTCAGGAAATCCTGGGCTCATATGTGGATACCATCCCTGCGGAGCAGTGAAGAAAAGGAGAGGGGTTAAAAACCCAACAATCCACCCAGCCTTGGAGATGATTATAATAGGATCATTTCAGTTTCAAATCACCTGTATGTTATAAATTTATAAAAGTTTTAATTTTAGCATATAATGAGTTATACAGGGTTAGAATAAAATAGACTGTTTCAGTTGGGAGGGACCTGCAACAATCACCTGACCCATTCAGGGCTGACTCAGTTAAGGCATTGTCCAAATGCCTCTTGAACACTGACAGGACTGGGACATCAGCACCTTCCTAAGAAGGTCTGGTCAGGTGTTTGACCACTTTCTAGATACAGAAATGTCCAGTCTAAACATCCCCTGGCTCAGCTTTGAACCATTCCTGCCTGTCCCAGCACTGGGACCCAGGGAGAAGAGATCACCTCTCCACTTCCCTGCCTTACGAAGCTGTAAAGAGCAATGAGGTCAGTGCTCAACTTCCTTTTCTGCAAATTAGGCAAGTCCAAAGTCCTCAACCCATCTTCTTAGGACACTCCGCACAGTACTGTTACTAAACGTGCTAATAAAAATATACACATTTAGTTTATTAATAGGATTGCAGTGACCTTTTCCATCTCTGGTGCCTTGATGGAAATATATTTCCCTGCTGTACTCTGGCACGAGCCAGAGTTTTCTCTGTGGGAGGTGTCAAAACTCCCTGTTACTTTTGCAGAGTAGGTTAATAAAGTTTAATATTGATTTCATAGCAGAAGGGGAGTGAGTGAAATGCTGGCTTAGTTAAGGAAATGGGGTTTGCCCCACTCCACAGTTTTATCCAGTGGGCGTGCTGTAGGTCAGTAAAGCTTACACTTCTATGCGGAATTTAAATCAGTAAGAGCGAGAATCACTCAGACAATGATTTTATTGTTAACACCTTCCTTACAGTTGCTTTCCTCACAGAAAGGCAATCTTATTTGCTGTGGAAATAGAGCAGATGCTCAGTTGGAACTGAAGAGGTAGTTAAGAGCACAGCAAGAAAAGCAGATAGGAACTTTATAAAGCTTGATGTCTCAACTGTAAAAATGTGAATTGACCACTGTAATACAGTTGCCAAATAGCATATTGATTTTTGGTCTGCTAAGTTGCATTTTGCTTAATTTTAACCAAAAGAACAGTCACATGTACAACATTAAGAAAAGTTGCAGCATTGACATTTTGCACATTTTAATGGGATGAAATAGCAGTTAGTTTCAGGTAATTTCACCCTGATAATTTAGACATTAAAAAATATTAAATCCTTTTGGATTATTCCTTGATATTTTATGTGGGGAAAAGACCCATAAAAATCAGTTGCATTCTTCTCTGTTTTAATAAAACCTTAAAAAAGCAACTTACTAGAAAACGGAATTCTCTGTCTCCTCTACAACATCATTTTGCTATGGGTTGTTGTGTTCCTTAGAGATGTAAACAAGTAAAACTAAGTGCAGACAAATACAATGAACACTGCATGTTTAAAAAACATCTAGATAGAATTTACAGTTAAAATAATGGAAAACCGCACATCATAGCAAAAAAATTAAATTGGGAGGCTTATAAAGACTTTTTTGGCAGCTTTATCTGTTGGATTTCTCTGATGATTAAAATTATAAAGCACATAGGTGTTACATCAAAATATAATAACAATATAAAATAACAATATAAATAATATAAATATAAATAACAGCAAAAGCTAACTTGCTATTTAGGAACAATTCAAATGGCTCACTTGGGTCAATGACATTCTGAAAACATGAGGATTTTCTTCCTGTGCAGGGATCTAGTTTGTATTGTATGTTCTGATGAAGAATGTACAATATGATGCATATCTCATGCTATCCTGCAGGGATTTAGCTTATCCAGGAGTATAATAATGACCAAAAGCTATGTTTTATCACTTATGGTAACCAGATCTGCCAACAAAGGGAATAGTTTCCCTCTGGCAAAGTAAAGCATTGAGGTTAAACACCTCATAATCCTTGGACAGCAGAGTCCTTTTTTTCAGTAAACATAGCTATTTATTGCAATGTACTGTTTTTGCCTCCAGTGAATCTTTAAGTGAAAAGCAAGAGTGCAAAATGAATCTGTTGCCCTGTTCAGGGCCAGGAGTTGGACTTCAGTGACCTTGATGGGTTCCTTCAATGTCAGGATATTCTATGATTCTATATTGAGTAAATCCTTTCAGGATAAATATCAGTAAGCTGTGTGTTTATTTTCAAAATTTTGTGCAGCTCCACTTCTCGTAGCTTCTGTCTCCCAGAAATGAAACAGAGGACAAGCACCCACACTGACAGTCTCGGTTTTATCCAAAGCTGTTTGTTGTTTCCTTACGCCTAAAATAGGGCACAACAATCACAGGCAGTGCCTTTGTGCTGCCCCATGTCAGGCTGTTAGGCATTAATTTCGGCTTGTTGTTCCTCCAAGGAAAAAAAGAGGAAAAGCCTTTCTATATCCAAGTTCCAGTCTCAACATCTGCTCATGGTGAAATAGAAATTAATTGCAGCAAGTGAAATGGCATAAATCAGAAATCGAGTGTTTAGCCAGGGCAATATCCAGAATTGTAATAGAAATTTTAGGAAGGTAATGTTTGGATAAGTTAGTACAAAGATAAGATTTGGAATGTGTTGATGCTTTTTAACTGACTCAAAAAAAGACCCCAACCGACAATACTGTCAATGTAAGCCGGAATGTTCCTATTTAAAATCATATTAATATCTCTTTCAACCTCTTAGGTTATCGATAGCTGCCTTTTTAACACTTCTTTGAAATGATGGGTGCTTTGCAACAGCTAGAAAACTCTTCAAAGTATGCTTCAAAACACAGCCTGTTTTCCTAATTTTCTATTTCATGGCTACATTCTGCTGTGTTTCTTGCACCCACTAAGGAACGAGCAAGCAGTGATTCTTAGGGGTGTGAGGTCAAGGGGTTGCTTACATTGATACCTTTCTCACAACCAAGGTTTGTGAAGAAAGCCTGAAAAAGAATGCCTTGGAATATCTAGATACTTTTGTTGTTCTCTGACACATTCAGGTTTGTATTTCCCTGAAATGCATTAGATTAATAAAACAGACTGCATAGGAAGTAAATCAGCCATAGTGTTATTATTAAGTCCCATGCTGTGGAACATGTTTTGAAATATTGCCTTGTGCCATGTGATGTCCAGGTGACATGAAGGTTATGAACTAGATTTAATAATACACAGGATTTCCAAAAGCTTGTTTTCCAGTGTGCTACTTGAAGTTAGGACCAAACTCCCCTCTCTGATGTGCTCTATCAACTTCCATGAGAAAACTCATTCAGTGCTGTAATCAAAAGGAGGCTTTGGCTTCCCTGGGAACCCAAAATCAGGATGTTGCCATGTTCCCTCCAGGAAACTCGAGCATTGGTCATTATCTTTCTCAGATTGAAAAGTATGTAAAGCAATCATATTTTTTATACCTGTGAACTGCCCCTATTCGAGTAGGTTTGTTCACAAAGAAACAAATGATTTCTACTACATCACTGTTCAAAATACCAGTAGAAACACTGAGGTTAAGTGCTTATTTAGGCTGGAAAGCTGAATAATTGGAGCTGTAGTAGTACAGTCCAAAGCTGATCAATCCTCCTGATACTCAGCTATTTCCTTGAGTAAACTTGCTGGTATTACAGCAGCCCTTTGTAGAGACACCATTCCTCCTTTTCAGCATGTTACACAGAAGGATGCCAGGCATCCAGAATACATTTCATACTGAGAAACATCTGGGGGTTTTAACCAATCTATGTATCTTTTCTTTATGTATTTCTTAATTGTGTGATGTTCAGATGAAACTTGCCACTAGGAAATGACAGGATGAAGCAAAGCATGTGTTGAGCTATGGCTGACAATTGCAGTAAATGGTGCTAGAACAGAGCTTGTCCTTTTCTTCCTCTTTCCCTTTTTCCCTCTTGGTGCAGAGTGTTTATTAGATTTTATCAGTGATTGCAGTTTGTGCAGTAACTTGGTTTTGCTGGTCTTGTCACCAACAACTGTAATTGTCACTTTCTGCTATCAGACTTGTGAGAATGAAGTACAAAGGTAGTTTAATACACAGATGAACTTGGCTGTTGTCCCAGCCAAATAGTGGAATTCACCACTTCTTTCTCACGAAAACTGATGAGGACTCTTTTGTCCGCACTTTTTTTTGAAGGCTGATGGTGTTATTTAAATTGGCTCAATGAAAGTATAATACTTCAAAAATTAGATACAGCAACATTCATTAAGTAGGAAAGATCTGGTTTTGCCATGCATTTCTGTATTTTAGAGCATAACTAAAGAATTTTGGGGCATAGTTTTCAGGGATAACTTTTCCTATTGACGAATATAATAAAGTCATCACAACAGCTGCAAGGGATTGGTTACACTGCTGGAATTTACCCGGGTGTACCCAGGTTTTTTCAATGCATGCTTTTCAAAACAAAACAGTTTGATAGCAGGTGTGACCTTTAACACTGCCTAGCTTTGAAGAACTTAAATCATCATTATTTGTTCAGCACTGAATATATTTTGCAGGTGGAAGAAACAGAGAAATGTAGTTTGGTTTTGATGAGACCAGGGGAGGATGAAGAATGACTGTGTTGGTATTTTTACCCACTTTGTGTAAACCAAATTAGACAAATTTAATTTTAAAGTAGCCCCCATGCAGAAGAACACAATTTAATTTGCTAATATAAACCAGAATTGTCATAGAAGCCTTTGTACAAGTCAGCATAAATACAAAGCCTGTACTAATCGTTGCTGGGTGGCTCTGCTTGCCTGATACTGTTACTCACGGCAGAGCCTATTATGGCACAGACAAAAACAAGTGACTGAATATATATGGAAATTCAGATCTTTACAAATGAAAGCTAGAAATTAATGTTTGAATTACCTTACCAACAGTAAGTATGACTGCTTATACTTTTCTCTCATCTCTCATCAAACCCAGGAGTTTCTGCTGCAGTTTAAAAAATTGTTATTCCCAACACTGTGGCGTTGCCCCCTTTTCCAAACAGTCGTGAAGGCACATTCAGCATGTGCTCTGCCTTGGTGCAAGTTCGTTAAAGGGACTGTCTGTTCAAGCATTTCTCTTCATCCAGAGTCCTGTTACTATTCACTTCAGATTCAAGTTGAGTGAGTTCTGACTTTAGTACCTGGTTTCTGATCTAGCCTGAGTTGGGAAAAGTTAGTTTTGTTCTTGAGGCTGTAGATCAGACAGACAATGGGCAGTCTCCCAAGCCTGACACAACTTCTTTTCAGCCTCGGGAATTTACTGTTCAAAGTAATTTCAGAACTCATTTCAGTTGGGTTTCTCTACATTCTGGCTGCTGGTGAGTCTTTTGTAGTGCTGCTAGCAGCTTTTAGCATCAGTTGGAAAATTGGGTGTATTCTGTACTTCCGGAAGTCAGATTTGTGCACCTAGTCTGAAGGTTGGTGACAATTCATAAATTTAATCTCTTGTGGCTGCATTCAACTGAGAATCTTTGCCTATACCTTTCATTAATCCTTTAGTTACTCTGCAACTAGAGAGAATGGTGAATCTGCTTTTCTCCAATTTTTTTGTAGCTGAAAGGAGCAAATCTTACTCTTGTGTAGCAGTAAACAACTCTTAGTACTTTGAAGAAGAGCAAATTTGATTTCTATGTAGTGGATTAAGTTTTTTCTGAAAATCTCTGAGGAGTCTGAACTGTTTATCTGTGTATGAAAGCATACAAATCTATGCTTTTGGCAACCTCAGTGTGATGTTACTAAGTGATCTGTTTTATGCAGGTACCTGTTTCTTAACTTGGTGCTTTCCATACTTTTTAAAAGAAGTAATATTAAATGTGTCCTTGGTGGTAAAACAAATCCATTACTTAACTGAAGCCGTTGTATGGTTACAGCTTCGGAGTGATTTTGTGTCACATTCTTGAAATGACTTGCAGATTATTTATGAAGTTTTTTTTTAAGTGAAATTTATGTGAGTCTTACTGGTCCAGTAGCTAAGAAATTGAAGTGTGCACTGAACAGTGTTAGATGAGAATAATTTTCACTTGGGTTTGCTACCTCCTTCTCAAAGTAATATACTTTATATTAAACGTTAAAGAAGTAACAAAAACTTGGATAATAATATTTTATAGAGGTATCCTATGTCATTCTACTTCCTGTAGAATCCAGAATTTATGGCCAAAATAATTTTTTGTAAGGAAATTACAAAGGACAACTATGAAGTTTTGTGAATTACAGTCAGAACATGGTGTTGTGGTTGTTTGTTTTCATCATATGCAAACTTTGTCATGATTTTCAGTAGTATTGAATTTTTATCACTTTATTTGATGTCTTGTTGAAAACTGGAAAAGCCTCAGGAATAGTAATCCCAAAAATCAGCTGCATAAAATTCCACTTTTGAAAACCCAGCTGTCTGTAGCTGTAATTATTCTCTGAACAACTTGTTTGCAAAGGCTCAATTGAATATGATTGTGGGCCTTTCAAAATAATTCATATCCTAAAATATCTGATTTTTATAATTTATTTTCTTACTCATGTATGAGAGTAATTAAACAAATTGGTTTGGGCATGCATATTTCATGCATTCTGAATTACTCTCTTCTTTCTCTTCTTTCAGGGCAGTCAGAGCATTCAAGTTACCAAAAAGGTAAGTTTCAGTGCTGTCACAGCTGCGGTTTGTGGAATTATAAAGGTGGTAGATGGAGTGATGGCAAAACTATTATTCCCCATACAAAGCAAGAATAAGGACTATTCAAAGAAAAAAAATAAACATTCAAATTAAATCAGACTTTAAAAGTATTTCTTTAGGCAGTGGGTAGTAAACTTCTGCAGTTGCCATGGGAAACCAGATACTATCAGCAAGGTCAAACAACATTTTAGAAAAATTGATCTGCAGTGGGTCCCTAAATAAACTCTGAAACAAGGAGCCAGTGCCAAGTTCTTTAACATCTCTAAAAACACATCTGTGAATCCTAGGGGAGCAGGAAGGGGATAGAACATGCAGGATATCCAAACTCAGGCTCCATTTAGAGACAGAAAAGCAGTCTCCTCATTAATACTAGGCCAGAATTTTAAAATCTTTGCAGATTTCAGTGCTTCTTGTTTTCAACTATTTTAGACATTTTTATTACAATCTACTAGATACTCCGTGCCTCAGTACTTTTTTGGTTAAGGGTTGCTCTGAGATGTGGCTTGTTTGTATCATCAATAGTGATAAACAAACCTGACAGACAAGTTCTGAAAATTTTGTCGTAGTAGTTTTTAATTATTCCTAAACCCCCATGCAATCTAGAACACTGGGTTTGGATTCTATAGGCTCTGTAGCATGGCAGGGTCAGAGAAAATAACAGAACATTGTATCTAGAACTGTCAGTGCATCAGAATGGCAACAAGAAACCGTCTCAAGTGAAAAGACATTAAAAACAGTCCATCTTTAGGATTTGCTTTCAGTAAAAAGCAGGCCTGTTTGTTAAGTGTCATATAATATGTAAGTATTTGAGTTACAGAAATCTGTGTGTTGATATGATTTGGGTCACACAAATATCTATTATTCATAGTGACCTTTTTACAATACAAAAACTGTATATGGTACATTTCTGTCTCTGTACAAACCTGAGGAGTGGTTGAACCTGAGGACATCTGTATATAGGAGCTGAATTGAAAAGCTTTCACTAGCCACATATTATGCTTAAAATGGGAAAAGAATGGGAAAAGATCCAAAACATTCTCTTTTTTACCTTCTCCTTTTGAAGAAAACATTTGAGGTCTTGGATCACCTTTAGACAAATTGCTTTATAACAGTGGTGCTTTTAGTAGTGCTAAATATAGATTGAATTACTCTATCTCCTAAATATTTTGAATTACTTAGAGCATTAATTTAAAAAAAAAAAACCAACTGAAAACAAATCAAACCTTTTTTAGGTGTGTGAAAAACATCAGGAAGAAATAAATTAATGAAAGCTACATTTTAATGGTACATAGCTAGCTAAAATTAATACCATTCTAACAGACTGAAAACAGTGCAAAATGGCATAAAAAATGTTATTTCACTCAGTGTTAAACTTACATGAGTTCATAATTCAGTGCTGGAATATTTTGGATGAAACAAAACCAAGAAGGTATAAGTGTGGCTGTATGTCTAGGTCATTGCACAAACAAAAAATAGTTTTAATTAGGCATCCAAAAGTGGGAGGTTTTATCCTGATGTAGAAAAGTATTAAAGAATGTGATTAGCAGTAAGGATATCGTTTCTGAATGTGATTCCTCCACCGAGGAATTTATTTAAGTCCATTTTCCCCTTGGACTCAGGCATTTTCAGGCAAGTAGTCGTTTATGCTCAATCTGTCAGGGTGGTGGCTTCCTCTTCACAGAGAAAAAAAAAAAACTAGACTCATGTTATAGCTATTTAATGAATAAAAAAATTAAAAACTTGCCGTTTCTTTAGCCATGTACAGTGGGTTGGCGTTGCGGCTGGTTTTAGGCAACTTGGTTGGAGCTGTAGCCCTCAAGAGCATAAATAATACTCAGACAGGTGAAATTAAAAATAGACTGGTCAGTCCTCTTGTCAGCCCACGTCAGCTTTGCTTATCTTTATTTCAGTATGTAGTAAAAGAAACAAGAGAAATTTGCAGGTGTAAACAAGCACTTCACTGTTTTCTGTATGTGGCTTTATTATCACATTAAACACTTAGGACAGAGTTTCTTTTACAGCTGAAAGAATTTACCCAATTTAACAGTGCTCAGCTGAAAATGGAACCGTAGAGACAACATGTCAAAATGTTGTCTGGCACTAGTGATGAATAGGAAAATCTTTTTGGGTATAAATTTTATGACTTCAGAGCAAATGGCTGTAATAGCTAGTCAGTCTAGCTTGGAATTTAGAAAAACATCTAGTCCTATAAATAGGAAAATTCTATTAGGTCATTTACTTCCCTTCACTTCTACTTTGTGCAGTTGCTCATTTGGCAAGCTGCCCCTTCGTGATTGTCTTTCATGAAAACTTTGACTTCAGATTGCTTTTCAAGCTTTTGCTAATTAACCTGTTGTGTGAGCATGTCAGAATTATTCCATGTTTACTTAATGGGAAATGAAGAAACAGCCAGTGCTTTGGATTTCCTTGCTCCTCAAAGCTGTACTCAGACCCCTAGAGGTGCCTATTTCCACATGCTACGGAAAAACAGGAATAAGCTTGCTCATGCAATTGATTTTGCAGTCAGAGCACTGGGAACCTACTCCTAGACTGGGGAGATGGACAATCCCTCCCTTCTTAGCAGCAGGACAGAAAATTTTGCTTGAGCTGATAATTGTATTGTGATTAATTAGCAAGTTGCTCTTAAAACTGAAAAAGAGCCATAACCTTTCAAGACAGTAGAAATAAGTAAAGGAGCTCTCTGCAGTAAACTTTCATGTTATGCTGCTTGAAGTTGAGGAGGAAATAAGAATGGAGATCTTGATCAATATTTAATGTGTACAAAGACCATTTGTATAGAAGGATTCATAGCCTGTAATTACTTTTCTAATGCCTTTATGGGACTTCCTATACTCTCTTTGCTCCCAGTATTAAACAGTGTTGCTTTTGAAACATAAACTCTATGAATTCAAGTCTTTATTGTAAGAAAAATCATTTAGAAATGAAGATTTCTTGATTGCACTTAATTTTCTGAACATTTCTCTTGAATTAACAAAAATAAAAATATTTTACAAAAATAATGAAAATTAGGTTTGCATGTAACAATTATTCCACTCATAAAATTGAGAATTAACTAGGTGTTAAAATCCAAGGATGGATGTTATGCTGTAAGACTAGACAGTTAATGTTGGTTAGTTTATATATCATGTTGCCAATCCCTTGCATCTTTGAACTATAACAGATTTCATGGATCATGAGTATCTAGGGTTTGAATATTTTTAACAACTATTTTAAAAATAGAGGAAGTGTTTTCTTTGGGTTCTACTTTAAAAAGTAGATCTTTTTCTTTCTTGGATTTTTTCTTTAAAATGCCTAAGTTTAAAAAAGATTCCAAGTAGTGACATTTTCTCTCACTAAATTTTTGACTAATCATCTTTTTCTAGTGGCTTACAATCATGAATAAGCTTGCATTTTTTTGTCAAAATCCTGGGGAAAAATAATAGTCTGATCTGAAAGGCTCTTCAGAGGAGTATGGATAAGTTCTGTGTGCAGCTTTTGTTGCTGTAGCGCCTCTCCCTGCTCCTCTCCCGTAGCTACGCCGCGCTCATCGCTGACTGGCCCGTGGTGGTCCTGGGCATGTGCACTGTGCTCATAGTGGTGTGTGCACTTGTGGGAATATTAGTTCCAGATCTTCCAGATTTCTCTGATCCACTGCTGGTAAGTCAATATCCATCACTTGTCCTGTCAAATAAGTATTTTTTGTTTGCCATGTTTTCCATTTGAACCAGTAAACAGCAAATGCAAGTACAGCAATTGATACAGTATTGAATCTTGACATTGGAGCAGCAAATAATAATACAAAGCTGCAGTTGCCATCAAAAAATATTTCCCACTAGTTTTCATTCTCTCTGCATTTTGCTAGGGTCATGTGTCCTTCAACAGAACTGCTTCAGCTTGAATAATATAAATTCATCCCACTTTTAGATGTACAGCACAGACCATACATTCTAAATCAGGTTTCAAAGAACGAAGGCCTGGATATGTTAAAGGAGAGGGGATTCTAAGTCCCTTCTGAGGATGAAGTGATAGCCATATTGAAAGGATAAAAGTAATTTTTATCAGATTCTTTTTTTACTTATTATGGATTGTCTTAAGCATGAGTAGCTTCCACAATTTTTTATTGAGAATATGGCATTTAATCATTATCCTCAAATAAAAATAAACTGTTCCTGTAAGTTACTGGTATTTATTGTATAGTATGTGTATCTGTACATATCCATATGTTATGGATATTTCTTGAAAACAGCCAAGTTGTTAAAATTGTTTCAAAGTCACTTTAAAAATTATTTAAATATTTGCCTTATTCTTAATTAAGAGTGATAATTGAGATAGAGAAGAGTACTTTGTAGAATGCCCTTCCTCTGAAAACCAAGTGTTGAACATTGGATGGACTAAATCATCTCCTCTCAGGGAGAGCAGTAGGACGTGCAAGAAGTCTTAATCCCTCGTCACTCTCTACAATCAGTCATTATCTTGTCTGACTTGTCATAAAGCATTTTACCTCTAAAAGTAGATGTCTGGAGTAATTATGCTTCATAGTGAAAGTTATCCATCACTTTGATCATGTTTCCACTCTCCTGTTTGAGCTGAAGAATGAAAAGCATTAGTGAAATTTTGTGCTTTTCTCTCCTTAGGGTTTTGAACCCAGAGGGACAGCCATAGGACAGAGACTGGTCACATGGAACAACATGGTGAAAAACACAGGGTACAAAGCAACACTTGCAAACTACCCTTTCAAATATGCAGATGAGCAAGCTAAAAGGTAAGGCTTTATAGTAAAAATACATTTTGTTTTATTGGTGGTTTTGTATGTATAGAGTGCTTTCACCAGTAGGCTCTGAAGTTAATACATATACTGCCACCGATTTCAATAAATACAGAATCTAATATTCTACAGTATTTAAGGCCTTTCATGCCAGGCTAGATATTTCCCATTGCAAGCTTTTTAAAAAAAAATGTATAATTGTACTTTTCTCTATGGATATTTTCAGTGCTGGACTCAGTGTCCTTTCATTTGAAGTCTCTTAATTAAAAATAAAAATTAAATTACTGTTTCAGTTTTTGTATACCAAAATCACATTGGTAAAAATATGTTTTCTCATGTGTAAGAGCTGTTAAGCTGTGTGACTTGTTTGGATGGTGCTTCTTTTAATGATTTCTTTGCTAAGGTAAAATATAACCCTTTGTTCTTATTTAGTCATCAAGATGACAGATGGTCAGATGATCACTATGAAAGAGAGAAGAGGCAAGCAGACTGGAACTTCCACAAGGATACCTTTTTCTGTGATATTCCAAGTAAGTGGAGAAATGATACAAGGAAAGCTAAAAACTTTTGACAGTTCAGAGTTTTTTGAACTCTTCTCTATACTGTATGCCATATTAGGAAGATATTTTTAGCTTAATATATAAACACAATAAATACCTTCTTTCTCCATACAGAAATCTTGTAAAAATTGGACTGAAATGTTTCAAAATCACTTTCAGAATTATTTGAAGATTTGCCTTTTTGGTTCTATTCTACTGGCTCTTTCTCAGGAAAAAAGCCCTGTATTTACTTGAAATGCTTCCTTTAAGTGTTTCCATTTCCTGTAAGGAATTTTATTTGTTCTTAGTACTACTGAACATTGTAAAATCAATGTTTTGTGTGTGGCTAGAGATGTAGTTCTTAATTCGCGTTTGGGAAGAGGTTGTGTTTTGTTCATGCCATTAACTTAATTCTAAAACACCTAAATCAAAATACTCTTCTTGTATATGTCCTAAAGGCATCCACTAATTATATTTTGTACAGAATGTAAGGGTTTATATATGGGGAAAAGAAACCAGACACAAAAAAACCCAACGAAGAAAACATCCCCCTCAAAGAAACAGAAATAAAAATAAAATGTCCCCACCTTAAAGCACTGTAGGCTATGAAGCTGGCTAAGTTAAACTAGAGGACAAAAAACAAAGTCTTTTGACTTTTTACAAGGCACACTGCAGAACTTTGATAGGTCCTGTTCTGGCAGAGAAATATAGATCTTGCCTCTATTCATAGAAGGACCTGAGCTCTTTTGTGGCTACTTCCATATGTGAGCACTGATAAAAGAGCACAAAAACACAATTGTGAACTTATTTGTTTAGATTACTTGATCTAAGAGAGCAATGACCAGGGAAAACCGAGGTGAAGAACAGATTGTTATTCTTTTTTTTCACTTTCAGTACAGTCTTACATCTAAGTGAGAGGATGGTAGCAAGGTCATGATTTCTGCTCCTGTGAACAGAACCAAATTAGCATATCATGAGTGAGGGAGAGCAAATGTACTTGCTACTCTGCTGAGCATTCTTATAGCAGGATTGACTCCTCTTATCCAGGCTGCTGTTCTGCACGGTCTCACTCTCCTCCTTTCCTCTGCTGTTTCTGCATAGTCTTAGTTGTGACAGTCATGAAGAAATTGCATTTCTATGGGAAAATTTGCCAGTCCATTATGTAATTTCCTCTCGACCCATTTTTGTCATTCCTGGTATCTTTCTTTGTCTGCTCCAGGACCTCTAGATTTCAGTTCCCTTGATTGTAAAGCATGGTTGGAGATCATAAATCACTGCCCCTGAGTCTATTCATTGCAGCCTTGTGGAAGGCAAAAATTCTGCAGCTTCACAGCCGTGGGGAAAATTCAGCCTTTTGGGTTTTTGCAATATTTTAATTAATGTGATCATGTTTCTTAACCCAGAGTACCATACTGTGTTAGGCAGTTGTATATATTTGTGTTTGTATATTTGTTTCCATTGTGAGCTCTGCAGACAGATCTCACTGCCACTAAGTAATTATTTCTAATCCTAAATCTGTCTTCTGATAACTGTGATTTAATTTGTAATTTAAGCTCTATGTGTCTAAACTGTGGAATTCTTGAAAATGGCCTCAAGGATATCACAACAATTTCCACTGCAGTCATTTGCTTCTAAAGCAAAGACATTCTTGTAGAAACAGCTTTATAATTATTATTTATATTGCCAAATGACTTACTAAATCAGCCTTTGATTACCATTATCAGTGTACTGCCATTATACTGTGCCAAGAATTTCATAGTTTGCTGATTAGATTTTCTGATTTTTGTTTGTCATATTTCAGAAGATAGTTTGCTTGAATAGAAGTCTGTAGAGCTTCTGAGTGGTGTGTAGTATTGAAGATGCCATATTTACTATAAGCACCTTAAGGAAATGGAAACTTTCATGTGGAGTGAGTCTTACAGATAAACAGCTCATCTTGAAAAGGAGGTGAATTCCCATGACTCGACAAAGATTTCCCATGTGCCATTTGAATGGTGGGATTTTGCCTCAGCCTTTGATACCATGCCCACCCAAACAATCAGTGAAAACCCCCTTCTGTAATTTCAGGTGATCGCTATTCACGAGTGGTGTTTACATCAACAGAAGGAGAGAATTTATGGAATTTGAATGCAATTAAGTCAATGTGCAATGTAGACAACTTGAGGGTAAGTCAATTTGGCATTTGTTTCACTTGCAAATACAGAGCATGCATTTGAAACCTTATTTTGCTTCCCACTGCTATCCAGTAGCTATGAGAGGACTTTATGTGGTTCAACTCCTGTCAGATGATCAGTCAGCATGTACATGCAGTTAAAAAACAACTTTCAATTTGTAGATCAGGTTATATACTGGGGAATATCTTTAAGTTTTCTACTAACAGCATCCAGAAATGGGTAGAATAGGGTTGCTCTCTTAACTTCTACTGTGTATTTCCATATAGAATATTATTCTATGGAGTTTTGTTCTTGGGTCCCAGCAAATAATTGATTTTTCTTGCGTTTTCACCTCCAGATTGAACTAATTATAATCTCATAATATATGCATTTTTCTTTTGACACCCAGTGGATCACTCAAAGTAATTTTTTGGTTTTTGTTAGTTTAGAATAGGCTGTAAATGGGCAGCAAAGGAACTTAGGTAAAATAGCTTGTCGTGGTTTGAGAGGAAATGAGTTTTTGGGAGGTGGTAGTGGTCAAACCAATAGGTGCTCAGATGTGGATATTGGCACCTGGTTTGACCATTGAGGATATGGATACGCCTCTGAGAACACAGGGGTTAAAAGCGAGGAGCTCTCAGGGGAACGTTCTCTTGCTTCCGGTCGGTGGAGAAGGTCAGACCTCCCCTGCCCAGCTTCGGGCTGGGCAGGGGAGGGGTAAGCCACGCGGCCGAGGGAGGTGGGCCGGAGCCTTGGGCAGAGGACGGGAGGCGATGGTTTAGACAAGAGTGAGTTCCCCACAGATTATGGAAGGGTGGAAGAACTCAGAAAGGTGGCGGGCAGCCCCCCCCCCCCCCCCTCGGGAGAGAGAGAGAAAGAGAGAGGTGCCAGTGCTATCTTGAAACTTGATAAGCACCGGCCTGGCCGAGGAAGAGAAGGGGGGGGGCCGACAAGGGAAGAGTGCCCGGTGAGCTAGTGTGGGAGTTCAAAATGAGCAGAGACTGTGATTTTAACCCTTCTGTGGGACGATGGAAACCTTATAAATGCTGATCCTCCGGGAGTCGAGGGAGGAGAGAGACGGATAAGAGGAAATGTGCAAGTGTGATGAGAGCTGTGCAAGTGAAGAACGACTGAGAGATGTTGAGAAAATCCTAAGTGGAGGAGATGATGGAGTGGCTTTTGGCTGGACTTTTCTTGTATAGCCATGGACAGAACCTTTCCTGTAATACAGAGACTGCATTTTAGGGGGAGGCGGTGCCAAAGGAGTGATGTGAGCGGAGACGACAGGTGATGAAGTGATGGTGAGACCCCTCAGCCCCAGGGGGTGAAATACTGGGGGGGACTGGTGTCCCGAAAAGGTGAGAGACTGTCGTTTTCTTCTGGAACTGGGCAAGGCATCCTTGAAAGGGGAAACCCTAAAAGCAGCTCTGGTCCATGTGCAGTGGTGAGAGCACTGAACATGGAAGGAAGAAGTCACGACGTGTGGTGCTGAGTGACGGGGATTTGCCTGTGGTAGCACAAGAGGGGCTCTTCTCTCCTCGATGAAATGAGAGGTGATTGTCGGAAGGGTGGAGATGGACTGAGTTGATTATCTGAAGGGTGATGGACTGGGAAGAGATCTAAGGTTTTGTGTCATTCTGTGGAAATTGAGTGGGGGGAGGAGAAATGTTTAAAAGGTTTTTCATTCTGCTCTGTGTGTTAATTTTATTGTAGTTATATGATAATAAAGTTTTTTTCCTTGTTTACAAGTCGAGGCCTGCTTTGCTCTGTCTCTGATCGCATCTCACAGCGGACACCAGGGAAGAATAGGTTTTCATGGGGGCACTGGCATTGGGCCAGCGTCAAACCATGACATAGCTAGAGATATTAATTTTCATTTAAACTTTACTTTATCTGTAAAATATAAGCTTGTCATTTCCTGGAGCGAACTCCTTTGAACTTCTGAGTAACAATGAACTTTTGGTTCACATACTGATGACTTTGCATGGAATGAAACAATGTGCTTTTCATCTGTTAATACTGAACAAATTATTTCCACTTTGCTCTTCTCCAAAACAAAAATAATCAAAGACAACTTAATTCATATTTCTCATTTATTTAACGAGAAATATTTTCATTATTAGATTGATCATTGCCTATTAGACAACTGTATAAATGTAGCAAATTCCCAAACTGTTTTCTCTATAACAGCCATCATTTGCTGGCTTAAAATGTTGAACTGTAGTGGCACATTGTAGTGGAACTGTAGTGGAACATAGTGGAACTGTAGTGGAACATCCCTTGGCAGTCTGCTGACTGGCATTTTGTCCTGGTTGGCTCCCTTGTTGGAAGTGAGTTTTGTCCTCACATACTTGTTAAATGTTCCTTATTTCCCCATCAGAGATGACTGCACTGACACGATGGCTCATGTGGTTTTATCCCTTTATTCTTGCAATCAGAACGAGCCAGGTGAGCAAGAGTACAGGATCTAAAGCAGCCCAGCTCAGTTTTCAATGAGCTGAGCTAGGGAGTCATCACATCACTAGTTCAATCAGGAGATCCAGGGCAGAATAACCTTTAACAAGAGTAAAAATTGAGGCTGAGGGAGGAGATGCTAATCTGCGCATTTACTGTAGAAGTTCAGTCGCACAGGCAGCTGATGCAGGTAAATCCCAGGTAGTGCAGATCGTTGCAAAGCAATGCAGTCTGAATTAAAAAACATCATTCTGCTTAAAAGAAGATAGTTAATTACCTCTGAAGAGTATCTCTCTAATGATTGCATTACTATTGAGAATTGTTTCTTTTGTTCCTCTCCATCTGCTCACCTTGATAAAAATGTATTATATCAAAGACAGCTATACCTTCTGAGGGAAGGATGAAACTACTGTACTGTACAACAAACAAGGCCCATAAAACTAGCTCTTCCTTTGAAGTAAGAACATTTCAGAAAATGAAATGTTTGATGTGTCATCTATACCCACACCTGTGTAGATATTTATAAAGAATATTATTGTAAATATTGGTCTTGCAGATCTTTTTTTTTGTAAATTACTTAGGAATAAAGTAATTTAACACCTCAGCTGAGCAGAACAACAGAACATCATGGTAGCAGCATTGATTTTTAGCTAGTTAGTATGGAAAACAAATATGGTTAGGTTTTTGTATTTTTGCTGGTCTGTGCATATAAATTTATTTTAAAAATTAGATACTCGGGGCTCAGAAAGGGATGCAGTATTTTTTCATAGTTTCTTTTTAAATGCTTGTTACTTACAAATAACATTTTAAATTATTTGAACACTTTCTGGCAATTTTAAGTACTTCTAACACTTTTTAGAACTCACAAAGTGCTTTAGGATATGATTCCAAGCAGAATGAAACTTCACTGATGTATGGCTGATTGTTTATTCTCAAGAGTATAGCATGAGATAATAGAAGAGAATGAACAGTTCTTAGACTGGAAAGAAAAAAAACACCTCAGTGCATCTTCAAATAATACTCTTAAACACTTTTGCCAATTCTGTGCTGCTGTGAAAAGTCTGTATACTAGCTGGTTTAGTCTGCTGCATGTAAGAGGATACTGATCAAAAGCAATGTGTGTGGAAATAAGAATTTAATATGTTAATGCCAAATGTTAACATAAACTGAATTTTCATAATTTAAAGTAATTTCTTGGATTGTTTTTTTTTTTTTGTTACTGAATATTTCAGACTGTTACTTTAAATTGGATTTGTCTCCCTGTCTGTCTTTATACAGATCAGATCCCATTCCCAGTTTGGTGATCTCTGTCAGAGAGCCACTGCTGCTTCCTGCTGTCCCAGCTGGACACTGGGCAACTATATTGCTATTCTGAACAACAGGTCATCATGTCAGAAAATTGTCGAACGGGATGTCTCTCACACCCTAAAGCTGCTTCGCACTTGTGCCAAATACTACTACAACGGGACCCTAGGGCCGGACTGCTGGGACATGAATGCCAAAAGGAAGGACCAACTCAAGTGTACAAACGTGCCTCGCAAATGTACCAAGTACAATGCTGTTTACCAGATCCTTCACTACCTAGTGGACAAGGATTTCCTAAGCCCAAAGACAGCTGACTATGTATTACCAGCTTTAAAATACAGCATGCTCTTCTCTCCCACAGAGAAAGGGGAAAGCATGATGAGTATTTACCTAGATAACTTTGAGAACTGGAATGCTTCTGATGGTGTAACAACCGTCACAGGGATTGAGTTTGGAATAAAACATAGGTTGTTTCAAGATTACCTGTTGATGGATACTGTGTATCCTGGCATAGCCATTGTAATTGTCCTGTTAGTTATGTGTGCGTACACCAAGTCCATGTTTATCACGCTGATGACTATGTTTGCTATTATTAGTTCCTTGATTATTTCTTATTTTCTCTATCGGGTAGTATTCAATTTTGAGTTCTTTCCATTTATGAATCTCACAGCACTGATTATCCTTGTTGGGATTGGAGCAGATGATGCTTTTGTATTATGTGATGTTTGGAACTACACAAAGTTTGATAAACCTCATGCTGGAACCTCTGAGACAGTGAGCATCACATTGCAACATGCTGCTCTTTCCATGTTTGTCACGAGTTTTACAACCGCTGCTGCCTTCTATGCTAATTATGTCAGCAATATCACAGCAATCAGGTGTTTTGGTGTTTATGCTGGCACTGCCATTCTGGTGAATTATGTTTTGATGGTTACATGGCTACCTGCTGTAGTTGTATTACATGAACGATACCTTGTCAATATTTTCAGTTGCTTTAAGAAACCTCAGCAGAGGGTATGCAACAACAAAAACTGCTGGACAGTGTTGTGCCAAATGTTCCACAAGATTATTTTTGCAGTCTCAGAAGCATCCAGGATATTTTTTGAGAAAGTTTTGCCATGCATTGTTATCAAATTTCGGTATATTTGGCTTTTCTGGTTCCTTGCCTTAACAATTGGTGGAGCATACATTGTGTGTGTAAATCCAAAGATGAAACTGCCGTCGTTGGAGCTGTCAGAGTTTCAGGTATTTAGGTCTTCTCACCCATTTGAACGATACGATGCAGAATACAAAAAACTTTTTATGTTTGAACGTGTCCACCACGGAGAAGAGCTCCACATGCCGATTACCGTCATCTGGGGTGTCACACCTGAGGATAATGGTGACCCATTAAACCCCAGAAGTAAAGGAGAGCTGCAGCTAGATACCAGTTTTAATATTGCTAGCCCAGCTTCACAGGTTTGGATTTTACGTTTCTGTCAAAAGTTAAGAAATCAAACCTTTTTTTATCAGACAGAAGAACAAGACTTCACAAGCTGCTTCATTGAAACATTTAAGCAGTGGATGGAGAATCAAGACTGTGATGAGCCATCTCTTTACCCCTGCTGCAGCCACTGGAGCTTTCCATACAAACAAGAAGTTTTTGAATTATGTATCAAGAGAGCTATAATGGAGCTAGAAAGAAGCACAGGGTACCATTTAGATAGCAAAACCCCAGGGCCTCGCTTTGACCTTAATGACACCATCAGGGCAGTGGTGTTAGAGTTCCAAAGCACCTATGTCTTCACACTGGCTTATGAGAAAATGCATCAGTTCTACAAAGAGGTGGACTCATGGATTTCAAGTGAGCTTAGTTCTGCTCCTGAAGGTCTTAGCAATGGTTGGTTTGTGAGTAACCTTGAATTTTATGATCTTCAGGACAGTCTTTCTGATGGTACTCTGATTGCCATGGGCCTTTCAGTTGCCGTTGCATTTAGTGTAATGCTTCTTACAACTTGGAACATAATCATAAGCCTTTATGCAATACTTTCAATAGCTGGAACTATTTTTGTCACTGTAGGTTCTCTGGTTCTTCTTGGGTGGGAGCTGAATGTGTTGGAATCTGTCACAATCTCGGTGGCTGTTGGCTTGTCAGTGGACTTTGCTGTTCATTATGGAGTTGCTTATCGTTTGGCCCCTGACCCTGACCGAGAGGGAAAGGTCATTTTTTCTTTAAGCCGTATGGGTTCTGCTATTGCAATGGCTGCCTTGACTACATTTGTTGCTGGGGCAATGATGATGCCCTCAACAGTGTTGGCATACACTCAGCTTGGCACTTTCATGATGCTTATAATGTGCATTAGTTGGGCTTTCGCAACGTTCTTCTTCCAGTGCATGTGCCGATGTCTTGGGCCCCAGGGCACTTGTGGCCAGATCCCACTACCAAAAAAACTGCAGTGTAATGCTTTCTCTCAGGCCTTTTCAGGAGCCCAAGGGAGCAGAAGTCAAAACAGATCACATCCTGTTAACAAGTACCAGCTGGACTCCAGAAGCCAAAAACCAGAAATGGAGCATGAGCACTATGAGCTTGAACCTCTGGCATCACAAACCAGAATCTGTAACCCTGCAGAGAAAGTGACATATGAAGAAACTCATATCTGCTCAGAGCTCTTCAGCAGCAGGCCCCAAAACTCGTGTGTGCCTATGCATCCAGCCTATAATAGTGAAGTGAGTAAAAGCATCAAAAACGTTGCTAATTCATCTGTGCTCCAGACCTCTATTGACCAACACACCATATGCCCAGTTTTACCTCAGAACAGGCAGTGTAGCTGTCCTGATGCATATAAGCAGGTGACAGTGAAGTGGAGTCCACACTCCTGTCAGCAGTTAAGTGATACCTTCTGTTACCAGTGTTCTCCCTCCTCAGGGACCGTGCAGATCCAAAGCTGTGTAGCTCCTGTAAATGCATTACAGCAAGCTGCTGAGGGTTACCTTCATCCAGTCCAGCATATCTTCCACTGCGGCTGCCTTCAAGGAAGACTCAAAAGAACGATGACACAAAACTCTCTGCCTAAAAATTTTTTCCTCCAGTCCGTGCAACAATTCCAGGCACATCAAAGAATAAACAGGACAGATACACATGCTCATCAAAACCCAGAGGAAAATGTAAGAACTGTTCCAAAGGTGATGAGCTCCTCACAGTTCCTCTGCCAAAAAGCAGCACCTCTAATAGTGTGTTGTTCTGAATGTGAGAACAGCGTCTCAAATAACCAAAAGGGATTCTGTCAGCAGACAGACAAGTATGATGAAAAGGGTGGTACAGAAGCAAACGGGGTGGAAAGCAAGAAAGCCTCTCTGTCAAAGCAGAAAAAGAAAGCTGAGAGCAAGATAGATAAGCGTTCTTTGCAGAATGACCAAGTTTTGAAAGTAGACCAAAATGATAAAAAACACCTGCTGACCAGGTCAGTGAGAGAGGATCGCTCCAAGGGTTGCCATGAAATTTCACACTGTTGTGGCAAGGCAATTGCAGTGAAGTGCAATTCTGTTGACTGTCAAATGCCAAACATTGAAGCCAATGTGCCTCCTATGTTAATGCGCCCAGAACTTTCCAATGAAAGTTTGTTAATAAAAACACTATAATAAACCTTTAAATTGGCAATCCTGCGTCTTTCTTTTAAAAGTAAGTTTAAAGCACTAGAAAGGAAAATCCTGAATAAATATGAATTATAATTTGCCTTTTGGAATGAAAAATATATTTTATAGAGGAATAACAGTTATACATTTCATAAAGCCATTACATGTAGTAAAACCTGATGTTGTCCAGAATGCTTTTTTGCTGTAACTCCTAAGGTGGATTATGCTTCATTTAGGTTTTGTTCCAGGGCATTAGTATTTGATTTCTCCTTATAAACCATCTCAAGAAATAAAGCATTACAAAGAAACTCTCCCTGTAGTGAAGCCAGGGCTTGTGAGATCAATAATGTTTGGGGCAGACTGAGATTGCCACATTTCCTGGGTACATGATTTACCTTTATTCTTCTGCTGCCTTGGCAGGCTTCTGCACATTTTGAAACAGCAGCAGAACTGTA
Organism: Motacilla alba alba; assembly: GCF_015832195.1. NCBI lineage: Eukaryota > Metazoa > Chordata > Aves > Passeriformes > Motacillidae > Motacilla > Motacilla alba. The sequence continues at coordinate 96,127,095 of NC_052018.1, forward strand.
ACTCTGTTCTTTCAGGATTGTTTGACAGACCAGCTCTGCAGGGTAGCCTGTTTGGGGAATATTTTTAACTCTTCATCCTACCAAATCTAAAGTAAAGCTCCTGGAGGTCTACAACATTTGCACTGCCTGTGTTGCATTTCTGTACATATAGTGCAGTAAAACATTTTAAACTGCCTTTTTGTCAGTTACTGTATAGACTTTACCATTACATACCAGAGAATACAGGTGGAAACAATAGTCAGTGAACATTATTGACTTCTCAGTGATGACAACAAAAATACAGTTTATGCAGCTAACAGATGTATGTAAAATCAGAACTTTTAAAATTGGATGGGAAGTGCCTTGCAATACTAAAGTTTTTCCCACAGAGTTAATCTACTGTGGAGAAAGGCGTAGTTAATGCACAGGCTCTAGACTTACTGCCAACAGTAAGTATCAGATTAAATCAACTCAAAAGGCTCAGAAACATAAATTAAAATACTGTGTTTTGAGTGTTCTATCTGGAGAAGTTCCCAGATAAAGTTATAAATGCTGAACTAAACCATGTTGGATTTTGGATGTTGTATCTGTGTAAGTACAGAGTTTAGTCACATGATAGCTGTAGGTAATCATGGGAATATTTGCTGGTCTTATCATTCCAGGAGGGTGGATTTGAGAGCTGGAACTGTGTAGCGTGTCATAATTTCTGAGTATCTTAATGACAAATCGCTCTTCATTTCATCGCTTGGTTATGCTGATGATGTTGATTTATGAGACACAGAAGATAGATTTCATGGGCTGATGTGATATCACGTACTTGGTGTGTAATGAATGGATCACTGGAGGAAAAGCTAATTCTGTCCTAGTGTTCATGTTGGAGGCATACAGAAGGTTCACATCACGCAACAAACCACTTTGGTTTGGCTAGGAGTAGTGATGTTGGTGCTTATATGTCCCAGTGACTGGAAGAGGTTGAAATCTACGGAAAAACCTAAATTAGTTTTACGTGGTTAAAGAAGAGTATCATTCTTTCTTAGTTATAAAATAAAACTCAGTTACCTTGGAACTTCTCACTCAGTTTAGAACCTGATACTTTAGCTTGTAATGGGAGTTTTCTGTGCACTACAGACACTATTGTAAGCTAACACCTGCAGTGCTAGCAATCTAAAGAAATTTAAGGGAATAAGAAATAAACTGGACTGTTGCTGTTGTCCAGCTTTTTTCCTGCCCACCACACCTGCTTGAGTGTAGTTTGTCAGACCTTGTCAAAGCAGCATGTAATGCTTACCACAGTGCCTGTCACATGAGCTGTCATTCACAGCTTTGAGACATGGGCCTTCAGGGAGGTCCTCAGCCAATGCATCTACAGAACAGGGAACTTTGTCAGCTGATGAGCTCAAAATTAGATTTTTCCCTAAACCAGTTTTCCATCCTGCATTCTGGGTAGGGAAACCACTTTTGAATGCTTGTATTAATAACTGGCTTTGAAATGGTGATGTAAGTGATAGAGATTATTGTTATGTTTTCATAATGATTTATATATTCATATGTTCTTAAAGGCTGATACAGTAGTAAAATGGGGCAGATAAGGAGTTGTGCTGTAATTCACTCTTAGGAAAGATTAAAATGAACTAATGTGCTTGGCTAGTGAGCCAAGGATCACTACCTGTATCTGCCTTTTGTTGTTGCAGTAGTATTAATCAAGTTATAATAAGCAGCTAAGCTCAGCTGCATGAGCAGCCTCTAGGCTGACTGACAAAAGCTCACAGCCAATGGGAGCTTTCCTAGGATGCAGACATCTTATGGGTTCAGAGTCTAGGGACACAGAGATAGACCAATGATCTGCCCCAACCCGAGAGTTTGGAAGGGGATAAAAGGGGTGCAAGACACAGTAAATGACGCTGTTGTCTGATGACCAAAAGGGAGTTTGTCGTGTGTTACTTCTCAGACATACAAACATCAAGGATGCTACTGTAATAGTTTGTGATTTTGCCACTTCCTCTGTGCAAACTGCTTTATCTTTTCCAAATCAGTTAGCTGGACAAGGAGCAATCGCTGGCTTAGATAAGTTTGATAGTTATGGATGTAGCACCCTGTGTGTGCGCTCCATCTTTGTCAATTTAGGTGTAGACTCTAAAACCCAAGCCAGTGCAACTCCTGGAGAGTAGAAGAGAATAGGAATTGGTTCGAGACAGATGAAGGTAGATGAGGGTGTGCATTTCTCCATCCCTAGAAAATCCAGGAGAGAAATAAATAAATAAATGCTAATAATTAAGTTTTTACAGGCTACTGGGAGCGAGCAAGGATAGGTGGAATTCTGTTCCACTCCAGGAAATTTTAACAAGAACCATTACATGCTGCTGAGACATCTCTCCAAGACTTGCCAGTGATGGCCAAGTCCCAAGGGAAGCTGATTACGTAAAAATACTGAAATTTCCATTAACTAATTTGCTGTCACTGAGGTTTTGCCTTGCTTTGGGGTTGCATGGAGATGTGGATGTGTGCATACCACACAGACTGGCTCAGTGAGGTGCTTCTCCTGTAGGCTGCCCAGGTGGGCTGAGAGCCCTGCCACTGGCTTGCTCTTCCTCTGGGAAGTAACGTGGTCCTGGATTTGGAAGATGCAGATTATTTCCATGAATAATCCATGCTGGGATGTTTGGGAATTGTTCTGCCAGTGATGATACATGTAGCTTGAGACATAACAGGTGAGCTCTCTGCCTTTCCAAAGTCTAGGAAAAACTTGACAATAACTTGTACATGTTACAAGAGTCTTTAGAGTGACATCTCTTTGAGTATTCAAGGAAGGAAAGAAACTTTATGTGAGAAGACAGTGGTCTCTTTGTGGGTCTTAAGTTGCTGGTATGCTTTCTTCAGGAATAAAGACTACAAGCCAGAATCTTCCCAAGAGTGGGGCTTGTATCTGAGACCAACTCACTCAAATTTGCAGGGGGAAAAAAATTATATTTAACATAATAGATACCTTAGTTATCTGTATTGTTTTTAGGACCTGTGTTCTTCAAGTCATAATCACATTTATAGTTTGGGCAATACATTAATCAGTTTAACAAAAAGATTAAAAAATTTACAGTAAGTTCTTTAAAATATTAAACCTGGCTCAATATATAATCACTGGAAATGCAGCTACCTCATACAGAGGACTGAGGGGTGGGTAGTTAGCTGATAGAGTAACATAAAGGAGTTTTAAATTACTGTTTCATTGTTTGTGTTTTTAAAGAAAATTAAAATCCATCTTTTTACCATCACCCATAATCACTTCAATTTGGTCTTTTTGAACTGATGTGGGAGAATCGCTTTGAAGTGCTTTGAATTAGGAATACCCCTCATATTGCCAGATGGAGTCCTGGCAGTTAGTCTAAGAGAGCTCTAAAAATACAGGTTGACAAATGACAAAAATTTTAGCACTGTAAGAAATGTCAAATGTGATAAAATTTGAATATATTTTATTTATACAAAGCATGTTATACTACTTAATGCAAGTAGCAGATGGGTGATTCAGGCCAGAATCACACTGACTTCATTGAATTGGACCTTAAATTTTTTCCACGTGCTGGCAAGGTGTATTAAATTTTACTTCTGCCAATAACATCTGAAGTGTCTCTACATGCAGCATTTGATTTATGATGGTGAGCTGGGACACCATCCTACTAAGTGTCACATATTCCCACAGTGCAAAACAAGGCTTGCCTTTGCAATAAAAAGCTCAGCCTGGAGAAGTTACATTCTGGAAGAAAGGCGAGAGCTTTTCTGAGTTCATAACAGATCTCTGCAGACTCATGAATTTGGATCTGGTGTCACCACTGCAGAGCTACCCTCACTTTAACTGTGTTATCCTTTGATTCACTCACTTTATCAGAAAAGGGTCTCTGAGGTCTGCAGAGCCTGTGACATAGATCACGCACAGATTAGAGAGGCTGCAGCTTTTAGGTAGTACTGTCTGAATACTAAGTAGTCTGAAACCAAGGACTCTTGACTTTGTTGTTTCCCTTTATTTGGCAGCCTGTATTCCAGGAGTCTTTCCTAAGATCCCCACTTCAGAAAGTTGCATGGAGTCAGGTGTTTCCTGGAGACATGTAATTATGGGTATTTTGGTACACCTGAAATGTATTAAAGGTAACATGTCCAGCTTGGGTTTGGATTCCGTTACTTGAAGTTTTGGTCAGTGTCACTTCACCTGAAAATGGATAGACATATTCCAGAGGAGTGGCTGCTTGTTGCTTTTATTTAAATTCTGTTAGTTAGAAATGTATGTTGAGTCTAGTTCCCAAGCTATTAATTTAAAACTGATGCCCATCTGTCTTAAAAGCAGCAGGATAGCACTTGCTGTCTTGCTGAGGGCTGGCTACAATTGGTGGCAGTGTTCAAAGTTGAACCCTTCCAGCAGCGAGTCTTTAGAGCAGATGGATGGCTTTGCTTTGAGGCCTAAACAAACTTTCTTAAACCCTTGAAAAGCCTTAACCAAAACTGTCTGTATATTAATCTTAATGGCAATTCTAGAAACATTTCTCTGTGGCTTAGGAAAGGAGCGGATCATGGCTGACTTCATGGCTGACTAGTTAGTAATGCTGGCTTTCTTACAGTGCCCTGATCCTTGTAAAACAGTGTGATTAAAATACACATTCAGTATTGACACGCCCTTAAAAATTTGACCTAAGCCATGTCTTCTGCATGCAATAATATTTTACAATATTATTCAGTAATTGGAAATGTTGTAGTTTAAATTGTAAGATTGATGATGTACTGAAGTTTACTGAGTTTATGTGTATTTGAAGTCATTTTCAAGACAAGTGAAGGACACAGCTTGTCTGACAAGGTGGCACTTCTGGTAGTCTGCTCTCACTCAACCCTCAGAGTAGGTCACCTGACATGCTGTGGTGGCAGCATTCAGGAGCTGACAGAGGAGCAGTCAGGTACCTGCAGCGTAGTGGGGAGCAGAGGGACAGCAACTGCATCAGTCTCCTCTTCTCCCCCTCCCTCAATGGTAAAGTTCCCCACTTGGTAATAAAAGCCCCTTCAGTGTGTTGTGTGTTGGAGCAATAATTCACTTCTTGTTTTAGTGGTACAAATCAGAGGTAAGTTAATTGGAGTTATTTGAGCTGTGTTAGTATAAGAGAGGTATCACAAGTGCTGAGTTATTGGCTCTTTTAAAAATTCCAAAGTGTTTGGCCCAAAATCCACTTTTGAGGAGATATGTTTATGTGCAAATGCAGAACCCATCAAAGTTTTACAGTCCGGGTAAAAATGAACAGAAATTGGCAACTGAAGGCATATGAATCTCTGAAAAGATTTGACAGTACAGAAAAGCAAGTTTAGCACTGCTTTTAGTGGAGAGATCTGTTGGAGTCATCCTGCAGTACAAAATTAGATGCTCTGCTTCACTTTTTCTGACAAAAATAGTCTGTTTCTATATATATTTTTAAATCTATAATTTTGAAACCTATGGTTTAAATAGCTCTTTTATAATATATGATAGTATTGTCCCAAAATTTTCTAAGTGGCCTGATATGCCATGGCTGAACATCAAGCCTTTTCCCTAAAAAATGTTCTTTTCAATCTGATGGAACTTGAACTCATGACAGTCACATCAGCAAGGTTGTCCAAGTCTATTCACCTTTTCCTCTATTCTGTTCTTAGTTAGGGTTCTGTCTCAACTGAGCCTGAAATTTTGGGCCTTTCTTAGATGCCCTGAGAGCTTGCTTTGTTTCCTGACACAGTACTGAATCTGTTAAGAGCCAAATGTACCTTGTTCTGTCATTAGTGTACGTTAAAGGTAACTAATTTCCCTGTATCCCATGGGTTCATAAAACGGCTTGTAGCAGGCCTTCTCTCCTTTTGTTGTTGTTTTTTAGTCTCGAGCTCCTGAAGTACAGCTTCTGTAGTGGTGTAGCATAATCTCTTTGAGCCTTTCTTATGAGAGAAGCTTTATTTACATTTGGGGAGTATAATGTGTCAGCTTTTTAAGACTTCACAGCAGTATTGCATGACAAAGTAGGGCAGAAATAGAGAGGGCTGTGTTACACTGACATTAGTTTGAATACTTGGAGCAGTAGGTAGTTCCATTACATGGAGGTGTTTTATTTTGCATAGCACTGAAAGAGTAATCCTCACAAAGACAGGCATTATGAGTCTTGTAACATAAATGACAGATAATAACTCACCTTCTTTTGCGTAGCATAACCTTCACACAAAGAAACTTAAAAGAAGTAATTCAGGAAGTATTAAGCAAAACAACATAAAATTGAAAAGTGCTTAGATTACAGTGGCTTGCCAGGAGGTAAACTCTGCTGCTTTTTCAGTTCTGTAAGGACTTTTTAAGCCACCTTGCTTAATATGTCCCAGGTGAACATCATGCTGTTTTTGAATGAGAATTCAAGAAACTTTCTTCTGGTAACTCTAGACAATATCACTTTTCAGAGACGTTTGAGTATGTGAAACAAAAGGACTGGGGAAAGGTACCTTACCAAAATAAGGTGCCATAATGAAACTATCATTCAAGTGTTAATCTGGCTTTTTCATCATTTGCAGCTGAGAAGTATTATGGGACTTGAACTAACGCATTTTTACTGCAAGGTACTCAACCCTGTACACAAGAATTTGAGACAGCTCAGTAGGTGCACTGGATAACTTAGATATAAAACCTTCAATTATCTTAGAGCAGGGGAGAGAGAGATAATCCCAAATTCTTATCTGTATTTAAATTCTCTTGTACACGACACAGAGGGACTAAATGTATTGAAAATATGTTTAAACTACAATATTTGAGATGACAGTAACTTTTATGATCTCAGCGTAATAAGCATGAAACAGAGTTACAAACAACAGCATGTATAATGTGATTGATGTTTAATTAGGGAATGGAAACTTCTGTGTATTTGAAAACACCAGTATTTGAAAAGGGAGCATTCAAAGAATGTGCAGTAAATCATAGAAACACTTAGGTTAAAAAGACCTTTATGATTATGGGGTCCAAGCGTTAACCCAGCACTGCCAAGCCACCACTAAACCATGTCCCCAGTTGCCACATCTAGATGTCTTTTAGATACCTCCAGGGATGGTGGCTCAACCACTTCCCCAGGCAGCCTGTTCCAATGCTGTACAACCTTTTCTGTGGAAAAAAAAATTCCTTGTATCTAGTCTAAACCTCTTGTGGTGCAACTTGAGGTCATTTCCTCCTGTCCTATTACTTATTACCTGGGAGAAGAGACCAACCCCCACCTGGCTGCAAGCTCCTTTCAGGCAGTTGTAGAGAGTGAAAAGGTCTTCCTGAACCTCCTTTTCCTCAGGCTAAACACCCCCAGCTCACTCAGCTGCTCCTCACAGAATTTGTGCTCCAGACCCTTCACCAGCTTCATGGCCCTTCTCTGGACACACTCCAGCCCCTCAATGTCTTCCCTGTAATGAGGGGCCCAGAACTGGAGGAAGCATTTGAGGATTCACTCCCCCCACCCAGATCACTGATAAAGTGATCACTAACATTAAACAGGGCTAGCCTCCAACACAGAGCCCTGAGGAGCACCCCCAGAGACTGGCCACCATCTGGGTGTGACTCCAATCACCACCACTCTGGCCCTGGCCACCCGGCCAGGTTTTATCCAGTGAACAGTGCACCCATCCAAGCCATGAGCAGCTGATTTCTCCAGGAAAATGCTGTGGGAAATGATACCAAAGGCTTTACTAAAGTCCTGGTAAGTACATCTTCTGCCTTCCCCATATCCACTAAGTGGGTCACTCATCAAAGAAGGAGATCAGATTGGCCAAGCAGGACCTGCCTTTCATCAGCCCATACTGGCTGTACCTGATGCCCTGGTTGTCCTGCATGTGCCATGTAATGGGACCCCAGCTGATCTGGTTTCCCTGGCACTGAAGTCAGACTGACAGGCCTGTAGTTCCCTGGAGACTCCTTCAGCCTTTCTTGGGCTTAGTCATATTTGCTAACGTCCAGAAAACTGGGACCTCCTCAGTTAGCCAGGATTGCTGGTAAATGATAAAAATGGCTTGGAGAGCATGTCCATCGGCTCCTTTGGTACCCTTGGAGTGGTCTCATCCAACCCCACAAACTTGTGTGTCTGAATGGTGCTGCAGAACTCGGTGCTTGTTCAAGTACATCCAAATAGTTTTCAGTGCTATAACTTCTATATACTCCACTTTGTATCTGTTACACAGGTTCACAGGTACATCAGTGCAGCGAATTCAGCTGTCACCAGTCTGGACTTTGGATGGGGACTGAAGTGCCTCCTGAATGAGCAGCTCAAAACTGAGAACACCTCTGAAAGCAGAATGTGAATATGCCTGTTCAGCTTATGCCAGACACTGGTTTGTTGTGGGCAATGGAGAAGGGAGGTTGAAATCTCTACTTCTGTTTGTCCCCGGAATACAAAACCTGATAACTTTGCCCAGCATAGATATTTCAGAACTCAAAAGGTGAATCAATCAGGTGAATCAATCACAGACCTTGTGGTCCTGTGTAGCTGAAACTGTGTGTATGGGCTGGGATTCTAAATAAACACTTAGACTTTTGTAGCTAAGAGGTTGCTTTTGTTAAAATTCATTTATTTTTCACTTTACCCTGTTAAGTGTAAAACTTGATCTGATCTGTTTCTGCTTTGGTGCTGTCAAAGAAACACCATGCTCTTATGTTTAAATTCAAACTTATTTTAAATATATAAAAGCCAGAATAACATTCCTGGCTTAAACTCCTGTTATTATAACTGATATTTAATGGTATTATTACTTCAGTATTTTTATAAATGGGCAAGACCAGTGGAGACATATAAGCTCTGATTTAATTTACCAGTTTTAGTACTTTGTGATTGTATTTCATGAGGCCTTTAAATTAATGAATTTAGGAGGCTAGGCCTGGATGCATAGATGATTCAAAGCACCTGAACTTGCATCCTAAAAGACAAGAGCTGGTTATGATATAGCAAGGGGCCAACTAGTTCTGAGGGGCTGCACTTATGCCAGCATATGCCTGCTTTTTCAGTGGGTTTCCAGACACAGAACTTGAAAAAGACCCACTGTTATATCTCTCCTACTGCTTTGAGCAGAGAGAGGTGTGATCTCAAGCAGCAGAGCAGGTGGTGTGGCCTGTGCAGCAGGGGGGGACTGGGCCATGCAATCCCTGAGGATTAGAGCTCTCAGCACTTTATCTGTCTCATACTAGGTCTAAATTTGCCTTTTATCCCTTGCCAATGTGTTACCCTGCAAGTTATTCCCCTTCCTTTGGGCGGCTGAGAGCGGCTCCCTCCTGGTGCTTGTGTTCCTCAAATCCCTGCAAGGAGGCCCCACTGAGGAAGAATCCCTGCTGCTCCCAACATTGAGTGCAGCCTTGTTGGAACCCCTTGTTAAGGGAAGAAGTGCTGGTGGCATTCATTTATTTCAGTGGCCTTTCCCCCAAGGTAGCTGTTAATTGCACAGTCACCTCCTCTGCCTCCTGGGGTCTGGGAAAAGAGTAGGCGTGCAGTGAGCTGCTGAGGTGGACTGTAAATATAAGGGCTGTGAATTTAAACCTCTTGTGTCTTCTGATCTCAGAAATCGTCCTGACCTCTCACATTTGCTGTCTCACTCCTGGGTTTTGATACACTAAAATAGTGTATCCTGAAAAGCCTGCTGGAGTTTTCAGTTTCTGCACTTGCTCTGGTTTCACATTGCATTTTAAGATCAGAAGAGCAAAGATTCATGTCAGATGTTGCTGCTGGTGTCTTCCCGCTTCCCTCCACCCAAGCCCACATAATCTGGAAATGGGTCCACCCTTCCTTAGGAAACCCAGACAGTAAGGAAGCCACAGCCTCTTCATGTTTTTACATTTAGGTGTGCCTGGCTGAATATATATTTTCATCACAGCTCTCAGACTGGTTTGCTTTTACTTCAGAGGGTCTGAAGTCATATTTCAGTGTATTGAACTAGATGCAATCTTGTTTGTAACCTCTCCTACAGCGGGAAGGGAGATGGGAAAGAGAGAGAGAAGCTGTGTCAAAAGACTTAGTCCTTCCATCCCTTCTCTGCAGAACAGTGGCTGATTTGTAGCTGATGATCTGAACTGGGAATGTGACTCATAGCTACCAAATTTTGTCGTATAGTGAATTAGTAAAGGAGATCTTGGAGCTCCAGCCTGCCTGGGTATGGATGCAGCACCTGGAGCTGATTGCTGACATAAGGAAAAGGATGTGCATCCTGGGCTGTGCTGTGCTGTGCTGCCTGAAATTCCTCTGTTCTCACTGCAAAATACTCCAAATTAAATGTGGGACGGGAAGCTACTGACTATGGAATAGTAATATGAAATGTACTCCCCTCGTCTTCTGCAGACAACCAGTTCAGGTACAACCCTCTGGAAGCACATGTGTCTTTTCCCAATGACTCTCCAGAGAGCCCAAGGTCCTAATCATAGCTAACTTGGAATACCACCCTCTGAAGTTTGCAATATCTTCTTTTTTTTCCTAACATTGCAGCATAGGCTCTTTCCTGTTAATTCATAGACAAGCAGATTGAGACCTGAAACTGGAATAACATGGGAAAGTTGGAAAAGCACAGGAACAGGTGACATACTTCTATCTTCTTTAAGGCTGCAATATGTCAAAGGGTCTTCCATAAATCTTTCTGTTTGACCAGACAAAGGAAAAGGAGGACAGCCTTACCTGAGATATGTGCTCTGCTCCCCTTAGCTACCAAAGGAATCCAGCTGGGACAATACAAGCTCTGGCCTGGTTTATTTATCCTGCCTTCCCACTCAGTTCCCACAGCTATCTCTGTGCTGTGGAAATTAAACCATATGCCAGTGTTGGCTTCTGTAGGAAATCATCCTATGCAATGGTCTTTAGGAATTGCCTTTTAGGGACAGAGCATCTCCTTTTCAGGGTAACTGCTTACCTGTATCATGACAGGGTTGAATCAATGGTTTTGGTAGTCCCTGGCTCTGAGCACAGCTCTTGTCTCTTGCTTTTCCTGAGTTGATGCTTCAAATCCAGTCCATCTTCCTCCCAACACTCAACCCTCAATGATGTGCTGGCTTGTGAAAGCTTGATTCACTTGACCAATCTATTGTTCCCATTTGTTTGTGTGTGTAGTTTTCAACAGGAAAAGGCATTGAGTTTATGCATGGCATCAGACAGCACTCACCCAGCACAGCTGGTACTGCTGCTCTGTATACAATGTGCATCTTAACAAATCTTGTGTGTTCTTTGTAAACTAAAACACTGGATTTCCAGTTCTGAATGTTCCAGTGTGTAAATACAGATGTTAGGAAATACAGGTGATCTACTCTTTTTCTAAAGAATGAGCAGTTTTCTTGCACACCTTTGTAGTTTTATGTCAGAGACATCATTTGATTTAGATTTTGAACAAAACCTCTCTGACTCTGGAATTTACAGTTGTCCTTTCTGTGATGAGAAATTAAATGGGAAAGAGTTTTTCTGGTAAAGTTCTATCATATACACATATGTAAATATATGTATAAAAATAAAAGCTAAATAAGCAGGCAAACACTTGGATTTCTTTAAATGTTAAGTCTGGTCATAAAAGTTGTGACAGTTTTAAAAAATAATTTTAAAATCTTGTTCTTACAGTGTTTACTCACAGTGTTTAAGCCAGCTGAAGCTTTGAGACACATCAGCATACTTTACTTGAGAAAGCTCAGGTTTATGTTAGTTTCTAAAATTGTAGTCTTTCACTCCCAGCTTTCCAAGAAAGAAGGCACTGCGTGGTATCTGCTTCATTTCTGCAATATTAAAGATAGGGCAGTAGTGAAAAGAATGCCAAAATAAGGTACATTTGGTTTGGTTGTCCATCATTTTTAGTTCTGTATTTCTTCTACAGCCTTTTGTACCAGTTCCAGGACTGATAGATAAATAAGAGGTCAGCTCTGGAAGGAAAGGTGATGGATAGATAGAAAGGACATGGATAGATGAAAGAATTAGGGAGAGCTAGGTGACTAATATTCATACTAACTACTCCTGATTCAGAACTTGCAGAGCTCCAGGTGAAGGCAGCATCCCATAAATTACATCTCCACTGTGATTGCATGATTATAGTTATTAAAAACCATGTATGAAATAAAAAGGCAAGCCTAATTCTCAGGTAATGGGTCAAATCTATAGCACTGGCAGCCAGATAAGTCCTTCTTCTGCATGGTAAATAAAACAGAGACAGAAGTGGCTGTTTAGAGGTGTATTTAATATTGACTGCAAGAGTAAAAGGGAGAGAGAGAATAGGAGAGCCTGAGTTGCAGATTTGCCTCCAAGAGTGTGTATTTGTTCCCTGGGTGGTTAGGGGTCTTTAATGTGTTGAGTTAGGAAGAACTGCCCTGGAACAAGTGGAGTTAAGCAGTGTGTGCAGAAGTGTGACACAGGGCCCTGGTGGATGTGCACACAATATGCTGCACAGCAACTGGAGAAATGCCTTCACACACACCCGTTATTGTGTTAGCATGGATTGCACCATGCAGCATCTGGGGCTCATCTGCCAGCACTTCAGTGGAAAGGCAAAATTCCTTCATTATCTCAGTCTGGATTGCTGCTCTGCCTGGATTTTGCACTGCTATAGGTACAGAAGGGGTGAATGAGTTGTCTGGTCAAGATTTTTCCTGACACTGCTCCCAGATGTGGCTGTTTCAAGAAAGGTTTAAGTGCTGATTGTGTTCCCATTGTAAGCACACTGAAGTGTTGTATGGGTGAGAGTGGGGAAGCTATTTTTTCATGTCTGGTGATCAGTTTGTCCCCTTGAAGCATGACAGTCAATACCGTTGGCCATTTTTCATTAGCCAGTGTAATATTAGATAATATTCTTATTCCTCCTAATGTCTAATACAGCTTTTGCTCCCTGCCAGAGGATATCCAGGCAGAAGGGAGAAGAAGAACTGGGAAGACACTGTACTGATGTGATGTGACTGATGTTACCAGGAATCCCCAACAGTAATTGCAGGGTTTTCCTGCTCTAGTTTCTTCTTCCTGTTGGTATTGAAGCTAAGAAGGATTTGAAATAATTCTTCAATCTTGTGCTAGCATAATAATTATTGATATTCTGAACAATGAAGACAACAGAATGATGTGTTATCAGGAAATGCTAAGTGTTGTTGCTGGGGGGCTGAGAGGGTGACACAAAATACAGTACAAAAAATATTTCTTCAAGTAAAGCAGGAAGTCAAAACCTTCTCCAAGCCTTTATAGTTCAATAATTTGTTCTAAATTTTGCCAAGAGAGCAACTTGTCTAAGAAAGCAGTTTCTGGAATAAATCAAAGTCCTTGTTGCCCTTAGGGCCTCACTGAGATGTTCTTCTCAGATATCAGCTGTGTGAGAGATGAAAATAAGTGTGTCTTCCTGACTGACTGCTGTTGTACCTTGTCTTTCCAGCAGCCTGGAGAGAATTAACAGAGTGACAGGCCTGGAGTGACTGGGGTTGTCAGAAACTGCAATATTTGGGAGTCTTGATCTTTAAGGGAAAACCTCAGAACATGGCTGAGCTGGAAAACTCTGAAGAGGAACACAAAATACAAGAAATTTAGCCATTTAATGAAACAAACTCTGTTCAACAACTCTGGGAATTACTGTCTATATCTGTGTCTGGCCATGGATTGGCAGTAGCAAATGTTTTCTTCTGCTTGCCATTCAGTGTGGGGCACTAGGCAGGAACAAGAAACAGTGAGCCCTGTACCCCCCTAAATGTAATTTTTAAAAAGAGAAGCTGGAAAGAAAATAAGAAATAAACAATCATGTTATGCTCTTTGTTTTCAAACTGATGTTGCGTGATACCTAAATCCTGGGGCTTGGACCTCCAAGATTATTGTTTGTTTCAAATATTATTGCTATAATTTTATTCAAGTGCAGTTTGGACAATTTTGAAATGTCAGGAATGCTTTGTATGACTCAGAGTGTTATTACAGGGCTTGTAAAGGGCTGAGGATTGAAAAATTATCTTTTAAAATGTTTCGGTTTTGAAGGCCTTTACATACACCCATAAACACCTTATTAATTCAAAATATGTCACCAGCATTTATAAAGAAAAAGTCTACATCTCTTTGTGCCTGCTAGATATTTTCTCTTTTTCTCTCTGAGTCTTCCCATTTTGCCACTGAAGAAGTGTAAGAGGGAAAGAGAAAAAGAAAATCAATCAAACAAACAAACAAAAGACAAGAAAACTGAAGCTTCTTTAATCGAGGGTTATTTTTTTTCAGAAGATGATTTTTTTCAGATATATGATTTTTTTGCTGGAAAAGAATATTTTAAATGTTTTCTGAAATGAAAAAAGCACCTCAATCTGATAAGAAAAGCTTGTTTTGTTTAAGACTCTGATCTTTTTCCTGCCCCTGGCTTTGTCTCCTCTTTTATAAATAGCAGGCCGGGTCTTTTCACTCCAATTTAGGAAGAATGTCAGGTATGCCTGTGTTAAATTGCCCACATAACCTTTTCTGCTTTAAGGCACACACTGACATTAAGCTGTCTCTGTGTTAACAGTGTCCACGCTATTTAGTTTATCTCTGACACCTCAAGGTGAAGTCTCCTTCCACACTATTCCAAGTAACAATTAAAACCAGTAACTGCCCAGATGTCTCAGCTCTGCCACGTGTGCCTGATGTTTGGCAATGTGAATCCCTGTGAGCAGGAACTGCAGAGGAAATCCAGCTTCAGTGAAGTCTGGATCCCTGGTATTTTTAGCATCAGAGGATGCTTTCTCCCATATTGCCAATCTTTCTATGTGGAGATGCCTGGATCTCCCAAATCCTTCCCTTTCTTTCCTTCTTTTCTCTTAGAAATAAGTTGCTACTTTGTCCAGATGCTGGCATGCACGCAGTTTATCAGTGCTAAAAAATATCTGAGATCACTCTGTTTCAGTGAATTTTTTGGTGCAATTTCGATTCCTATCAAGATGTCTGTACAGCGTTGTGCCAGGTTCCCTTGCTGCATTCCCTAATTTCTGTTTGCAGCTTGCCTCCCATCACAAATTAGCCTATCCTACTAATACTTAGTTCTGCTTCTTTGCTTATTTCCATGTTTCACACAAAACCTGTTTTGATATTTTCCTTGGCAAAGGCACTTGGAAATTGGGGGTGTTATAAGAATAACTCTGCAATGTGATGACTTTTTAAAATTTTGACCAGACCTCCCTCCCTATGAAGCAAAAGCTTTTACAAGTTGAAACAAGACTGGTCATCAAGACTGTACAATCAAATTGCAGTCACAGAAAGTTACTTGTATTTCCTTCTGAGGTGTTCAGTGTGTCCAACAAGTTCTTGGGCAAAAACTGAGTTTGATGACTCAGCTGAGCAAAGATGGAATTATTTGATTTTTCTTCCTAAATATTTTGGATGGTCCACGTGGTGGTTACAGCAAGAAACATAGGAATTGTGGTGACCGCCCAGACCAACTTTTCCAATGACTTGTACTATTCGAATTGTCTGTGCTCTCAGGTCTGAGCAGTGGGGGGAGGATAATGCTCATTCTTCAGGAAGTTTACAAAGTACTCAGGAACTGCAGGCTGCTGTTACATGCCATGAATTGTGAACAGTTCACCCAGACATTCCTAATCTGCCCCTGGAAGGGACCAATTGGTTACTAAAACCCCCTTCCCTAGAATCCCAAAGGAAAAATATCAGTGGGATGATATGGCCATGAAAAAACGGAGAGAAAATGTGCAGGCGCATAAGCAGAATTTCATGTTGTCTTTCATCTTGGATGCCAAGAATTTAATATTGGCTTCCAGAGCCAGCAGGACTGAGATTGGGTCTTGTCTGTACCTTGGACTTGTCTTTTTTGAAGCACAGATTGAAAACAGCCTGAATTTTTGATGCTTTGTTGTTGTTTCCTTTCCCCCCCCCAACCCGAATTCTTTTCCCCAAAGTTTTGTAGCCAGTTCCATTTCACATCTCGCACTTTGCAGCTCTTCAAGAGCTTCTAGAGCTAGTGTTGACACGCTAGGAGATACTACACCTCAGATACATCCCATATGTCAGATATTGCCTGGAAATGAGACAGAAAACAATGGGTTGGAGTGTGATGACTTCCACATGATATATAAATCTTATATGAATTTTATATAGCATGTGATAATAATGATATATAAAAAGTTATCACAGATGTTGAAAAAGTTCCATTGCCTAACAGACCTCTCAAG
Source organism: Motacilla alba alba (assembly GCF_015832195.1). Taxonomy (NCBI): domain Eukaryota; kingdom Metazoa; phylum Chordata; class Aves; order Passeriformes; family Motacillidae; genus Motacilla; species Motacilla alba. Next base: position 96,143,197 of record NC_052018.1, read on the forward strand.
GTGCGGTCACTTAAGCATGCTGTGATTCTTTGCCATCCCAGTGGATACTTTGTCCAAGGTCAGTTATAGATGTGCTTAAGTTTTGGAACAAATTTTGATTTGTAGCATGTGCAAGTGGAGTGGAAGTCACAGAAGCCACTCTGTGTAATCCAAAGCCAAATATTTTACTCAAAACTCTAAGAATTTTGCCTTTAAAGTGCCCTTTATCAATTACCTGGTTCTTCCAGGTAATGTTTCAATTCTTCCATGTATGTTCCAATAATAGCTTTTCTGATTCTTTCTCTGAAAAGTGAAATCATATTATAAAATTTCATTAGTGTGCATTGACAGAGCACCAGTTATCTCATCTGACATTTTATGTATTGATTGAAATGCTGAGAGATGAGAAAGTCATGATTTATAAGAGTACAATGAAAAACTGAGAAACAGGTGAGGGAAGATCACAAAACATAAGCAGTAAATGGGGTCTGAGCACACTCAGATGAGTCTGACACGGCTATTCTGTGATGAGAAGGAAGGAATTGGGGGGGTGGGGGGCTGTTATTCCCCAGTCCAAGTTTGGTTTGCTTAGCTGTTTTATTTTTCTAGGTGGTCTTACTGACTTATATGGAACAAACCCCACTGATTGTAAGAATTTATACTAATACCTAATGCAGAACTTCTTATTCAAAAAAAATTCAGAAAGTTAAAGCAGTAGAGATGCCCCAAGGTGATTACCTAGCAGGCTGCTGGGGAAGCCAGGACAGCCCCCAGCACTCTTGAACCCCATTCAAGGAGTCTGTCCTTTTGGCTGAATTGCCTCTAAACATGAGACCAAGAAGGAGTGATGTCAGGCTTATATTGTCATCTGCAGTTCGGAATAGCTGGACAAGTCACATTTAACTTGAGCTGGTTTCTGGAGCATGCTTGGCTTTGTCAGCCCGCCAGCCTTGACCACTGGGGAAGAGCACAGAATGTATTTTAAGGGAGGGTTTTTTAAAACAAGATTTTGCTTTAATTGCTATTTACACATTCCACCCTTTGCCCTTTTTCAGCTGCAGGGAGATACTATTCTATTCTAAAAGCTCAGGCAGGAACTTGAGGCTAGAGACTGCAGCCAAATCAAACAGCCAAAAGAGGGTTGGCTGATAATAAAGGCTATCTTCCCAAGCCTTTAAAGGTCTCTTCTTCCAAAGACACTCCCTTATCTGAAGCCTCTGGCTTCCCATGAGAGGGTATAATCATCTTCCTATGCAGCGGGTACCCTTTGATATTAAGAGGAAAGCACAACTCAAGATAAGTTGAAGAGGCTTTTATGTCTAATCTCACTAAGCATTCAGAGGCTGTGAATGTCTTTTTATCCTGAGTTGTTGAGGTTTGTTATGTATTTTTGGCAGGAAGCACATTTTGCTTGGAGTTGCATTACATACCTAATTGCTTTTTTTTTTTCCTTTTTCCAGATAAGCTGTCTGTGCAGTACTTTTCTGGTCAAGACTTGTGTGTTTACTTGGCATCTTCAGTGTATAAACCCAGTGCTGTTTGCAGGGCTTCCATGTAGCCAAGTCTGCTAATACGTTAAGGCTCCGACTAACGTGGCTTGAGGGTTAATGTTTTCTGACTTTAACATTGTCCCTTGCTCACAGGAGCATATTCTGATGACTTCCTTTCATTGGCAGAGGTTTTAACTTTGTCAATTCACTGCTATTCCTCATTAGATGTTTTTTAAAAGGTGTCTAAGATTTTAATCTATTTTTTCATAGCCGTCGCAATGCCATGAATTACCAGCTCATGAAATAAATACGGCAGGAAATTATTCTACTTTTTAATGCCTTTATTAAAAGAAAATCAGCTCGGGTAGGGATAACCGACGGGTCACGCGCACGCCGCCGCCGCCGCCGCCGCCGCTCCCAGAAATCCGCTCCTCCCAGGAGTGGCACGAAGGAGGAGGATGATTGCAACTTTGTCCGCTGGTATGCAGGCAGAGCTGGGGCCCCACTCCTCATACGACCATCAGGGGATACCGGGTGCGGGTTTAACATTAGGGTGAGAGGTAAAAAAAAAAAAAAAAAAAAAAAAAAAAAAAAAAAAAAAAAAAAGGATCTTAACAGACACTGGATTCAGTTGCTCTCCTTTAGACATCACTTAGATCCCTTAATGCCGTGGTGACTCGTTGTTTTAGGGTTTTTTTGCTGTTTTGCTGGATTTGATGTGGTGTTTACACAGTTGCACGCTGGTTCCTGACATTTGCATGTCAGCTCAGATTTCACCTCTTCAGTCCCAGTCCCAGGCGCCATCTCCCAGGAAGCAGCGGGGGGGGGGGGGGGGAATACTTGATGATGTGAGAGGGATTTCTAACCATCAACAACAGGTAATTAAAGAAAAACTACTAACAACAGGTGATTACAACATGAAATTATTAACAACAAATAGTTAAAACTCCAACCTAGCAGCAATTGGTTTAACCTGTTAACTTCTTTAAAAAATGGACAACTTTTCTACTCATAACAGCTCATAGAAAGCCCAGCTCACTTCATAGAAATGCATCTTCTGTGACTGTGGAAGGCAAGACCCCTGTGCTCCCTTTGCAGTAATCATCTCCTCTTCCAGGAGGGCAGATCTCCAATGTGCTCTCCAGGACCTCTTCACTGATCCTTTTCCAGCTCTTGTATCCCAACCACCCTTCTCCTGGCTAATGAAGCGCAAATGAAGTCTCACTCAGAGGCTGTTTTAAGTGACCCCACTGCTGTCCTTAAGGATGGAGGCTGAAGGATTTGGGAGGTTCTTTGTGCCAGCCCAGGGCTGTACACTCTGCTTCTGCTGCCCTCCAGCCTGTCAGGCTGGGAAGACACAGGAATTGACCTTCTCCTCCCAGCAGCAGTGCCAAAGTTCTGTTCTGCTTGCTGGGAGCCAATTAGAGAGAAAGCAAAGACCTTTCAACATAAGAATCACCCCGTGACTTATCAGCAGTGCTGTCTTTACTCAAAGGCTGTCTTAAGCCTCCTCCTTCTATCCCATGGATAGAAAAGAGTGCCTCACATGTTCCCAGTAACTACAACAGGCCTTCCACACTGGATGTACCCTCATGTTCCAGACACTTTCATTTCTTTCAGAATGAAAACATCCCTTCAGGCTCACGGTGTGAATGTGTTTTTAGATAAAGAACATGTATCCAACCACCATAATTAACCTTCCATTTTAAAACTTCCAGTTCCAAATCAGCTCCCTACAGGCTAATTTCTCTGTTTGCAGGAATGCATGAGTGATGCTCTGTGGAGAGTTTTGTGGACAGTTGGCTAGCTGAGAGAGGCCATTTAGACATAATACCCTTGGTTAAGCAAGGAGACAGGTAAAGGAGCCAGCAGTCAGTTTCCATATAAGGCAAGGACACTATGCCCTTGCTGCAACAGTAGAAAAGGGAGGGAAGATATTCAGCTAGAAATATGAAGAAAAGCAGAAAAGTCATAACAGTATTACTACAAGAATGCAGAAGTAGGTGTAGTTGGCTGATAAGTAACTAACCAATAATGAGCTCGCCTTTTGCAATATGTATTAGCCTTATTAACACCAATATAAATATGTGTTCCTATCAATAAAGTTTGAGACTTGTTGATCATCATCGGATGTGCAAGTCTTCCTTTATCCGTCAATGCTCTGTCAGGACATCCATGACAGATGCTCTGTCAGGACACTTTGCCTATTCATTAAGTTTGATTAGATAGCATTTGCACTCTGCTATCTAAGACTGTGCCACTTTCTGATATAATTAGTGTTCCTCCAATTAGGATAAATGGCTGTTTCATTACTTTAAATCGGATCATTAAAGTACCATTCCTGTCTCCTGCCTCTGGAGCTGAGATGCATACCTGCACACTCCTTTTTGCAAAGTCAAACCTAATTTCAAGAAGCTAATGGGGAAGGTAGTGTACCAGGGCAGATGTATAATGTTTTTGCCCGGGGGTTTTGAGCTGATCTGATAAGCTCTCAACACCCCAACGTTACACCCCAGAACAGCTCAGCATTCGTTGGGAGGCATAAAAGGAGCAGGAGGCTGATGTGACAGCGTCAGGAACAAAAAAGGTTTAATAAAAAGCAAAATAACAAACTCAAACCGATGCAGGTGCCACAGACTTGTGCTCCTGGTACAAGACACCTCACAAAAGCGATTTGGTTTCTTTGTTCTGTCCTTTTCTACTAAATGGCCCAGGCGGGACCTTTTGGCTTATGGCCAATTAGCTGTCCCCAAACTTGAGGTGAAGCCCCCAAGGTCCTTTCAGTGATTTTCTTACCTGATCACTGGGAGAAAGTTCTGGGCTCTTTCCTTTTTGGGGGACAGAGGAAAGTTCTGTCACTCTGTCCATAGGGGGCACAATCCTACACAGATGCTGCTCAGGGCTCCTGCTGAGAGCAGTTCCTGGGAAGTTGATTTTCCTGTGTGCTTGAGACTGATTTGAGAAACAGAAGTACCTGATTGCTAAGACAACTTTGGAAGAAGTTCCTGGAGGCATCAAAACCTGGAAATTATTTAAAATACATATTGATAAGCCACTGTGGCCAAATGGATTCCTGTTATCACTGTGGAACTGTATTATTGTCATGGGGAAAACACAGAAATTGTGCCTCATCAAGACCAGTCTTGACAATTTTGGAGGCTGTAAGTCAGAAGCTGGTCCAGCTCTGAGATATCTGATTTGCCCCATCAAGATCTAATACTGTTTTTAGGAATTTCTCAAGAAGGGCGAAGATTTTGGAAAACAAAGATTATACTTCTTACTGCAGGAGTAATCTACTCAAGATGTAGTAAAAATGCATTTAAAAAAACCCACTAAAATATCTGTGGAAGTCCCTGTGTATCTTTCTATTGATGAAGCTGGGTCAGACCTTAGATTGCTTTAAATGTAAAAGGCCTATTTGTTTTTCTCTGCACTTTTTGTTTTCCTCTAGGTTTTCTCTGATTTTCAGGCCCTTTTGTTATCTTCTGACTCATGGTCACTGGTTCACTTTTTACCACACCATAGTTGTGTAAGACTTATCCTCCCCAGTTCATCCAGCTTACAACCATCCACATATTTCTTAGGTTCACATCTCAGATGAATCATGAAAGCCAGAACATCCATTAACCAGTTACCACTTTACTGATTGTGTTTATTTCTCATAAGTCTGGAAGAAAAAAACAGTCAAAAATGTTTTTCCCATCTTCCTTGAAGTCAGCGGGTATCAGGCAGGTGGGCTGCAACCTTTATCCCCTTCAATGACTTCTCAGTGGGTAGATTGAAACATGCAGAGCAGTCACAAAAGCCAAGTGGGAGCTGGGCAGGAGGAATTAGATCTTGAGGAATTTTATTTAAATTATCTTTCTGCTAAAGTAATTACATCTCACTTTTCAGACTCTCAGCCTTCTAGGTCATGTTTTCTCTATCAAACTGTGAAGTAACACAAATAATTATATAGCCTTCTTGGTATCTTTGATTTAAAATAAAAACATAAATAATTCTGAAGTGACATGAAAGTGTAAGTAGATGGGGTAAGAAAATATTTACTGCTGTGTAAACAGCTATCAGTCTGTCAGAGACGGATGCAGCTGCTGGATCTTGGTGGGAGGCAGACTGAGCCTTGCACCTTGAGCCACTTGTGACAAAGGTTTGCATTGATCCCAGATGCTACTTTGAAAACTGAGGCTCGATACATCTCCAGTCTTTGCAGGAAGTCAGAATGAACCCAGCAGCTCCTGTCTCCAGTCTGTGCTCGTTTTGCTGTGGAAGGTGCAGCTCCAAGTGAAGATTCTGGCTCCAAATGCACATTCCAGAGCAAAGCCATATTTTGCAATGCCCCATTTGATGACTAAGGCACCAAACACATCAAGGTAGATCATCAGGCATTATCAGTGCGTTATCCTGAAGCTCTCGAGATGAGGTCTGGCCTCAGGTTCATAGGTTCAGGCAGGATGTGCTGCTTTGTCATGCCAATGAAACACAGTCAACAGGATATGGGAAGATCTCCAACCTTGGTAAGGGCTACCAAAGGGTCACTGCTTCTTCTGTATGTGAAGTACGAGTGTATCCCTTCACAGTGTCTCCTGCTAAGCTTTTCCTTCAAAGGGGTAAAACCAAGGTCAGGGAGCAGTAAGTTACTGAGTTAAAAACTCTGGATTCTGAGGCCATCTGGGAAGTCTACAGCATGGCGGTAGGAGAGGTGAGGATTTGCTGAGGAGAGCTGCTGTTGTGCTCATGTTGATGCAGGTCTGTTCAGTGAATTTCATCACCCATTGCTGTGTCTCGTGAATGTGAAGCATAAGGCAGCTTCTGGATAAATGTCCTACTCCCATGGGAGAACAGGTATCTGAGAAATACAATTCTCTGAAAATTGAGATGGCAGAATAGCCCAGCCATACTGATTACTTGCAGCAACCTACTTTGTAAAATATTTTTTCTTCAGAAATTCCTGATGGTCCCTAATTTCTAATGTCAGGCCTCTTTCCTAAGGGCTTGCAAATACTGAGTACAACATGCAAACATGAGGTGAGTCGTGGATCTTTCCTAAATTTTGGACCCTGCAAGGAATCCATGGAGACTAACTTGAGTGGCAGAAATTATTGTTTACTGATAAGAGTGTCCCTGGTGCAGCTCTCTGAGGTCAGTGAGTAGTGGTGTCTGTGCAGGTGTCCCAGGCTGCCTGTTGAATGAGAAGGATAAAGCTTGTAGAGTGCCACTGCTGCCTCCTCACCATAGTATCAGCAGGATGGACTAAAAAGGTGCATCTCTGGTGCCTCTGGCAGCTCCCGAGTATGTTTGAGCTCGGTAGAAAATTGCAGTTACTGTTTTTATTCCTCAGGCTTGATACAACTGGGCAACCCTTTTATCTCCCAGTGATTTTAGGACTGTAATACATATGTTGGCCTAGTGGAGCTGTGCAGAGGAGGTGTTGGTTTTGTAGCTGTGTGCACTACAGTGCTGTAACATGAACAAGATAGTTTAGTTCTGTCCCTTCAGCTAACTCCAAACTATATTATAGCCCATCCTCAGGCAGAACAAACTTCCCTGTGTGCCCTTCCTCCTCACAGGGCGTGGATGTATCCCCCGCATGTGCACTGTGGTTGGCCACCTGCAGCCTGGCCTGCATCTATCTTTGGGGTCAGGCTCTTGGCTGACTGGGTCAGTCTTCCCCAAATCATTTACTGCAGCCACTCTTAAGCATTTTATAGGCCTTCCTCTTTAGCTTATTCCTTCCTCACAAGGCGTACACTCTGTGTTCTGACAGCACACATGGCCTGGTGTGGAAACAGTTGCAGTGCCAAATCCTCTAAATATTGTAAAATTCCAAGACCCAGTCCAGTTCTCCTAAAATAGCATGTCTGTGCAAACTTCCTGGGGCTTTTTAAACAGCCTTCTGATGTGTGCGCTGGGGTATGAACGGACCTGCAGTTTTCTGAAGTGTCAAGGGGGCGAATGTGTGAGCACCCAAGTATTATGAATGGGTCTCTTCAGAAAAAAACACTGATGAAAAGGACACTGTTAGAAAAAAACAACCACAGAAGTATGAGCAAATACTTGAAAGGAAGAACACCCTGTGGGAGTGGGTTCCTACTTTTTAGTGAACTACATTATTTTCTTTTCAGAAGTCATGCTAAATAGGAAAGGTTTTCCAGTTTTAGCAAAAACACCCTAAAATAATGTCTGTCCTTAGTGTAAGTTCTCCTGGGTGTGAAGACAAGTCCCAGTGTATTTCCACGGCCATAGGATAAGCCTATGGATTCGTCTCTTAAGAGGAGTTAAGTTAAAAAAGGATAAGCTCTTATCTGTTTTCTGGGTTTACTTTGCTTCATCAGCATGTTGTTTAATTGTCTCTCAGTTTTAATATCTTTACAATTATAGCACCCTCATGATATAGGGCTTGTGCCATCTTCTCACAAAAAAGATGAAAAAGTGAGGCATGAAGAGGGTGATTTGCACAAGATTCTTTAAAAGTTGAATTTGTCTCCATTATTTCAGATTATTGACCTCTCATACCATTCTTTGTCTTACTCTTTGGTCATCTAGACTATGAATAGACAGTGAGCTGACAGGGACAGCACCCTCTGTAGTAGGGCAGCTCCTCTTCCTTCACACTGAAAACTTCTATTGGCTTCAGATATAATTTTCCTCCAGCTGTTGTTGGTAGTTCTGCTTCTCTGGGTTCTTCAGCTCTTTCAAATCAGACTAAAGATCTGATCAGACTAACCTCTGTCTTGAGTGATTTGTTTCCATCTTCTGCAAGGGAAATTGCACAAAAATGGGAAACGGCAGAAAACTGCATGGGCTTTTCTAAAGCAATCTCAAATTTAGGAACAAAAAAGAAGACATTCCCCCTTTATTTAAACAACCATTCTTAGCTCAGGTCTGTTCTCCATCAGGTCACATTCTAAAATTGCTCCTGATAAAGAATTGTAAAGACAGAACTGAGTGAAATACCACTGGCTTTGTACTAACCAACAGCCTACATTTTTCCTCTTGCTGGATGTTCCTCTGAAGGGTATCGAGGGATTTGGCAAAGGTGAAATGTGTTCTGGATTTCTCTTTGTTCCACACCAGCCTGTATTTTCCCTCGTGCCGTGAGGTTTGTCAAGGGCACCACTGGCTGCTACAGCTCAATACTGAGCTGGCATTTTATAGAAAGTCCTGCCTCTGGCAGGAAAAGTGCAGCTCAGACTTCAGAGACATGAGGAAGGGCTGTGATTAATCCACGGCTTTTCTCTGAAGCATGGTAGAGTATGGTGGACATACCCATTTACCCATAAGTGGGTAAATGTTTTGCAGATCTTTCCTAACTTTATTTAATCTTACAGACATTTAGGGTACTTGTCAGCTGCTCTCAGTCCTCCCTTGCAGCACAGGATGGTCTTTTCCTGGATGCCTGCAAATCTATTTATGACAAAAGATGGTGCAGGGATGTTTGGTGGTGCATAACAAGGAAGGTTACAAAAAGGAGTTGCAAAGCAGTTAAAGTGTCAGAGTCTCCCCCAGGTCAGGGTGACCCCGAAAGGTGGAAAAGTCTCTGCTCCAACCCGTGCCTTCAAAGAAAGACTCAATAGTCTTCAGCAGTTGGTCTCAAGGTTGTTTATTGGATGTTATCTAAAAGATTTTCTTCCTGAGCTGCCGAGGTCTGCTCAGCAGGTCAGCCAGGGGCACACTCACACTCTGCCCTCCCATGGGGCTGGTGTTGTCTTTTATACTAAAAACTACATGTACTATATTTACAATTCTGTTCCAATAGTCATCACCTATGTTAGACAGTCAGCTTCTATTCTAAACCAATCTAAAAGTGCCAACATCACCCTGAACATGGAGGCTAGGAAGGAGAAAGGAGGAGGACAGGGCACGCCCAAATCCCTCCATCTTAGAATTCCTGACCCCCATGTACAAAACTTAGACCCCTCTGTACAAGGCCCCAAACCCCCCTGTACAGCACTCAAAAACTCTTCCCTTCACCTGGTGATTACTACTATTGTGCTATCTAAACTTTTGTGTCTTGTAATTCTTCATACAGAGTTGGTAATTTGCTCCATGGGCTAAGATCAAAACACCACATGTCTTTGGCCGCATGTCAGGGTCTCAGAGACCCCTGCAAGTGGCTCGGGCCATCCAGGGCACCCAGAGGGATGTCCTGGGTTCCGACATTAAAGCTTGAAATTAAGGAAGCTGAAATTGCAAGATTGCTTCCAACAGGCAGTTGGAATGCAGCTTGAAGGCTGTTCTCCCTAGGAAAAGAGTGAGAAATTCAAGGCCTGCTTTTTGGGAGTGCTGAATGTTTGTCAGGAGGGCTGCAGATGCTAGAGCTCTTACACTAAGTCAGTGATTCACCCTGGCGTTTCTCATCATCCCAAAGAGAAAGCTGGGTGTATGCGCCCGGGGTTTTCCTTTCCGATGAGTTAAAGTGGACAAATTCCAGAACACTAGATCTTTGGATAAAAGGAGGTTATAATTAGGATAGTTTTGTTAATTTCTCATGCTCTGTACAATTTATTGTTTCACCTTACTTTTTCTTATTGACATTAAATTCTTAGGTGTCATTGTTTTGAAGCAACATATCCAAATGGTCCATTCCAAAGATTTTTCATGATTACTGATGAATTTTGGTATCTGAGAGTTCTCAAAATAGACTTCATGCATTTCAAATTATCTTGCCTTCTCCCTATTCTCCCTACTCCATTGCTCACTTTCCCATTGGTCCATCTTCATGAGGACCTTATTGGGGTCTTATGTTTTTTGTGTTTTTTCCTATAATTCTTAATTTGCACAGCCTCATCAGAAATACCAGACCATGTGGATACCTGAAAAGTGTCAGCACCTCCCAGTGAAACGCCCAGTGGATTCTGGCTCCCAACCTGAATAGGCTCAAATCAAATTGGTGACACCCTTCAGCCACCTTCTCCTCCCTATAAAACCAGTTCTGACCCACATGAGCAGACTGGTAGCCATTAAACAGAGGCCTTACACTGTTAATTAGTTCTGCTGATAAACAGAAGACTTTAGTTTGAAGGTAATAAAAATGCCCATTGTAAAACTCCTACTAAACCAAGCAAACAGACCTAAGAGCTTTGACAAAGCTGAGCTCTCTTCCCAGTGATGCTTGTGCCCAAAGGTACATAACTTGATCCTCTCTGCCTCAATTCCTCCATCTTTATAGAGGAGATAATAACATGCACTCATCTTTATAAAACACTTCTAGGTCTACTGCTACAAGTCCCACATGTGCCAAATATGTATTGTTATTGTGCCTGATCTCAATGCTGAAATTACAATGCCAATCCAATTTTTAGGAACGGTGTCAACAGACCTCATGACTTGAAGTACTTAGCTTTAGGTAGCAGCATCAACAGCCTGGTAGGTATAATACTCATTCAACAGTCTCCCCCAAATCTGCAATTCTGATATTTTAAACTGTTGTTTTGCATGAAAATTCTCCATTTCCTCCATTCCTGTCCATCACTGCCCTCCATGCAGGCTTGAGGCAGCCTAATTTCTTACACTGGAATCTTGTATATGGTGATCAACCCAGTGCAATAACTGCTCATAAATCCAGTTTTGCAAGAGACTGGCAAACTGGTAAAAATACTCGAAACAGCATTTGGGACACACTAAATAAAGAGTGAAGCCTTCTTTGATACTTACTGATGTTTACATACCATGTAATTATTATTATCATTGAAAATCTCAACTTCCTCTCTTTGAACATAATGTCTAAACAGGAAAAAGCTAACCTTCCTGTTTGGAAAATTGTTAGTTTCAGAAGAAATATTTTTTTTTCTCTCTTGCTTGCAGCTCTCAAAGATTTTATTTTTAATACAATTGAAAAAGACAAACAATAGATTATCTAGGAGGAAGGAAAACCACATGTCTGAAACAGAGTCTGCTATAAATAGATAAACTTTGCACTATGAAATAACTCATGTCATACCTACATTTTGACTTTTGCATATTGGGAAAGGAAATGTAGACTTATTTTTGGCACTCACTGCACTGTATATACACAATACAGAAAGCAAAGTTAAGGTTATAGAGGGAAGAGAAGCCTCCTGTCAATCTGTACAGAGAGGAGGAATCATATAGGCAGTTGGCCTGGCCCAACAGTAATTTCTAGATGTGATGCAAGGCTGAATTTAAAACTTGAGGAACATGCTTGGCCTACAGTGTTCTCTGGTTCAAGTCAGTGCTGACGTAGCCTTTTGGGTAAATCTCACCTCCTAAACTCTGCTTCTGCAGCTTTTGTTTAGTTAAAGGAAATACTGGTGGAACAGCACCGGCAGCTCTGTTCCAGGTGTGTGTGTAATTTCTGATGGCTGCCAGGAGCAGCACAGTGAGACTGAAGACTGAGACGCTCCGCTCATCTTTGGGAGGCAGAAATCAGAAAACAGGTAACTGAAAGCTGACTATGAAAAAGTGCTCCTACCAAAGGCAGAACAAACTGTTCCGCATTCCAAACGTGCTTCATGCCTTCCCAGAGTCTGACAGGCAGCCTGATGGAATAACCAACAGGAGCGGCCTTGTGAGGACTGCTGATGTCAATTTGTCAGCATGGGAAGTGTTCATATTGTCACTTCTCCTTCATGTTTTTTCATCACAGGCAAGGCTGTACTCTTGTTGATCCTATTTAACAGCAAGTGCTGAAACATTTTGCATGAATGGAAGAGGATATATATGATATAAGATTGCTGCCCACAGAGGGTTGGGAAGCTGGAAAGGTCTGTCTTTTCTCCATCATCTTCCTAAAGTTCTGTATTCCAGGCCTGGCTAATTTAGATGTCTTTAACAGCTAAGCAGAAGTCCTGAAATACTTGGGCAAATTCTTGACTCTTGTATTTACAGACTGTATGAATATCTACCAACTTTTGATCATGTAGAAAGTGTGAAAATGTGGTCTTACAGGGTCAAATACCAGACATTTATAATTGTTTTCTATTCTTTTGTGGTGTGTTTTGTTTTATTAATATGATTATTGTTTGATTTGTAATGTCCTTATGCTGCCTTTTGGTCTCTGCCCTTTTCCCAGAACTTCCTTTACTCCTCCTTTCAGGAAATGCCATTCTCTCCCTAAAAACTGCCTTCGCTCAAGAAAATTCCCTGTCACTTTTGTACTTCTCTAAACTTCATTAGTTCACTGAAACTGTTCTTTTCCCTTGGGATTCTTCATTGGTTGATATTTCAATGCCCGCCTTGTTTGTTATCTCAAGTCCTCCTGATTTGTTCAACTCTGTATCCTCCCCTGTGACCCTCCCTCGGTATATAAGCTATTGTCTGCCCCGAGATTGGGTCCTGGAGAAGCCAAGGGGAAGCTGTAACATCTAATAAACTATCCCAGGATCTGTGACTGCTGCGTTTGTTTTTGCACTGTGCCTTTCCTGGCACCTGGGGATCAGTGGAGCAGAGAGGGGAGTGTAGCTGCCCATCACCATCTAGCTGGGACAACCAATACTATTCCTTGGGGTTTTTTTTACACCAGTCTCTGATTTTGGAAGCCTTATTTTACAGAAGTGCCAAGTTACTGTTGGCAGTTCTGTATAAGTGTAAAGAAACCCTGCCAATATTTTCTCAGGCTATTTCCAGGTGGATCGTCTTACTCCATTAGGGCATTATGTTTGCTCATGTTTGTAGAGTCAGACCCTAAAGACACCTCTTGTTCCTCACCTGCCTTTGCTTGCTTCATGTTTGCACTTCTCATGGAACCCAAGTGCGCACCCTTCCCAATTTTGTGCTTTTCCAGAGATCACAGGTGAAGCTTCAGCTCCATTTGCAACCCCTCACTCCTGCCATTCAGTTGTGTCCTGCTCTTCATCTGTATTTTCCCAGGTATGGGCCTTGCCTTGTGATTTAACTGGACTGCAGCTGCAGCAAGAAGAGAACATGTTAAAAGCCGTTGTAAAATTATGAGCACCACATGAAATTGAGAAGGTGGAGTCCAATGATCTGAACTGCCGATGGTCACTGGCAGGGAGAAGGAGAGCTATCATGCTGAAAAAAAGACCCAGAAGTCAGCAAATGAGCTGAGTTAATGATGTGACACAAGAAAATTAAAGGCAGTGTTCCTGGGCAATGTATGCAGGAGTGTCCCTCTTGAGACTGAGCTCTCTGTACTCTTGTCTATGCTCGTGCAGGTATTGGGGTGGGAGCAGAGCTGGATACTAATTGTAGTAGTTAGATCTATCACCTCGTTAATTAACAACATGATACTCTACCAGCATGTGGAACGGTCTTTCTGATTGGGATTAAAAAGTATAATTGGACTTCACTGAGAATACTATGCATGTTGGGAGGGGATGCCTGATTTCACAGTGTGGGAAATAGTAATAATAATAATAATGTCAAATGTGAAATAATATGTGGCTATACAATTGTTTCCTTCTGTTAGTCTCCATGTATGTAGATGTTTGTAGAATCTGGATTCTGGTCCTAAGTGCCTGGATTTCAAGGAGGAGCCCATGCAATCCTGGGACTCTGAGAGGCTGGCTAGATGTCACTGTTGAACAACACTGCCCATCTGACCAGTTAGTGTTTATAATATGTATTGCAATGGTAGGACTGGGCTTTGCTATTGAATATCTGAGCTGATACCATGGGGCACTGAGTCACTGTCCTTCCCTGTGCTGCTACTGCAAATAAATTCACCAGCTTCCATCTTAATAATGAAGTGCCACACTTCACATCCTATTCTGGACCCTCTCCAACAAGTTAATGTTTTTTACTGAGGAAGGTGAGTAAAAATTATGAGAGTATTCTTAACTAAGGAACCATAAAATTCTGATAGAGCAGAAATGTTCCCAGTGAGCCTGAAGGAAATCCGGTCAATAGTTATGAGGCTGAGGCTCAATTTATAGCCTGAATTCATCAAGCATACTAATTCTCCATTTTTGTACAGGATGCTTTTGTGGTTCCTGCTGAGCAGAGGAGTATAAAGTCAGCACAAGCTCTTTCTCAAAAATTTCCCAGGCTTTGTAATTTAAGATAGCTGACTCTACAGAGGTGGTTATCAGGGTCCTATGATCGATTCAATGGCAATTTTTCATCATATAGGGCAGGCTGTACCAACTGTATGTGTTCTGAGAGTCTCAGGCTTGGAATGGTTTCACAAAGAGTGAAAAATAAAGTTATTTTGGATCTCTTTAAAATTTGACCCTGCAGTTATTCATTTGCCTGCAAACCACTCCACAGTCAGGAATGGTTCAGTAGTATGTTCTCCAAAAATCCTTTTACTGTTTTTGTAGACCCTTTGCAATACAATTTTCTAGATGGAGGCTTGACTAATTCTACATTTCTAAGCTGCCTCTGTGGAAGAAGTTTTCTCATCTGCTTCCAGCACAGGTGTGATCTCTTTAAGTTTTGAAATTGGTTTTTAAGGACAAAGGCAGACAATGAAATTTCATCCAAGGGTCTTATTAAAACCTCCATGTAAAAAGTCAGACCTTTCCAAAGCCTGAAGTAAATGCAAAACTAATGTAGCCATCTCCCACCAGTGTCATAAGCATTGTGAGAAACAACTGCTCACTTAGCAAATTTAAAAAGGTTTATTAAACCTTGACAAAAATACAACAAAAGGACTATTCGCAGCGCTGGGAACTGCTTTCGTGAATACCACGTGGCCAATTCATCTTCAAGATGGATGCTCAGTCTTTTATACCCCTGGGGGTTGCATCAGCCAGCGCTGGCCCCTCCCAAAGTCTGTCAGTCAGCTCTTCTTTGCCATTTATCGATGGAGACTGCTTTCTTGTAACTTGATTGGACATCAGGTGTTGCCATGCTGCACCCCCTAAGCAACAAGCTTTTCCATTCCCAACTGCCCCATGCAAAGGACACATGTGCACACCTTCTTTTTTATCTGTCCTAGACAACCCCATCTGTCTGATGGTAACAGTGGGGGGGGGGGGGGGAGGAAGGGAACTATAGGGAGAACAGAGGACATCTAAACTACAATAACATAACTATACATCAGTAAAGCTTTTCTTAATATTCACACAATAGTTATCCCTTAATTGTGAGAGCAAATCATCTCATTATCCATCTGTAACCGCATGAAATAGACAGAAGCTTTTCAGATTAAATGAAAAAGCCTTGGTTTAAGCCATCTCCTGTATCTACTTGTCATTCCTGCATACACGGGTTAGCAGGAGAAAGTTTTAAGTCTCTGAAATGACTGGAGTATTTTGTAAATATACAGTAAGGTCCTAAGTGGAGAGGGCTCTAAATTAACACTTGACCAAAAATATTTTGTGATACTCATTCAAATATAATTTCTTAAGGGTGCTTTTAAATCCCCAACTCTTACTCCATGCACATAGATTAACACCTGGACCTGCAGATGATCTTCACTGTACAGATTCATTCCTGCTTTGGCTATCTGCCAGTGGGTTTTATGTGAAATACTCTCTGGTATAGCCTCTGCATTTAAAGGATGCCTATAAATATCTGCACTGGCTGACAGGACAAAAGGAGAAAGAGTTAGACATTCTTTGAGAAATGTAAGATGTGCAGAGAGCTGAAATGCCCATGGTGGCTTTTCTGACAGCTCAGGGGGGCTCTGGGAAGCCAGGACTGCTGGTACTTTCCCAGCCTCTCCTTGCAGCAGCATTTTCCCCTCCTACCAGCAGCTGCAGGGGCAGGAGACAGGAGGGGCTCAGGAAAGCTGAGCTGTTACCTGAGCCAACGGTGACACCCAGAACTCCAGCAGCACAGTCAATCTCTTCTTACATCTGCAGCCCCACGTCCATGCCACCTGGAAAATATCCCAAGGTTTAGCCCTTTTTGCCTTCCTGAATGACTACACTTATTGAGAAGGAAGACATATTTTGCTGTAGTAATAGAAATCGTGTATACTGTGCTGAGAGTAAATTAGATCAGCCACAGGCACATCTATATTCCAACACCTGCCTTCACACAAAGTGGATTACACTCTTTCATCTCTATCAAAACAGTTAAGATATGATGTTACTTTTTGCAGCTAAGGTTGAGGCAGACAACTTATAAAACTTCCCATTCCTGCTTCCTCACTACTGCAAGAAGTCTCAGTGAGACCACACTGAAATTATTTTGGTAAGCTTTTGTTGAATAAATGCACAAACAGAGGCAAACAGTACATACAAGGACTATGTCAAGATTGAAATAATAGATGCAAGTTCTGTAACAGTGAACAGTGAGTCAGAATTTCATTAAAATGACCCTAAACAACCACTTGAAGACACATACCTAAGCAGACAGTGGTAAAATAATTAGAGAAGTAAGAGAGAGCCAGGCATTATTGTCTCTAGAAAAACATTTCAATAGAAGCAAGAAAACACCTTAGAACTGATCAGCACACAGGGTGTGCTGAGGACAACCCAAATTACACAAGACAATTACAAAGTACAGGTGTATTTCCCACTCCCAGAATGCAAAAGCCCTGTCACCAGGGTACAGCCTGCACAGCTGCTGAGGTAGATTCTTGTTTCCTTTCCAAGCTCAGGCTTGCCTGAAATCCAAAGGGAATACCAGTTCCTATCTGCAGGGCTGGAGGCAAGTCAAGTGAAAAAGCACCAAAGCTGAGCAAGTAGCAAATGTTGTAGGCCAACAACTGTAGTTTGACTACCAAGCAGAGAAGTTGGTGGAGGGGAAGGGCATGAACGGAGTCGAAAGTTTGTATGTTCCAGCTGAGCTGAGGTTAATTGAGAAGAAAATAAACAAACTAAATCTGTGTTACACCAATATAAAGCATAAAGGTGCAAAACAATGTGAAACAGAGCAAGAAAAGTTACCAGTGCAGCAAGCACAGAAATAAGTGGTCCAGGAACCACAATGATCAGGCTTGGCAGTGCCTGAGAGCACTTTTTGTCACTCCTGGACAGTACCATGTTTCCTCTTTGAGAAAATAACCATGAGCATCCTTTTCTAGCTGAAACAGACCATTAAGCAGTACTCCAAAAATCAGGGCTAAAGTGCCTGAAGATGCATCCAAAATGTGAAGCATCTGTGCTTCATTCAAGTCTTCTGAAAATGCATGATGTAGTCCATTTGCACTTTCATAAATCTGCTGGTTGCTTTGTCTCTGTGTTTTGAAAGAATTATATTGAAATGGTTACCATTCTGCATGTCTTTTCAAGGAAAGATGAAGCCAACTTCTGTTTATTCCTGCCATGGCACAGTTGGAAATGGGATATTTGCCAGGAACTCACACAGTCAATGTGAGACAGTTGCTACAGGCTGCAGCTCTATACCACCAGTTTTCCTTTGCACTTTCCTTTCCTTTCCTTTCCTTTCCTTTCCTTTCCTTTCCTTTCCTTTCCTTTCCTTTCCTTTCCTTTCCTTTCCTTTCCTTTCCTTTTTTTCTCTTAGAATTTGGCAAGAAAGTTTATCTAAAAACCAGTCTACATCTTGATAATCTTCAGGCCACCACAGATACTGATTCCTTTGTAGGAAGTTTTGATTTGGTTTGTGTTTCTTCAGTTGATACTGAGAAAGTGGCCCAACCACTACCATAATGAGGACATCCTTCAGATCACAGAAGTACCTGCTCTGGGCAAAATTAAAGGATTCCACACACCACCCATCTTTGAGCAACTGCCTGGTCACAATGCAAATTGTTTTCCTGCTGTTCCAAATGGCATCATGAATATTTTTGATATGTTCTTCGCCAGGCAAGAAATCTCCTCAAAACACAAGGTAAATTGTCACCATGATATTTTCTGAAAAATTCCTTTGCAAGGATTTCTTCTCCTGGGAAGATGAGAAGCCTCAGCTTCTCCATGTTTTGCTCCTCTGGAATGTGGTCTGGAGATCGTTTATCCAAACATGTGAATTGTTTTTAGTTAATGGCCAATCACAGCCAGCTGTGTCAGACTCTCTAGTCTGTCACAGGTTTTTATTATTCTTGTCTTGTCTAGCCTTCTGATGTATCCTTTCTCTCTATCCTTTAGTATAGCTTTAATATAGCATTTTTAATATAATATAATATCATAAAATAATAAATCAGCCTTCTGAAAAACATCAAGTCAGATTCCTCATCTCTTTCCTCGTCCTGGGACCCCAGCAACCACCACAGTAAATTTTGATAAAAACAGTAAATATGTTTTTATCAAAATACTGTGAATCCAGATGCTTTAGCAAAGAATTCTGGATCCATTCAAAGTCATTTTTGCTGTAGCTCAGATATGTATCATATTTGTATTCACTTTTATCTACTGCTCATGGTTGGTTGTCTATCAGTCTTTTTGTGGTGGTTTTATACCAGATGAAACAAATCCTCTGGCAGCGAGTAAAAATTATGACTGCCACCAGAAACACGAGAATAATGACCAAGAAGAAGATGAAGAGTGAGAATCTGAGTGTCTGCTGGAGTTCATCTTCATCACAGCCATCATATGTCATATATGACAGGGGTACCCCTTCAAAGGCAGGAGGGTACACATAGTACCTGTCAAACCGGGAGCCAGCCAGGGTTACATTGGTTTCATTCAGCCACACTAGTAGGCTCTTTAAAGCACAATCACAGACATACTCAAAGTCATAAAGACTTCAGGCTCAGGGGAAAACACCTGGTTTCCAGATAAGTTTAGGTTTGTTAGGCTTTGTGGGAAAAGCCTGGGAGAAAGATGAGACAGTTTGGAAGCCAGGTTAAGTCTTTTAAGAGATGTTAGACCTCTAAAAATCTCCTGTGGAAGAGCCCTGAGGTAGTTGTTATTCAGATGTAGAACTTGAAGTTTGGGCAATGCCCCAAACACATCCAAACATAAATCTCTCTCCCACACCAGCTGTAACGTATTTTCACCTAGATCCATAGATACTAACTGATTGTTTTCTATAGCATTAGCACTCTTCACACAGTAAGAGAACTGGTTCTGTTTTAGGAAGATATACTGCAGATCTGGAACTTGGTAAAGAACATACATACGGTCACCTAGGTTTGCCAACCAGTTTATTTCTAGTTCAAGGTGTGTTGCAGTTATTGCTCTGTTACTTAGAGATACTAGCTTATTGTCACCTAAAAAGGCAGAGGTTAGATGTGAAAAGGAAGGGAGTATTTTAATGGCATTGTCTCAGAGATCAATTATTTTCAAATTGACTAAATGCCTGAATGATTTGTCACAAATCATCCCAGTATGATTTTGCTGTAGATCTATATATATTACACCACACAGACCCTCAAAAGTATAATCATACAACTCACCCAAAAGGTTACTTGAGAGATTGAGAATTTTTAGGTTGCCCAAGCCAAAAAATGCTTACCTTTGCATTTATCTTGTTTTTGAAAAGGTTCAGAGATTCCAGATTGCCAAGACTTTGAAAGACTAAAGAATTGAGAGAGAAAATGTAACCCTGTTGTTATAGGTAAAAATCGAGCCAGTCAATTTAATAAAAAATGAAAAAAATACAATTTATTTTACGACCGCTATACAGTCCTGACAGCCAACAATCGAGGGACAGCACTGATCCTGGGATTGGAGCTGGGTGAACACTGGCTTGACCTGTATTGTATCAAGCCCCTACAGTTCACACATGCTGCATGGCAGAGTTCGTTCTTATACTCTTTTTCTAGCCCAAGGCTAAGTTCATTGTCGTCTTTTAGTGTCCTCCATATTCATGTTGGTTTCATTCTATGTCCTGTGCTGCACAAAACCTTGTCTGGGAAGTGATCTGTGTTGTCACTCAGTTACCAGAATTGGGCATTCAGATGTATGTTCCTAATGGCTCTGATTATCTAGATTGGACATCTTCATGGGCCATCATCGCTGGGTGGCTTCCTGGTCATTCCAGCGATGATGGTTGTCTCCTGTGGGCTAGGTCCTGTTTGTATGTTAATTCCTTTATCTTCCTCTGCTGCCAGCCTCGATTTTGCCATCCCATGTGGTCACCCTCTGTCCCCCGACTATGGTGTTTAGTTTGGACATATTTCATAGACATACGGTTTTAACCAGCACGAATTACTAAATTACTCATAACACCTGTGAAATATTAAAGAACCTTAGATTACTTCTTCCTAGTCCTGCAAAAGTAGAATCATTAGGATTTTTTAAATTATCAAAGCCAAATCCTGAACCCATTATAGGAATGCTAAATATTAAAGGATTTATTTGAGTCCCTTTAATGGTTGTACAGAGATACTGGACTCTCTCTCTGTGCTCCAGCCATTGTCACTAAGGTCTAGTGAGCTAAATGTAATATTTTTGAAAGGATTGGGGCACTTGGTCCCATCTTCAGTCTTGTACAAATGATTAGAACCGAGGTTAAAAAATAAAAAGTGTTTTCCTCAGCTGGTAAGATTGGTTCGACAAAAGTTGGATATCTTGTTGAATTTCAGGTTCACACTTTTCAAGGCTGTTAGATTATAAAATAAGGGGTGGGCATGAAGTTTTGTTTCATTTGAAACAGATTTCATTTGTTGAAAGAGCCAATTCTTCCATTAATCTCAAATCTTGAAAGTAATATTCTTCCAGGATGGAATCTCCTAGGGAATTGTGAAACAGATGGAGAATAGTCAGGCTTGGCAAGCCCACAAAAGCATCAAGATGCACTTGAAGAATCTTATTGTCTCCCAGGTCTAAGATACAAAGGTTTGGCAGGTTCCTGAATGCTCTTTTTCCTATGGTAACAGGATGGACTAACTGGGTTCCGATTTCCAACAGCCACAACTGCTCCAGCAGTGGAAACAAAATAACTTTTTTGATATAGTTGTAAGTCAGGAAAAGCTTCACTTTATCCTTTGGCACAGGTGGAACATCTGTGAGGCCACAGAAAAAGTATAGGGAGACTTGGGCTTCTGAGTAGCACCTTCTAGATGCACACACACCACTAGCTAGTGACAGCCCAAAGACAAGGAGGAGCTCATGGCACAACGTCATGAACCTATGTAAAAAACAGTGACAAAAGTGACAGCGAGAATTAGTTCAGCGGTTGGCTGTCTTTGCAGTGAGTTTCAGAGCACATTTTAAACAGCTGTAGAATAGAGGATGAATGTCACCCTAAAAATGTGTGACACCCTAAAAAACCCTTGTGATTTGGGATTTATCCTTCCTCTGAAGTCTAACAAGCATCACCTGATAGGCTGTTTGGTCAGAACATGCATCCCAAAAAGATGTGAGGGCCTCCTAAAACCTAAAAAGTAACTCTTCTTTATGTTCCTGTCCCAGGGTGATGTTATGATGCTGTATCCCCAGTCGGGTTTTCTGTTTATGCTGGATGTTATATTATGTGCCTTCAAGAGTGGCTCTGACAGTGAAGGCAGGGAGAACAAGAAGAAGCACAGAGTTTCGTTATCAGCTGCACTCTCCCTCACAGTTGGCTGGAACACAGAGCTCCACTGTTTTTGTCGGGGCGTGGAAAGGGCAGAACACAGCTCTCCTTTTGCATTTTAGTTAATTTAGCTAGCTGAGGCAGTTTGAGTTTTCCCTGGACTGTTTTTCTTTCCCTTTTCATGGAACCATTCGATCCTGCCCTAGACTGGGACCTGGGGAGAGAGCTTGCACTTTGTAGCCTGCCAGGGCCTACTGTGGGCAGCAGCCTTTCCCAGCACGGGAGGGACTGATAACAGACTGATCACTCCCAGGAGAGCCTTTCTGAATTTGTCATCTCTACAGAGCGGCAAACGAATTTTGTCATCTGGTATTGTTAATTTTGTGTGCTGGGGAGTGCCTTGCCTGTTAAATAAACAGGTTCTTTCCACTTCTCTCCGAGGAAATTCTTCCCAAATGGGTTGAGGGGAGGGGCCATGTGGGCTTGCTTTCTAGGAGGCCCCTTTTGGAGGTCTTCTCCCAAATTTGCCCTAAACCAGGACAGTTCCTTAAAACCCCACCAGGTAAGAGTAAAAATCCTGGCCTAGCTATTTAATCTGCACCATGGAACAGGCAGTGCTGGTGTATTAGCTTAAGTCCTTAATTAGTTTTTCCAAAAAGGCTAAAACAGTTTGGATTGTCCAAGTGCAGCCACCCAGTCATCTCAATAGAGCAGGCAAATACTGCTCTTTCCCTGAGTGCTCTCCTTGTCACCTGTTTGGAATTCAGATTATTATCACACAGAGGTGCCTAAAAGCTGTGAGTTCTTAAGAAGGGGAACCTCTTTTGGGGCTCCTTGAGCCTCAGATTAACCTGACAATGTGAAATTGTTCTGGAAATGGCTGTAAAATATTTTAGAAAGAATAGGCAGGAACGAGACTAACGGTGATGGAACAAAACAAAACAAAACGAAAGTCGTAGCCTGAAACTGTGCTGCAAGATTTAATGTTTTATGAAAAACTACATTTCGCAAACTGTAAATTCTTAAATTATACAAAAAGGTGCATAGCACAATTTATGCAGCTTACTGATGAATCCATTTATTCTCACTCTCTATTTTTCTTGCATTATGTCCTCTGTCTGCTTGTCACCCTTTTTATCTGCGACAAAAACCTCTTCTGAGCAAAGAAGGTCTTTTTTATTGATCATGGGAAAGAACAGAGCAAATTATTAGCTCTAAAGTGGTTGTTTGTGTAGTGTAGTTTAAAAAAAACCTCCTAACCTTCTAACTAAGATTGCAACCATCTGCTTTTGCTTTTAGCCAAACATTTATTGAAATGAAATGATGACTTAATGGGTGATTTTTCTGTATCCTCCAGCACAATTTGCTTAAAGACTGGTAAGTGTGAAGTCTTGTAGAACCAAACCCCCATCTAACATCTGCAAAGTAGATCTACTTCAGAGAGAAAAAGTGGGGCTTTGAATGATTACTGTTCTGATTTGAGCCCGCCTCCCTCTTTAAAGGACAAGAACAAAACTCCATACAGAATACTGCACTACTAAAATTAAATTAAAATTATGCTTATTGCTGTCATACTATGGGATTCCTGGGAAATCGGAAAGTATGTCAGTAGAAGCCACTACGACATTCCCACTGCAAAAACCAAAGAAGCAGCCAATTTTACAGACTATCTGTTCCATTGAAAGTACAAGAATACTACAACACAATCCAGTCCTATAACTGACATGATCCCACTGTATCAAACATTTTTGGTGATGTTCTCCAAGTCACCTGATTATATTAAAACCTTCACTTGTAGCAGCTTTGACTGCTGGAATGAGGCTGTGAATTTTCACCCTAGAGGCTCAAACACTAAGTGGGAAACCCACATAGCTCACAACTAAAAATAGTGATCTTGTAATTTTTAAGACACTCTCATGTGCTTGAGACAAGCTCTGATCCTTGAAAGTAAAAAAGATTAGGGATGTACAATAAGAGTTGATGTCTGAAGTCCTGGCACTCAAACTTCATTCATGTTTTGTCTCACTAAGAAATTTAGGATGTGTTGCAAAGGAAATCAAATTGCAGGCAGTGAACATCAAAATTATCTTTTATTTAGCATAGTAAAGAACAGAGCAATTTATTAGCCCTAAAGGGGTTGTCTGTGTACTGCACTTTAAAATAAACATGAAGAAATTTTAACTTCTTCTATGGGGAATAATTCCAAGTACTAAAAAATAATTGTACCTACTAACCTCTTTTTTGACCTAGCGTGCACTTTTAAAGGGGACTTCATAAGCAGTAAACTATATAATGTCTGTTGTGACTACAAAATATTGTAGGTTATTAAAAAAAGACACAGCTAAAGATACAGCAGATCATTCAAGATCTTTTTTACTTTTTTTTTGCTTGAACTATGAAAGCAAAACATCAAGTTATCTTTTTTATATTTGATAACTATTATATTGCTGCTTCTTGACACCTTGATATAAGGTGTTTAGCACAAATAGTTTTAAATTACATTTATCTTCAGACATTTACATCTTCATCCCAGATTAGATGGATGTTTTTAAAGTTTGGGCAAAATCACAGCATCATCAAAAGAAGTGACAAAGAGAAAATACTTTAAAAGTCAATATTTAACAGATATGTGTACAATAGACAGCTAGAAAAAGATCAGAATGTTTAGAGTGCAAGAATTAGAAAATTTTGGTTTTAAATTTTTAAATGTAGTTTTATTTTTATTATGAGAACACAAGAAAATGGGGAAATAATTTTAGAGATCTTTTCTTTTACGTCTACCTGCTTTTCCACATTTTTGTGAGCTATAAAAACCATCTAACAATCTTTCAGCAGTTGTTACACTCCAACTTTGCTCTGATTTAGTATCAAGCAAGATTTCACTGGTAAACTCTTTGTTCCCTTTCTGCCTAAGTTTTTACCTTTTTTCCTGAATCCATGGGCAGCAGAGGGACACTGGTACTAAGAAATGCCTCTTACTGCTTGCCACGCTGCTGCGTCGAAATTCCTCTACTCCCCCAGCCGTGGGGAGGAGGCGGCACCGGCTAGCCGTGAGGACACTGCAGCAGCTAGCAGCGGGGGGCACTACCCTGATGCGCCGGGGCGTCTGGGCAGCGCCTTCGACAGGCGGAGCAGTGGTGTGGGGAGCGGCGAAGAAGAGGCGAAGCTAAGAAGAAAAGAGGGTCTCCACCAAGTGGTACAGTCCAGAGGCTTTATTGTCTCCAGGGGAGTCCACAAGGGAAGACCAGGAGAAATTAAATACATGGGTATATAAAGGGGGTGGCACACACACAAGGATACAGTACACTAACCAATGAGGGAAAACTAAGGAGGGGAATTGTACATAACTGACGTGGACAATATGATACGTATGCTTGGGAGGGGCTCGGGGTCCCTGACCAATCATCCTTGGAGGAAGGGAGAACTTTCTGGAAAGAGAGGAGGGGTTTCGGGTGAAGGACAGGGCCCGGGAGGAGGGGAAAATGTAACAAGTGGAACTGTTGCTAGGGAAACACGGGTGGAGACTAGGACATGGCAGTACTCCCAGACAGGGAAGGGACCAACTGGGAAGAGGGGGAAACCAGGGCTGAACCATCAAACATCTACTAACAAAGTGGGGTTCAACAATACAAAATGTGAATCAAACCCGCACCACAACAACTGCTCTCATGAAGACAGCAAAGATTTGTAATTTATCAGAATCCCATCATGTATCAGTTTATGCAACCATTCACCACTGTACATTAGCATGTAAAACCTTTTGGGAAGAATATTCTTCCCACAAAATGAGGATCACTCCATTCAATTACCTGTCTGTGCAGGGACATGGAGATGAAGGGATGTGTAAATGCTCAATTCACAGAATCATAGAGTCACAGAATCTTTAAGGTTGGAAAAGACCACCAAGATTACTGAGTCCAACCTTTGGCCAAACACCACCATGTCAACTAAACCATAGCAATAATTGCCAGTCTAGTTGTTTCTTGAACACTTCACACTTCCAGGGATGGTGACTCCACCACCTCTCTGGGCTGCCTCTTCCAATGTTTCCTTTCAGTGAAAAAATTCTTCTTGAATGTCCAACCTAAACCTCCCTGGTGGAGCTTGAGTCTATATCCTCTTGTCCTGACAATTATTGAAAATTTTCATTATTGAAAACCGGAGCACTGAAGTTCAGACAACCAGAGCCCAGCATGTGAGATTTTGTTTCCTTCTACTGCACTGATGTTGGAAAGGGTAAGTAGTAAAGAGAAGGGGAAAAGGGGGAAGGCTTTGAGTCATCTGGAACTGATCTTCCCTATCGTACTCACTGTATTAAAACCTGATTTTGCTAACATGGTTTCAAACCACAGCAAAGGAGGATGGCAATTGGCAGTATCTGAGAGTGCATGCTGTAGCAGAGCCTGTCTATCTCAGCACCACTGTGTGGGCCTGAGGACACCCAGAGGGACTGTCAATAAGCAGGGCCTGGAGTAAAGCTGAAAAGGAGGGCTCAGACTGTATCTTTTTGTTATTCATGGCACAGCAGCAACTCTTTAATGGAAATTTAGAAAGCACTTCTTGTTCCTCTTTCCACAACCCCAACAAAAATGTGCTGGAAAAGTTGCTGCGCAATTGCTGTCTAAACCGCATGAAAATTCACCTGAATAGACAAAGATATCTTAATCTCCTTCTTCAGATCTTGAGCACCTTCCAGCCACCAAAAGGAGTCTCCTTTATGGAGTCTTCTCTTTATATTCCCAGGTCATAATTCTGTAGGGAAATGAGAATCATTCCTACTTCTAGGAGAAAGTGCAGAACAAAATATCATTGTCTGATGCCCTAGTATTATTCATATTTTCCTCACTCATGGCAAAAATTATGATTATCTTTCCCAGAGGTTGGTGATATTCACTGACTGTGAAGGACTGTTTCTATTTGGTGCTTCTCAGAAAAAAACTTCTCAGAAAAAAAAAGCCCCAAAGACCTTCAAAGAGCATCCTTTTTCTTTTAATGTAACAGAAAGCCTACTGACAAGGAGATTGTAATATTTATTAATGTCATAAAACAGATCTTGAAAGATATACTGCAAAACAGGAAGCCTTTGTTCTTAGACTGGTCAGATAAAGGCCAACTGCTATTGTGAAAATTTGTATTGCTGATGTTATCTGATTAGATAAAATCTACTTACTGAAATAAAAATAAAGCTCCAAGCTTTTGACTGGGCTTTAAGCCATCACAATATCTGCATTTGTGCTCATAAAAAATGTAAGAGCCAAAAAGAGGGATGTGGGACTCCAGGCAGCTCTCCAAAATGCAGTTTATTACATCCAAGATGTTACAGCAGTCCAGGGTCATGGGTGACAGACCCTATGCCTACAGCTGTCAGCTCCAGCTGCAGGCAGGCCTGGAGACCCTTAGTTTAGGCTACAAATGCATTATATACTTTTCTTTGCTGAGCATCTTAATAGAGTAGAACCAATCTATACCTTAACTTTTATCTATAGACTATCATAACTTCTATAATTACCATATTCATGTTACTATTATCCAATCACTAAGTTAGTACATTACAGTTTAAGCTAGAAGTTGTTTTTCAGTTTTCTTGCAGTGGAAAAGAAGCAGAAGCAGCGCTCCGGAGCGCACTGCAACCGGAACAACGATCTGTGCATGAAGAAGCCGCTTCTTTGCCTCTGGGAGACGGAGAGTGCGGCAGCTTCCAAGAGGTGAAGAACAAAGCCGCACAACACCGGGATTGTGTGTGTTGACCCAGTAGGGGGGCTACGTACAAATCACGAACAGGACGGGACTGCTAGTAATGTGCCTTGAGCTGTTTTATTTTTCAGCATCAGTCTCATTACATGGTTATGACAATGGGAAGATGCCAACAGCTCACATCCCAGGCAGCAGACAAAGAACTTAATGTTATAACTTACTTTATAAGTTTTTTGTCCACTCACAGTTGGGAGATTCGCAGGGGTCCCAGGACGAGGGAAGAGACGAGAATCTTGACTCCATGTTTCAGAAGGCTGATTTATTATATTATGATATATATTGTATTAAAAATGCTATATTAAAACTACACTAAAAGAACAGAGAGAAAGGATTCATCAGAAGGAGAGACAGGAATAGCAAGGAATGAATAACAAAGGCTCATGATTTACCAGAGAGTCTGACCCAGCTGCATCCTTGATTGGTTATTAAGTGGAAACACCTAACATGGACCAATTGCCAATGCAGCTGTTGCACTCCACAGCAGCAGAGAGTTATTGTTTACATTTCTTTCCTGAGGCTCCTCAGCTTCTCAGGAGAAGAAAATCCTGGCAAAAGGATCTTCATAAAATATGTCTGTGACAAATCACACAAAGCAAAAGCATATTGACAGTAGTTCTATCCAATCACTATAAGCACACATATCTTTGGTTAAAACAATGCTTTCTTATTTTGAATACAATACATGCTTGTAAGCCTTAAGATACAATGCACAGAGCTCCATTATTAAACTTAGAACTTTCTAATATCTCTCTAGATATACTTTTCTGCAGCTTAAGGAGTTATTCTAGACAAGTGTTAATACACAGACCATTGTTCTATTTGTCTTTACTTTTCTACTTCTTAAATAATTTTTCTGCTGACCTATCTCATGGCTACTGCTTAGCTCTAAGCACAGTTCTGCTGTCTTTGAGGCCTGCCTTTTGCAGCTTTCCCAAAACCCTCTGATTTTATGGATTCCCACACTTGCAGTGGAAAATTCTGAGACCTTTTTTTCTACTTACAATATCTGCTGACTTGTTTGCCTGTGCTATCTTTCTGCTTGGTAAAAACATCTTCTTGTTTGAGGTGGGTTTATCCTTTCCTCTAAGTCATAATAACCCCTTCTAACTAACATACCCTTTGCCTTCTTAGTTACTCAGTAAGACTGGCTCAGCAATTCTTTTCTTCTACATCAAAACTTCCTTCCATCTCTATTCCTTCTTCAGATTCTACCTTCAAAAATCTTTCTGCTAAGCATACATTTCTGTGCAACTTTCTTGCCAAATTTTCATCTTTCCCAACAAAAAAGTTGTGCAGTGTAAACACACTTTCTGTCATGGGGCCCCTCTAGCCAATTAAGATCTAAAATAGAAATCATTTAAACTATTTCATTCATCAGATGATTGATGAATGTGCCCCGTCAGTTTCTTCTCACCCCCCTCAGTTTCTCCCTTAAGTTGCCAGGATGCTTAAATCAAATATAGCAGATTTCCTCTTAAAATCAGGAAGCATCTTACAAGGTAATTGCGTACTGTGATAGCTCCTATCATTGACAGAGAAAAGCATAAGGCAGTAAGGCATTTAATGACCTGACAGAGCAGAAGGACCATAAAAGCCAGTACTTGTTTGGGTGTAATGATCTACTTTCTGTTTGTATTTATTTGTTTTGATATCCCATCAGATTATATGATGAGATGCAAGCACATAAAGACAGATGTGATTCTACTAATTATAGTGTAACAGCTCTTTACAGGAGAGCAGTCCCCAAAAAGACAGGAAAATAAACTTGAAAAAAGAGATTAAAACATGCTTGGGCTATTCTGTGGACTACAGGAGTAAATTCAATATGCAGAGAGAGAGTCCTAGCCCCAGACCTCAGCTTTTGGCCCTAGCTCAACTGTTTTTAGCCTCTAGCAGAGCTTTGAGTGTGTCCCTGATGAGCCAGGCCAGCCTGCTCGTTTCCCTGCCCAGCAGCCAGCTGGGTTGTTTGTCCCAGTATGGCCCAAGCACTGGGCACTGGTCCATGAGCCAGCCCTGGGCAGCCCAGCTCTGTCCTGTGTATCACAGGACAGCATGAAGGCAGAAAGAGTGTCAGCTGGGCCTCAAAGAGGACCAACAACCAGCCTTCCAGCTCCTAAGGAAATACGGCTTTAATGAGGACAATGAAGATTCATTTGGAGGTCTGGGGGCTTTTTGTTTGGTGGGGTTTTTTTTTGTTTTCCCAAAGTTTTTGCTACTGTTGTTTGCCAGCAGCGACACTCATTCTAGGCTGCACAAACCACCTGTGGGAAGTCACAGTCACCACTCAAGGATTCTTCCCTCACATCTTGAGCTCATGTTTTCCTTGTTCTTTGAAAGCTGTCATGTGAGAACTGCCTGGTCTACACCAGAAGCCACCCTGGGGGAAAAAAGTCTTCTTCCTGTTGGTTTCCCCTCCCTCTTTGCTATAACTTTGGACTGTGCTTTTCAGAAACTGGATTTAGCCCAGGGATAAAATGTTCTTTTTTTGTACTTGCAGGATAATTACAAGCAGCCAGGATTTAAGCTCTGACCTGGAAAAGATCAAAGTGATAATAGAAAAGGAGACTTAGGAATGACAGTCAAGCTTTTAAGTTACAGGAGGTCAGCTTTCACAGATGAGACAGAAATCCTTCAGGAAGCAGTGAATTCTAGACAAACTGGAGAAGCTGCAGTTACAGTCTGAAGACTGTAACTCCTGGGGTCACAAACAGAGCTCTGTACAGTCTTTTTTAAAGGTCACATCCTTTTATAAAGCTCATCAGTGCTGTCATGCCTGTGAAACTGTTGTCAGGCATTGTAGGAATATGCCCCCTATGGACAGAGTGACATAACTATCCTCTGTCCCCCAAAAGGAAAGAGTCCAGAATTTTCTCCCAGTGATCAGCTAAAAAAGCCACCTCATAGGACCTTTTGGACTTCACCTCAAGTTTGAGGGAGCCAAATTGGACGGGAGCCAAAAAGTCCCGCCTGGCCCATTTAGTAGAAAAAGTAGAGAACAAAGAAGCTAATCGCTTTTGTGAGGTGTTTTTACCAGGAGCACAAACCTGTGAACCTGGCTCGGTTTTGTGTTTGTTATTTTGCCTTTTATTAAATCCTTTTTGTTTCTAACACTGCAACAGAAGCCTCCTGTTCATTTATGCCCCCCAAGGGAAGCTGAGCAATCTTGGGGTGTTCCGTCTGGGTGTTGAGAGCTTATCGGATCGGCTCAAAACCCCAAGGAAAACATAGCAAGGCATAAAACAGTGGTAATGGTTTGGTAGCCTGAAGTCAGCAAAGATGAGTAACGGTGATCAGCCTCAGGGGGATTGGTATGGTTACTACTCCTGCACATCTGGGACCAAATCTGGGCACATTATTTATTAGAGAAATATTAAAAAAGATGGAAATGGATTCCTGAATAGGTGGAGCCAAATGGAACAAATTATAAATGAGATTTTTGCTTTTGCAAGTATTTTTTTTGCACATGCACTTTAAAAAAGCAGTCAAAAGATAACAAGCTGCAAATGTCCAGTGACAAAAGGACCATAAATACAATACAAAGAGAGATAGAATCTGCCCAGCTTTTAGGTGAAATTAGAAACTGACAAAACTCTGTACTATCAAACCTGACAAAACTCTGTACTATCAAACCTGACAAAACTCTGTACTATCAAACCTGTGATGCAATGAAGACCTACCAAGTAAAGGAGGTAGAAAAGGAGCTGGTAGCCTTCCTGAAACCATTTCTGTGGGAGGCTCTTGGTGAGGGAGCTGTTCCATCGATTCCCAGCATGGCAGGAGCATCCTAGGGCTCACCCGCATATATATACCAGATCAATTGCTCATCCACTGATTATCCTTACACAAGATAGTCCCAACCCAACCAGGAAAAACAGCTGTAACACAGGCTGAACTGATGAAAGGCATGTAGAGTGGAAGCAGGTGACTGAATTGCACACTCCATGCAGTGCATCTATGTGGTTGTGATATTTTGTGAAAATCCCTTTGCTAAGATTTTCTTCTCCTGAGAAGCTGAGAGGGCCTCAGCTTCAAGTGTAAACAATTTGTTATCTGCTACTGTGGAATGCAGCAGGTGCTTCCTCGATTGGTCAATGTGGGATGTTTCTACTTGGTGGCCAATCGAGGAAGCAGCAGCTCTCGGACTCTCTGGGAGTCACAGAACTTTGTTATTCATTCTTTTCTATTCCTGTCTCGCCTTCTGATGAATCTTTCTCTCTGTTCTTTGTAGTATAGTTATAGTGTGGTCTTTTTTAATGTAATATATATATAATAATATAATAAACCGGCCTTCTGAAATGGAGGCAAGATCTCTCCTTCCTTTCACCAAGTCCAGACTGCCCAGAAGACCCATGGCCATACATCTAGAAGAACATTCACCTGATTTCTGAATCCATAAATACCTGCAGTCATACACCAAGGGACTGCCAAAACAGAAATCCCCATGCAGGGTATATTTTAAATTCTCTCCTTACCCAGCTCTTTCCAGACAGAAAGCCAGCTATGCCTTTATTTAGCACATTATTCTGTCAAGTAAAACAAGTATAGTCAGGTCTCTTTTCTTCGCAATGCAACACCAAACTCTTTTCTCACACTTGTGCCCACTAACTGTGGAAACATTGTTTATTTTGGACAGGAGGCACTCTCCTCTTCCCTTATAGCTCTTCCAACTGAGTGAATACTGTTCATGATTCTCTAAATCATGTTTCAGCCTAATGAGGAGTTGGGGGATGTTTTGTATGGGGCCAAGGGAGGGAAGGGAGAAGATCTACTTCCATATTCTCATTATGCCTGTGTTCAACCCAGAAACCATCCTTAGAGAACACTGTGGAGGTCCTTCTAGCCCTGTCATCTAGTTCCTCTCTTTCACCACCTTACTCAGCTTCCAAAAGTTCTTGCATAATGACACAGCTTCACAAGGAAGCTGGAGATGGCCAAAATTAGCCTGTTGCCAATTAGGAGGAAGATACATGTCTCATTCACCCCCGGGCAGAGATTTGATAGACTGAACTCTCCTGATGTGGGGGGAGGGGGTGAAAGTACAGACCCTGGAATGCTATGGGAATCCAGCATTGTTTAAAGTCAAGGAGAAATACATGCCTTTTATTGAAATGCAGATCAGTTTGTACCCTTTGTATCTTTCATTAGTTACCTCTGTACGAACTGTTCCCCTTCCACCCCCCTAGATGTTGCCACTTTTGCGCCCTCCCCGAACTTTCCCAATTGAGCCTTTGTTTGTATTCAACCCCTCCTATTCAACCCCTCCCTTTGCTGCTGTGCAGGAAAAAGCTGTAACTTTCCCTAAAGAAGTTGCACTCGCCTGTTGCCGTCCGGCTGGTTGTCACCCTGTACCCCTTTGCTCCTCTGATTTACCGTCCCTTCCTCCGTCTATCCTCCTGTTTTCCCACTACCTATGGACCTTGCAATAAAATCATTTGGAATTATCCAGGATTGAGTGACCCTCCTTCTCTCCTGGTGAAGAGAAACACCTAGCCGAGGTCGAGCGGGTGGGCTTCGGACCTCCGGCATCCCATGACCTGGGTGAATGCTCCCAGTCATGGAATTAAACAAATACAGCAACAGCTCACTGCTCCATTTTACAATGCTGCTGTGCTTTATGCTAGGTCAGAGCTAGAAGCCTGCCTACCTGACAACACCTATGCCATGTGTTAGCCAGGTTAGATGCTGGCCAATCAGCCCTGGGACACTGCTGGGTGTCTGCAAAAGCAAAACACTTTGTGATCAAGTTCTCAAGTACTGAAGTCTAGGGTGGAACTGCTGAAATCCCACAAACTGGACTCTTCAAAGGCCAGGTGCAGATGCAGCCTTGTCTTATCAAGCTCTACCTCCAACACCTTTGTGCCTCTTTGTACCCTGCAGATCTATTCTTCCCCCATCAAAAAAAGAAAAAAAAAAGAAAAAAAAAAAAAAAAAGAAAAAAAAAAAAAGAAGAAGAAGAAAGAAGGAAAAGAGTGTAGTAATTCTTGTCCACCATGGGGCAAGAAAGTGAATGAGTGCTAAGTTACATAGTGCTCTGAAAAATTCGAAGTGAAACCCTGCTGCCAAAACATTCTCCTAGGGCTGGAAAACCTTATTTCGTGGCGGCTTAAAGGGACAGTGGAAAGAGGGGCAGTCGAGGGTGGGAAAAGAGGGTGAAGACTGACCCTTGGAGTCCTGTGGGCTGTGATAGACCCGTCTAGGCCTGTCGCTCTCTCCCACAGCCCAGTCCTGTGTCCCAACGCCACCGTCAGCGTTCCGGGGCAGAACGGCCTCGCACAGAAACCCAGCCGGGAAGAGCCTCCCTGTTCCCCACCTTGTTCCTTGTTCCCAGCGTTGTTCCCACGTATACACCGGGCGGCTGGAGTGGGAGAGCCCCCTCCACCTGCCGGGAAAGCCTGGGGTGTGAGTCCGGTGGGAGAAGCACCACCCTGGGGAGAGCGGGAAGAAGCGGTGTGGCTGAGCTGCTCACTCATGCAAGGTGAGAGTAAGAGAAGGGCAGAGCCAGGGAGTGGAGGGGCCACAGGGGTAAGAACTAGAGGAAAGTGGTGATTATGTGGATATGGAATGGAGGAAAAAAAAGAAAAAAAGGTAGAATCATCAGGGAAGAAGCGCTGGAAGGTAAATTCCCCAGCAGAATGGAAATCCTCCCTAGCCTTTCCAAGATCGGCTGCTGGATACAGAATTCTAGGCCCCCAATAAAAGAAGGAAGTGAAGTGTTGGAGCAGCTCCAGAGGAGGGTCACAAAGATTCTTAGAGGGCTGGAGCATCTCTCCTGTAAAGACAGGCTGAGACAGCTCAAGTTGTTCAGCCTCAAGAAGAGAAGGCTCCAGGGAGACCTCAGAGCACCTTCCAGTACTTAAAAGGTGCCCACAAGAGGGAAGCAGAAGGACTTTTTACAAAGGATGTAGTGCTTTGACAATGATGAATGACTTTAAACTGACAGAATTTAGATTAGGTTTGGATTAGATGTTGGGAAGAAATTCTTCATTGTGAGGGTGGTGAGGCACTGGAACAGGTTTCCCAGAGAAGTTGTGGATACCCCTTCAAGGCCAGGATGGATGGGGCTTTGAGCATCCTGGTCTTGTGGAAGGTGAAACTGGATGATCATTATGGTCCCTTCCAACCCAAACTATTCCATGATTCCATGGGAGAGGGTCAGGCTTGGGAAAAACCAGACTGAGGGGTGCAGCTAGAGCACAGGAGGCAGCTTTTATGGGCTCTGCTGCATTTTAATCTTTAGGAGATTATCAGACTCACTCATCTCAGTCTAAGAAACATGAACATTTGTGTTTGTTGGTGCTTGGTGCTTGAGCTGTTTCTTCTGGTCTTTTTTCAGGTGGAAAGAGCCAGCATGTCTCTGTCTCTTACCTCCAGTACAGCTGACTCTCTGATCTGCACTTCATCTGACCCCAGATAACTGTAAGCAGGTGATCCTCCACTCACATTATTATTCTGTTTCTAATGACCATTACATTCCATTTCCTACATTACCTTATACTAAGTGGAATGCTTAGGCTTCCTAAAGAAGTTAGGATTGGTAACTGAAGTGATTTATTTGCCAATTACTGTAATTCTTAGATGAGCAATCCAGGAATGAAAGGGGGGGGGGGGTAAAAGAGAGGACCGGGTAACTTTTATTTTTTAAAAACTATAGTAATTTAGGTTTTCATGTTACATTAGATAAAATTTCTGGAAATTGATGCTATTTGAAAAAGTGACCACCTCTGAGCTTACTTTTGCACGGCCATATCCACAGAAGAGAGCTGGGGATTCAGTAACATTGCATGGGAGACATGGGAGCCTAAACCACTGGATCTACAATATATGTCTTGTTACCAAAGCATCACTTAATCTGGACAGCTGGAAATGCAGCACTGAGGGCCATGTTTTAAGATTATTAAATAAAATGAGTCTCGACTCTCTTGGGGTTGCCTAAGTCTCAGCCTGTTTTGGAATTGAATGCCTAAGGCAGCTCTTGCTTGCAAGTCACACCAGGTTGTGGACCCTTCTCTATCCAGATCACTCCTTCTGGAGCCCTCCTCTTTGTGAACTCTGCATCTGTCCCTGATGTCCCCTGGTCTCCCACCAGACAATGAGAATATCTAGACAGGAAATTCTTACTCTTTCCTGCTTAAACTGTTCTGCTTTCTGTGGAATCAACTGGGCCAGAGATGACACCAAAGTGCCTATTTTCATACTACTCTGTGTTATGTACCTTCAATTACTTATGTCACTCCTGTATTAAGTACTTATAAGTGATTTCATAGCGTAAAGCTTAGGCCTCCAGGGACATTGCAACTACAAAAGGCACGCAAAGGAGAGCACTTCATATAATCTCACTACATTGGATTACAATCACTTAATTCAGAATTTGCTTTTATTTCTTTAAACTGAATTTCACTTCATTATAAGTTCACCCCAGTCAGTTTGTTTCACTTTGTTCTCTGACTTGGAGATTTTATTTCCTTTCAATTAAGGAAATTCTTCATTTCATGAAAGGAAATGAAATCTTGCGATTTCAATGAGGATATATTTGGCAACATTTGGTCCATCTCCCTGCACTTGAAGTCTTGAAATCAGAGAAGAAAGTGTAACAAACACTCAGGAAAGGAGATAGTATGAAATAAAATGCAATTGAAAAAAAAATTAGAAATGGAATGACTAAAACCAAATGGATTGCAGTGAAAGGAGGTACAGTGAAAAGGACCAATTATATTGGCAGAATTATATTACTGAAATCACCAAATCAGAAAATGAAATCAAACAAAAAGACAAAAGATTAAATTAATGAAATAAAATGCTTAAAGAAAAGGAAAATTTTGCAGCAAAGTGAAAACAATAAAAGCCAATAGGATTATATGAGTGACAGACAGTGGCCAAAAGTGTGCTGCTGCCTTCTAAAATAGTGAAAATAGTAGGACTTCTCCCAGATCAAAGCTGCCAATACCTAAATTTCTGGCTGCCACTGAAGCACCAAACATCACCTCTGAGCTGACCTGGAGACACTGGGGGAATGAGGTTTTCTCCCCATGGAAAATGGCCATGGGTCACATCCAGTTGCACTGATGGACAGTGGGGTGCTACCTCCAAAATTCATAAATGACACAGCATTTCTCCCAAAACAAAGCTGCCATCAACTAGGACTCTAGCTGTCCTTGGAGCCCCAAATGCCACCTTTGAGCTGACCCCAAGACACTGGGGGCTGAGTATTGTTTTCCTTTGAAAAGGGACCGGTCCTCACTCAGGCATTGGAAATCCAGGGAGATGGACCAAACCTTGCCAAATTAATCCTCATTTAATTCTGAAGTATTCATTTCCTCTCATTTAATGAAGAATTTCTTTCAATTAAATGTAATAAAATCATGAATTCAGAAAAGAAAGTGCAAAAAACTCTGTTCAAGGGAGATGTAATATTACAAGATGCAGCTGAAAAAAAGGAAAAATAAAATTTGTAAGTGGAATGACTACAACCTTTATGTATTGGGATGAAATTACCTGTAGTGAAAATGACCAAAATGTTTCAAAATTATACTTTGTGTAATCCTGAAATCATGGAATGAAGTCAAATGAAGAGACAGCAGAAAAAAAATTTATGGATTTAAATTCTTAAAAAAAAATTGTAAATCAAAGTGAAAACAATAAAATGGAATAGGATGACGTCAAGTGTAGGTAAATGGACCAAACCTTGCCAAATTTATCCTGATTGTACTCATAAGATTTTGTTTCCTTCCATGAAATTAAGAACCTCATTTCATGAATGGAAGTGAAATTTTGAGATCAGAGAAGAAAGTGTAACACTCTAGAATGATGATATGATAAAATAAAATGCAATTGAAATGTAAAAAAAAAAATCTATTTCAATTTAATTCAATGTAATCAAAATAATCCATGATGGTGACTATGTCATAGCTTTTCTGCCATACCATGGCTTCCAGCTCCTCCTGTTTGTTGCCCATGCTGCGTGCATTAGTGTACGTGCACTTCAACTGGGCTGCTGATTTCACCCCTGACTCTGGCTTACCCTCCTTCGGCTTGTTTCTGGAGAGCCTTACATCGCCTTCCCCCTTCAAACCTGGTTTAAAGTCCTCTCAATCAGCCCCCACATGGGCTACAATCCTTTTGCCCTTGTTAGTTAGATGGAGCCCAGCTGGCTACAGCAGGCCAGGTGTCATAAATGTTGCCCCATGATCAAAGAACCCAAAGCTCTGCCCATGGCACCAGCCCTTAAGCCACTTGGTAATGTATTCCCTCCTGTTCCTTTTATCATTTGTCCCTACTACTGAAGGGACTGAGCAGAACCTGTGCTCCTGCCCCATCAACCAATCAACCTTGAACTCAGAGCGTTGAAGACGATTTTAATTGCCCTAGTACCTTTCTTTTCTATCTCATCACTGTCAGCCTGGAGTATCAGCAGTGGATGATAATCAGAGGGCTGAGTCAGCTTAGGGAGTCTCCTGATAGCCCACAGCCAGGCTCCAGGGAGGCAGTAGACTTCCCTGTGGCATGGGTTTGGCCAACATACAGGGCCCTCTGTTCCCCTAAGAAAGGAGTCACGCACTACAACTGCCCTTTTCTTTTTAATGCCAGAGGTGTTGATCCATCTGACAGACAAAGTGTAATTGGGAGGCTCTTTGGGCAGGTTATTTTCTTTGTTGGCACCTGGCTGACCCTCGGCATCCAGGGCTTCATACCTACTCTGAAGTGGCACCTGGGTATGTGATGGGGGTCAGAGGAATTTTTATTAACTCCCCAAGTAGGGACTCATTTTCCCTCCCTTTCATCTACTAGGTCTCCTCCTCCTGCTTGGTGGTGAGAGACAGGGGAGTCCTCTGACTCCCAGGGGGGTCTTTCAGGGATGGAAGGGTGAAATTCCACCAGTCTATTTCCCTTTAACTTTCCCTAATACTCCTAAATTTTTCTAATTTCTCCTTAAGCTCAGCCACCAGACAGAGATCATTCACCTGCTCACACCACACGCGGGCATCTTTCACATTTTCCCCTGGTACTACTGACAGCCTCATATACTACTTACAGCTAGGGGTCTGGACAGACATATTCTTCTTGGGGGTGATCTGTTTGGGTTGGCACACTTTCACTAGCCATTGCTTTTAATCATTTGGAGACCATTGCTGAAAAAACAAACAAAAAACCAAACCCAAAACAAGCAAACAAAAATCCCAACACAAAATAAAAGCCCCAATACCAGAAGGATGACTGCAACCTAGCCTCCTTACCTTGCCTGTGTACACTGTCATGCCCTGCCCCTATTTGCCTACTCCTGGCTGCCACCTTCCCTAGAGCCTTCTTTAAAGGAGGAAACCCCTTCCTGAGCCTGAGTGGCCAAGGAGAGGGAAAGAGGATCACCTGGCCAGGTCCCTTTTGAACGCACCTCAGATGGCATGGATTGGGATGAAATGAGGTGCAGAGAAAAGGACAGAACCTTGCAGTAATTGTACTCATTGAAATCTTGAAATCAGGGAATGAAGTGAAGAGACAGGAGTAGTAATTGATGAAATGAAATTGTGTTAATACACCTCTCTGGTTGCCTGGGACATATTATACTTACATGAAATCAGTTGACAGATCTGGCGCTGAAACAGAACTAGGCCACAGAAAATGGGACCTCAAAGACAAGTAATTTTGCTAAATTTGGAACAGCGTGTTTAAACAAAACATAGGGAATTGAAGAAAGCCAAATACAGGGAAAGTCCTATACAATTCTTTGAGGACACATGGGATATTAAAGAAGTATCTGGAAGCAAATTGTTTTGTGCAAATTTATGGTGTGAGGAAACTGTTGTGATACTTACATCACTGAAGGGGTGTTGGGGACAGCCAAAGGTGATACAGTGACTCCTTGATCAGAAGGCATGAAAAGACACTTTATTATTAGAAATCTACAGTTCTTATAGAAACAATGGTAGACCTAAGACCTGACTGGCCTTTAGGAATCTTCTCTCACACTATTGGTGACCTATGAATAGCACACTCTGGAGAACCGTATCTATAAATAATGGTTACAGAAGGAGAATAATTGTTTGAATTCTCTTCCTCTAAGTTTCCCACAGCTTTTACACAGTTTCCCAGGATTTTCCTCGGAGAACCATGTCTCTCTCTCTGTTCAGAGGATATGTAATTACTACAATAATTATGCTCAAAAATAGAACTTAATTTTCTTTTTGGTCCTGTTTCTCCCTTTTACAATTGAATAGGGGACACTGGATACGTTAAGTTCTGAATATTTTCAGGATTACCCTTAGCTGTAAATAATAGGAAAAGACAGTAAGCCTGTAGTAAATCTCTTTTCTACTGAGTCTACCACCACAGCACCTCTTTTTATGTGGTGACAGTAAGAACCAGCATCATGATTTAACCATGCTTGCCCCCAGTTCACAGACCACAAACATCTGTATGATGTAGACATTTCACTTACAATCCTATTGTTGCAGGTGGGAAGCATCTCAGGTTTTGTAGATCCTCTCAGCCTGGGACTCCAGCTGTTTGCTCATATACCTAAAATGCTGATATATTTTATACTGACATTACTAAAACAAGATCTGAAATCTTGTGACAGTTTAGGCGTCAGCTAAGCCAGTCTCAGATTGTGATAACTTCAGAAGTGGCTGAAGCAGCAGGTAAGCAGGACTGTTATCCTTTCATGGCTATAGTTTTTAAGAACTTTTTTTGTTTAATACACAATGTACATTTCAGCATGGAAGCAATGTATATTCTACTGCTTGTACAATCACCTGCTGCTAACAACTGGTCATGAATTTACACAAGTGTTTCTTTGCAAAAGTTCTTACTAAGTTATGGTTGAAAATCCGACCTGGAACTTTTTTTGGGTTGGTGCATTGGCTGATTTGTCACTGAACAATGCTTGTACACCATTATTATGACTGAAGACTTGCTTCTGGATTAAATCCTTTTGATCCAGTTATTAAAAACCTCCAGGCTTCATGTACATAAATCACAGGACTCAAAGATGCCAAAGTATCCAGCTACTGTGGTTGTTCTCTATCTCAGAGAAAAGAAAGAGGCAAGTTGTTTGTTAATGCAGATGTATTTTCTGTAGCAGTGTGCTGACACCTTTCAGTGCCTTCTAGCTCACAGGAAGTAATGCAATTCCAAATTATGCAGATGTGCATGTCCTGCATGTTATGTTTTGATGACAAAAGGCACACCTACACAGTTCTCTCATGCTGTTCT
Organism: Motacilla alba alba; assembly: GCF_015832195.1. NCBI lineage: Eukaryota > Metazoa > Chordata > Aves > Passeriformes > Motacillidae > Motacilla > Motacilla alba. Next base: position 96,183,858 of record NC_052018.1, read on the forward strand.
GTCACTTGAAAGAAATGATGGAAACAAAACCAAGAGTTGTCTTCCTGCCGAGGTGCCTCTGTTAAGCACAGACATGTTTCTTGCTTCTCCCTTGTCTTTATGCAAGTCATACACACACAGTGAGCTGGACACCTAGCAGGCACCAGAAGGGATTAGGATGGAGGCGGTGAAGATTTCCTCTCCAATATGCATGGGAAAAACCCAAAAATTAGGAAAAATTCCTTACAGGATTTTACTGTCTCCTAGATTTATGTAGCATGAGCATTTCCCCCAGGCTCCTTCTACACCAGGCTTCCACCTACACAAGATCAATGCTGTAATTAAGGTAATTATTTCTGGAGATGCACATTCTCAGATCTTGCATAGGTAATGCAATTAAGTTCCTTTACCTTATGAGTCCCAGTTAAAATTATTATAATAAATGCCAAGAATGATTTGATTTTTTTTCCCATATGGATTTCACAACTAATACTGGAAAAATCCATGATCTCTTTAATAAACGTCTAACTTAAAAAAAAAAAAGGCAGGAAAAAACCCCAGTATTTTGGGAATAATTTAAGTGTTCTAGAAAGATTTTTATCAAAGCAGTGAACTCAACAGTTTGTCCACATAATGGAGAGACTAAGAGAAGATAAAATTCTGCATGTACAAACTTAATTATTCTCTCTTTATGTATATAGAAGAATCTAAGATGAACTCCTGCAAATTATTTTTTTCCTGGGCTAGGTAGCATTGATTTTTATCTCAATCTCCTTCTGTGAGCTTTTTTTCTTAGTGAGACTAAAGACTTTGGAGAGGCAGGTTTTTGCATTTATCTGCCTTTAGAGCCTTGGCTACCACTGACTTCAGTTACAAATATGACTGTGTTAATTTCAGCAAAGAAGAGAAAAGCAAGTTCAGTAAAGGCTAACTGAGCAAAGCTTGATCAATTGAATAAAGTGCTCTGTCCATCTCAACATAAGGATAATTCAATGTATTAAATTTTAGCTTGAAAATGATGATATTTTCATTTTAGCAGACACTGAAACCAAAGTTTCTCCGTGGAAATTAATATAGTCAGATCTTGGCAAAAAGAAACCCTCAGAGTATCGATGCAGGATGACCCCCAGCTGGAGAATAACATGCAGTAACTCCATGGTTCAGAAGGCTGAACAATTGCTTTATTAAGCTATACTATATTACACTATACTATGCTACTACTATATTATACTAAAGAAAAACCTGTGACCCCTTCAGACAGTCACGACACAGCTTTTTCCTAATTGGTCAATCAATCCAAACAACCATCACCAGAGTCCAATTAACAAATCCCTTTCAGTAAACAATCTCCATAACACATTCCACATGTGCCAAACAACAGGCACAGCAAATAGAGATAAGAATTGTTTTCTCTTCTCTCTGAGCTTTCTCACTGCCTTCCCCAGGAGAAATCCTGGGAGGAGAATTACTTTTCTCTCTGTTCAAAGAGTATGTGAGTACCACATCAGAGCTGTGCTTACCCTGTTTTAGATACTTAAACCCATGTAGAAATATGCAGAAGGATAGCGATGGAGGAACTGGTTCAGCTCGCTCTGTTTCTCTCTCGGATCTGAGTAGGTTGTAGGAGAAAAATGTACTCCTACAGTTCATTATGGATAAAATACAGCCCTGGATTGTCTGATCTCCACAGCTGTACAGGATAAATCCCTGTTTTGGGCCCTACTGTCAGGCCAGCCAGACAGAGCAGCAGCTGCAGTAGCAACAGCAGCAGTTGCCCCTCGAGGCCACCTGGAGTAGAAGGAGACTTGTTCGGGCAACATCCACCAGCCAGCTGTTCTCTGTATCCTGCAAAAAACGGCTGACTGGAGCTGAAATCTGGTTTTACTATAATCTAAATACCTTTCAAATACTGGGGCTATAGCAAAATGACCTGTGACAGCTTTCATGTTATTCAGTTGTCTGGCATTGGGATGTGAGTGTACATGTGAAGTACTTGTGCAAATTCAGGTTCTGCCATGGAATCACACAATGCACGTGGGATTGAGAAAGACAGGACAGAGCCTCAAGATGTGAGTTTCTGCAGTGTTAACAGAAAGAGGAGATGAAGGTAAAACAAAATCCACTGGTAACACCAGAAGAAATGTCCCATGAAACTGAAAACTGTACAATATGCCAGGGTTGTGTATGCAGCTGGGCTTTAAAAGTCAGCACCTCCACAACAGCCTTGTATACTTGTGGCTCCTGTGGCACTCGAGACATGTATCAGTCAACAACAGCATACTCAGCCAGGATGGCTGGCTTGGTCCATGCTGGCCACTTCTCCAAGGGTAAAAATGACACATGAATTGTGACACATCATGTTGTGCTACTCAAAAACACAATGGATGAGGAGAGCGTAAAACGGGCACATCACTTCTTGCATTCTTGCACACTGTGTTATTCTTTTAAGGATCTCCAGAGTGATTTAGTAGCAGAGCATGTGACATCCTAGAGAAAAAATCCTTAACTTTTTTTTTTTTTTTCACATGGAAAGATTCCTGCAGGCATTAAAAGAAGAACCTGAAGTCTCAATACTAGAATACTCAATACTCAAAACCAAGAAGCAGGTAGAAGTAATCTGTTTAAAAGGGAAGACTGCTGGGTGACCACATGAACTCCCAAGTTGGGTGGCAGCCTTTCTGCTGCTGCTGCCTCTGGCTCCTTTGTCCAAGGCAGGAGGGGTCACAGAGTGGTGCAGACAAGCAGGACGAACCCACCAGAGAGGTGTGCCGGAGGCTGTGCTTCCCACTGGCCACCATAGCCCTCTCTGGAGAGATGCCTTTCCACTCCAGCTCCTGCCCCACAGCAGGGAATCACATTGATGGGGTGAATACAGAATAGAAAAATACAGCAATTGTTCTGCAGTTCCTCCCACCTCGCCCAGTGTTTGGTTTAGCCAAACTCCACTAAGTGGTGCTTTGCACTCCTGACCTTATGCCAATACCTGCCACCCAGGAGTAACTGGAGAAAGTGCTTGGAGCGGGATGCCACATCACTTCGGGCTTCATCCACACCTGAAAGTCCAACTTTTCAGGCATGAAATGTGTTTCACTTTGGTATGGCCTCTTCCTGTATTTTTTTTTTTTTGCCTGTTTTGACATGACAGCAGTTTCTGCTCATTTTGTGCTATCAGCACAAGCCCTAAAACACTGCTCTTGTCTACACCTGTTCCTACCATGTAATGTCACTGCCTAAAGAAAAGACAGATGCTGCAGATGCCAAGAAGAAGCTTCTGTGTCTCACTGCCTGTGAAGCAACCATCACCTCGCAAATCCTATTTTCCTGAAAAGACCATGCTTGCCATTTTCAGTAACTCCACCCATTGCTGATATTGTTTTCTTTGTACATTTGAGAGAATTTGGTGCCTGGTCACCTTTCTCCTGGCTTTTGTGGCCAGTGCACCAGTACTGATGGAGCTGAAATAGCCTTCAGCAGTGAACAGCTGTTGTTTTTAAGAGAGCAGAATCAATTTTCTATGACCATGCCAACGTGTAAAGCAGTTGCTCAAGTGGAACATTTGCTACTTACCACAAGTTTGTGCTTTTGATGGTTTCCTGCATTTCCTACCTTCTTCAAGTTATATTGAAACAGTTGTATTTCATGTGCAAGTCTATCTACATTTGGGATTTAAAATGTATCACAACCTGCTTGGCAGCAGTTTCCCTGTAAGGTTTCAGCATGTACTTATGGCTCTCCACAATCATTCTTCATTTCTTTTTCTGTGACTCTGCTAATCAAAGCCTCAGCTGACTTTCTTTTTAAGGTACAAACTCTCTTCACTCTGTAAAAGAGAAAAATACTCATCAAATGTCAAAGGTCTTTGAACTGTTGTGTTGGTATAATCCTGATGATTGCATAGGACTCTTCCTGACCAGCAGCCTGGGATTTGTGCCTTTCTCACTCAGTAAACAAATATTTTCCACAGAGCTTAAATATGTAATTGCAGGGTAGAGGCTATTGCTTCCTAGGAAAAGCACTTAAGAACACATCTTGCACTAAATGTCGAGGTTTCAGTGTAATCATGGGCTAATATTTCTCAGGTTTACAGGCTGGATTTCTTTCCAGGGTCCAAATTATGAACATGAGATTTGGCTTCTCTATTATGAACTTCCTGTTCAGGTGCATGACTAATCTGGAGAGAAAAATTAATGCATGGGGACAACATAACAACGATGCTATTCCTAAGCTTGATTTATTTATTTATTTTAAAAACCATTTGTTTAGTTTTCAATGGTACTCACTTTGGAGCTGATGGGAGTTGAAAATATTCACTGCCTCACAGAGCCAGGCCTGACAGGCATCCTGATACAAAGATCTGACAGTGCTGAATGCTGCTGAGGCAAAAACCTAAGAGGATTTGCAACCATTTCTAATTGGGCCAGCCTTGACCAGTGCCATGTCCATCTTTGGAGTCACGAGGAACTGGATCTGCTAAACATGGAAGAAGCTTCAAGCAAGTTCTCACAGAAGCCACTCCTGTAGTCCCACCATCTACCAAAACCAGGCAATGCTAAACCAATACAATTTCACTGCATTCCATTCCATTCCATTTCATTCCATTCCATTCCATTCCATTCCATTCCATTCCATTCCATTCCATTCCATTCCATTCTTTTCAATTTCTTTCAGAATTTTATATTTTATTAATAAAATTTAATGTAATTTAATTCTATTTCCTTCCCTTTCTATCCATTGCACTTCATTTGTTGATTTCTCATTTAATTTCCTTTAGTGAAATGAAAATTCTTCATTTCATGCAAGGAAATGAAATCACAAGATTTCAATGAGTATCATTTCAGTAAGGTTAGGTTCATTTCACTGCACTTCACTCTATTCCATTTCATTGTTTTCATGTAATTTCACAATTTACTCTTTTTTTTTTTTTGCATTTCATTAAATGTCATTCTTTTTCCTTTTCTGTCTTTTCATTTTACTTCATTCCTTGATTTCTCATTTCATTCCTTTCATGAAATTAAATCTCGAGATTTTAATGAGTATCATTTCAGCAAGGCTCAGTTGATTCCATTCCATTCCATTCCATTCTTTTTACTTCATTTCACAATTTTTTTTTTCAAATTAATTTCAATCTATTTCCTCTTCTGTCTTTTCATTTCACTTCATTGCTTGGTTTCTCATTTCATTTTCTTTCATGAAATAAGAATTCCTAATTTCCTTTCATGAAAGAAAATCTCAATATTTGAATGAGTATAATTTTGTTTTAATTAATTTCACTACACTTCAGTTCATTCAGTTCATTCCGTTCCATTATTTCCCCTCCAATTCAGTATTTTCTTTTTTATATATTTGCAATTCCACTTCATTCTATTTTCTTTCCTGTCTTTTCATTTCACTTCATGCCTCGATTTCTCATTTCATTTCATTTCCTTTCATGAAATAAAATTCCAAGATTTCAAGGAGTATCATTTCAGTAAGTTTCAGTTTATTTCACTGCACTGCAGTTCATTTCAGTCCATTTCAACAATTTAACTGCTCCTAAGAATTTTTTAAAATTTCATTTTATTCTATTTCTTTTCCTGCCTTTTCATTTCATGTAATTCCTTGAATTTTCATTTCATTTCCTCTCTTTCTATATATTTTAGAGGAGGCATATTTGATTTACATCTGCCGTCACCCAGTGACATAAAATACAGTTTGGTGACACAGCCTCAATGAAGAGACTGAAGGTCAGGGGACAATTAATCTTATTCTTGCCCATAATTTAATATGAAGATATCTGACATATTTAGGACACTTAGGATCCAAAGGTGAAGGCAGTGCTCTTCTGGATTTCCAAGTATCTAAGAGGGAAACTGTCTTAGTTCACTTGCTTGTCTTTGCCTAGAGCAGCCAAAGGCTGTTGATGATTTGTTGCACAGCCCTCATGTGTTGTGAAGACTCAAATGAATCCACAGTACCACAATGCACCCCGTTAGCCTTGAATCACTGCAAATGCTGTAATGCAGATAAAATCAGAAGTCTGGGTAGATTTTCCGGAGTCCAGTTTTGCTCTAAAGAAGTGTAATGATAAACCCCACCTTCCCTTGGAAGGCAGCACATGGCCTTTCTTCTGCTTCTGGGAATCAGATGGGGACTCCTGACTGCATGGTCAGAAAGAGCTCGTTGCTGAAAGGGGTCCCAGTTCTCATTCATTTCATTGGAAACTGAGATCAGTGTGTATATCCAGAGCCTTCTGTCTGTAACAGCTCCTAGATTCAGAAATTCAGGGAACAGGAGCCTCCCAGACCAGAGAAAACTGACTGAAGAGGCATCATTCTCTTTAACGATGCTTCTTCTTGGCAATTTTTCCTCCCACTTTTTCCATAAACCGAAGAGACCACTATCATCTAAGCCTTGTTGTAGGTATGCCTATCCCCAGTAAAATGATAGAATTTGTGATAGTATTTGTGATAGAATCAGCCCAGCACTCTAATTGAGAAGCTGGACACTTCACAGCTGTAATGATGTCTTTTTTAATGCCAGGCTTCAGCACTTCTGTAGCTCTGTCTACACTGCACACTGCTGCAATGTGAATGGATATGTAAGAAAACCTGCTAAATTATTGTGGCACTTCTCTTCCCAAGTGGTTACCCAAAATCTGATGGAAAACCAGAGCAGGAGGTGTACAAGCAGACAGTAAGACTATCCCTCATTTTTGCTGCAGCACTTCAGTAAAAGCCAATTATACTGAGCTCCAGTAACGGCTCTATCAGTAATAGACTGCAGACATTTATAATCTTCATCAATGAACAGGCTAAGTGAAGCTAAATCATTCTGCTAAACCTTTTAGTAAGTCATTAACCCTGAATTATTAACAACAGGCATCTCTGGTAATGGTTATGAGAGAAATAACAACTGGTTGCATGGTTATTAGCATGAGAGCGGTGAACAAGGCAGGCGAGCAGCATGTGCTGCCATGGAATTAATAGAAGGGACAAAGGTAGCAAATGTGATTTCCTGCAGGGCAGTGCAGTTCCAGGGGCTCCCAGAGCTACTCAAAGACACTTGCTTTGGCAAGAGCAGCATGTACTCAGCAGTAGATGGATGGAAGTCAGAAGTGGATAATAACAAGGAATGTTAAAAATAAATCTAGCCTCATTAAGTTAAAAAGAAAAAAGAAAATAGTGAACCTGACAGGGCAGAAACTGGCAACTCTTCAGTTCAAGCAGTTATCCAGGGGACAAGAAATTCATACTGGAGCACCAGGAAGCAGGCAGATGAAGTGACCTGCTGTGCTCTCTGTGCTCCCTAACTGGATCATATCAGTGTCAGTTTTCTGAGGATGTGAGCTCACCAGTTTCAGAAAGGAGGGGGTCTTTTAAGAAGTCTTACCTTAACAACACCCTAAAACATTAGCAGATCCTTAAAACCTTTGGCTACTGCTGTTTTCATAGGAGCATTCACAGGCACCTGTGAATATTGGGCCAATGAAAGCTGGTGAGCTGACAGCCCTGGGACCAAGGCACAGACACAGCACTCATGAAGCAATGTGGGCTCCCTTCAGTGCCTGCCCCTCTCTAACCGTTTTCATGGACCATTTGCCAGCAGAGCAAGGAGCTCCATGTCCCTTCTTGTCCTCTTTGCTGAGAACTTAAATGAGCAAGGCAAATAAGGGCAACCTCATATATGGGAGGGAAAGTGTCCTGCTGGGTACTGCTCTGCAAGTAAGCAACTTGTTTTGCTTCCCAGCATGACTGGGGTAGCAGAATGAAACTGGAACAACAGTATTAATTACAAAAAAAAAAAAAAGCTGAGTTAATAGAAGGATAAGCAGAGGAGAAATGAAGGCAAACACAGTAAAATGGAAAAAGCGAGTCCAAACTAAAACCAAGGCCCTTATTGTAAGCAGAACCAGTCTGATGTCAGAAATGCAGAGGTGAAAGAGATGCTGAAGCCCCAAAACTTGGAAGTTTGTGCTTGCCTCTCGACTTTCTTTTGAACCAGGTGTAGTAAGCAAACAGCTCCCTCTGTTCTTACTGGAGAACATGGGGAATTTGTCCACGTCCCCTGGACTTTGTTAAAATTTAGATGTCTTTTCTTTCTTCTCCTTTCTTCCTTCTCCAAGTTTCTGCTTAATATATTTTAGCAGGTGAATGCAATTTTCCTGGGTTATAAAATGTCTCACACAGCAGCTGCCTCTGCCCTGCAGGGCAGCCCCTTTGCCTTGCTGAGGAAAGGTGCCTCGAATCCCAGTCAGCCTCATCCATGCAATTTCTTTATGGGGTCTTTGTGAATTATTTAAAGTCTGCTCTGACACCTGGACAGAAGATAATTCAATCTCAGCCCTTTCTGTTGCTGTTCAATAACCTATCTTCCTGTTCTGGAAAATGTAGTGGCTGTGTGCCACTATACAATAGTAGTGAGGAGAGAAATCTGGATGCATGAAGTAAGTTATATACATTATATAGGGAGAGAAGGATTTGTCTGTCTATTCTGGCTGCACACCTTGGCCTGGGAGAGTGATAGGCAAAGCAGGGCCCATCTCCCCTCTGCCATAGGGCTTCCCCTCCAGTATAGTACAATTCCTTTGGGAACCGTGTTGAAGGGACTGGATGTGTCCTTGACTATGGGAGATCCCCCTGGGTTTAGGGCAGATATTTACTTGCTTTGTAATTCTTTCTGCCCCCAAGTCATGCCTGAACATCCACAGGAGATCAAGGACAGGAGCTTGAGATGTACTTCTCGTATCTGTGCTACTCCCCCTCTGACAGCTGACATGCTAAGCTGTGTTACCATCCACAGCACAGAGCAGGGAGGAAGAAACAGCTTTTGGGCATGAGAAGCAAGTTTTGCATAAGCTTGAGAATAGGCTCTGTGGTCCAGTTGCCTGACCTGCTATTTCTCATTGAGCTCAATAGGTGTCTTCAGATAATTGCCAAGAGAGGCTTTACTTCACCTAATGCACAGGGAGTATTAGTAGGGCTGCATTCATTTAGCTGCCTAAGATAGATATGAAGACCAGAAAATCCCAAGTTTAGATTTGTCACTGTCCTAGGGTGACATTATGATGCTTGTATCCCCAATTGTCTGTTCTGTTTATGAGGCAGGGAGAAAAAGAAGCACAGAGTTTCGTTATCAGCTGCACTCTTCCCTACAGTCTGCTGGAACACAGAACTCCACTGTTGTTGTCTGGGCATGGACAGGGCAGAACACAGCTCTCCTTTTGCTTTTTTATTAGTTAGTTTAGCTATCTGAGGCAGTTTGAGTTTTCCCTGGACTGTTTTTCTTTCTCTTTTTCTTGGAACCATTTGAACCTGCTCCAGACCAGGACTCGGGGAGACACCGAGAGCTTGCACTTTGTAGCCTGTCGGGGCCTACTGTGGACAGCAGCCTTACCCAGTGCCGGAGGGACTGATAACAGAGCAACCACCCACCGGAGAGACTTTCTGAATTTGTCATCTCTTCAGAGCTGTAAATTAGTTTTGTCATCCGGTATTGTTAATTTTGTGTGCTGGGGAGTGCCTTGCCTGTTAAATAAACAGGTTCTTTCCACTTCTCTCCGAGGAAATTCTTCCCGAACCAGTTGGGGGAAGGGGCTGTGTGGGTTGGCTTTCTGGGGGGCCCCTTTTGGAGGTTTTCTCCCAAATTTGCCCTAAACCAGGACAGTCACATAACAAAATTCTGAAATCAATGTCATTTCCATGCAACAAGGTTTAATTCACAGAATTTTATTGGAGCTCAGCCCACACTACATGAAAGTTTCTGTTGGTGGGACAGAGAGTATTTCTAGCTGTGGTTTTGATGAGCACTAACAAGAAGCACTAACTAGTGTGCCCAGTACCATCAGTTTGGAATTAAGTCTATGGGCAAAACTGGGCATCAGCCAAGTTTAATTCTCACAAGCTGGGAATCATGCACAGACAGAATGAGAAGGGGCCCCAAAACTCACATTGTGCATCTCCCTCAATGTTTTCATGGCCTCTATTTATTTAAAACAGTCTTAAAAATCTCTCAGAGGTTTTAACAGCTTCTTCAGACCATCTCTCTCTCCTAGTAACCATTCCTGTGACTAGAATGCTTTTCCTAATATCTAACCTAATTCTCTCAAGCCTTGATTAAGTCTATTATTCTTGTCCACTTATACAGATAAATTCCATGTTCTCTGCAAAGTATGCTTCTTACAGAAAACTGAATTTCTGTGTTCTCTTTGGTCTTCTGTTGTTCAGACTGAATGCTACATAATCTGTGAGGACAGGACAGGTTCTTCCAATTCTCTCTGCTTGATTCTCTCTGCTTGGCTGCTGTCCAGCTGCACCATGTTTACCTTGAAGAGGAAAAAAATTGCTCAACATTTGACACACCGCTCTATCTGAGGCCTTAGTGGTGCTGAGTGCAGCTGAATGATTGCTTCATGCATTTTATAAGTTACAGTTCTGTGCAAACACTGTGTTGACATTTGACATTTTCACAACAGCTAGGTTCTGTTGACTCATGCTCAGGTTGTGATTCACTACCTGCAGGGCTCCTGTCAGACCTTAGATCCCCACCCTTCACCCAGCACTCTGCAGGTAAAGCCCCTGTTTGTAAGTCAGTGTTCAAGGCTGACACATTGCTCACTCCTGCTCCTCTTTTCTCATTTTTAGAAATATTGGCAAGGTGAAGCCAGTTCTTGTTTCCTGGAGTTCTCAGTACACACTCATTTTCTCTCTGCTGAAGGCACATGAGTTGTTCATCTTCACTAACCCCTCACCAACAAGGGTTTTGCTGGATCTGTTTTAATTCTCATCCAGTTAGCTCAAGGGAAAACAGCTTATGATCTGCATAAGATGTGCTCATCCTCCCATCTGGTCTCATTTACACAGTGAACATCCTGCCATGGTCATAGCAGCCCTCTTGTCTCTTGAGGCCCTGAAAACATCCTGAGGTCTTAGGTCAGGGAGCTGTGGAGTTCTCCAGGTTGTCCAGGTTGCTGGGCAAGCTGGGGGCATGTGGGGGCAGCCCCCAGCCCAGGGTGTCACCTTGTGGGTGGGAACACAGGTGTGGATCCAAAGGCAGGAAGTCCTCTCATGAGAATTCAAGCCCTATGTGGAAAAAAAATAGCATGAGAAAAAAAATCCTCTTTTTCCCCCCAGATATTCAAGCATGCAAAACCCCCAAACTCAACTACATAAATAATTTCCCCCAAAAACAGCCTTTCAGGAAGTTTTATCCAACATAAGCAAAAAATGGTAAAACTCTCTTCCCTTTAAAAATTGTATTTGGCACAGTCCTATCAAAAGGCTATCAAGCAAAATTAATACATTCATGTTTTCTGGTGTATTTGCAGATCTGCACTTCTTAAAATAAAAATGTTCTAATATGTCATAAATTTACATTTCTTCAGTTACCCTGTCTGGCTCCTTTAATAAAATGACTGCAATACAGTACACACTGCAGTGTGAATCTGTAAAGCCTCAGAGCTCCAAATATTAATCAAGAAGCTTTCATAGAAATTAATAAATGGAAGCAAAAAAAATTTAATAAGGGATGAAATTTCACAAGCTGCTAAAAGACCAGCAAAGATGAATTTCATAATATTTTATAAGGCATTTAAAGTAAATCCAATACTTTTCAATGGCATTATGAAACTGAAATCACATAACTGACTGGAGGCTTGGGGCGTGCTTCAGTTCAGGGTTGGTTTTACAGCACTCTGGTCTTGTTTGCTGGAGTGGTAATTCTGAGCATCAGCTGGTCGTGCAAACACCTCTGGAAAGTTTGATATCATAAAAGGAAGGAGTAGCCAAGGAAGTACAAACACTGATAGATACATCTGTGGGATAAACCTGAGCATGCAGCTGCAACTGAGACAATTCAGGAGAAGAAAAATGGAAATATTGTGTAAGCAAAGATGGAAGATAAAATGGAATATGTCTCATTTTTCAGTACCAATCACTGTGTTTTCATCAATCTTACTGTAGGAAAATTGACAGAATTACTTCTGCTCACCACAGCTTTTGGTCTGGTTTTGCTTCTTGCTGTCATGTACAGTTGCTTACAAGATGCTAATAAACACTTTTCTTGAATGGTTGCAGCACATCTATTATTCCACTAGCCTGGATCATGAGTGGGGCCACTAAATGCTACTACAATACAAATAAATCATTAAACAATCATGAAAAAACAACAGAGCAGCTTGTAGTGATCCTCTATTTATGGCAATAGAGGTATTATTAATTTACTTTGTACATAAAATCAGGATTCAGTCGAATTTTCTCCTTTGGTTTGGATTAGCCCACATGATGGCAATCTCTGTTATTAACATGCAGTGAGTTATTCCTTCAAACACTGCCAGTTTCAGGTGTTTCATCTGCACAATACCAAAAATAAGACAAGAAAATCAGCTTGGATTTCAGTAAGTACATGAAACAGCCAGGAGTTTTCCTGACGAAGTACAAATAGCCTGTAACACCATGGAGTGAACCCCTCATACAGGCTTTAGCAAAATGCTCTGGCACAGCCTGAAGAGCAGATGAAAAAAAAAAAAACCCCGATGAAATCCACATTGCATCTGCAGAAGCTGTGCCCCTGCTGCACCCATTCTGTGTCCTCTGCTTAACCAAAACCACTCTCTCCATTTCCAGCTGGATAACGGATGTAAAGCTGAAAATGCCACAGGACAGGTATTCTGCTACCTCCTACCTTCAGGTAGGAGCTAGTGAAAGAAGTGAGGAAGGAAAAAAAAAGGCCAACTACACAATAGTCAGATAAGTCGAACTGCAACTCAGCTTTATTTTTTTTTTTAAAGTATTCTTCAATAATGGCTCAGAATATTACCACAATGTGCAGGGACAAGGCAGTGCCCTGGGCTATGACTGTAGATTACTTTTTTATATATATATTTAAGAACTTAAGAAATGTTGAAGCAGGGCAGTTCGACATTTCTTAAGCATGTATTTCATAATTTTAACATCTTCTAGATCTCTCATATTACAGCAGGATTTATCAAATGCAATGTAGTCACAGAAGTCTTGAAGACTTGCATAAATACAAATATTGATACTTCACTTTGAATACTGTCTATGATATAAATTCTGCCTTACCTTTAAAAAAAAAATCTCCAGATCATTATGTGACCTGGGAGTCTTTCCTTTTCTTTCTCTTTAAGAGTTTTTAAATATATATATATATATATATATATATTTATATATATTTGCTATTGTACATCAAAGTATATATGAATCCCATAATTTCTATTATATTTTCTGCAGACATGGTCTGAAGCAAAATCACTGACAACTAAATCAAAAACTTCCTGGTTATCACAGGAAAGCCAAAGAGGATCTTTCCTCTTTTTTTGTGTGTGTTTCAGTACTGATATTTTTTAAACTTGAAAGGATTCTTCATAAATTAGAGTTCCATAGATCATTTAAAGTAGTCTTTATAAGCAAATTTACATATTGTAACATGCGTTTGAGAGGCGGTTAGTATCAAAATCCAATAGCATTTCTAATAGTATCAATTTCCAATAGCATAGAGCCGTATGACTTTCCGTGATGTAGATATACATTTCACTTCTAAAAAGCCACAGTTCTTTTTCTACATCTGCTCTTATCAAATCCCCAGGATTCATTCAAAAAACTGCAGCTGTTTCGAATGCTGACGCTGTTATCCCCACTGTGGATTAAGACATACACCCAACCTGGTGACATCACCGCATGGAAGATTGATAAGCTTCCCCAAATCCACGGAGAGTCTTTTCTATCTCTGAATCCTCATGATTCATGTCACCCAACAGTACAATGTGATGAGGACACGACTCAGTGCAGGCTAAGGGTCTTCTTCCATCAAAGGAATCTCTAGGAGAAACAAAGAAATGGCATTGATTGCTGATTGCAATTTCCCTTTTTGCTTTTGCAGAGTGTAATTGTTACCAATTCTACAAAACCAGAAATGGACATTGCAAATATCTGAACGAGACATGGGATATTGCCAATTCTAGACCCACTCGGACCCTAACACCTCTATGAAAATTAGATAACTAAAACAACACAGATTTTCTCCAATAAGTTAGGACCACAAAAACCTAAATGCAAACATCCTTGATACTATATTAATCATTGAAACAGCATTCGGAGGTGGAAGGGACTTTAACTGGCAGCCCTGTAATTTCTTCCTCTCCTCCTGGGTCTCCTGTTCCTCTTGTGATACCACTAAAACTATCCAAACCCCTCTGAAGCAGAAGACTTCCTCCACCCAGACCTTCACCCACACTGAATTTAGGACAGTGGGCTTCAGCTCAGTGACAATGGAGAGTGGGATATGAGCCTCTCCCTCAAAATGTCTCCAAGGAAAGCCATCCAGTTTCCTTAACATGCTGAGCAGCACCAACCAGAACTCCATGAAATCATGTCAGTACATGCTCATGTTTGATTTAAAGGTGGGCAATAACACATGGCAAGCTCCCTCCTGGCACATGGACCTGTGGCACTTTCTCCTTATGCCCTGACTTCCATGTCCATGGCTTAAGGCTCACATGCCTCAGATGGAAGGAACATTTTACTGGATGAACAGACATGATGAGTTTGTTAATAAAGGCTGCTAATTTTGGCCCAGTATGAAAATATTATTTATTTCCTCTTTCAAGGAGAAAATCCTGTTATTTGCTGTGAAAGCCAGGGTATGTGAGGGAGCTGTGAACATACGAGTTGAGGAGCAGATGAACAGACCAGCACAGGCAAGATGATGGTTGGCTTTCCTGCTGACAGGTGTTTGCTCACCTCCTTGTTGATGAGACTGGGGTCTGGATAGGAGCCTTCTGGCCTGGCATTCAAATCACATGCACCAAGCTAGCAAGGACATATCACAGACACGAAATTCTATAACCATGGAGTTTTATGATTTAAAAAAAAGTTTCAAATTAAGGTGTAGACAAAACCATGGAGAAAGTAGGAGTGAGTCAGTGAGTCAGCTGCCAGTACAAACAAATGATGTCCCCTGTCCATGCACCTATGCAAGACTCACCATCTGTGATATTGATCTGGGGACTTGTGGATACAGCATCCCCGTCAGTGCTGTGGGATATGTCAGTTCGATCTGAGCCAGGATGTGCTGCCACTTGGAATGTTAGGGATGGGTACAAACTTTGGAGCAGTTCAGAGGAATCCGACCTATTGTCACAGGTCTCAAATTCACTGGGCTGCGTGTCTGGAATCCTGGGACCGGGGTAAGCAGGGGGATTCTGATCTTCTGTCTGCAAAATATGCCCCTGGTCTGTGGCGGCTGAGTATCCAGGTGCCAGGGCATTCAAGCTGCTGCTGACAGCTTCATCGTAGGAAGGCAGCATGACAGGAACACCATCCACCACTACAAAGTTGGGATCACCCATGGAGCCTTCCTGGTTGCCTCTATGTCAAACACAGAAAGGTTATCGCAGAGAGCAGGAGCATGTTAGCAGCACCTCGGAGCAACTGCTGAACTCCAGTAAACACAGTACTTTCTAGTCATGCCAAATGAAGCTACAGGTTCATTAACATTCACAGAAATGCTTGGTTTGACATGTGGAAGCTGTTACAATCGGAAAAAATGAAACTGGTAATGGGAAGAACAGCTCCAAGAAGGGAAGGCAAACAGGTATGTGGAAGAGATAAGGAGCCCCATTTGCTGTGCTGTGCACAGTAGGTGTCATGGATATAAGATCACAGATGTAGTTCACCAGGCAAAAGTGTCTGAACCCCTGGAAAAAGGTATGCTAGAGCACAAAAGTGTTTACAGCCCAAGGAAATGGGTGCTGAGATTACTGATCACCACTGCTGGATGACAAGAGTTTGGTGGCAAGACTTGTTGCATCCTTTAGGTCTTTGTTTCAAAGGATGGAGGCTTCCTTAACCAGTATTAATCTGATTTCTTTTTTAAGCAAAACATTTCTATTGATTGGGAAGGTCCATTAAACCCTAAAGTTTCTGCTTAGTAGCCTATTAAACACAGTATAGTCCAGGCAGGAGGTCCTAGGTACCTTAAACACATGAAAGCATCTGAAAAGGAGAGGACTAAAAACCATTTTAGTAAGCTAGACAAGTTCAGGCTATAGGCCTTCCTCATGGAGAACTCTATGTCAATCAATGACAAATGCTCCCAGCTCCATGATATTTTATGGAAATAAAGGAAGACGCAGGAGATGTTTATGAATCGTGATGAAAATAACACTAATGAAGGTAAAGCAAACCTTTAATATAAATTTCTCCATAGAGAAAAAAGAAATTCTTTCTTAAAACTTATATTACTAAGTCTACAGTAGTTAAAAAATTAATTTCCCCAGCACCTGAAAACGAGTACTTAAAAATATTGCTATTTTTACAGGCAGAACCAGCAGCTCTCAATAGAGAGCAGTAATTACTCCCAGAGTGAATCTGGCAAACTTTGCCTTTTATCTTAGCTGCATGAAGGACTACTGCAGGTTTTTGGGGGTGCCCTTCCACACTAGTGGTTCAGGGTGCCCTTCCACACTAGTGGTTCAGGGACTTCTTCTCAGAGCAGAACAAAGTATCTGCAAGGTTCATAAGCTGCTCCATTTCTCCAGGAAGGAGTGCTGAGTGTGAAAACTGAATCAAGGCCCTCAGCCTTCAAAATAAGAAAGAAACTGGTACAAACCGTGGAAGGAAATGTGTCTTAAATTTGGTCTGGAACATCCTGGCTAAAATAACCAGTAGCAGTATTAATAAAACACTGGTAGCAGTAAATGCCACTATTTTCCATGTAGTCAGGAGGGTCTCCTGTGTATTTGGCCAGGTTTGTTCTGTAACAGAAAGACAATACAAGAGTAGTGCTTGTATATTCCCATTGTTATTTTATATTCAACACTACTCAGAAGTGCACATTTTTTATATGCAACTTGTAAAAACACATATAAACCCTTTGCCATAAACCAAAAGCAGTCTTAACATAAAGCTGTCACAGAGGCTGGATGTTGCTTTTTCTTCTTGACTGGTCTTTTATACATGCAATCATGACCTTAGCTTGCATACATATAAAATATCCAGATGTTAAAAAATACATTCGAAGAGGTAATGATCAAAATGGTTTAGAACCATTCAGAATCCTGGGAATGCATTATATTTACCCTTTTCGAAAAATCTTGAAAAGAAGTTCAAAAATACCAGCATCTTAAAATCAGGGCTCATCACTTAACCATGAAACAGATGAAGTTCACCAGGCATTGCCAACCTACAAATATGCTCTGAAATGAGGAGCTGGAAGAAGACAGGACTGTTAGGATAGGACAGTCCTTTACCTGTTTTGACACAGTACACTTGGTAGGAGGGGAACCACTCTCCATACTGGCAGGTGATGTACTTGTAGTCATTGGTGAGGGTGTAACCAGGGTCGCAGTAGAATTCCACCACCGTTCCGTGGTTGTAGCGCTCGCAAGGCCGTGGGTGGCAGATGTAATCTCCATGACTCACCATTGGAGGTAGTGGACAAACTTGGGCAAACAAACAAAGGGAAAAGGAGAAAGACATTAATGCCAGCAGCCCACCACTGGGAAGCTTCAGAGTGTCAAAATGCAGCCCGCACACTTCAGGGTCCCTCTCGGCTCCCTGCAGTTCTGGGTACGTCTCAGTGGCACCAGGCCACTGCCCAGGCAGGCCAGGTGGCCATCCACACCAGTGGAGGGATGCATATGCCAAGGGGTCACTGAGGTGGGATCTAGAAAGGTTCCAACCCGCTGTGGGAAGAGGAGGGTGAGAGGAAGGCAAAAGGAGACACATTCCCATCAGGTGGCTGCATGGGGATGGAGCAGGGCAGTCAAAATAAGGAGAATCATGCTTTTCATTAAGCATTTATAATTCAGCTGTAACATGCTATTTTTTGTTTCATTAACATAATTAAATGGTTGTATGCATTAATTAAATTCCTTTTAGAAATAAGTTTGCCATCAGCAGTGCTCTAAGAGATGCAAAGCACCTAGTGTTGCTTAAGCATGTGCAGTCTGTATCACTGTAATTTTATTACGTTGAGCTTAAAGTCTACTGGTAGTATTTGTGTTTTGTTATATTTGAACAGCCCGACTGATCTCAGTGGGACCACTGGTGGAGTGAGGTCTTAAATACAGCAGAGGCTGAGCCTGTGTTAATTAAGTAGACTGGTTTACTTAGGGTTAGGTAAGTAAGAGAGAATTGCAATATAAACATGTGTGACTTTTCCTGTTGGCCCTGGGATGACAGCCCAGGCAGATGAACTCCATGGAGAACTGAGAAAGCACTCTGGAAAACAGCAGTGGGGAAAGCAGCTCACAAGCAGTATTTTTACAAGAGAGGAAACTTCCATGGTGTAAGTGTTGGTTGATTACTGCTTTCTTAAGTGCTTCTAGCACAGGGCAAAAAAATCCTACAAAGTGTAATGATGTTTCAAATGACTGCATACTGA
The DNA here is from genome assembly GCF_015832195.1 of Motacilla alba alba. Taxonomy (NCBI): domain Eukaryota; kingdom Metazoa; phylum Chordata; class Aves; order Passeriformes; family Motacillidae; genus Motacilla; species Motacilla alba. The sequence continues at coordinate 96,202,218 of NC_052018.1, forward strand.
CCCAAAAGGGCTTTAGTTACTGGATGACTACTTTTATTTCCCTTCAGAGGCAGTTCCTGCCTGGCTCAGTGCCCCATCCTACAGGCCCTTCCCTTCACTTCGTGCCTCTCCCATGCAGGCAAGACCTGCTGCATTGATTTAAATAATGAAAATGACATCTCTTGGACATAGAATCTTCCTAGAAATTACAATTCAGCTGCTTCTCCCTGTGAATCTTGTAACATGATTCTTGTAACATGAATAATGCATTTCATAAAAAAATACACAAGATATTAAATGAATCTTCAAGAGAGGCTGATTACAATGTGCAGCAATGTCTATTTCCCATTCTCTGGAGACACGGTTTTGTTTGCATTTTCACTGGCAAAGCTTAGTGATACCTTGAAATCAGAGTAAGTAATTCACATAAAAATTCATATCCTCAATGCTCTGCACACTTTCCAAAGTCTCTGGACCCACAAGTAAGAGGAATACTTTATGGGGAAGTCAACTCAAGATTGAAAACAATTTTCTTAAGATTAGGGTGAGGTTGTCAAACTGAAATAGCAGGAAAGCACTTATTAATAATTCTTGTATATAAAAAGAAAATGATCAGTGAAAGACATGATCCTGGCCTACAACAAAGAAACCTGGTATATTTTTATTACCTATGCTTAGAGCATGAGAACAAAGGAAGAGAACAATTTAAACTCCTCTGCAACTGCATTTTGCCAAGCTCTGGCAATGTGCAAGAGATGTGTAGATGCCCACAACCTTTCTAGCAATGAGCAAGTAGAGCACACCTTATCACAAAGAGCAACACTCAGAAAAACTAATTTTCCCCTCCAGCAATGTAGCTGCTATATCATCCCTAACCTCTTAATGCCATTGAGAGCCAAAGCAGCCTGCTGAATAGAAAAATCCCTCAAAGCTGGCATCCCAGCAATGTGGGTCAGCTCAGGAATGACACATTTCCAGGCAGATTTAAAGCTATACACTGTGGAGACAACCCAGATATGGAGCTGTCAGTCTGTTTACAAACGGAGGTGTATTTTGTAACAACCAAAAACGAGTATCACTCTTTGTGCAGGACATGTCCCCAGTACTAAAAAGGGTGTCACTCCTTCCAGGGACACATCCATATTTCAAGAGAAATGCATGTGTATTGGTGCTGCCTGGAAACTCCTGCAAACAATTTTTTATTGCCCTGCTAAGTATTAGTTATGAATTAGTCAAGGTTTATGGAGTCATACATGCCAACAGCTCCTGCATGAAACTGGGAACCAACAGATGCAATGGAACAGGTTTGAAACTGAGGGCTTTTAGCTCAGCTGAAACAGTGCTTCATTCTTATGTCAGCTGGACTGCAGGAGTCAGGGATTCTAACTCACTTGGAGTGTCACTCACCATCTCTCATGAATTTTACATTCAACCAGTTTCAGGATCCCTTTAAGACTTCCATGGGCAAACTGGCCCACATGTACAGTCTGTAGAACTCAGGTTCAAAGCCTCTTTTCACAAATCAAGTCAAAGGTACATTGTGGTAATCACATATTCTGTGAACAGAGAGAGACATAGCTCTCCCAGTATTTTTCTGGGAAGCTGTGAGAAAGCTCAGAGAAAGAATTAAAACAATTATTATCTCAATCTCTGCACCTGGCAGGCAATCTCTGTTTGTCAAAGATGTTTGCAAGAAGGAGTTTTCCCTTCTTGACCAATAGGTGAGAGAAGATTCCTAAAGGCCAATCAGGTCTTAGGTCCACCATTGTTTCCATAAGAACTGTGAATTTCTAATAAGAAAGTGCTTTTTATGCCTTCTGATGATAGAGTATCTGTATCACCTTTGTATGTTCCCGATACCCCTTTGGTGATAGTACATCACAAATAACCGTCAATGAACTCACTTGGAGCTCTGGGCAGTTAGTCATACACACAGTCCTTTTCTCCACTCACTTCATTCCCATGGTCATGCTGATCCAAGATCCTTTAAAGCCAGGGGAAAGACAGCCAGCAAGTGGCCTTGGTTTTGACCATAGAAAAGAAATATTAGGAAATGCTAGAGGGCTACTGAACTCTCTTGGCTCTCTTGGACAGAAAATTTTTAGTGCAGAGCTGGTTACATTACAGGGTCTGAACACTTATTTATGCCAGATACCAGTGTATGATAGTGGTTACATGGATTAAAGGAATGTGTCAGATCAAATATGGAGGGAAACTCTGGTGACAAACCTAAGGCCACAGAAGATTTTTAGGAAAGGTAAAATTCTAGCATTCCCAGTGATGAACCCTAATTGTGTTTGGAAATTACAGGCCATGGACTTCAGGCAACTGCATCAAACTCACAGAATTAAAACAGCCATAAACTGATTATAATAAAAGCATATCTGAAAACATTTTCACTGCCAAAGCCAATAGCAGTATGCACAATAATCACAGAAACAAGGGAATTCTACTTCAGAAAGTTCTCACAGATCAAAAAAAGCCCTAAGAGCTGCTCTTAAATATGATACCAACTCTTTACTACCAATAGTTTTCAGCATCTTCACTTTATAAGGCTTTAGAGACTAGTGCTCTAATTACAGCATCCAGCATGGATAATCCAGTCGTATTTTCTGATGACCAGCATTAAAGACCACATACCTGTGTCCTTAACTTTAGAGCTTGGCAGAGGGACAGACATAATTTAAACAGTGTTTGCTGATGGTCCTGCAGCAGGTGATCCTGAGTCTCTGGATCTGTCTTTGTACAGCAATTGGCCACACATTGTAAGGGGATTTACAGGAACTTTATAGCTTAGCATTCAAAGCTGAAAAGTTGAATCATTCATCAAAAAGAAAGAACAATTGTGTTTATATGATAAACAAATCCCTTGCTGGATGCTCAACAGTCCTGTTACTTAAGGAAGTTGAAGGGAAGAATTCCTGATTTGATTTCATGGAGTTCCCTGCCTGCTCCTAAGAGCTGCTGGAGCAGAGAGCCCTCCTCTGAGATGAGCTTTCTGCTCTGGCTGATTTTAATGAAGGACTAGCACTACCAAGAAGAGCTTAAAACCTGGTGAGCTGAGCCCTGTATTACTAGCAGTGTGGCACTGTGGCCTGGAGCAAAGGCAAGGGCTGGTCTGCCCCACAGAGTGTCCTTTCCATCACAGCCTCCACACAGCCACATCCCTTGGAGCAGGGCCAGGGGAGGGTGGCACAGGCTCCATTCTTCATTAATTGAAGAATTAATGAGGTTCACCCAGTGACTTTTTTTCCTACCCATTATGGTCAAGAAGCTTTTTAAACTCTGCCTGGAGGATGCTGCAGTAATTCTGCAATGTTGACACTGGAACTGAAGGAGGGAGGCAAGATTTTTTTGCTTTAGCATATTCTCAATTAACATCAATGGCACAGAACAAAGACATTGCATGACTTTTTAAAAGCCACTGGTAGAGATATAACGGTGGAGTTACAGATACTTACACTGCTCAAAACCCGTTTTTTAGTCAATGTTCAAAGGTTTTAGTCTGTGGTCCAAGTAGAGAGGTGGTAAATCAGTCAGGTTTTGTCCAGCATTTTTTATATGAGCCAAAAACTAAAAGCAAAAATGTCTTGAAGTACAGGACACTTACTTATTAAAAAAAATAAGGGGTAGGAACAAGAAAGCTTATTTTCCATCTGTGATTATTTGTCTCAAGATACTAGTTTACATTTTATATAGGACATTAATTTCTTGGTTAGCTGGGTTAGCAGAAAGCTCCAGTGTAAGGCCAGCCATTTCTGTTTGACACAGGGATGGAGAGGATTAGAGACATTTGCACCTCGTAAAGAATAACTTCTTCCAAACACATCGTGAATGCCTGCTCATTATGCAAAGAATGAGAACAGATTAAGATGAAACATCCAGATGAGAAAGACACGGATAAAAACCTGCCAGTTCCACTGTGCAGGAAAATGCTGGTGTGTCTCACTCAGAGAATCATCTGAGAGGGGGAGAGACTCTCTGCTTTGTTCACAAAGTGAAAGAGAACAAGAGTTTCTTTCTCCTGACCCTCATTTGTCATTTTTGTATACATCAGGACACTAATTATCACCAGGAATCTGGACACCTGACAGATGGCTAAGTCACCCCAACCAATGTTTAATTCAAGCTGTCACCTACTCCATGAGAGCACAGCTGTGTATGTCCCAGCAGTTCTGACCCTTCCCATCGAGGGTGGCCAGATCCCCACCTGAACCTTTACTGGCTTCTTCTGGGGCTGAAGAAGGGATGCTTTTCCATATATTGCCTCCATACAAACACATGCTTAGGGATGCAAGATCTGAAAATTATATTTTTTACAGGAACATAGATGATGAAGATTATGTTTGTTTCTTTTCCTGCTTCTTTATGAACACTGTGCTAATAAACTTGGTTTCTTGGTTCCCTCAGTGTCATCACCCTTCATACCTTCAGAATAAAACAAATCATCAACTAAGAAGTTTTTCTTTCATATTCAGAAGGATTCCCGTCCAGTTCACCTGACAGACCTGTCCATTTCCACAGGTAAATTACTAGCAAATGAATCACACCTGCACTGCACAGTACAGAGCCTGAGGAAATTCTACACTTTGAATACTAAAAAAGGGATTTTTATATTCTATACTTAGATTTCAATTTACAGAAATGTACAAAACCCAATGTATTTTAATTCTAAAATAGCAAAACAAAAATTTCCATTAAAATGGAAAAGGATGGAAGAAAAAAAGAATGGAAGAAAAAACTACTGGACTTAACCACTCATATCCAATCAAAAGCTTGAAGAAGAAATTTAGAGATTTGTTAAAAGAAGGAAATGGCAAATCCAGTGGCTTTAAAATAAGCCCTGTCAAAACATCTCCTTCTAAGAAGAGCTGCTTAATGAGACTTTTTTTAAATTACACTATTCAGGAATGTAAGCAGAACAGGAAGCATTACTGGAGTACCTTTTCATTGATTGTGAACATCAGCTTAACAACATCCTAATGAAGCATTCCTACAACAAATTCTGCTGGCACGGTGAAGGGAGACTTGGTGCCTATTACAGCTGTACTGGAACAACCTTGGAGGCCATTGAATTTGCGTTCTGAAAGCGATGCCATGCTTTCAAGAACTTTTCTGATTACTTGTTCCTACAGCAAAAAAAACCCCAAAAAAACCCCAGCACCAAAACTAATAACAGAATAGAAAGTTCTGTGGAAACAACTGAGCACTCATATATAAAGTAAATCCTATTTAAGCCTGACTGAAGATGTAAAGTAAGGAAGATGCAAGATGCTTACTTTGAACACTTAACTTGCCAGAGAATCTATTTCTTGAAAGCCTAGAGAAAGAATTATTAATAATATTGTATTCTCAGCTGACAGTATCCAAGTTCTTCTCAGTCAACCTTTCTTGATTACTTAACTGTCATAATGCCACTTAGACGTTGTCTACTGAAAAGACACCTAACAGGTAAGCAATTTCTTCTCAACCACTCAGCAAGTCAATGTTCAAGCAGTCAGGAACATACCCCAGGTCTCCTGGCTCCAGACTGCTGGCTGTATCCCTAGAAAGTCACCCCTGGGTAATTCTGAAGCAGCTTTGACAGCAAGGTAAGCCTTTCAATGTGCACACAGTGAGAAGAACTTCTCACCTTCTACAGAGTGTGAAATGAATTGAATAATCAAGTTTTTTAAAGAAAAGCTGCTTCTCTGGTCTAGCTTTGACAAACATCATCTTAATGAGAATTTCATGAAACAATATTAAAGTAATTTCAAACATATTTTAATAATAATTTAATGTTAGCTGATTCCAACAGTATTTTACAAACACTTATGGTACACACTTCCTTCCTGGAACTGCAAATTACATAGCAGGTTTTGCAGTACCAGTCAGTTGAGCTCCTACAGGAGCATCATGCCAAATTCACACTCAACCTCAACAACTCTGCCCTTCCCAGCACAGTGCCCCGTGAAATGCTGAAGTCTTTAGTTTCAAATGCATTTCACAACAAATACAGGATGAAGCACACCCTAAGTGATACTTTCCTATAGATTATAAGTTAAACAGAGAAAGTTCCATTTAAACTACAAAAAATTTGCAAAAATTACAAGTTTGCAGCTAGAGCAGTAGGACATCTTTTAGCAAATGGCCCGCAATTATATTTAAGGAAATATTTATAGTCATTATTAACATGTGAGTGCTTGGAGCACTGTGGTCTCATTTACAGCAGATAATTCTGGCTTTCTTCATAATTTTGTTCCAATTTTGTTTCTTCCTTCCCTCATGAGTGGATGGCTTTATGATCAGCAACGGTCTTTTCAGGACTTTGAGAAGCAAATGCTGGGGACTACACAGACACTTTCCAGGAAGGACTTAGAAAACTGCAAAATAAATCAAGGCTTGGGTATTTGACAGGCATCCCAGGATAACCTGAGGACTAGAAGTACTCAGAGGTATAATGGAGGTAGAGGGGAGAGAGAGAGAGCAGTCATGAAGCTGGCTAAGAAAACCAGGTAGCCAAAGGGTCCTGTCAGGAATGTCTTAAAAAGCCAGTGCTCAACGAAATCTGGATGTGTCAGTAGGTTTTTATGTTACTGTCCTGGTTTGATAAGGAAGTGAATTTTTTAGGAGGTTGTGGTCAAACCAATCAGTACTCAGATTTGAATATTGGCACCTGTTGTGGCCACTGAAGACATGGATACACCTCTGAGAACACAGGGTGTTAAAAGCAGAGAACGCCCAGGAGAACTCTCTCTTGATTTCTGTGAAAGAGGTCAGACTTCCCCTGCCCAGCTGCGGGCTGGGTGAGGGGAGGGAACGGGAAGCCTTGCGGCCTGGGTGAGGTAGGGCGAAGCCTTGGACAGAGAAGGGGGGGTGAGGGCCGCTGCAGGATGGAAGGATGGAGGAACACTGAGAGCCATTAGACAGCACCCCTTCCCCCCCGGGAGAGAGGAAGAGTGAGCTCTGTGCCACCTTGAAATTTGATATCCTGTGCCGGCAGCACAGCCAAAGGAGAAGGGAGGGGGGGGGGGGGGGGAGGGGGGGGAAGAAGGTGTGCGGTGAGAAGATGCCCGGCAGCTGTGGGAGTTTTGGGCGGGCAGAGTCCGAGAGTCCGAGATTTTAACCCTTTTCCTGGATGATGGAAACCTTACAAATACTGATCTTCCTGGATCTGAAGGAGAAGAGAGATAGAGATGAAATAGGAGGAAATGGGCAAGTATGGTGTGAAAGGTCGTGCAAGATGAAAGATGTCAGAAGAAGTTGAGAAGAATCCCAGGTGGGAGGAGATGATGGAATGGCTTTTGGCTGCACTCTCTTCTTGTATAGCCATGGACAGACCCATTTTTTCCCTGCGACACAGAGACTGCTTTAAGGGGGAGGCAATCGCTTGGAGCTAAGAGAGTGCAGTGATGTTATGTGAAGCACTGGCATGAACAGAGCCACGGATGAGGAGGGTGGTGCCCTCTGTCTTCAGTGAAGAAGAAGATCTTTGTTCTCAAGACCCCTTGGCCCTAGGGGATGAATTTTGGAGGGGGACTGGTGTCCTGAAAGTGAGAGACTGTTACTTTTTTGGAACTGGGCAAAGCCTCCTTAAAAGAGGAACCCTAGAAGCAGTTCTGGTCTATGCGCAGTGGTGAGAGCACGTGACATGGAAGGAAGAGGTCATGAGGGCAAATGTTCTCCAGGCGGTGCCACGTGTGACATGGAAACACAACAGGTTTCAACTGTGTTTCCTGGGGAAGCCTATGGTACAAGGGGGACTCCTCTCTCCCTGATGAACTGAGAGTTGATTATCTGAGGGGTGGTGACGAACTGAGGGTTGATTATCTGAGGCGTGGTGACTGGATGGAAAATCTAAGGTTTTATTTTGTGCTGTGGTGGAAATTGGAGGGAGGAGGAATGTTTTGGAAGGTTTTCATTCTGAGTTCTGTGTGTGTTTCTTTTACATATTGCAAGTTTTTTTTCCTTTATTCTGAAGTTAGAGCCTGCTTTGCTCTATTTCTGCTCTATTTCTCACAGCAGCCACTGGAGGGAATGTATTTTCATGGGGGCACTGGCATTGTGCCAGCATCAAACCATGACAGTTACGTTAATCCCTTTTTTAAAATAGCTTATTCTTCTCTGTTATAAGCAGGAATCCCTTGAGTTTGTGTGGGGTTACCTACACCCATCATCAGGGACTGATGGAGACAAGGAATGCTGGAATAGACAAGCTGTAATGCAGGACTTAGCTGAAGGCTGAGGAAATCAAGCTATGGCACATAAGGAAGGAAAAAGAACAAGGTCTCATTCCTAATGGAGAGCTATAAGGGAAAAAAAAAAGAGGGGCAAGGAAAACCAGCAGATTATCTTAGCACTGTAATTTCACAAATCATCTTACAAGACCAGGAAGGCATGGAGGAATGTTGGTTTCTGTTATTTATGTTCAGTTCCCAAGTGCCTGCCTACACTGATTGGTGAAAGTGCCACCCTTTAAATACGGGGTTTTATCTCTGGAAATGAACAAGTGAGTAGACTTCCTGCTGCACAGTCGATAGCTACAGTTCCCTCCATTTGTGGAAGATGTTCTGTGAGTGCACCATGTGGCCAAATTTAATGAACATGTCCATAAAGCACAGAGATGTTTGATTTCAAGGTAGGCAATGTGTTATTTTGCCTTCCAAGCAGCCTTGTCAGATACAGTTAAAGATTAATATCATAAAGTAATCCTCAGGAAGAATTTTTGTCTGCTTTCCCCCACCTAACTCACAGTATATTAATGTAGCATTGCCAGACATGAAGGACAAGGGAAGAGACACAGAATCTTGACTCCATGTTTCAGAAGGCTGGTTTATTATATTATCATATCTATTATATTAAAAATGCTAAACTAAAACTATACTAAAAGAACAGAGAGAAAGATTCATCAGAAGGCGAGACAGGAATAGAAAGGAATGAATAACAAAGTCTTGTGACTAACCAGAGAGTCTGAACCAGCTGCATCCTTGATTAAGTAGAAACATACAACAAGGACCAATCAAGGTTGCATTCCACAGCAGCAGATAATCATTGTTTACATTTGTTCCTGAGGGGGCCCCCCCCCTCAGCTTCTCAGGAGAAGAAAATCCTAGCAAAAGGATTTTCATAAAATATCATGGCAACATATTTAAAGCACTATGGATAAAACACTACATGTATCTGGCAGCTAATATGGAACTTCAGGGCAGAAATTATGGCTCCATGAACAAATTGAGATGTCTGGCTGATTCTGGAAATGCTAAGAAGTTTCTGAAAGGTACAGAGGTGATAGAGCAGGTGTGAAACAATGATTTTCTGTGGAAGTCCTGTGCAACAAGCAATACCAAAGACATAAAAGAAACAGATTACAAGATGTTATTCTGTTGCTTTCTTGAAAAACTACAAACAGTGGAGAAAGCACCTATTTCAAACCCAGCCAAAAATCAAAGAAGATTTCTGCAATGCAATAAAGGAGCAGTCACTTAGAAACACAATGCTATTTATGTTCTTCAATATCTTCAACTTGGAGCCTGTTCTCTAAGCCCTCCATCCCTCATAACAAGAGCTGCAAAAAGCCCATTTTGTTATGTATCTATTCTGTCTTGGGTTTGGACTATTTTTCTTCATGTTTCACTTTGCAATATAGCTGCTGGAGTTACAAAATTGGATGACTATTTAGCAGAATAACTTCTGCTAGACTTCTCTGTCTAGCATTTCATGTCTCTGTGCTACTTTTGAATTCAATTCTTTTCCACACCTCTTCAGCTGGGTAAGTTGAAGAGTAACAGATGAAGTTCATCATTTTCCAACAGCACAAAAATCCAGATACTCCAAGTTAAAATGTTCATCGTCCACACTCATACATTAATGCAGATAATTTCTGTACTCCTGGGTGATGAATGAATCAACTGTCTACAGTGCAGAAACAAGCAGAATTATTGAATGACTTTTTCTGAAGAAAAATATACTTTTTAACTTCTTCAACACACTTGCTTTCCACAACAAGTACCCCCAGGGTGAGACACTGTAAGCCTATTTAGTCCTTTGGGTATCTGGCTAGAGGTGTCACTGACATAAAGGTGTTGCCTTAGTAAAGGTCCTTAGATATATGGCTGTCTGCTGCTATTTGAGCATTTACTCCTGGTTATAGTTTCATTTTGCTGTAGGCAGTGAAATACCACTGCAGTCAGAGCTATAAAAACCAGGCTATCAATGTGCCCTATGTTTACATTAACTCAGTTAACCTGGATGACCTCTTTGGAAGTTGAGCAATACTTATTTTATTCTCCCTCCTGCCTGCCAGATGAGTGGTTGCAAACCTGAAACAGAATCCTGGTATCTACCTCACTTAATTTCTCAATACTACAGTGTTTCATAACTTGCTTGTATTGCTGCCCTTAGCTCCCTCTACAGGACTTCTGTCTGTTGGAGATGTGCTGCATCAACATTATCATCCCTGAGGATACACATCAGTCTGTCATGTTGGAATTTATCTAAAGCCTTCTCAAAGTCAGCAGAGAAACAGAGAGAAGTCCATTTGTACCAATGTGTAACCTCCGAGGCTTAGGATTGCTTACTTCCTCCTGTCTCCTGAACATAACTGATTACAGGCTGACTGCTATCCCTTTTTCTCAGACTGCTGCTCTAAGTTCCTTCACGAATTTAAAAGATTTTAAGTGCTTAGTTTATCAGATAGCTCAGTGTCAACCACTGTTCATAGCATTAGGAACTGTTATGGAAGAATGTAGATCTGTGAAGCTTTCCTTCAAAGTGTCCTGCACATAGCTGGTTAGAAAGTTTCAGCTATTTTGTTTTGAACTATTACAAGGCTATGGCACTTCATCTCTAATATCACCCTCTTCTGTTACACCCTTTACTTTCTAGGTTCTAAGTCAGAATTATTAGCCCCTCTCTATGAGTGTCTATCCCCAGGCTTATGAAAAGAAAAATTTTAAAGCTCTGTTCTGTATTCTGACCTGTCTTTCCAGAGTATTTTTTTTCTCTGCAGCATATTTTGTTGGTTTGGATTTTCATCTGGCTAACCCCTTTTTATTCTCCAGAAATCTCCTGGTACCCAGGTAACGGGGGTTGCGTTCCCTTGCACTTCTGGCTTTACTGCAAAATTTCTTAATTCCTTCCTTCTCCTACCTTTCTTCCACAGTTTCCATAATTTTCAAAATCCTGTCACTACCTTTATGGTTGCTTAGCTTTGTATCTTTTCATATACACTCACAATGAGGTGTTTTTTTATTCCACAATTCGGAAATACCTTCAGGTTTTTTCTGTATTTTACTCTCTTCTGTTTAATGAATCTCCACTTTGAAGTCTATTCTTCATGTTTGTTTCATTTTAATTTTGAATCTACCTAAAAGAATTTGAAATTTTCTGTTTTACATCCTTTCAAATTTAACCTTCGCTAAAGAATATGCTGGTACCACAAAGAGAATGAAGTTTTGATATTTGATTTCTTACAAGACCAGCTTTTCTGTTCTGCTGGGATGATGCTGAAACAAGACATTCTAGATAACAGGACCATGTCTATTGTTTGCAAATTGAATCAACCTCTTTTCTCTTTTACTCTCAAATACAAAGCCAGGAATTCCCAATGACACTATCCAGACAACTGCTTTATTTTCTGGCACTATAATCAAATTCTCCCAGCCCTTCCTCTCTTTATCTGTTTCCCTTGCCATTCCCCACCCAGTTCTTTATAAAAACTATTCTGGAAGATTTTCAGAGGGCATAAAAAATTAAAATACAGACTCGAATTGGCAAGGAATGTAATCATATGCAGATCATGTTCCCAAAGTACTCACAGCCAAGGGGGTTTTTTTTAGTTTGGTTTGGGGTTTCTTGGGTTCAGGGTTTTTGGGGTTTTTTGTTGTTGGTTTCTTTTTTTTTCCCCTCCTCAAAATCCTGTGTAATATCTTAATTCACTTAAAAGTACCATATTATAAACATTTCCTGGTTCCAAATGTTTCATTTCACAGAGTTCCATACAGGTATGTTTTCAAGTGTTTGTTCTCCTCTGATGTTTTTGGAAGCTGTTTGATTTATTTTACAATTAATATTTATACCCCGTGTGGTATTCTTTACTCATTGATTCTGCACCCATATTTTGCATACCAGATTTTACAGAAGGGAATCACTAACTTACATCATTTTCTACATAATTGGATGGATAATTAACCCCAAATTGGTAATTTAAAAATCATATTAAAAACCAAAAGCCCATTTTCCTTCAGTTTTCTTGGAAGTGTCTATTGAGTTTCAGCACAGAAGAAGGTTTAAAAAGTTTCTGCATAATTGTGGAATTCCACTAGAAAAAAAAGGAAATTAAGAAAGTTAAAGAATAAGAAAATTCAATGTGAAGATGATTCATCTGATCCTCTAAATGACTGTAAAATTTTCTAGAACTGGTAAAACAACACTGTTTCCTTTACTGACCTTCTCTGGTATCGCTCAACCATTTCAACTGAAGCCGCCCAAATGATTCAGCTTGAGACTGACACTCAAAAAATCAATCCAAATGTTTTAAATCTGGCAAAGCTACCAGCATTTAAGAAGAGGATCTCATACCAGTAAGGACTTGGCAATCTGAGCTAGAGGCATCCTTTTTTGCCAGTGTCATAACCACTGCCCTTGCAAGATGCAAACAGCTGTTTCTGAGCAGTGGCTGCTCAGCTCTGGAGTGCTGGCTGCACTTCAGTGCCAGGTGACACAGTCTCTATGCTCTGCTCTGACTAGAGCAGCACTGATTACACTTATCAGAAAAAAAAGCCTTCCTTCCCTAACAGCAAAAATTAATCTCTCACCTGAGCTGGTGGAAGCTCTCTGCTCACCAATATTAAGGGTAAAGCTGGGAATCATCAGAAAGCCTGATGTGCAATAGGAGCTGCATGGTCCCTGGTGTGATCTTCTGTTTAAATAGAGCTACAAACCCTTCTTTCAGAATTTTTTTGCCCTAACAAAGAGGAAAAAATTCACCATATTGATGCATAGTATTTTTGTGACTACACACAAATTTAGGAAATCCCTTCTGTGGAGGATTCAACAAGAACATACATCTAAATGAGGAAGCTGTAAGCAGCATTGTTTATAGCAAAATAAAAGCTCTCAAATAGTTTACTGTAGCTTCCTAGCAGTCATCTGTTTTTAATCATTACCATATCAAAATACTGAGCAGGAAATATCATTACAATACATTTTAAGTGGAGAGAAATAAATGGAATTAATTTGTTATTTGCAGATTTCCTCTGTGAAAAATACTGCTTGGCAAGATTACACTGCACACATAAAAGGAACACTGAAAAATTAGCTTAACACTGGAATGCAAGGTGGAGAATAAAAAAGTATGCAGGAAAGGAATTTTGTCCACTAATTAAGAGTAGGGGATTGTAACAAGATTCCTGGAGACCAGCACTCCTTGCATAAATCTCTTGAACAAGCACTTTCAAACAAGGGCATCTCAAGTTGATTTACCCTATCTGAATTCATTTTGGATCACTGCACACCTGCTGAAGCAGCCCTACAGCAGAGTTCACAAGGGGAGCTGTCAGGAGTGATCTTTCAGTGCTGCTGGAAGCTCTCTCTTCTCCCCCAAAGCTGAGCAGAACCAGCTCTTGCAAGTGTTGTGCTCCTGATTTGGTCTCCTGTGGTTCACTGAATGAATGCACTATGGGACGCCCATGTGAAACCACCATGGGAAGTTCTGGCATTTAAAGAGTGCAGTAAGAAAGTGATTCAAAGGGAGGCTGAATCGAAATCAGAACTCAGGAGGCCTCCCCAGTGGCCTTGGCACACACTGATCCCCCCATCACAGATCATCATAGTTCAGTGGGGATGATAATTTTTGACATGTAATATAAAATATAGAACTGTCAGGGCTGAAGTTCCTGCCTCATGTTTTAAATTATCACGAAAAAGGGCCTCTCTATGACTTCATCATACAAGCAAGAAACAAGGAGCACATGAGTTTTCTTTGGTATTTTGATAGCAGCTGGGATGCTCACCTGTGTTAAGTGACAGTAAGACACAATTCTTCCTGCTTCACATGCTTGAGTTTCATGCTCTTATCTTTCTAACTGAAGAACTGTAATTTTTCTCAAATCAGTTATATTGTTTAGATTAAGCCTAACAGGGCCCTTTTGATTTTTTAATGTGTTGTCCATGCTATAAACAACAACAAACAAGCCTTCCAAAAATGGCTTACATAGAGCTGATTGAGGATTAATCTTTCATGGTGGGCTAAATAAACAACAACAACAAAAAAATCATCTTGTTTTGTCATTCCAAAATTGCAAAGGCATTTTTGAATTTTGGAACTTGCACTGTCATCTAAAAATAAGGATAATTAAATTATTTTTGTGCAGTTTGTCACTTTGTTGATGCTTTTGGCAAATTTTTGCACTTCCAGAATGCTTAGCATTTAGTTCAGTGACATAAGCATCAATATGAATGCCTATAATTGCTTTTAGCTAATTTCTACATATAGAGAGCTTCCTTACAGGCTTGAAATAGAACAAAAATGTAGTTTTTTTAGGGGAATGAAATGCAGAGGATGTATTTGGACTCTCAAGACTCCCTAGGATGTTTCATTCAAGATGTGAAGATGGAGGAGGGTATTTTATGCAGTTTTGGCAATGTATGGAGCAATCCATCTGGTATTGCTGTTTTAAATGTCTGGGATGCAAACACAAACACACTACAACACCCTCCATCCCAGCTCTAGTCACAGATTATTCCTTTTGGCTCAGTAGGATCTATCTGCTTCACAATGAATGGTTTTTATGCTCCTCATCAATAAATTAGCTCAGTCGTTTTTCAGTTGTCAATTCTTCTTTAAGGTTAACTGCTAGGGGAGACAGTGAATACTTGAGTGTGCAGCACCATGTGGCGCTGAGTAATGACTGCAGCTGGCACAGCCCAAACCAAGGGTTTCTGTGGGGTATTTTTTAGCTGATCATGGAAATCTATCCATATGCGTAGGAGCACTGACCATCTGCATAGGAAGGTGAGTTACATAACTTCTTCAGTGTTTTGATCAGAAAGGCAGCAGAGAGTTCACATTTTAAAGGCAAAGCAATCATTAGGAGTTTTCCCTCTTGCATTGGGACACTGTGAGAGCAAACACTACTAGGGAACACCACAAGCTGAGGGTGCAGTGAAGCACAGCAGGAACACATCAGAACCCACACAGGCTCTGCACATAGGGAATATCACTGAGAATGGAACCGTGGCTACAGCCCTGAGTTAAAACCACAGAGAGCATGCAGGTCTTGCAAACCAGAAAGAGAAACAAACAGTAAGGCATTTACCTTCCACATCAAGACACCTAGGTGGGCTATCTGACCAGATAAGGTTATACATGCACTCAAGGATCTCTGCCCCTTCTAGTTTATATCCAGGAACGCACTGATAATACACCACTGTTCCTATGGGGAAGGAGGCCCCAAACTCAGAAATGTTAATGTAACTATGAGGAAGAACCAATGGCCTCAGGCAACCTGCAAATTAAGAAGAGGGAGGTTTCTTTTATTATCAAGTGCTTATCTCAGTCATCTTTACACATCTCAGTTACTGTTTCTAAATTGAGGAGTGCGATATTTTTCATCCTCTCCGCTATGAATGGCATGTCTGCATGATCTCCCTCAGATAGATCTGCCTCATTATCCAGTTTCAAACCCTTTTGTTGTTTAGCTCACATGCTTTGCTAACATGGGCTTCACTCCCAACAAATCCAGGAAAGGTTTTCTGAAACTGACAGTATTTTGTTTAACAAACATCTACCATTTCAGCTGATGGCAATCTCTTTTTGAGGTAGAATCTTTAATAAATAAAGATTGCCATTTATATAAATGGTGAATTTTATTCCTCCTTCTAAAAAATGACAGGCATATAAACCCTCTTAAATATTAAAACCGCTCCTGTGACAAAGTGCATGCAACTTTAAAAGATTTGCAGTTAGAATTAATGACTTTGAAATTCTAGTCTGAGAAAGTCTAAAGGAACATGACTTCCTAGGAGCAGTCCCATGACAAACATTGAGCGAGGTCTCAGACTAGGTTATCAAAAAGTTAAGGTGTCTGTTATCATCACAAATTGTAAATGTAGTCAGAATCAGAGACTATGTTCCAGTTCTACTCCTGGAATTACTCCTGAGGGATTTGTATCATGGCTGGTGCTGAGCAGTGACAGTTAAATGGTCACCAACCAAAATTCGGGGCAACAAAGAGCAGTGAATTTAACAGATAGCATGTCTTTATAACATGTCATTCCTCATGGCCCTAGAAATGATCCTCTGGGTACTGCTTGATACTGTTTAATTTTTTAATTTGCAATAATGTGGAGAAAAGATAACTAGTAATTGTGGAATGACAAATAATATTTTAGAATTATATGACTAATGGAGGCTGCATTATAGCAGTCCATAAATGGGTCTCTTGCCACTACTAGGAATTTGTGAAGGATGTTCATAGGACTCCCACAATTTTAAGCCAGAGGAGGAAACAAAAATCAGTCTGAGAACTTCTTGTAAGGTACTGGCATTTAAAACAAAAAGCCTCAGCAGCATTTCAAGCAGCCATTTCCTTGCAATGGTCTTTTGAGGGAGAGGAACAAACCCAAAAGAAAATAAAAGAAAAAGCTTGAAAGCTTTTTGCAGCATGCTGTACCACCAGAGCAATTATTTCAATAGCTGTTGAAGCAGCTGGTTATGTCCCGCTCAAATAAAGCTTCAAGCATCCTATCTGCTGGCTGCTGCTTCTACCCTGATCAAGAATGCTCCCCACACACCACACTAATTCCTGCAAACTGAGCAGTCCATCGAGCAGGACGACATAAGCAGCCCCAGTGAGACAGAAAGAGCACAGACTGTCCAAGCAAGACCAAGCTTACTCTTCTCTGAACTGTAGCAGGGAAAATTTGGTCCTGCTGGCTCAGAATTTTAATGCTCATTATGTTCCTGGTCATGCAGGACAGAGATTTATTCGAATTTGTATGACAGCCAAGCATTTGTGAAAATTCCTAGGTCTCCAAACACTGCTTGAAAAACTCCATTTTGACATTTTTTTGCTAAGTAACATCATTCCAGATCAGTAATTAATATTATCTCATGGCAAAAGTAGAGGTTAGATTCTTACGTACTCCACAATCCTTCCCCACTGCTCTGGCAGGGAAAAAAAAGTCATCTTAGTGTCATAAGACTCCCTTGCTTTCTGTAATGAAAGGGCCATAGAAATGTAACTGACAGCCTACGTAGAGCAAGTAGACAAGTGACTTTAGTCTTACCAGTGCCTGAGATGTCAAAAAGAAAATTCTGGAATTCTGCAGTAACTTTATGTAATTTGGAAAAATATGGCAGGGTCTTGAATCTGAATTGCCGATTCTCTGCCTACCCAGTAATCACGGCACTTGGGTCTTGTGCAATTTATTTCTTAACTTTTATTAGCACTGCTTTTATTTTGAAAAGCAGTTAATATTGACTATTGAGTAGGAGTAATTGATTGTCTTTCACAGTATAAACACAGCAACAGAAGTAACAAGCCAAGGGGTATTTGGGGTACTGCTGCTAACTCAGTAAATATTGCGTGTCAAAAACTTTTTCCCTGGATCTTTGGCAAATACAGCATCTGCAAATCAATCTTTTAAGCATTCATTTCCCCCTACTGCAAAAGTTTTAACCTACCTAAATTAGATGTGAGGTACACCCCCACAGAAGGGGGCTGTACACTTCATACTGCCACACGTGATGCCATTGCTGGTAAGACATCCCAAAACTGGCGCCTGCTTTGCTATGGTTTTGCAAAACCTCCCCTTTGCTGTTAGGCCTGTTCAGATACAATGTGTGCATCTAAAATGCTGAGCTAGCCAGGTAATATGTCTAAGTTTCTGCCCCATTGGAGGGAAGGATCTTGGATGACAGTCTGATGTGCTATGCTCCTGAGAAGTGTGCCAGCTCCCCTGCCTGTCTGCCCTGACTCTGCAAATTGGTGTGACAGTGTCATTAAGTGCCTACAGAGGTGTTAGCTCTATGAGTGGACACATGGCATTAGGGAAAGTTGGGACTAACAAAGTCTGCTCATCAGTTAAAATCTCTTGCTGCTGTTCAGTGGGCCAAGCTTGTTACCAAGACGTGACTTGGTTAAAACAGAGTCAGTGGCACTCAGATGTGCTTATTAGAAATGTGAAGGGAAAGGGAGCCCAGGGTTATTGAATTTCTAGTGCTAAAGCTGACTTACCCCCAGCCATTTCTCACAGTCTAAGCTGAGTTGGGATCCCATGCTGTTGATATTTCTAGTTCTATGGCTAATGGCTTTTCTGGCCAAAATCATCCCTGTGCACACCCTGAATTTTCAGTCAATACGTAAAGGTTTAATGGACTGTGAATCTAATCAACAGCTCTGCTGAATACTCTGACAGAAGAACAGGTTTCAGTTTCTCTCCTCTACCCTTGCCTTCTACACAAGGTAAAGGACGATAAAGTACAGTTAGAAGCTTAAATATTTCCACAAATTAATTGGTGAAAAAATGCAAGACGCCCATCTCAGATTTGAGATTTGCAAACAAAAAAGGAGTATTTAAAGTAGTATTATAAGCATGGCAGTGAGCAAAGGGGAAGAGAAATCAAAAAATCTTAGCAGCAGCACTACTCAAACACTGCACTGTGGAGCTTATCAGATCACTTATATTCTTACAACTGTAGGAAAAAATATTGGCAAACTATCACAAGATGCATGAGCTATAAAAAAGGACGTGCAGGAGTACTAAACCTTGACATATGGGTAGATTATCCCATGTTCCATCATCTTGGCATATAGAAACTATGTTGTCTAAGTCAGGGTAACAGATCTGGAATCCTTCATGACAGCTGATTATTAACTTATCGCCAGTCCTGTATGTCTTGTTATGAACCTCTGCATCTTCAACATGTGGAACAAGGCAATCTGTGACTTCATGAGAAAAAGAAATAGTAACTTAATTAAAAAAACACAGCTAGCTGTTCAGTAATCAAGCTCTTAAACAGAAGTAAGCATCCAATATAAGTACTCTGCTTAAACTGTTTGGAAAATACACGCATTTCAGTAAAAGTGCCCTTTCCCTAGTAAACTACCATTTTGCCAAGTCTATAGCATGGTAGGAGAAGGTGAGGTGCTACAGTAATGGATTGTTCCCCCAGTCTTTTTAAAACTAACAAAATTAGGAGCCTTTAGGAAGACTGTGGTTGATTTTGGCCCTCCATTCATCATGTGTGCAATTACACCCCAAAGTCTGACTATCCCAAGGTTCCATGCGAAGGCAGACTCTGACAGCACTAAGGACAGGACAAAAGAAAAGATATAATACAGATATAGCATGAGGAACACAGAAAAGCGGCAGTTTTAGCAGAGGGACAGATGAAAATCAGGTACATTTACAAGGGTTTATCTAGCTCCATTCCACAGAGCTCATTATGAGAATGCCTTCACTTTAATTTCCTTGATTATGTTTTCAACCAGATAGTTTTGTGTGCCTGCATTCATATGCCTTTAGAGGACATGATTTTTAGGGTCCTGAGCAGCATCTCGAGTGCTTGTAGAAGATTCTCAAGAAGGGACTGCAAACCTGAAGTGATATACAGGCATGGGCCCTAGTGCCTGTCTGTGACACATGCATCAGACAGTAACAGATCTCACTCTAGGTACCAGTGCCAAAGACACCAAAATACAGAGTGAAACTCAGAACACTGAAAGATGTACAAAGTGGAAAGGGGAAGCAGGGGGGGAAACCCCCTAATAATACTGAATAATTGAGAAAAAAGGCAAGAGAGTCTGAGGGAATATTCTGGGTGACTCAAAGTTCATCCTCATCACAAAAGCAAAGTGAGATGAAACGATTTGAAACAGAAGACAGGGAAAGATAAAATATTGGCAGAAAAATTTTATTTCTCTGCCAGCAATCAATCCATGACAGAGATGGTAATAAAAGTTTCCAGGCATCAAAACTCGCAAAGTATTTCAAACACAAGAAAGACAGAAAAAATATTATAAGCCTGTGTTACTCTGTTTTATTCCCCCAACACCTCTACCATGAGAGACAATTATATTAATTTAGGAATACTGTATTTATTAAGAAAAAAAAATCCCTTGAAACTTGTACAGAAGAGAAAGTTTCTGCCATTTTCATGGGTAATTCTTGCTAAAGAGGAAGAGGCAAGGCTAAATTTGAATTTAGCAATTAATTGTTAGTATGCACTAAGCAAAGTGATAGTCACAGCTTGTTTGTTTTGAAGCACAAGTAGAAGGAAGATAAATTGTCATTTAGCACAGGACTCACAAACTACTAAGAGCAAATGTATTTCATAATGTTTTTATTTAGTTAGGCAAACTGAGACTCCATCACTAAATTTTACTAACCTGAAGCGAGACAGTGTTCCTACCTTCCCATCACAGGGATATTTATAAAATACATTGTACTTAGCTAATTTTTTTAGTATGGGGCCTGAGCATATTATTAGTTAAAAATTCTTCCATTTCTCTTATTACTTTTTAGCTTCTTGGCAGCAGCTGTAGGTGCCTCCTGCTGCTGGTAGCAGGAAGGGCTGGCAGCCTGCCAGGCAGGCTGAAAAACTGCAGCAAGAAATTTTCTTGGAATTTATTTATTTATAAATGCACAAGTCTGGGAGGATCCATGCCCTAGCTAGAGGTTGTAAAATACACTGGCGAGGGTGCAGACATTACTTTCAAATTACTTTCAGTTTTCTCTCTCTATAAAGTTAATCAGCAGATAAGACAGCAGAGAATGCCTCAGAAGAAATACCTTGTGCTAAACCATAAATGCTGTCATGAAGAGTCTGTTCTGGGCACCCCACAAGGATGGGATGAGATAGATGGAGAACCTGCTTGGCAGCCACGCAGAAGGAGATGGGAGATGGATGCCAGAATATAACGTCAGTGAACAGCTCCCTCTCTTTCTACGTCTTTCTGTTGCTATACAAATGAAAGTGGTGTATGTACACACAGCACAGTAAAACATAAGATTTCCCTTTCAAAGTGGGGGAAATGGACTCTGTAACAACAATCTATCACAGAGATACCATCCCTATTATTCCAAGGAACAGCTGTAGATGGGATCATTTTAATCGGGTAGATGTTGGCAGAGAACAGCGATAAGTTGCTCACTGCACCATCCTCCACCTGCCACATTCTGGCTGACTTTGGTAACAGGCTTATTACAAGCCCCAGCTAAACACCAGACCAATGGACCACAATATTATAGCTCTTTTTCCTGACGCCGTGCAAGCAAATGCTTTCCCACTGGCTGAATTCATATTTAGCACTTAGGCATAAACTGCAGTAGCCACCTCTTCACAACAACTGGATTAGCTGGCACAAATTCTGCATGGAAAAGCTAGAAGGAAGTGACTGAATTTTAAAATGTCCTGTCCTAGAAAATAAACTACTTTATTCTAAGTCCTTCTCAGCAAATCCATGGAAGCTGCTAAAGCATTTAAGAGAATATACGGTTAACCAGCATCGAGCAGCAAAGGCTATGACTTACACTCCTTTCTGGCAGTTTTACATGATCTGCTTACATCTACTGTGTGAGTATTAAAATGGGCCACCCTAAAGCACACATTTCTTATCTTGCAGGGGCAGAAAGAGGTGAGGTAGAGCAAACAGGCTCAACAGCCTGACAGGCACAGGGGCTCACCTTGCATTAACTTTCATGAAGATGTGTACATTAGGAACTCTTGGCTTTAGCAAACCAAGTGTGTCCCCATCACAGAAAATTGGTCTGAAGAATAAAATTTGTTAAACAATATAGTTAGAGTGTTTTGCTCATGCAAACCATGCAGAACCTCTCAGAACTGTTCCTTCCACCCCATGGGGCAGGAAGATCACCCTATCTCCACCCAAGAGCACTTGGACCCCAACAGCAACTGAGAAAGAAGGCATGACCTAGACAGCATCAAGATAGCCACACCATCCATGGGTACCAGCTGGCCTGGGATGGCTTGTATCTATTGCAGGTGAGCCCTTACCATCCAAAAATTATCCCTGGTCCATGCTAATCCAAGAAGGTGCTTGTAGGATTTACTTGGGAGTACTGCCCTGCCGGATGTTGGCCCAAACCACCCTTACAACACTGTAAGAGTGTGTACAATTGAAGAACTGTGTCCCAATCCCTGTTCTGGCACTGTTTTGTTTGCTACCTGTATGTAAATTCAAATGCAGAGGTCTGGTGCTCCTGTGTATCTCACTGTGGACAAGTCTCTGAATTAGCCTTGACTACATCGAGTCACACCACTGGCAGGCTGGAACAGAGAGAAACAGGGAGGAAGGATGAAAGGAATATCATAAAGAATTGGTTTGATGCAGGGACAGCTCATCTACACTCTGTTCTCTTAAAAGTAAGCATTTAAGAGCAATATTGTCCCTTGGTTTTTTTACTAGTGTTAAATCCACAGTAGTGTGTTATTAGGATTGTTCTGTGGATGGCAAACACAGTATTTTAGTGCTTATTAAATAACCTTTTCTTTTTATTGTCTTTGCTTGTATTTCAACAGTGAAGAGAGATTTCACCTAAGATCTGTGGCCATTGAGCTGTGGCCTGTTTACAAATATCACAGAGTGCTCATAATCAGGCTTAAGAATCAGCAAACACTTGGCAAGACAGATAAGAGATGGAGAAATAAAAATACTTCAGTTATCTCATAGACTCAGGGACAAAGGCAAAGCAAATGGAGGGCTAAATGTCCTACAGGAAAGCTGTAGCAAACCATGTACTAGTCCACTACTTTCACTGCAGGTTTATCATCCTTGTCAGCGGGAGAATGAGGCACTGAGAACATCTCCAAAATGTCTGCTTGCAGAAGCACAGGGAGAGAAGGGCACAGCTCTTTGCTTCATTGCCATCTCCATGCAAACTGTAAATTTAGATTCAATCTCATCGGAAAGAGCTAGCATTTGTTCCAAGTAGGGCAACAGCCTCAGCAGCCACACTATCACAGTGGGAGAAGATTAGATTAAAGTGTGAACATGGCATACTGCTCTTAAACAGTAAATACAAAATTCCTACCTCAGAGGTTTGGTATTTATGTGCATAAGCGTATTAGAGCTGATGAAAGGTACAGTCACACCATGCTGCAGATCAACATAAGAATATAACTCTAAGCATACACATTTTTGACAGGGCATTTATTGGGCACCAAGTCATGCAACTTCATTCTCATCCTGACACTTAGAATCTCCTGCCTCTTAACGAGAAATGACAAACCTATAAAATCAAATAGATTGGGTGAAGAGCTCCAGGAAAATGTATTAGATCTATAATCAATTACATTCTAAAACAGGTTGCTTTGCTTCCTTTGGTAAATAGCATCCATTTGTGATTAGAAATTGTGCTAGCAAATACATTACAACAATTAAACGTACATAATATATAGACATAAAATTATCCTTTTCCGAATCCAAACTCCTGAGAGTAAATGAACTCCAAAGTACAGAGTGTTTTCACTGTTCAAGCTCAGCTGGCACTGCCTGACATTTAAATATGCTGGGATGAGAGGCATGTAGAGCATACCATAGCCCACAGAGCAGACAGCCCCCGCCGTAAATGGTAAATGCAGCATAAAGTTTATTTCACCTTGTGATAGTAATGATGAATGGGAAAACATCAACTTCTCCCTTCTCCAGCAGTTGCTAGAAATTTCAAATTTCTTTCTCTATATCATTACAGAATTTCTGCAATGAAGACTTGTATGTATGTCATTAGACAGCTGAGAATTACAAACCCTGTTGTAATTCTCTCTTAACTCATCTCCAGATGTGCCACGTTCCTACACTGTCCGCCTCCCTACCATGGCCCTCTTTCAATATTCTGCTCCCAGTGTGCAAAAGGATCAGTCTAAAAATCACTTAAGCCAATGCCTAGGCCTCATAGACTGCCACTGAGCCTTTGCTTAGTATTTCTTCTGAATCAGTGCTGCTGTTGTGCATTGGAAAGAATTAAGGCTGTAATCTAATACCTGAGGTGTTATTATGTTAATCAGGGAAGTACTTAAGCACTTGATTCACTAAATCCTAAATCAGGGTCCTACTCTTTGGTCCAAGTAATAAGAAGCATTTTTGCATCTGCCTATTTTGAGCACAGAACTTTAACAAGACTAATCACATAATTACAGTTATGCTCCAGCTTAAGTGCTTTGCTTGATCAGAGCATTGGCTAGCAATCCTTTTTAAGTGTTCTATGCTGGAAAGTAATTATTATCTCTAAAGCAACTGTTGCCACATCATTCATCACATTCTCATCTTCCAATTTCTTTCTTTTTTGAAAACACCTGGCATGAATTTGATCACACTGACATTAGTGGCAGTTTTGTTGCTGATGGCATTGTGATCAGAAACTTCCTCCGCAAATTTCTACGGCGCTGCAGGGAAGAGGTTTGAATATTTAATAAAAAATATTAATTTTAACAACTTCAGTGGATGATACAGGCAACATTTCAAAGATGCACATCAACATTCCTGGCTCCCCACTGTGCTTAAGGAAACAGAATTTCCAAGCATGAAAGTTTTTTCTGGTAGTTCCAATAGCCAGTTTAGACACAGGCTGTTGTCATGCTATATGTATTTTTTCTTAAATAACCATAAGATGAGAGACAAGGTCATTTATGAAAAGTGGCTGTCACAGAAGAGGGCATGATTTTCATACATAGTTATTTTTAAAGGCATCAGGTTATTTCTTTGAAGCTGACACATGTGGCCATATGATGAGGTGCTGTTGGCACCCCTTTGCCTTTATTTCTAGACATCAGCTGTCACCTGATGAGACAGCTCACAACTGTGTCTCTCATGGCTCTGTAGCCCATGGCCTCACACTTGTCCAGGAGAACACATTTAACCAAAAATTCTCCTGCCAAGAGGCCAGCTGCCTGAAAGCCCATGCACTCCTTACCAGCTGCCTCTGCCTGCTTTTCCCAATCTCTCATGCACCGCTTTTCACATTGACCACTGTTTAGGGCTGTTCCCTTCACATGCACCTCCTGAGTGTGGTCCTCCCAGGCCCTGCTTGTCCCTGTCATGTCACATCCCTGTCCTGGCACAGGATTCTCACACCCACCCCCTCCCTCCCCAGGATCACAAGTACCTGCAGTTTTTATAAAGGCTAAGTGATGCATGATCCTATGCAGTGTGTTTGTGAGCCACATAAGTCTTCAACTACCTCTGAATAAAGTCCATGTATTTATTTAAATGGTGAAAGGAAACCTGAAGTAGAATTTATCTTGCTCCACCATGAAGACAATGAGGCAATGGCTAATGTCTTCAGTGGAGAAGTTACAACACTAAAATGTAAACATTTTATTTAACCAACACTTTTCATGTCTGTTGACTTTAATAGCTCTTTTGACCAAAAATGAATCAACAACAAGGACAAGTTATATCTTTAATATACTTGGTGAAATAAATAATTTGTGCTGCTTGGGTGTACTTTGGCCAAAATCTACAGTTACGAAGTTCAAATCAATCCTGCCTCTAAGACCTAGAAGAAGAAAGCAATGTAACATGCTAAGTATTTAAAACCAAATACAATTTCAAATATACAATAAAATAAATTGGTTTATGCCATAATAGTCTGAATTATCTCAGAGTAAACTTCTACCCTGGCTTTAAACTTTTGCAGCCTCTGTGTATTCGATTTTGCTACTTGACTCATGCATGCATCACCAAATACTATTGTTTAAAATTCCTGATTAGCAGGAGCAGTAGCATTGGAAATTGATTGTATTTTCCTAGTAAAATATTCCAGAAATGAATATTAAGTGGGCAGCTTTAATAAATAGTAACAATTAACTTACAATGGAGGTTGTTTTTTCTCTCTGCATCAATTTGTAGCTAGTTAAAAGGGGAGGTTAAATTCTGTTTTCACATTTCCTTATGTTCCTTTCAAAACACACAGCCTCTCATGGTGAAATTTAACTGACAAAGGAGGATTATGAATGGAAAATTAAAGTATGTATCCAACAAGACACAGTGAAATGGACTCCAGCCTGTTGTGTTTTGTCCAGAGACACACAGACATGGTACATGGACAAGTGAGAAGAACTGATGTGGCCAACAGCTTGAAAAAAACTGACTTACCTTCTTGTAGGCACACAGGTTTATCACTGGGTTTCCAGCTCAGGGAGCCATTAAAGTGTCTCACACAAAGTTTTTTGGAAGTACCATTGAGCCGGTATCCTTCTTGGCAATGGAACCGGACCACCATTCTTTCAAAGAAAACACGTGCGCTGGGTGTCTTGTAGCCATGTTTAGGAACCCCAGGATCAGCACATGCTTGCAGGTCATCAAACCCTGTGTCAGACAAAGATACAATCCAACTGTGCTCATTTACTCCTCATGCTTTTTCTATCTTTATCCATTATCTTCATGAGGACCTTGTACCTTCCATACTGACCACTAACAACCCTGCTTGGGTACCAGGTACTCCAGGGTTAGGAGAGGACCCACCCCCAGCTGAAATGCTCAGGTGACAGAAGTACTCCGGTCTTTTCATGCAGCTACTTGCTGCATGAAGCAAATGTCAATCACACTCCTTGGTAGCTGCCCTGGATAAAAATAAAGCACTTAACCCAGCCTACCAGTGGGGATTGCTCAGTAATGTGTCTGTAATTACTTCTGGGGATTATGGGAGTTTGGCAGCCTTGTGCAGTCACTGGTAAGAAGAATAATAATGTGTCAGAAGCAGAGAGAAGAGAAAATAAAGGGGCATGAAACTTAACTGCCATCCAAAGACACAGTAATTGAAATAGGAGAATTGCTAAGTAGAGGGAGATTTCAGGATGGGAGGGAGATCTGACACAGGGGAAAGGGACACTGTGACATTGGATGAATGTGACCCTCTTATCTCTTTGGCTTGGTGGCCCTACCACACTTTCCAAACACTGTTATGGGAGTGCTCTATTACTCCACTGACACCAGAAGGGAATTTGTAAACTCCTTTACCTCTACAACAATAACTGTAAAATAACAAACTAAACCCCAACAGTTGCCATCAATAAATGCGACTGTTTATCACTTTATCAAACTCATTTCAATGCTATTTGCATTAGTGGAAGTTTTTTTTCCTGCAAAGCAGCAAAGGTTTAGTGCAGCAGTGAACAAGGGCTGCATACAGAAAGAGTAAATAGCTTTGGAACAGGAACAGCAGGGGGGCAATTAATGCCGGCGGGAGGGATATCTGGAAAATGTGAAAATCATTGGAGTTTAAATGTTTTGATTTTAAAAGAATTGTAACAGAGAGCCTTAGCTACTTCCTGCATTATAAGAATGAGATGCCTCCAGGGTGCAGTCAGAGAGAAGGACAGTACAGTAAAGGACTTTTTGAAATAAATCTCCATTTCCCCGGACTAAATAATTCCCTCTGCCAAGGGCTCATTGTGACACAGTGGCAGCCAAATGGAGAGCACTGAAGGTGATGAAGGGCTCTTGCATTTGAGCACTGAATGTCCCTGCTCAGTCCTCTGGCTGACAGCTGCTAGTGGAGAAGCAGGAGGCCTGCACCAAGCCAGTTGTGTCCTACGTCCCATTACCTGCTCCTGTGAGCAGAGGCAGGACACACAGTGGAGTCACCAGGGTGGATTGCACATTCCTGATTTCCAGGTCCTGTGCTGAACTCCCCAACCAGGCTACAATTCCCAAGAGATGACGTGATGGACAGAACCCAGCCCAAATTCTATGACCAACAGCCACCCTGTGCCCCTCTGCAGTGCTCCAACATCCATGAATCTCCCTCTCCACTTCTTCAGCATCCTTTCTCCTGGCTGAAACAGCACAAGAGCAGCAGAGCAGCTGCTCCTTTGCAGCTTCACTCCTCCATCCAGTGCAGTTCATCCTGGGAACTGAAGCATCAGTGCAGTGACCAAGTCAAACACATCCCTGAATTCCACCCACGCCTGCTCATCTGCCACAGCTCAAGTCCTCCAGGGCAAATCACCCCAGACTCTGTCATTTGCCAATGGGATGAACAAGGAGAAGCACAGTCATTATGATCATGGGATTACACGCTATAGGCAATACTTATTAACACAGAAAGGCTGTCCATTTTTACTGGAGATTAAAAAGAAGCTTCTTATGCTCCAGACAGCAAACCCATGTCCTTTAATAATGTCAGCGAAGATCTTAATTATTTCCCATTAAACCAAAGGATAACATGAAATTTAGATCAATTTTGTTACTTCAGTAATCTCAGAATTTGCAGTCAGGAGAGGAATACTGTAACTCACCTTGAGGTATGTGTTCTTTCTCACTAGCTGCATCAGGGAAAAGTACACTGCTGCCTACTACTTTGCGTCTGCAACAACACAGGAAAAGGAAAGGTGCTGAGGTCACAACACAATTTGCCTGGTAAAAAAAAAAACGAGCCAAGCTCATTTTCAGTTTTCATAAAGTCAAATATGCAAAGTTAGAGATTTTGTGCTTGTCAGCACAAAACCGGACATGGAAGGCAAGAATGCTTTCTTCCCTGGAGCAGGCTAATTCTGTGACCCTACTGCCAGTTTTGTAGTGACCCTTCACATGCAAAGATTTCCATTCTTCCTTGGAATCCTTTTGCAGCGTGTTGGTCTCTCAGGTTCTTTTTCTCGAGTGCAGTTAGCGAGCAGACAAATTCCCAAGTAGAAACTGGAATACGAATGGGAAAACTGAATTATGCACCCTCTAGTTTCTACAGAGCCAGGAGCCAGCTGTTATTCAGTTACTGCATAAGAGATGACACACAGACTCAGCACAGGATCACCGCTTCCTGGCTTGTTCCTGAAGCAAGGAAGAAGGAAAAAGCCTCAGGGAAGAGCCAGTTAGGCAGATGGCACACACAATACAGTAGCATCTCATGGTAAAGCCATGAAAGCAAAGCAAACAAATCCCTAACCTCATGTTAGCTCCATAGATAGCAAGAGTAGATGCGGCCCAAATGGAAGTCCTGCTGGAAACAGGGGAAGGCACCTGGATGTCAAGCTTCTTTATGAAAGTGTAGATGATCCAGGCACAAAGCAGAGAAGCCAGGCCTGTGCTGGGGCTGGGAAGGAGGAGGTATGAGGAAGGTGTGGGGAGGCTGCCCCTGTGCTGACGATCTCCCAGTGCACAACAGGCACTGCAGGTGTTCCAAAGGGGCAATTGCCACCATCCAGAGAAGCCAGGAACTGCTCTGATTTTCACCAGGGCTGCTCCTCTCTTGCACAAGAGCTGTGGTGAAGTTTCAACAGCTTATTTAGCAGAAAGCTAAGTCCATCAGTCTTTTCCAATTTACTTTCTGGTACAGTATTCAAGAACAATGATGCTCAAACATCCCTGAGAATTGCCATCTTCCATTTCTTCTAAATAATAGCAGAATTAGACCCTTTACATGGTAATCCTTTCCATATTATCTCATCTAGTTAAGCTCCACCCTATCAAAAATTTTTAAATATATGTCTTCAATGAGATACAGCTTGGTAATTTTTTTTCCTCACAATCTTTGTTTTCTTTTCTTTTTCAAAACTATGCATTTAAGAGCAGCTACTCCAAATTGTGACACAGTAATTTTCTAATGGTAGGAGTAATCCTACATTATAGATGAGATGCTATAGACATATTATGCGCCAATCCTTTTAGAACGTGATGAAAAAAGCTAAAAATCTTCTCAGCCAGAGCCATCATATAAGTCTTTGGAAGAGAAAGCCAATCTTTTGGCTATAATAAGAAGCTGTTATCCATCAGGAAAAAGGTATATCAAATAAGATAGAAAGTAACTTAGAACTACAATGGATTCTGTTTCTTGACAAACCCTTCAATGAGTCTTTGGGGAAAAGAAGATTACTGGACTTTTTCTCATGGTTGAAAGGAGGGAAGAGATCATCATCACCACCTAGTAGTAAAAATTACACAACACACTTGTTAAATAAAGGAGTAAAATTTCATGTTGCCTATATAGTGAAAATTTAGTAAGGCCAGCAGCCATCATAATCAATACTACATCATTAGCAGCAACTTTATGGGATGCTATTGCATGGCTTTAAATCCCCAAAGTAAAGACTACACAATTACTGCTGGAA
Organism: Motacilla alba alba; assembly: GCF_015832195.1. Classification (NCBI taxonomy): domain Eukaryota; kingdom Metazoa; phylum Chordata; class Aves; order Passeriformes; family Motacillidae; genus Motacilla; species Motacilla alba. Next base: position 96,232,246 of record NC_052018.1, read on the forward strand.
TTGACTATTTCAGTAATCAAAATAGGTTAATATTTGTCCAAGTTGCAGACTTTCTGTATCACAGTATCTTTAAGGGATATTGCATAAAATATGGACAATAATGTCTTCTTGGGAAGCTTAATGAGCACATAAGGTCATCATCATCAACAAAGCATGCAGTTGATACATAATATATTTTGGGGTTGGTATTTACCAATTTACCACATTTCTACTCTTGGACCAACCAGAAAATAGCAATGCTCTTGATTTGGATAACCCTCAAGCAGATTATAGGGGTGCTTACTTTACCTAAATTTCTTGATATTGTCAGTCAGGTAAAGTAATGTAAAATTAATGAGAAGACTGAAAAATAAGCAATGCCCTCCTTGGAGTATAAAATGAACCATTGCAAATAACTTGATCAGATTGCTCCTAGAATTCTGCATTGTACATTCTCAAACAAAATAATCAATCTCATCCCCATCAAAAAGCCCGAAATGTTGCAATCCAGGGGAACATTACATGTGTGTGATGACAAGAAATCATGACAGCCACGACTGAGCTTCAGACATGCCTAAAAAAAATGAAAGAGGAAGAACCCCTCAGTTCATCCCCTAAATCTATTTTTCTCTGTTTCTTTTTCTCAGTTTCATGTTTTGTTTTCCTTGTTTCCCTCTTCTCTCACCTCTATCTTACATCTCCTTGTAAATTCATGGTGCTAGCAAGGTGATTATTAATCTAGATTTGATGGACTTCTTTGCCTCTAAAGCTGCTATAAAACATTTCACTGACAAACTGATGATGCATGTGAGCTCAGAACTGGCTGCATTCATTCTTAAATAGAGGCATCACTCTCTTTTCATTTTCTTACATCACTCTCTTTTCATTTTGTTACATACACCCAGTGAATGAAAAGTGGCATATAATGTGCAATAATATTCAAGATAGAGAGTATTTTCAGTGTTTGTCTTCAGCAGGATGGAGAATGGGCTTCTTGTACATCAACACCTGCATTTGGGTTCACTAAATCTGTCTCAATCAGAAGCAGGGGGAGGCAGAGGCTTCACAGACTGTGGCAGGACCAGGCTGCCTGCACGCACATTTTAGGAGTCAGTGAACACTGCAGGAGCAGGTTATCTTAGGCCAGTTCTCAGTAAAAAGCCATTCTGGGACTAAAACAGAAGGGCCACAAGTGCAAACATGCCAAGGGCTTGCTTGTCTTGTACAAAAGAAAAGTAGTTTTCATCCCTTCAGGAGTCTCTGCCCTGTTTCTATGAAAGCCATGCAGTCACAGCACTGTGTGCCTCTGGCTGTTTATGCTTCCTTGATGCTGCTGATGTTAATTGAAGTATCCATGTACCCTAGGAACAAGAAGAGGAAGGATGTGCTTCGATTAGCATCTAGACTTGGAAGTGAAATTTAATTATAAAGCTATGATTTCATTAGTGAAATGCCAGCTAAAACCTAAACTCTCCTTAATCCCTGAAGGGTCAGTAATGCTCCCCTGAGACTTCAGCAGCTTCGTAAAGCCCTGCCCTGTTTAGGATGGGAATCACATCCTCCCTTGCTATCCTCACAGAACACGCTCCCAGCTCCTGGCACGGCTGCATATCTCTCCTCACTGGGCTAAGCCTTACCCAGGGCAGACCAACAAGCCACTGGAAGAAATGGAGAAGCTCAAATTACTTTGCAGGAGAAACAGAACAACAAAAAAACCTCCAATGGCAGATATTTAGCTAAGTCACAAGCTGATCAATCAAATCAAGAACACCACTAAGCTACTTATAACACAACATCCTTCTTATAACACAAGAGCATCAGCAGAAAAAAAAGAAAATCAGTGTGTAATGCAGTTAATGAGCACCAAACTGATCCACCTGCAGTAAAAAACAAACATGCAAGCCCTGCATGAAGGGCAGCAGACTCCAAGAGAGGGAATTGGTCATTCAAAAGGCTGAAAGGTTGACTCATTTGCAGTTCCTCATTTTTCTGATCTTTCATCTTCTCCCACAAGCCCAGCCTCCCACCTGTGTTCCCCATCCTCCTTCACCACAACCCACTGTCAGCCAACCCCCGACCTGCCCTTGCACTCTCCTAGAAGACCGCTGTGATCCCAAATCTTGCCCACCACCTCTCTTTCTCATCTTCTCAGTGGGCCCTTGGAAAGGGGCAGTCACTCAGAGATGCTCCTAAGGGCAACGATCAGCTCAACCTTAAAATCCCTACTCAGGTATGACAAGTCCCTGGGCATTTTTGTGCTAAAACAAACTGATATCTCCCTAGAAAGCCCAAGAATTGCTGCTCCCTCCAGAGAGGGTACAGGGGATGGAATGTGAGCAGCCACAAGCAGGATAAAGGGTCCTCAGAGGACAAAATGGATCTTCTAGGAGCCACCCAGGAACAGCTTCTGCCTGGGAATACCACCAGGGAGAAAGAAGCACAAGCTGCAGTGTCAGCAGGGCAGGTTCATAGGCCCTGCATAGATGACTGCAGATGTAATAACAGCATCTTTCCTTCGGGGGTCACGCCTCCAATCAGTTCCTCCAATTACCATACCACATTCACAGCTTACAGCTGGTAATTACCACAACTGTGGTATGGTGCCACATTCACACCCCAGCTGGTGCCTGACCAGTGTCATACAGCAGGGAACAAGCTGAATTTCCTACCCATGGAAACCATCACCAGTTTGAATTTTGGATGTGAAGCTTGATGCAGGATTCTTTTATTGCCTTGACATTAGGCTAATACATGAGGAAAAACTATTTTAAATTGCTGGAAAAAGAAGGTGGTTCAGAATACAATCAGCAAAGCACTTCAGTAAACCCACAGCAAACGAAAAAGATGCATTTGTTTCTTCTGGAGAAAGAGTTTCTTCTAATTAACATCTCAAACAGCACAGGCTTATCCCTTTAATCACAACTTTTCACAATTAATATAGCTGTGCCGTCTTTGTAAATAAGCCATTTCATTTATAATGCAAGAAGCACATGTTACTCCCAGGCTTTTGTAATCCAACAAGTCTGACTGCATAATTTATGAACCCTTATGAAATGTGATACGCTGCTCTGTGATCCTCTGAACTTGCCATCACGTAAATGAAAAACGAGGCAGAAAGCAAATTTGCTGCTGGCTCTGTTGACAGAGCTCACCTCTTCTGTGTTTTTGTTACAGAAAGTTACCATGGCTATCCTTTGATATGATTCAGGGTGTATAAAAACCTATTTATCACACAATAAATCCCACAACCTCCTCCCAGCTCCTAAACTTTTAAACTGGATATATATTTTTCCAACAAAGCCACTGAAAATAATTAAACTGGTACTCTTAAGGCCTAGACTGGGGTGAGCTCAAATCAAGTATTAGGCAGAAATAATTAAAAACCTGAAGCCAAAGTTTGGTCTGCTTTCTGCAAATATAGGGTGAATGTTTTCTGAATCTCCATTTATTCCGTTAATTCAGTTTAATGACTAGTTTTATTCAAGGTGTAAACTCCACAAGAAATTAAAAAAGGTATGAAACCAGAGAGGTTTTTTCCTATTCTGTGAAAAAGAAGCATGTGAGAATAAATGACTTCTTCAATTTCCAATAATATTTCATGTTTTTAAGTTAATTTAAAATACAAAATGTGCTTAAATAAGCTTTTCTGTATGCATATTTATTATACTTACGGTAATTTAAACTACTTTAAAGTAGTTCTTCTTGGAAATGGCAGTTCCACATTTGTTATCGGAACCTCGAACAACTATGAATTCTAATTTCTATCTATTTTATTTATTCTAGTTTCTATTTAATTTACTTATTCTAATTTCTATCTATAAAAAATTGTAAACATGGTTTGACAAGGATGACTAATTTTTTAAACAATCCAGTTTTAAAAAATAATCAAACATCACCTTTTACCATAATAAAAACAAGAATGCAGTACAAGCTCTCTATATGCTTCAGTAAATGGGCAAATACATAACACATCCTTCTATTCATTTTGCTGATAAGGCACTGTAATAAAGATTATATTTGCCAATGTGTGCTTGTGGACTGGTGACCCATAAGCGTCATCGTAAGGAATCAAATATGTAAATCCAGACTATAAAATATTAATACATCACTTATGCCAAGATTTTCTTTTTACTGATTTAAATTAAAAAGTGAGCTCATTACTTGGATTTAAACCAACCAACCCCATTTCTGTTTTCATCCTCAGATGTAACATTTTATATATTAGGTGTCTTAGAATTTCATTAGAGTTGCAATACTGTTAATGTGGGAATTCAACCTTAGGCCATTAAACTGGATTAATAACAGCATAGAAAGCTACTAATAAAAATGTGACAAATAAAGCAATACCCATAATTTCAAGCATGTTATGGGCCTGCTCTGTTTTTCAAAAAGCAGTATCTAAGTATTGTTGTTTATCTGTCCCATATTCTTAGCACTCTGGAAAAATTTAATTACTATGAGGAAATATAGGAAAAAAAACCCATAAAAAGGAATCATGAGCTAGTTACTATAGTAATACTTCTTCAAGACCAATAGCATACAATATTATTCATCACAGCAAATCCAAAGTGATGAAATGTCACACTGTTCTGCAGAGATCCTTGTTTCTGTAAGATGCAGGAATTAAATACTCAGGAGTATGAGTTGGGGTGTTGATATTTATGGTCTCATCAGCTACAGGCTTCCCTAGATAAAACCATATTTTTATTGTATACCACAGTATGGTAATCCAACAATTTTTTGCTTTTCAGCTGTGCTGTATAAATCGATTTTATACTTTCCCAAGACCAGGCAGAACTGGGTATGGGGACAATCAGGATTAATGTGTGAATATTGTAATATTAAACTTTTAAATGAAGTGCACACTAGAGACGACTGAGAGACAGGGGATTTAGAAAACTGGTACATAATAAAACAGGAGAGCTGACAAACACTGTTTCCAGCTTTTGCACTGATTCCTTATCACAATCCTCTTATGCTTCTGGGTACTCTGACAGCTCTTACGCCCTACAGTGATTTTTCCCTATACGTACCTACCCATGAAACCATGGCCTTTGCTCTTAAATGGGGATCCCATCAAAGCCATCCATTTTTAGTTAATCTTTTTCTCTGTGTATGTTTTACTTGCTGATACTTATTTGCTTAGCCTTGCACAGTTGGGATATTATTTACCTACAGATCTAGCAGATGTAAAAGAAGACGAGGTGGCTTTGTGGGTTCACCAGGTATTTCCCATACAAGAACTGGCATTGCACCTCCAACATTTGCTTCAGATCACCCTGCAAAGCATTTCTACTTTATTCTAAGTAAAGCTTTTAGAAAGTAAGCAGATAATATCCACTGGGTAAAAAATAATACCCTTATTGATTTTGGTCCTAATCTGGACCCAAGGAGAACTGATTTTCTTCTATATTGAAAAGTTCCTGTATGCTTTCTGTGTTCTGCTAGTACTGTTAGCATAAAACACAGGTTTTACTCTGTTTCTCTTCATGACAATGCATTTTCTGAAGAAAAATGGAACGTAATCATCTTGCTCTTTTCCAAGTATGTGATAAATCCCAAAATTGTATAGAAGGGTAGCAGGGCACTAGCAATGAAGTACTGTCATCATATCCAAACACTTTTAACTTAAATTACTCATTTAAAGTGCTCTGTCCTGTGAGTTATTCTATCCATACTGAGAAGACTGGAAAAAATCAGTTAAGAAAATGCAGATCCATTTTTCTTCACTCTTTTTTGTTTCATAACTGTGTTACACTTAATCCTCATGTGCCCATTTCCCTCATGAAGTCCTTCCAAGGAACTCCCAGCTGATAGAAGGTGATGGGAGACTGCTCGCAGCATCAGAACAAGCAACTCAGAGCAAAGTCACAGAAGAGCCAGTGAGCAAGATGATTTATAATTAAATTTATAATTTATATTTATAATTAAATTTTATTTATAACTATAAATAATAATTTACAATTAAAATGCTGCGCAACTCCACAGTCACCATGTTAAACCCCCTAAAAGAAATTCCAGAAAAATGTCAATGACAAATTCCACTGGCACACATAATTTTTGTGGCATCACCAAAAAATCATTGGTGTACAACGTCCCCTCTGGTCCAGTACTTCCCCTTTCAATGCAATCTGTTTACCCTCTAGTCAGTTTTCTATCAATTTTCCAATTCTTCCATGAACCCAAATCTTCACAAATACTTTCCCTAGTAGTACTTTACAAAAGTCAAGGTGGACAATATCTGCTATATTTTTCATCCTTGGGAAACCAGCTGTTTTCTCAGGAGACAAACAGATTACTCTGACACAAGCTTTCTCGTAATACAGCTCTGCTTTATTTTATATCATACCTCCAATATTTTTAAACTCATTACCTTAAAACAACTCTAAAATCTCAAATTTTTGAAGTGAGAGAACCAAGTCCCTGATTGCCAGACCCTGTGGTTTTCTTTCTTTTTTTCCCTTTAATCTGTGAATATTGCAGATAGTGTCTTAGGGAGATACTGGAAGTTGCTTCATTTCAGTTCTATGGCAGTGAACTTAGGCAGAAGAGGAGGAAGCTGAGGACAGAAGTGAAACCAAAGGAACTGGATCAGGAACAGCAGGAGATACTTGGCAAAGGTACACAACTGGGATGTAGGGACACACAAAAATATGTTAGCCTGGAAGGTGACTGACAGCTTTTAGACAGTTTGGATGGTAATACCACTAGCAGGTCAGAGAGGAGGAGATGGGAACACAAGAAGCAGCCCAATAGAGTTCCTAGAAAGTTAAAACATGGAACTGGAGAGGGACAAGAGGGAAGAGGAGAGAGCCTCAGTCACAGGCAACAGAGATGGGCAGTGCCTCACAGGACAACTTTGGAGGCCAGTAAAACACTGTGAGAGCCTCCTCAAAGTTAATGGCTTACCCTTTTGGATCAGAAAAAACTGATTTTTTTTTCTGATGACACATCTAAAAACTACAGACTCTGTAAGGTACTCAGCCTTGACAACACTTGATGCTGTTGAGTCAGGGATGGAAAGAAAGACTTCAGTCTTCAGGTGGATCAGAAGGCAAAGGAATAATAACTTTTTTATTAGCAAGAAATTGTGAGCTTTATAGTCTCACTCGCTAAGTGGGACCTGATTGGTCTCAAAGTAGAAACATCTCACATTATTAAAGACTATGAACAGCACACTGTGGAGAACCATGGTTACAGAAAGAGAGATAATAATTGTTTGAATTCTTTCATCTAAGATTCCCAGGCTCAGCCTGGGAGAAATTGTCTCTTTTCTTTTTTCAATTGAACTGAGAATATCCACAAACACTGAAGCCCATACTGTCAGATCAAGTCTTGTACAATTTATATAATGTATACACATCATTATTAGTTAGCTGAAAGATTGAGAGTTAGGGTATTCTTGTGCACAGATTATAGGTATTGCTGAGCTACCTGATGCTTAAAATATTTTCATAAAAGCCAATCTGAAAATCACATATGCTAAATGTAAAGATTATGGGCTTTTGTTCTTCAGAAAGCATTCATGTCCCTACCTTTCAGGAAAACAGGTTCTCATCATTTTGAAGACACAGAGGAAGAATAAGCTGTTATTAAAATGTTATGGTACTGTAAGTTGATAAACTGGGAACTAGGAAAAATCTAGAGCTAGTGAAGGGATAGTTCTTTGTTCTTATTCAAGGGACAAGAGTTTTAACCATATACACAAGCAATTTATTGGAAACTTATTTTTCTTAATAGATATTAATTTGAGGATTTCTGCAGCCTCTCTTTCCCCAGAGTGTTAGATGGTTCTTTTCAGAACAACAGCTGCAGCAAACCTAGTTAAAATAAAGAGCAGGCAGCATACAGATCCATACATATGCTTTTCAAGAAACAGGCAGCATATCCACATTTATATGTATGCCAGTCCCCTAGGATATCATAATTGTGTTTGTTCTTTTAATAACTTTAGGCTCCAGTGATCAGAATAAAAATTCTATGCTGAAGCTAATGCTTCATCCCTAGTTCACGTCACTACCCTGAATTATATAGTAAGCAGACTTAAATAAATGCTGGAGTCTGGCTCCTTCCTTACAGCAGATTCCAGCCACATACATAATAGGTTGCCTGATTTAATTCAGGGTCTCTCTCTTCAAATCTTACTTTGTTTTTACAAAACATTTGGCTCAGCCATTTCTTTCTGAGCACAGCTTTCCGAGCCCACCTTCCAGCATCTGGGGAATTGCAGTCTCCCTGACAGGAGCAGCACATCAAGCTTCCTGACTTGCAAGACCAGTCAGGTTATTTAGACAATCTTGTTCTTCCTAATTATTGTATCTACACTTTACATTTACAACCTCTTTCTACAAACGTACCCCAAATAACTGAGTTAGTTGAGCAGCTTATTAAGTAGGCATGGCCTTCTAGCAGCTGTTGTGACTATAGCATGCCAGTCATATTCTAATGATTACATATGATTTTTTAATTCCTATAACCAGGCTGCTGATTGTAATGAAAACAGACCTATAGATTACCAGTATCTGAGGGGCATTGAGACAAACAGAGGTCATAAGCACCACAGGCCAGTGGTGGGCAGAAAGCCAAACCCCAGTCAGTCCAGTGTGCCATACAATATAATGGCTAAAAGTGAGCTGAACATGCCTAAATATACTTCCACTTTCAGTTTCTGACCACCTTGAAGGATTTTTATTTTACATGGTCTGACACTATCTTGAACCTTGTATGAGACCAGAGATAACTGCTTTAGGAAGGTCAGAAAGTATAGAATTATAAAATGGTTTGGGTTGGAAAGAATTTTAAAAATTATCTAGTTCCAGCCCCTGTACCATGGGCAGGGACACCGTTCCACTAGAGCAGGTTGTTTAGAGCCCTCTCCAACCAGGCCTTGAACACTTCCAGAGATGGGGCATACACAGCTTCTCCGGGAACCTGTGCCAGTGCCTCACCACCCAATTCTTACAAAATTCTTGGAAGCGTTGCTGGATTAGGCAAGACTATTTGTCTTTGCTACACAGGAAATACATGGCTATTTTTTGCCTCCAATAACTCAAACAAGTTTCACTATAAAATTCTGAGCTTGGTTGTTGATAATGCTGGTGGAAAAAGAATATTGATATGGTTCTTGCACCAGTTCCCTGACCACCACCTTATGATGACCCTTTTCTCTTCATCATTACCCATCTGTCATGGTTTGACCCTGGCCCAATGCCAGTGCCCCCATGAAAACCCATCCTCCCCTGGTGTCTGCTGTGAGATGTGATCAGAGACAGAGCAAAGCAGGCCTCCACTTGCAAACAAAAGGAAAAAAAACTTTATTAGCACACAATTATAAAATGGACACACAGAGCAGAATGGAAACCTGTCAAACATTCCTCCTCCCCCCACTCAATTCTCACAGAATGACACAAAACCTCAGTTCTTTATCCAGTCCATCACACTCTTCAAATAATCAACACAGTCCATCTCCACCCTTCCGACAATCACCTCTCATTTCATTGAGGAGAGAAGAGCTACCCCCTTGTGCCACAGGCCAATCCCCGTCACTCAACAACTGCACGTCGTGACTTCTTCCTTCCATGTTCAGTGCTCTCACCACTGCACATGGACCAGAGCTGCTTTTAGGGTTTCCCTTTCAAGAATGCCCAGTTCCAGAAGAGAACGACAGTCTCTCACTGTTTCGGGACACCAGTCCCCCCCCAATATTTCACCCCCTGGGGCCGAGGGGTCTCACCATTACTCATCACCTGTCGTCTCCACTCACATCACTCCTTGGCGCCGCCTCCTCCTGTTCGGGACACCAGTCCCCCCCAATATTTCACCCCCTGGGGCCGAGGGGTCTCACCATCACTCCTTGGCACCGCCTCCCCCTAAAATGCAGTCTCTGTATTACAGGAAAGATTCTGCTCATGGCTATACAAGAAAGAGTCCAGCCAAAAGCCACTCTATCATCTCCTCCACCTAGGATTTCCTCAGCTTCTCTCCGTCGTTCTTCACTTGCACCGCTCTCTCACCCTTTATATTTCCTCTCATCCGTCTCTCTCCTCCTTCGACTCCCGGAGGATCAGCATTTGCCAGGTTTCCACCTTCCGCAGAAGGGTTAAAATCACAGTCTCTGCTCATTACGAACTCCCACACCAGTTCCGCACTCTTCACTGGGCACGGTTCCCATTGCCTCGGCCCGGCCGGTGCTATCAAGTTCAAGATAGCACTGGCACCTCTCTCTCACTCTCTCTCTCTCCCGAGGAGGGGGGCTGCCCACTGCTTCTCTGAGTTCCTCCACCCCTCCGTCTCTGTGGGGAACTCGCTCTTATCCAAGCCATCACCTCCCGTCTTCGGCCCATGGCTCCGGCCTACCTCCCTCGGCCGCGTGGCCTTTTCCCCTCCCCCACCCAGCCCGAAGCTGGGCAGGGGAGGTCTGAACTCTTCCATCCACCGGAACCAAGAGAGAGCGACCCCTGGGAGCTCTCGCTTTTAACCCCTGTGTTCTCAGAGGCGGATCCATATCCTCAATGGTCAAACCAGGTGCCAATATCCACATCTGGGCACCTATTGGTTTGACCACTACCACCTCCCAAAAACTCATTTCTTCTCAAACCACGACACCATCTTACTTCCTCCTAAGGACAATAATGCCCCTTTGTTTCTGTATCTCCTCTATCCTTACTTAGCTTTCTTCTGTGGGTCTGCAGGGTGCCACCTTCCAAACACCTCTATTAAGATATTTTCCTTTCTTCCTTTCCATTCTGATTGATGGGAGTTGCCCAACATGATTTGATCCAGTGCCAAAACTGCCTTTCTAGAACTGCCTTAAATCCCATGTCTCTGTTATTCCCAGTAAGGTCTCTGCCATCATTCCCAGTAATAATGGTATTAGCTGTATTAAAATCAGCTGTATTAAAAAAAAAGGTTGTGCCCTCCCTGAGGGCACTGACTGGCCCCACCTGGAAGCCCTACTCATACCCTCTGCCCATGGCCAGGAGCTCCAGGTAGCTCAGCCTTGGGCTCCCAGACCATGTCTGGGCTATGCTGTAGCTGTGCCTGTCTCCAGTCCCATCTTCTGGGTGAACCTTGGACTAATGATGGACCCATCAGCACATTCTGCTGCTCTGACTGGGTTCATCCCCTGGCTGCTTCTGGGGCTGTTCCTGGACCCCATCACCAGCCTCCAGCTCTGCTGAGGCCCTGTTCAGTGCCCTGGTCAGTGAGAACACAGCCTCAGTTCCCTTCACTGTTTTCCTTTCTTTTCCTTCGGAAAATCAAGCCCCTCAGCCTGTCCTTCCTCAACATATGTCCCATTCTCCATTTCTTCTGTGTCCTAATTTTCTTCCACATTCTCCCCAAGATATTGTCTCAACTGCTTCATTTTTTCCTCAAGCTTGAATTTATCTTTTTAGGACACCTTCCTATTTCCCCATTTTTCCCCTTTCAAGTCCAGTTGTCTTTTAAATATCACCTCAAAACTCCATTTATTTAATTTATTCTTGCCAGAACAAGCTGCTTTCCCCTTTGAGGATTCTCCATGAGATCTTTGAGTTTTGGCAATAAAATCCACAGACAAGAAAGCATCTTTCCTCACTTGGTGGTCTCAGACATAGTCTGCCCTAACCTTGGACTGAAAATGTTAATCTTTTAACTATTTGCTCCTGGAAAATGCCACCTTTTTCACATGTCATTAATTTTCTGTGAATATGTTGCTGTACCTATAAACAGAGAGCCTTCCATTGATCTGACTGGGCTTATTGTTAAGAATTACTTGTTCCTGGGATGAAAAGAAGTCTCTCTTCTCCTGATTTCTGATTCAAGCCACTTGGTAGCCCACATGCTGCTCACCAAAGAGATATCAATCATCACACATCGGGCAGGAGTGACCTCCACGGGTACTTGCAAGTTCCTTCACTGAGATATCACACATGGCTTCACCTAAAGTTCTCTCCCACTCACAAAGCAGGCCTGTCCTCCGAGCATTTAGACCTTCCGCTCTCATAAATGTGCCTGATCAGCAAACTGCTGAAACTAGGTATGGATATGGGAATGATAACTCTGTATTGTTTTTATTTTTCATTATCTTAATGGAGAACCTGTATAGATATATGTCCCTGTACATTTTAAAACTCAGCATATTTCTATGTCATAGATACAATTTTACACAGTACACCACATACACAAGTCTAACTGGAAACTGAGTGAAGACTGAGGTAAAATAACTGTATCCCATGGAAAAATTGAGGAAACTGCTACTTCTCAAAGTTTCTGTATGCAATCCTGGCTGAAACATCTCATCTTTCTCTCTGGAGGCAAGGGATGCTCTCTCAGCATTATCAGCTGTTCTACATGGTATGGAAAAAATACAAGAACAGGTACTCCAAACTGGGATGAGTTCAGCATTTTTTTTTACAATTCATTTAATCAGTAATCATGTAAACTTAATCTGGTGCCAAAAACCCACACAGTTACACTTACTTTTGAAACCCAGTGTACCCAAATGAGGGAGGAAATTGGTTTTGTGTGATTTATAATGGCAATGAAGAGTTATATTCTTTTTGGTAATGAGATTGTTTGATGCATTTTCTCTTTGGGGAGAAAGGTTCTGAAGTGTTTTAAGCTGTCTCATCTACTGTTACAAACTCCAGCAAAACTGTGAAATCCTCACAGGAATCCTCACAAACTCCTCTATACTTTGGTTGTGGTTTTTTATTGTAGATTCTTTTATGGAAAATTTACCAGTTTTATAACCCACTGGGCCATTTAAAGGGCTTTAGCTGTGTATTATGGCTGCTATGTTTGTGGGCAGCTTTCAGAGCAAAAGGGGAGAGGCAGAACACCATGAGGAAGGAGTGCAGCTTGCTCATGACCTACAGAAAATGAATGAACTGGACAGCACAAACTCCCAGTGTACAAATGGGAAGGGCACTACTTAAAATCACTCCTTGCTTTGGCAGCTGGGAGGGTCAGTGCCACTTCTAGGGCTGGCAGAGGCTGCCTGGAGCTGGTGTTTGTCCCATCCCCTCTGCACAGGTAGCATGTGGCAACTGAGCTGCAGCAACAGCCACTGCACTCTCTTTGACCATGAGATGAAATGCTTCAGCTTCAACTTCCTGCAGCCACACTATTTACCAGATGGATTCCTAACAAACAGCACAATCCAACTGCTAAATTATTTTACATATGCTTGAAAGGCCTGGGAGGAAAAAAAACATAAAATAAATTACTAATGGGAATTGAGTGATGCATTTTTGAGCGCAACAGACCCCATCATTATTTCAAGAAAACCTCTGTGTATTATGATTCTATTAAAATAAGTCAAAAAATCTAAGTAGTTTCCCACTCTAAGTGAGATAATGGGTCTAATTTTCACTCAGTAGAAATATGAATCCTGTTCCCACCTGAGCACCTGTTCATTAGCAATGGTGTACTAATGTATTAAAGATCATATTGTGCTGCAAATATGCTTCAGCTTTGCCTGCAAGAAATTCCCTTTCCCTCTTCACTATGAATCTACATTGCTGCTTCTGTACAACAGCTATAATAATAATAATAGTAATAGTAATAATAATAATAATTATTATTATTATTATTGATGTTGTAGCCACATTATTATTATTATTATTATTATTATTATTATTATTATTATTATTATTATTATTATTATTATTATTATTACTACTTTTTCTTTTGGTTTGGGCTTTCAATATTAGGAGGTGCTCTGCTTTTTTCAGCTTTTTTCTAAAAAAAAAACCCCAACAAAATCTAAATGAAATTAACGCAGCCACGAGAGGAAACCTCTGATGTCTTTGTAGAGAAGGAAAAGCTATTGACAGAGACAGAAGAATTAATGAAAATAATTATAGTTGAGAAATTGAATTCCAAGAATCAGTAACTTTGCCCTATGACCAACTTCTATTTCAGTGTAGGGTTCTGTGAAAAGATATATTTTATGGAGTAACTGCCTCCTTTCAATAGGCAAAGTATTGAGAGGAAGGACAAAAATCTGACTGGGATGAGAACAACCTTGATTAACCGTTACTTAATGTAAAAATGCAGCACCTCTTCAGCTATGGTGAGTAGCAGAAGCAATTCAGGCTACTCAAGAGAGCCAGCTCTTTGCAAGCAGGTATTAATATATAAATACAGAAGGGTAGTAGAATAGTACCAAATTTTCATTATCTAGACACAAACTTTTAAAATGGATTTTGCAAAAGAAAATATGCAGCTTCTTTCCTCTGTGTGAAGTCTGTGTGAACACAGGTTTTATATATGTCACAGCTGCCTTGGCAAGAAGGGGGATGAAACCAGAGCTCTACAGAAAAAACAGAAGAGCTTTCTCAGACCTCTCAACATCTTGCATAACCTTATCATGTTCCCTAGACAGCTGAACCTTCAAAATGTCATAAAAATAGCTAACATTAAAAGTACACTTCTACAGAGTAGCATCTGGGCTTTATATCCTATTCCTGCCATAGCCCTTCAGAAGAAATCTGCCTTAAAGCATATTTTTCTTAAAGGATAAAAAATGGATACAGTGTTTGCAACCAGTATCTTCAACTGGTACAGTACATTTAGTGAAATATTCATCACTTGTTCTAGTCCCTGAACTACTAATGAATTGCTTATGTAATTTTTAGAAGATCCTACATAAGGACTTTTTATGTTGGTATTTCTTAACTATCATCCTTCTAACCAAGAAATTTTGCCAGAGGGGCTTTACTTTGCAATTACAAAAACTCATGTTTTAGTTTATTTGGTCTGGAATTCTGACACTTCCCTTCCTCTTCCTACTAATGGAGGAAAATAATGCCAGGGAAATATCAGACTGATTTCTCTGATGTATGGTACTTGCCATACTCCCTCAAGATGCTTCTCGTGCATGCTAGCTAGGGGACTCAGTTCTGGACTTTTCTTTCCTGTAACTGACACAATACGCTACTGGAACCCACACCAGTAGCACTCGTCAGTTGAAGCTTTCATTCTCATATCCAAAATAACTTGCACAGGCAACCCAAGGAAGAACACATTGGGCACAATAAGGTATTTAAAAAATCTTATCCTAATATTTCCCAGAATCTGAAGCTATTAAGCCAGAGATAAAACAAGAATGTAATATTTCATTTAAATGCTTGTAGCAAAGTTAAAAGGCACTGAAAACAAGGATTCCAAGTGAAGCAGCTTTAGCTACAAGTCTCACTGCCAACTCCACCTTCCTCAACACAGCACAACCCCTCTCGACTACACATCTGTTCATCACACCTAATATAATCTCAGTTACATAAGCAGCTCTAGCCCAAGGCAGTTGATATAAATGTTGATGTCACGGTGATTTTTAAAAACAACATTTCTATTAACATTCTGTCTTCAGCCTTCCCACCTGGCTGACAGCAGACCATTGCCCAAGATGTTCCAGTCCTTCCCTGCAGAGCTTTCTCACATATCTTATTAATAATTCAAAACATTTCTACTGCACCTTTTGCTTTGATTCCCACTGACATATTCAGCTGTGACTTTCAGAGCAGCAGTAATACTGTTGTAGCTGTGATTGCCTCCAGGATACATCAAGGCAACATTTGTCAGGAAAAGAAACATATTTTAATAGATCCATTAAGATTATTATAAAAAACAGATGATCTCGCAGTCACACAAGGCCTTCCTCACAAAGTCTGCTGTATTGACTCTCCCGCAGTTATGAACTAGAAAATGCCTGCTTAATGGTGTGCTGGCCAGAAGGTTGAATTGATTGGGAATATAACCTAACCTTGTTACAGGAGTGTTGCGGTTTGAGAAGGAAGTGAGTTTTTTGGGAGGCAGTAGTCAAACTAATGGGTGTTCAGATGTAAATATTGGCACTTGGTGTGGCCACTGAAGATATGGATATGCTTCTGAAAACATAGGAGTTAAAAGCAGAGGACTTCTAGAACTCTCTCTTGGTTTCGGTTTGTGAAGAGGTCAGACCTCCCCTGCCCAGCTGCGGGCTGGGTGGGGGAGGGAAAGCCATGAGGCCTGAGGGAGGTAGGCCAGAGCTTTAGGCTGAGAAGGGGGGTGCAGGCCCTTGCAGAATGGAAGGGTGGACGAACACTGAGAGGCATCGGGCAGTCCCCCCGCCCCTTTTCCAGGAGAGAGAGATAGAGACTGCACCTGTGCTTTGGCCACCTTAAAATTTGATATGCTGTGCCTCTGTGCCGGCAGCACAGCCAAAGGAGAAGGGAGGGGATGTGGCGAGAAGATGCAGCCAGCAGCCGTGGGAGTTCTGGGCAGACAGAGCTTTAAGCTTTTAACCCTTTTTTTAAATGATGAAAACCTTACAAATACTGATCCTCCTGGATCTGAAGGGGAAGAGAGGAGGAAATGAAATTGAGAGAAATGAGCAAGTGTGTCGGAGATTTGAGCAAGTGAAAGATGTTGGAAGACTCTGAGAAAAATCCTAGGTGGGAGGAGATGATGGAGTGGCCTATGGCTGGACTCTTTTTTTGTATAGCCATAGACAGACCCATTTTTTTTTCTTGTGACACAGAGACTGCATTTAGGAGGAAGCGATGGCTTGAAGCCAAGAGAGAGCAGTAAAAGAGTGGTGTGAACAGAGATGGAGAGGAAGATCTCTGTTCTCCAAGACCCCTCGGCCCCAGGGGGTGAAACTGGAGGGGACTAGCATCTCGAAACTGGAGAGACTGTCACTTTTTGAAACTGACCAAAGCATCTTTAAAAAGAAGAACCCTAAAAGCAGTACTAGTCCATGCACAGTGGTGAGAGCACTGAACATAAAAAGAAAAAGTCACAATATAATACAAGACGGACTCCTCTCTTCTTGATGAAATGAGAGTTGATTACCTAAAAGGTGGTAATAGACTGAAAATTGAATATCTGAAGAGTGGTAATCTGATTAGAAGTCCAAGGCTGTATCATTGTACTGTTTTGGGAATTTGAGTGGGGGGAGGAAGAATGGTTTAAAAAGTTTTCATTTTGAATTCTGTGTATATTCATTTTATAATAGTTGTAAGTTAATAAAGTTTTTTCTCCTTTGTTCCCAAGTTGAGGCCTGCTTTGCTCTATTTCTGATCACATCTCACAGCAGATACCGGGGAGAGTGTGTTTTCATAGGGGCAACTGGCATTGTGCCAATGCAAAACCATGACAAGGAGTTATAAGTTTGCAAAGATTTTATAGTTTGAACCAGGACAAAATCTAATCAAACTAGAAAATATTTTCAAAAGCACTTTTCCTCTCCCTCTCATCATTATACTACTCTTCACTGACCTCTATCACCTTTTCATATACATGTGGCTCAGTGAGTAACTATTTACATTTTATGCTGAAAATTAAGAGGACAAGAAATGCATGCCGAACAAAGAAAAGAATGTAGATCAATCTAATGCTAAAGCAATCAAGGAGAAAGTGAGGTAAAATCACTTTGCAGATCTGTTCCTAGCATTTTCCCTCCCCAGTTTCAGGAACAAGTACAACAAGCAATCACATGCCACCATAAATTAGCCTACCTCTAATACACAAAAGGCCAAAAAACAGTGAGCAAACATCACTGAATATAATGTAAAAAGCATAAAAATTATTTCCTTTTGGCATGGATGTAAGATGCTATGAAGTAGAATAACAGAACCCTTAGTAGAGGGTGATTGCAAATTTCTCCCATTGCCCCAGCAGCACACTCTGATCCCAAGGAGTTAAATTCTACAACCAAGCATGGTTCAACTTCCAAAACTGGCACCTCTGGTGAGATCGTGAAAGGTCATGAGGAGGCCATGAGGGACACACACATCTGAGCAACCAGAAAATCCATTTTACATGTGTGAGTTCATTTAATTATCTACTTAGATGGCAAGAATCTCTTGTCACTGTTGAATAAGGTCACTGAATCATGAGCTTAAAATATTCTTCATCCCTCTGTTCAGATTCAAGGTTTCAAGGCCATTGTGGCTTTTATGTAACCAACTATGAGATGCTCCAACCAGATCAGTTATTTCATTGCTACACAATGAAAATGTTTAGAATCAGAAGAAATGCCTCAAATGCACGTATGGCTGTGAAATCAGTCACTCTGCAACTTCTGAAAATCTTTATTTCTATGTGGTATGCACTTGCCATATTTGAGAGATGCTTGATATAATCTGTACAATGGAGAATTACATCTAGGCCTGATTGCTAGACAACATCTAACTGTAATAGCCAGAATATTCCAATGAGAGCCAGTTCATTTGACCTTCTGCATCTTGTTTTACCCAAGCTGGGAACGTTCCTGCTATGTCATCTGTTCCTACCATGGAAGCAGCAACACAAGGACACTGGAGAAGATGAGCTGTGGTTCGGCAGTTTGGTTCTACTTGAGCCAAGGCAGCATACGGTTATGTTGTGTATTCATCAAGACACCAGTGCAATGAACTTCCTAATTTCAGTTAAGGGTGGTAGCCAGGCTATGCTAAAAGTGACAACTTTTAAAAGCAACAACTTTATCGCTCATAACAGCAATAACAAGGATGGTAACAGTAACAGCAAACCACAATGGCACTGCTGTGTCTAATGTCTTCATAGTTTTAATTTTCTGTCATTTCCTTCACTTACTTTGCGCTATAGATCTTCAAGTCTGTATTGACAGGGTTGCAAAATTGTTATACCCTGAGCAACTCCCCATTTATCTGGACTAAAGCTAGAAGAGATATAAAAGGGGAAGAAGGGTAGTAACATATGGCCAAAATTAAGTATTTCTTAGGCCACATCTCCAGGCTGGAATTAGTCAGGTTCTGGAACACGAGCAAAAATGTCCTCATGTGTGTACACAAACCTTGCTGGATGCCCTTAAAATTCCAAATAGCAAGTCTGAGATCTTCATCTGCTTCTTTAGGTTGTGAGTACACACAGCCTTGCCACATAAGTCCATGTACTTTGGACACAACCTGCACATTACATTGAACCATACCATAACTTTGCAATGTCTGTATAATGGAATGTTTCTCCCGCATTTCCCGTTTGCCTGACAAGACTGATGGACAAGTCTGACAGGGAGGCTTCCTCTGATGTGTGTCAATTTGTGGTATATCACAGAACAGTAGAACTGCTGAGGCTGGAAGAGGCCTTCTGATCATCTAGCCCACAGCCCCAGTTCAACCAGAAGCAGCTAGAGCAGGTTCCCTAGGACTGTGTCCAGTAAGGCTTTGAAAATCTCCTCAGCTGGAGACTCTACCACCTCTCTGGGAAACCAGTGCTTGGTCACCCTCACAATGAAAAACTGCTTCCAGATGTTCAGAGGAAACCTCCTGTGTTTCAGTTTGTGCCTTTTACCTCCTGTGCTGCCACTAGGCACCACTGAAAGCCTGGCTCTGTCTTCTTTGTCCTCCCTATTTAGATTATTTTTACACATCAGTAAGAACTTCTCTGAACTTTCTCTCCTCCAGGCTGGACAGTCTCAGCTCTCCTGGACTCTCCTCACAGGAAACAAGCTCCAGTGCTTCTCTCTTCCCAGTGCAGCCCAGGATGATGTTGGCTGCCTTTGCTGCAAAGGCACACTGCTGGCTCATGGCACTTCTTGTCCACCAGGACCTCAAGCTCCCTCTCTCCCAAGCTGCTTTCTATCTGCTCAGCCCCAGACTAACTAGTAAGATTTTTAAGTGTCTGATAACAAACTCCCCTTTAAAATGTGTGCCTGCATAACACCAGATTTGGATGTTGATGCACAAATGGCAAAGAATAAAGAGATCCTTTAGACTAGACCAGGCAGTGGGATTTGTTACAGCAAACTGTGAAATGTTGATGAGTCAAACATGAGACTTAAAGTGGAGTGCTCAGCTTGCAGCTACCCTGACTTAAAACATTCCTCTCAGACATTCACGCAGGACCAGAACAGACAGTCATAGTCTTCTGCTTTGAAAACATCTCTCTGGTGTAGTTTGAGAAGATTCCACTCTCTCCTCCACAACAAAAGAAGATAAACACCTGTGAACACTAGTCTTATGCCTCCTATGAAACACAACTCATCTTCAACCTTCCACATCCATCATTTCAAACACAGAGATAAAACTTTCACTGGGCTATCTCAACTCCCAGGTCTTTCCAAGGGAAAAGAGAATCCTTGAAAATTTTCTACAGAATTTGTTAAATCATGAAGATTGCTTCTAATCAAAGGCAAGTGGTCAGTAGCCTGTTGCAGTCTGAAGCGTCTTCTGGATTCTTAATTCAATATCCACATGGCTTCTGTAACTATAAAGCCTCTTTCCACAGGTAAAGGTTTCTTCCATGACTTGAAGACATGGCCAAAGCACACTACATCTTCCTCTGGATCAACTCTGGATCTTCTGGATCAACTGCCCTATCATACAGTACATGGTGGCAGATGGAAGCTACAGAGTTCATAACTAGGGGAAGGAAGAACACACTCCCAATGACCCAATATGCCAGGAGCCGAAATCTAATTGAGCTTCCAAATCACACAGTGGGAGGGTTGCGCCCTCTACTGGTGCAACTAGGATCAAGATTCCAAAGACAAGACCTTCAATACAACAGATGCAGTGACAAAGGGTGGCAGAATTCCACCTCTTCTGCTGAGATCTCAAAACTTACTCTTACCAGAATGAAACAAAAAACTCAGGTAACAATAACTCACAATTCTATAGGATTTTTTTTCAATGAGAATAAATGGAATAAGCATCAGTAAAAATTTAGCAATCAATAAAAAGTGCAGCCACGCTGCACTCTTGCTTAATGCACTGCAGAGGAAAGGGGGAGTATATATGGTCAGTGTTTCCCCATTTCTGATCTTTTCTTTTCACATAAAGCTTTAGTCTTAGACATCTGAACTCATTAGACAGATGCACAAGGGTTAACAGGTTAAAAATGTGAAAGCCTAAGTGCATGGTTCACAATATTTCAGCAGTTCTCTCTCAATGCAAAATTCTACTGAATATCAGCCAGATTAATTCTTTTGTTGAAAAATGAATACAGGATTTATTACCTATGGCCTCTGCATCTCAAAAGATTGTACTTAGTACAAGGACAGACTGTAAGCTACAAGTGAGCACACCCTCCTTCCAGGAGATTAAGAAGACAGGGATTTAGAAAGTCTTCAAGAAGCATTCAAAGCAAGTATCTTGAGTCTTCAGTTTTGAGGATGATTCTAAAGAAATACATTATTTATTTAACATATTTCACAATTTAAATCTTTATAACTATAGACCCATTATACAAGTCAGAACTTTCCAGAGTCTGAAACAGAGAAATCAGAAAGCCCATGTGCATGATTGCTTATAAAACAAAAATGTTGTATAAAACACATACATGGCATTAAGAAAACTGAGGTGTGAAACCAGCTCCACTAATTTTTTCAGCCTACACAGACATATGCCCAAAGGATAAATCTATCATCTTCTACGTATTATATCTATTCTGTGCCATTTTAATTTCTAAGTAGTCAGATCTTTTGCCCAAAGAGTCTTCTCACTTGGCACCATTTTCACATCCCTGAAAAAAAATCATTTATTCATTTTAAAATTGAATAGAAACACAATTTACTAACAATTACTTCAGCTACTTATTTCTCTAGATTTCAAATATGAAGCCACAGCTTTGCACCCCTGAAACAAACTCACCCTGTGGGGCAGGATATAGGTTGGATTCTCACCACTGTGTCCCAGTGCACCAAGGTGCACAGGGACATCTCAGCTGCTCCTGCATGACAAGTCCCACACACAGTGGGAACACAGAGCATCAGCCCATTTGGGGCAGACCAGGGACAGGCACTGCCTTCCTTTCACACAGTAGCTGTTTGTCCTGGCCATACAAACTTAAGAACAAGACAAATCCAACAGTATGGCAACTGGTTCCAAGGGTACCTGGAGGCACAAGCAGTCCCTGGAGAATCCACATGGTGAGGTCAAAGCAGGGGCAGCATCTCTGAGCAGAAGTGGTGACCACTTCAGAATAGAATGAGTGTCCTCCTGCACATGCAGAAGACATATTCATGAATAAGGAGAGGTGCTCATCCTGAATAATCAATTTTAGGAACTGTCACCTGCGAGGGTGGAGTGGATAGGAGATTCATGCTTAAATAAATATAACCTGTTTGATTTAAAAAATCACTGCCTCCAGCAAACATTTGAGTATATATGTACATGAAGAACAGAAGAATGAGTAGGCAGAATACAATATTCCACTCCATTCCAGAAGCACGTTGCATAAAAATCTCACACATACAAGCCTGGAGCAATGTCAAGATTATTTCACCGCCTACTAAAAACCTGCAATTTTGCTGTTAAGCTTGATGTTTGGAGCAAGATTCATTAATGGTCTAACAAGAGGTAAAACCACTCACAGAACACAATCAGTTTTGGTAGCAAGGGACATCTGACCTCACCCAGAGGCCATAAGAGAGGTTCTCAATGCAGAGTCAGAAGCTGGATTCATAAGCAGGGAGACAACACTAAGAGCCACTGCTGTTAACAGGGCAAGACGATTCAGACACTGCCCTTGTTAAGCAGGCCCCAGGTCTGTGAGCAGTTTTGCAGACAGAGTAAAGCAGAATTTAACAGAGTGGCTGAAGGAGTCCTCTCATGGGCTTTTCAGCTTAGGTTGTTCAACTCATAGCATGTACAGCATTATCTATTGACAAATAACCTTTATAACATTTAAGCACAGAAGCGCATCTACTAAAAAAAAGACTTAATATTTTCCTGCTTGCAGCTGACTCATAATGTGACTTGAACTTTATATTTAAATCCAGTGTGTGTGCGTGCACAGTGTGTCTCTTGGTATTTGTTTTGGTTTTTCAAATATGTAGTTAAGTGAAAAATGTTCTGCTGTACAAGCCAAAGATCTGAACACAGTTAAGTTACTGTCAGTCTTAAAATACATACTAATTTTTCAACTGCTACATTGCATAAATAGGTATTAAGAGGCTGTTTAAAAGTAGATTATTTATGTAACAGTTCATAATAAATCCTGTAGCAACAGTACCATTTTCATGCAAATTTGAATGCCTTTTAATATACTCTTTTTGTCTAATATACTTATTTCAAAGGTAAAGCAGTTCAGAAAACAAAGTGCTACTGAGCTGTGCAGTTTTCAATTTACATCAACTTCAATTTTGTGAACATATTGGGTCAGATTCATCTGTGTCATAAGTCCAGAGATGTAAGAACATTCTGTAATTAGTATTTGCTGCCTTTGCACAACACTGGGCCGATGGTCACATTTTAAAAGAGATTTCAGTACAGTGGCCTTAAGTCCTTCCTCGCTAATGGCGCTGTATGATTGAAGTGTCTTGGGTCAGGATCTGTTTTCAAAAAATGGAACAAATCATAACTTCCATGTACTTTTACTGGAAATTTGGGATAAAGCACATCTGAAAATAAGTCCTTAAATTAAATCAGTGGTCTTCAGTGCATTTTTTTTTTTACATTAATAACATTTGATCTTGAAATGCCACCTCTTGTGTCAAGGCTCAGCCCCAGGCAAAGATTTTTCATTAAATGGGAAAATAAATGCTAAGAGGACAAACTCTGGAACTTAAAAGAAATTCAAGCCATCAGTTATGCAAATAAACTGGAGTGACAATCTAGCCTTCAGAGAGCCCCAGGGTCTCCCCTGCTCAGTTTCATAAGTCACAGACAGGATCAAGTAGGGCAGAAAAGTTCTGCTGTGTAGGCATTAGCCTGCTACAACTGAAGTCTATTGAACAGAAATAACAATTTCTAAATTGGCACTAAGTTAAAGAAAAATGAAAAGTGAGCTAAATTTTATATTTTCAAATGCTTTCAAATGCTTAGTGTATCTCTAAAAGTATGATCCTAAATGGATTATCCATGGGACAATCTGTGCAGAGCCAGGAGTTGGACTTCCATTATCCTTGTGGGCCCCTTCCAACTCAGAATATTCTACAGTAAGAAATTGTTCCATGAAAATTTAGAAACTAAATTTCTCTACTTAATTGTGACATTTTACTCTGATGCAGAACTCCTGTGGTCTTCACTGAACCAGGCAACACTCAGAAAACACACAGGGGAGGCCACAGCAGCCTTCTGTGACAACTAGTACTAAACGTAAAACTTGCAGGGATGGCAGAACAATTTCCTCTCTTCGCTGACTCAGTACCAGCTTTTCCTTCAAAACTGATAGCAATTACTGGGAATTAGTGTCAAGTGGCCTAGGGCTGTGGGACAGACAGATATCCCACAAGAGTATGGTAAGAGAAGGCCTTCAGGTGAAAGGAGCTACAGATTTGGAGCCAACAAGTGCTGACCTACTGAAGGAAGATGAGTCAAGTACAAATCCCTGTCATGCTCAGCCCTCTTGAATATACAATCACTCTATATTAATTTTCCTTTTTTTTTTTTTTTTTTTTTTTTTTACAAGTTGACATTTAAACCCCCTGCTCCTATTTCTGGCTGCATAACTTTGCATCCTGCATTCCCCATGTATAAAGAACACGATTCTTGTATACAAGTATATTTTTCCTCCAGCAATGCATAAAGGAGTGGGTGTTCACATATGTGTAAAGCATATGGGTGAGCATTCACCCACATTAACATTTTTGGGTTGTCCGTGGCTAGGTTTGTGTGCAAGTAATCATAAGACAGGTTGAGATACAACAGGTAACCATAAGACAGGTTGAGTCCCATCTGCAAAACTGAATCAATCATGTACTGTCAGCAGAGATTTAGCTCACAAAGAGCTTGAGTCTTACAACATAAAGGCCATGCTGGTAAAGCAAATGGTATAAATTAAGCCATTTCTCACCACAGCATTATATCCTTTAAATGCCTAACAGAGGAGCAAGCAAGCAAAAAAACATGGCTGTCCAAAAATGTTAGGTCTGTAATTCAGTGACCACTGCTAAATCAAGAGGACTGGGATTCTTCAGGCAACTCACCTTAGACACCACAGTGATACTATCTGGGTTTTTTTTACCTGTCAGCTCAGGGTTTTTTGCATCCAAATAGTGTATTGCAGTTGACACAATTTCTTCTCTCTGAAGAGCAGAGAGAAAAGAAGACTTCTGAGTTGTGCTTCTCTGTCTGCTCAGGGGATCTGAGGAAACAGGGAGAACAGATGGGCAAAGTAGCATGTGCAAAAGCATCTCTGAACCCAGCAAGTCACTCAACAGAAGATCTAGAAGGGACCCTTTAGCTGTCACTTTCCCAGAGGTATCATATAATGTTTTTGGGCCAGGGTTTTTATTTTGTTAGTGTTTTTTTATAACAGGCATTTTAATATATTAAGCTGAAAATGATAATGTCTGTGGGATTTTTGGCATTGACAGCATTCAGTTAGTCCAAGAAACCAACAAGCTCTGTCCACTGGGCCACAAATCCAGGAAAGGGCTATGACTTCAGAACTGCCCAATCGTTATTCAGAAATCTCTACAATGAGCATGGGGAAGGTACAGCTGAGTTCTGCTCTCACCATGGCATTTTTTTTCAAGAGTCTGGGTAGCTCCTCACAAGAAAAAGGGTAATTACATCCTAGCAGCATTTACCACCCACAGACCCTGACAGATTTAGCAGGAGGTATGGTGATTCAGTACACAGAGGGTGGATTAAAAATAGTGACATTGTGGCTAAGTTGCATCCACTGTTTCTCTAAACACTGACAGCCTCAAAGCAGCCATTTACAACACTTGAAAACTAGCTGTGCTATTGGAATTGTGTGTCTACACACCAAGGTAATGAAATTTCTCCTGGACACAAAGGCAACGAGGCCAGAAAAAAGACAATCTGGCCAAAAATCCTGATTGCACAGTAACTGAGCAAAATCACTACTTCCTACTCCATGAATTTCAGCTTTAAAAACAGATGAGTCAAGAAGGCGAGTGGAGAGAGCAGCACAGCACAAACTCAGTAGCATTACTGTGCCCCAGGATATACTAAAATGAATAGAAAAGAGCTCAAATATACAGAGAGATTGTTCTACTTCCACTGTCTGCAATCAGTATGTTTGTTCTGGGATAAAACAAACACCTATAATTAATACTGAAGGAATGCTGGACTGCATCTCATATACTTGAGCAACTGATCAAGAAATAATTTATCCCTGTGCAAGTCTTGCCGTTGTAAGTCTGCCAAGGTCAGTGTCACTTTAGGTTATCAGCTGTTGGAAGTGCTGCCTAAGTTAAATTGCCTAGAGCAAACTTTAAACCTACATACCCGACTTTGACAAAATGTCTGTGTCTCACTTTATCTGAATTTGCAATCCCCTGATAATGCAAGGCACATTCTTCCCCTGTGCTCCTTATTCTCTGCTCTTATTTCCATTTTTGGCTCACGTAAGTCTTCCATATGTAGCAGACCAAGACTTCACTACAGAGAACATATAAACATCATTCAGCTGACATTCACCATCATATGTCCCTCTTAAGAGATAATTCAAATTAGATTTAAATCCTGGTAAGGTGGCATTTTTTTCCATTAAAAGGTTGCTGTATGTGCAGTCTCCTAAAGTGATTTAAAATTATTTTTTCTTCAATTCACCGTAAAACCATTAAGTAATCTCCTTATCAAATATGCTGCATCACCATTATGAGCCACAGACTACGACCTAAATCATACTATTCAGTAATCAGAATGCAGGTTCTTGCTTTGGTTACCGTCTTAGCAAGTGCCCCAAAGGCAGTAGCACTGCTCTGGTCTGCCCTGTACCTTCACATCAGCTCAGGCTCTTTGTTTCATTGAAAGTTTAGGGACTTTAGGCTTATTTCAGTGCTTAAACTAATTCTAAAGGAGTTCTTAAACTCCAAAGTCACATCACTGCTTTTTAAAGATGTAAACATGTTTTTTCATTCAATTCTGACAGTATCACCACTCACTTTTACTTCGAAATTCAATGTTAGAAACTGGAACTGCTTGGATGCAACAGAGGATTTTAATGACTAGGTAATCCCCAGAAAAACCTAGCAGAAGCAGAGCCCATGCAGCCTGGAAGGTTTTGCAGCCACTCCATGAGATTAGGAGCAAAAGCTTGAGGAAATCCCTTTCCTAAACGGAATCTGGATCAGTTATTCCACAGGAAAATGTGATTTTTCCTTTATTATACCATACTACCAACTGTCTAACCTCTGAAAATCCTTCTTTAAACATAAAATAATTAGCACTCTGAAGGAAAATGGAGAAAATATTTATACTTTAAATAGCACAAACCAAATCCACAGACTTCTATGTTGCAGTTTCAGTTAAATCAGTCACATTTTCTACTTTGGCTGTTTCCAGCAACAATTCAAGTTGCAAAGTCTCTGTCCTGTGCAAGGGCCTGTACAGTACCAGAAGAGCAGAGAGCCATTCTCTCAAGGAATGAGCCTATTATGAATAGAAGCCAAACAGATGCATGGCATCTTGTATAATCTGGCTAAAAAAGAAAGATGAACATTAAACCTCTCAGCAAGATCAGATTGTTCAACAAAAGGCACAGTTGGTATGGAAAGATGAACCTTTGCTCCACTGTCTCATCTTCAGAGCTAAAAATAATAGTGAGTCATGCCAGTAGCAGTTTTGCTATTTATCTTTACACATTCAGGTCATTAGGCTTGGATGTACAGAATCATTCCCTTCCTACCACAGATCATATGAAATGATAGATACTAAGGAATACTCAGGACTGGACACTGATCAACCCTTGCTTTCAAAACTCATGAAGATAGCCCATAACAAACCAAATTAATACAGTCAAGTTCAATAAGAGAGGCAAGAGTGAAACTACCGTTACATCTAGGAAATAAAAGGAAGTTTTACATAAAGTTCTGAATAATATATCCCTCGACATTTTTCCTCATCTAGCAAATCCCTGTCATGTTTTTCTGACTCTTCTTTTTGTATTTCTGATCAAGGCAAACAGTTAAAAAGTGTGCATGAGGACATTTTTTAAAAGCTAGTTGATCTAGACAGCAGAGAGACCAGATGATCTGGAGGAGGCTGAATAAGAGCCAATTACAAAAAGAGACATGTTAAACATTTTTAATTGCCTTGTAGCTTCCCAGAGAATCTCCCAGAAAAGGCACTAGTCCACCTGTTCATTTTATTTTCAGGTAAGTACATTTAAAAATAAGCCAGAGGAAGAGATAAGTATAGACTGACAAGGATGTAAGGAAGAAAGAATGAGTGGTCTTCAGACACTGAAAGGAGAGGCTGTACATCCAACCAGAAGGAACAGCATCATCTTGTGTTGTAGAAAGAAAGGCAGATTTTCCTCATCCCTGCATGTACATTGTGGGGGGGACATCATTTTAGAACTGTTTCATGAGATCAAATCTCTCCATCTCATACAAACTCCTCTCACCCCTACCTCCTCCATTCCTGAGGTCAAGTGTAGGAGGTAATACAGAAGATCCAGATTTGCTCTTGCAGGAAATTTGGGTGTGGTGCTGGTGACCAGAGTCCCCATAGCCTGAATGACTGCCTTGGAGCAAGACAGGAAATCGACAGGAGAAATGGAAAGCTGATAAACAGGAAAATCCCTGCATCATCCGATTTCCAAACACATTCAGATCAGGGAAAAACTAGCAAATGGACTTCGAGCTAACAAACAGCAGCCTCGTGTTAACATTCACAGTAAGCTGCCAGTCCCACTGGCTCCTGAAACCCTGCTTCAGCTTACTGCACTGCCTGGGGTTTGTACTTCAGAGGAGATTTTGATAACAGAATCACATGATGGCAAGAACAGAAAACCTCAGCATATGGAAAATATTTTTTCTAATGCTGTAAGTATATATACATTACCAAATGACTTTTCCCTCTCCAATAAAACAACCAAAGAATTAAACTGAGATTAAGTATGGCAAAAAGGGATCATGAACAGCAAATGTTAAGATGACTACAGAGCTGCAGCTGGGAGCTGCTACATTGTTCCTTTGGAAAAAAATAATTATCAGATCAGATTTATAAAATATATAAAAATTAGATCAGATTTATAACTGTTTTCCCTGAAAGTCTGCATTCTTAAATTACAGCCTCAAAGAGGTCAAGAGGGCAAAAGTCATGAATCATTTACCTGTGATACTAATGCACTGCAGCAAAACCTCCAGTTGACATAATTCTGAGGTACTTTAAATGAGTGCCCCCTTACAGTTATTAATATTCTAATAATGTTAGCATGCAAAAAAAAGTTCAAATTACTATTTTTTTCAGTCCTGTAACCTTGGCCTGGCTGACATATGGACTTCCTGACCTGCTTTAAGTACAAGGTTTCTCAGACAGCCTTTTGGAAGAACCAAGAAAACTCTTCCACATGCAGAACCCACGGTTAAAAAATACACCTATTAGTAGCATCCAGGAAACACACCTCCTAGTAAATCAAGGCTACTTCAGAAAGGCATCTTTCATCTTGGTTTTGACAAAATTCCTCTCCCTGGAGTGAATGCAATTTATCTGACGGATTTATCTTTAAAATGAGGAATGAAGTCCGTCTATGTGACTTTACTTAATATGAAATAAAAATGAAATAGAATCTAAATATACCCAACACTTTCCTGCTCTCCATCCCCCACATGAATCCAGTATCACTCTTGTGCCTAAACAGAAGCATTAGAGGCAGCACTTATCCATTTTTCTGTGTAAAAAGCAACCTTGTAAATGCTAAGAACCAGCATAAGAACCTTGGAAAGACTGTCAATGAGTGTGGTGTATTTTTTGCCATTTTATTCCTGGGTTGTGGTTTTTTTTTCCTTAGTTTCTTCCTCTTATTCAGCATATATGCACACATTTCACTATTTATCTTCTTCCCCACCCATCCACCTATCCATAAGATTAATAAAGGGCATGGCTGCATGCAAAGACAGATACGTACCCCTCCTTTATAACCAGATGCCCCTTCCTGCAATTTCTTCCACTGGCATCTCTTACAGCCACTGTGCAGAGGCATGTCCCATCATGACCTAATTTCCAAGAGATCATAGGCATAATGGAGTTGGGCTTCATCTACACATATTGAGCAATCATTCATATATTTTATCTGATGAATATTTTCACTGGGATTTTCCCCTCGAACTAAAATATCCTAGCCTCTGCAGACCAGACTAGTCTTGACAAAATCAGTCCTAGACTGTAATTTCCTTGTGCTGGTCTCTAAGACAGATGAACTGGATCAGGGCAGCAGTGACAGATGATGCACAGGCTACCAGCAGGGAAGGACTCTACTAGACTTGAAAGCTGGATTCTTCCATCCGGGCAAACATTTCTGAGTGTCAAAAGAGAAAGGGGCAACACTTGAAACAACAGCCTCTCTTGTTGAGACATGAATCCCATAGGGCAGAGTGAGAGGCAGTTTTAAAATGCGGGTACTGCGCTGTCACAGCCATGTCACACCCTCCAGCTCACCCATGTAACTCCAGATGGTATTAACCTGGAATTATGTCTGAAGAAAAGAGACTGTATCCTCCATACTTCTTCTCTGGCCCCACAGAAGAACCCCAGGCCTTGGAGAAGAGAGCAATGAGTGCAGAGAAAAGAGCATGTAATGTTATGAGTCAGCAACAGAAAGAACTGCCCAGGATGATTATCTCTAAACCAAAAGAAGGATAGAGCAGCACCCAGGATTGTGGCTGCAGCAGCTTGGTACTCCCCCAGAATGGCTGTGACTGTACTTTTGGGGGGCTCATGGTCCCCCTTCAAAGGAGAGAAAAATGTTCTGCACTTTTACAAGATCAAGACAAATGTCTGTGTATTTTCATTTTTACTATTGCTCATGATAACACCATTTTAGCTTAATTCGTTCAAGATTACTGCAAAACTGGTAATTGCAGTCAAGCTATTTTATAAGTCAAATTTACAGGAGACCAAATTATTTATTATTTATTTTCAGTTCTAAGTGGATCATTTGTGTTTTCTCTGAGTAAGATGATGTGTACAAAATATCCCTAAAAATGTCAACTGGAGAGATGGAGAGATACAGAAAAATGCCTCCCTCTCATAAGTACCCATTGCTTTCAGAATACAAATCATTCTTACACAAACACAGCAATAGCATGGTAGGCTTCCACAGAGTATTAGAAATACATAAAAAAACCTCCACTGTATGCCATGAAGTTCTTA
The DNA here is from genome assembly GCF_015832195.1 of Motacilla alba alba. Taxonomy (NCBI): domain Eukaryota; kingdom Metazoa; phylum Chordata; class Aves; order Passeriformes; family Motacillidae; genus Motacilla; species Motacilla alba. The sequence continues at coordinate 96,263,226 of NC_052018.1, forward strand.
CAGCTATAAAATTTACCCAAGCAAGTAGTGCTGTTGACTTCCATCCCCACATCATTGCAGATCACATCTTGCCAATTCACTTCTTAGTGCTGCTCTAAATCTAACTTCCAGTTTAGCATAACCAAGCAACTTCTCCCCACACACTCTCCAATATCCCCCCCTCTCCCCCTGCCATTCCTTAATGACACAATCTTTCTGGATACCCACAATTACCAACCATTTCACTGGAAATGGAAATGCAGGCACTAGGGGTGACAGCTGTCAAGCAGCTGCTTATCAAAATTCCAGTTAAAATTGTTTATTTGCAAAAACACATGGAAGTCTTAAGCTATTGACTGGCTTTTGTGTGGATCTAATCTATCACCACAGGGCTGTTTAGTATATACAACTTCACTCAGTCTGCAGAAGTAAAATACAAATTCACTTGGGTGCAATTTACTGTGGCAATAACCATATTGTTTACATCATGATCAAGTACAAAGAGTTGGTCTAATATCCCCAAGGAGAACAGACTGTGTAAATAAGCATATTTTATGGGAGGGCTCTGAGATTTATTCCTGATGCTTTCCAACTGTGACTTTGGAAAATCTTTGCAAGCCCTTCAGAACAAGCAAGGTAAAGCTGACCTTTTTGATAGCTGCTGGTAAAATATCTGATCTTGTGTTAAGCACAAACTTAGCTGCGAGCGACCTTCACCAAACCAGAAAAATGGAAGTTCCACCATCGAGAATCACAGCAGCTCCTTCTGCGCTGGCAGCAACACATGAACATTGGGGCAGGTCCAGCTAAACTTCAGGTCCCAGGCTGGTAATTAATACATAACTTTTGAAAGACTCTTTGCTGGGCAGTCTTTATTCTTCCAGCCTGACCCAGGAAAGTGACAGCAGCAGGCAGGTTGGCCCAAGACACAGTACTGATGGATTTCTGCTGACAAGCAGCACAGTGGAGGAAGTAACACTGGGGAATCCCACACTAGAGATGGAAATCCTCAGAGTCCTATGTTACAGCAATGACAATTTAGTTTAGACTTGGAAAAAAACATTTATGAAGGTTTGAGAATGAAGCATTTGGATAGATGGTAGAGTTTCCAACCTAAAGTCTCAAATGGTAACATACCTGAGGTAAATGTGTGACTCCTGTGTTCTGGGCAGGTGGATAAACTACAGGCACTTCTGAGCTCTTTTCCACTCCTATTTCTGTGATTCTGCTCTCAAGTGTGTTGTCCCATGTCTTGAAAGATGGAAATGAAATTTCTGTTCCATAGTTTTTTACTGTACACACTCGCTGGTACTAATGACAGAAGTGAGAACAAGACCCCATGTTTACAGGCTTCTTTTTCTGAGCATATTCTCCTCCCTCCCAGCATGTTTGACAGCTTTTCTCTTGAATCTGTATGGTGTTCTCCAGCCTCCTGACAGATAAACAGCTATGAGTTCTGCTGCCTTTCTGCAGTACCAAAAAAGATCTGAAGGTTTTGCATTTTCAAAGACAACCTCTTCTTTTTGCGTGTTCTCTTGGTCTCCAGAATGGGAGTCCAGTGATATAATAATTCCTCTGATTCATGTGCATGCCATATCTCATTTCTTCTTTAGTAGTATACAAGAGAGTGTATTTTTAGGATATTATCTCATGATACCCTTGATAACCCAACTTCTACATAATCTAACCCCTAGT